>NC_092422.1:36729743-37354500 GCF_036169615.1 Heliangelus exortis
CTAAAACCAAATATTAGAAAGTTTAGTGAGCTGGTTGCCTAAGAAGGTTGGCTGTACCACATGACTCAGCTAAAAATGTGTCTTTTAGGTAAATTTCACTAATTATAATCTGAAAACAAGACCTTCAAAATTTAAGATACCCACCTCTGCTTGGAGACCTTCATCCACCGAACTTGCAAAATAAAACTGAAAGACAGTGTACCTTTAAGCGAAGACAAGGATACTATAAAAGACTGTAAGCACGAATAAAAACCTAATGAACAATCAGTATGCTGAATATGTTGATTTACAATGTAAAAATGTATGACTGTTCAAATGCTGCATGTTATAGGAATAGCCCTTACCACCCCTTTCTGTGCAGAACTGCTAGTAAACTGATAATATTTCAACTCTGTGTGTTACTGCCTTGCTCACTTGACAGACAAACCCTGTTTTGGGACAATTAAAAGGCATTTTAGACATAGGCACTTGATCCTCCTGCTCTAGCAAGCTTCCTATAGATTTAAACAAACTTAAGTATAAATACTGCCTGCTTTGCTTATCATATTTATCTACATGTAGGGTTGAAATAATGAGTGAATAGACAGATGAGAGGTTTCAACTTTCTATAACTAAACCAATGAAGAAAAAGCTGTAAACAGCACTGTATCTTACAGGTACAGGCTGCCATTTTTGATCCTAAAGTATATATTCACACCTTTATGTCTAAATTAAAACAGAAAAAAACTTTTTGCCAAGAGACATGGTCAAGATCGCATAACCAAATTTTACTGTCCTTCCATTTGCCCCTTATAACGAGTAGCCACATCTACATTTTCTAACTATTAACACCACCTGAAAGGCACTCTGATAGGAACTGTATGAAAGTATTTTCTGTAACAATATTAAGTGAAACAGGCCATTTCTTCCCAGAAGTTTGATAATGACTGAGCTAATACTTTGAGCCTGCTTTGTGTAGCTATCTTGATTACTTGTCTCAGTTACATAATAGTAAGCCTAGCATAGTTAGTAACTCAGCTTTAGAATTGTGAGTAAAGATTTCTTTGAGATAGTGTTGGATCTGATTGGGAGGGCTTTGGAAGTGGGGAAGTGGCCACAAGAGTGGCTCCTGTGAGAAGCTGCTGGAAGCTCCCCCAGCTAGAAAGAGGAACCCTCCTCTGGCCAAGGCCAAGCCCACCACTGAAGGTGATAAAGTCTCTGCAATTAACATATGCAAGAAGGGGAAAATAGAATCAGCTGCAGGGGATGGAACAGAGGGAGGCGAAAGAAATATCTATGCAGATACCAAGGTCATTGAGGAAGGAAGAAGGAAATATACTCCAGCAGAGATTCCTCTACAGCCAGTGGTGGGATGGAGCTGTCACCCTGCAGCTCACAGAGGTGAGTAGTGGAACATCCTGTGGAGGATCATGGTGGAGCAGGTATGGACCCAGAGCCCTGGAGGATGCCATACCAGAGGAGATGGCTGCGATCAAAACAGGCCATGACAGTGTGGGATGCCCATGCTGGAGCATTCTGTTTCTGAGCTGATATAGACCTGCAGTCATGGAAGACCCCAGACCAGGGGAGATGACTGCCCAAAGCGGGACATGACTTTATAGAAGGTCACTCTGGAGCGGTCTGTTCCTGAGGGACTACTCCTCATTGAAGTGTCTCATGTCAGAGGAGTTTGTTGAGAACTGACTCCCATAAGAGGGACACCACACTGGAGAAGGGGAAGAGTGTGAGGAGTCCTTCCCCTGAGGAGGAAGAAGCAGCAGAAAACAACATGTAACAAACTGACTACAACCCCCATTCCCTGTCCCCATGTGCCACTAGTGGGAAGGAAGTAGATACCAGAAGTAACTTGAGCCCAGGTAGAAGGAAGGAAACAGAAGGAAGGTGTCTTTAAGATCTTGTTTTATTCTTATTGCTGAAAAAATAAATTGTTTTTTTTCCCTAAGTTGAGTCTGTTGTAGCCATGATTGGTGAATCAGTCTGTTCTCATCTAGACCCAGGAGATTTTAATTACATTTTCTCCTCCACATTCCACCAGATAGGAGAAGTGAGCAAGTGGCTGTGGGGTGCCTTCTTTAGGCACATCCATCTTCTCCAGCATGAATTCTACATGGGTTTCAGGGTGGATATCTGTTCCACCATTAAGCTCCAGTGGTAATCTGCCTCACCATGGTCTTCACCATTGGCCTTAGAGGAATCTTCTCAAGCACCTCACTACCTCACTCTCTTTCTTCACTGTCTTCATCTATCTGCAGAGTTGTTTCTTTCATATATTCTCATTCCTCTCTTCTGGTTGCTGTCACACAGCTGGTTTTTGTTTTTTCCCCTACTTAACTATGTTATCACAGAGATGCTACCACTGTCAGTCAAATTGACTCAGCCTTGGCAAATGGTGGGTCCATCTTGGAGCCGGGTATCATTGAGTCTATTTAACACAGGGGACACTTCTAGCATCTTCTGTCACAAGGCACCCTTGTAGATCCCCCACTACCAAAACCTTGTCATGCAAACCCAATACAAGGCTCCTTCAAATGCATTTTTTAAAAAGACATTATCGTTAAAAAAAAGAGGCAAGAGATGAATAGTGAAAGTTTAAAGTGTTCAGCCATTAAAGGAGGCAGCTGCAGCTAAATAATTTGATTTTTATTTAAAATGAAATTATTACTGTACTGCATTTGCTATATTTGGGTAATTTAGACTGGGGAAAAAATGGTAACCAGAGGTCTTATATTACAAGTGAAGGATCTCAAATAGATCATATTGTCTCTCTCACTGAGCACATCAGCAGCAAAATTATTCTGCCCAAGGCACAGGAAACAAATATGGTTAAGTACAACACTGTTTCTATTATGATCTCTCTACTGTCCTTGAGGACTGTCATCAATTTCTTTATATGTTGCTTTTTGTAACAAGTTTCTGCCCTCGTACACCCTTGGCCTGCTCATCTACTTTCATAGCTATGGACTTTCAAGACTGGAGGGACAACCAATGACAATAATTCTTCCTGAAGCACCAATGCTGTACCAAATAAAGAGAAACTTCATTTTCCAAGAACCCTGAACCTACTTGTGCACTATGATTAGAAAATGAAAATAAATGTATTATTGTTTTGACTTATTCTAAGTAAAATTCAGAATATCTGAATTACCTATTATTAGTATCCAATATTTATGTTTACTCTTATCTTGGTTTTACTGTGCTTTATACAAAAGTCTATCACTAAGACCTAAGGAAGAGGGAATGAAGTTCATACATGGTAAATATTAGAGCTAATAGAAAATACAGTATTATTATTATTCAAAACAATCATTTTTATAAAACCGAGCTACTTAAGCCCAACAGAAGTCAAATCAAACTACTGCAAACCAAAGCACGGGACAACTCTCATGAAAGCTAAGGAGTGTAATTTTCATAAAACAAAGAGAATTAATTTAAAATATGCATTTTAAAGGAAGTCTTTGAAAAATCCAATGTAGGTAAAGATAAGGTCCATTCTACTTGTAGAGATGTGGTGTGTATAAATGGTTATTTGTACGTTCAGTTTTACTTGACCTCAACTGATCCCATCTAATTTTAGTTATAAGCATTATTAAAATTATCCTATCTGGTCTATTAGAAAAGATATACATTTTTAGAAGTGAAACAAGTCTTGGAACATTCCAGAAACATGCTTACATGGAAAGCCTCAGCTAATCATAAAAACATATTTTTAATTTGTTTTCTATTTTTTCCTAATATTTATGTACTTCCACACATATAATGATTATTACATAGTGTACTTTGTTCCCTATGACAAAATAAATTTAATCTCTCTTGCTAGCTAGAAGAGTGCTATGGAGCAATCTAGACTACAGGTTCTTATAGAAATTTTCTGTCTATTACAACTCTGTCAACAGCTCTGAATTTAACTCTGACCTAATTTAGCCAGAGCCCTCCAGACATGGCACATGTACTGCAGTACACTTGTTACATAGCCAAAGATTCTTCCTGGCTTCCTCCTCTAACAACATTGTTACTATTTGTAAGTTACTTGCTCCAATAAAATATTAATGAAAGATTCAACCTGTTCTTGGTAATGGTGTGGAAATTTATCCTCACCCGAAAAATAATTTATTTGTGACCTGTTTTCTTCCTAAGTTATGAGACTAATACATTGATACAGCCTATCTGTACCAGAACAACATCTTGGCAACTATGACAAAAATAAGTTTGCAGAATTTCTAGATATATTTTATATTCACCATCAATTACATGATGCTACTTCTAATAGATAATAAAAATTTAATGAATTTTTAATGCAGTTAGAAACTCCAAGCCCATAATTGTATATGTATAAATAATACTTAAAGCTAATTGTGTATTAGATTTATTATAGCTAATAGTTCTGAAAGTACTTAATCAAGGTTGACTCTCTCACAGGAGTCATTATGGACATAATTAATATTATGTAAGAAGACTAGTTGTGGACCTTATTATATGTGTTTCTAATATACTAGAAATGAAAGAACACAATAAATGATTAGTGAAAGAATTTCAAAACATCTATGCTTCTTGTACCAAGTATTAATACCAAGATGTTCTATCTAGCAGTCAGCTTGATCTTAAGAAAATGCATTACTTTGCTACTTTTCACAAAAGTGAAGCATTTAAAGTTTGCTTGTACTCCTTTCCTCTAGTCCTCTTACACACAAATGCTCACTACAGACACTCCCACACAGACTGTATTGCAAGGATATTTAAAAAATTATCACATTAAAACTAATGAGTGAATATATGAATATATATATTTTTTATACAAAAAAAAAAAAAAAAGATCCCATTTTTTCCCATCTAAATTTCTGAACAAGGCAAACATCAGTGAGACAAAATATCTGGATCTCTTTTATAGTAATTTTTCTTGAAAATATTTGTTAGTATTTGGTAACATGAACGCATCCTGCAACTCAGGGACGAATTATTTTATGTGATGCAGCCATCAAAATTACTAAGTAAAATTAATAAATATTAGTACAGGAATTGTGTATTTAACCCAAAGCATTTCAAAGGCATCTATATCAAAACTAATTTTTCATAAATTCTGATGTAATCAGACCTCTTATCTTTATAGAAATGAAAGAGGGCATAGGTACACACATTGACATGTAGAAAGATACAATCCTAATGCATAAGTTCCAAAATAGTTGGCTATGAACCAGTTTTGGTTTAGAAGGTCTATAGCCAAATAAGTCAAGGACATAGGCATATCAGACCACAGAGAAACTTTATTTAGCATTGATTTTCAGATGCATGCAACAGTGCTTTTAGGTATTCTCAGAACATTATTAACATAACAGGGAAAGGGTGAGGAACATGATATATTTGAAATTCTACCTGTCTGTATTTTTCCACTGGGAAGCTGGAGGTAACCAGATTTCACCATCCTTAAGCCCTTTCTGGAATCATGAATAAAAGTTTTCTCATTGAATGAGTAAATGCTGAATACTTTTTTTAGAATTCACATATTCCAATCAGCTTCAGCTTTGTTTTCTTTTGTTTGTTTGTTTGTTTGTTTGTTTTCCACTAGGTCAGTGGTAGAATTCTTCTGCCCTAGCTTCAGTTTCTAAAAGTTAAGCTACCCATTTCCACTTCCATTAAAAGTGTTGTTGACTATCCACTTTGCATTCCAGTTGCTTCTCCAGGGTACTCATGTCCCACAGCTCCCAGCACATATTTGTCAGCCTTAGGTATCCTACAGTATTTGAAACTGATAAAAACTTGTGTGTAGGCTATTTAAATTCTGAGAAAATCTCCTACAGGTTCATTTAGTCTCATCCTAGATGTCTCAGACTGTTTAGAACAATGACCCTGGAAACATTATTTCTCTCCATTAACTGAAAGTACAAAGAGTTTAAGCATTCTTGGAGAACCTAGGGTACTGAAAATATCCAAAAAGTCTTAGCAAATATGTTAGAAGACCTGGTGAAGGCAAACACCTGCTTGAGTCAGCAGGTGTATGTGTGAAGGGCATCACAAATGACACTTGGTGATTTTGTATGAGCACTGAAATGGTCACCAGAACTGTCTCAGGAACAAAACTCCTGCTTTTAGTGATCAAGGGCAAAATTTAGCCAACATAGTGTCAATATAATATCCAAGATACAGAGAAGCTGGTAGATATTATGAAACTAGAGATGAACTGAATTCCACGGAGCATATAGAATGGTGTGGGACTTCTGCACAGGAGTAAATGAAATTAACAGATCTCCAGTGTGATACCTATTGCTCCAAATTCCATTGAATAGTTTGACTGTAATATATTTGGTCACCTAAATTTACTTATCTGGTGCTGTTTGAAATGCCCTAGGGTACTTAGGACATCCAAGCAGTTGCCAAAAAATAGAAGGGGCTTTCAGGAGGTACACTCCAAAGTATGTTTAAAGTGCACTGGCACCAGATGTTAACAGTCAGGGAAGTAAAGTGTGTCTTGAAAATACCACTTGAGTGTGCTGGTTTTGACTGGAGTAGAGTTAATTTTCTTCATAGTAGCTATCTTGGGCTATGTTTTGGATTTGTGCTGAAAACAGTGTTGATTAGACAGAGATGTTTTTGTTATTGTTGAGCCCTGTTTACACACAATCAAGGCCTTTTCTGTTTCTCACCCCACCCCACCACGGAGTAGGCTGAGGATGCAGAGGAAGCAGGGAGAGAACACAGCTGGTACAGCTGACCCCAACTGGCCAAAGGGATATTCCATACCTTATGTCATCATGTTCAGCATAATAAAGATGGGAAATGAAGAAGGGTGTGTGTGTGTTCCTTTGGAGTGATAGCTTCCCAAGTCACTGTTATGCATGGATGGAGCCCTGTTTTCCTGGAGATGAATGAACACCTGCCTGCCAATAGGACGTAGTTTTGCTTTGCCTATCAAACTGTCTTTATTTCAACCCATGAGGTTTTTTTGCTTTTACCCTTTTGATTCTCTCCAACATCCTACCTGGGGGGAGTGAGCGAAGTGGCTGTGTGTTGCTTAGTTGCCAGCTGGGATTAAACCACAACAGATGGTAATTCAAAGAAATCCTGATGACACCAACCAGATTCACAGATTTCTGTCTGGATCTGTGTTAACAAGTGAGTCCATGATTCATTTTATCTTGATGCTTTTTTAAAAAAATCAGATAGTGGAAAATGTAGGCCTGGTTCTTCTGTAAGTAATGATCCCTTTGAACTAGTCTGTAATCTATGAAGGATCCATAATCAGTTCACAAACTGCCTGGCAGTAAATTCACTGGCAACTCTCCACCAAACTCGTAATGTTATCCAGAACTCTCCTGGAAGAGGGTCTGCAAAAAAGATTTCTAATATAGATATGTACATTACCAACAACATCAATGCACGTTTGCAAATATTGTACCAGTTGCACCAGCATAATACATGCCAGGACTGCTAAAACTCTGAATTTATACCAGTATAATTGTCCATGTTACCATTTTTACTCCAAACTGAGTATAGCTTTTTGGTTTACCTGAAGCTTCTGTCTAGTCAACACTGGAAGATATCTAAGAAAGTAAGTCTGTAGACTCTTTCTAAAGCAAGAGAAAGACAGAACTAAAGAATTCTTAAGTATATTTTTCTTAACTGGGACATTTTGCCATAAAGCCTGGTGAGAATGATGTTTTTAAACCCCTGTTTCTGTATCTGACTTACTAGGGAAAAAGAACATAGCAGATGTTTTATGTTCCAAAAGCTATGAATTGGACTTTCGTTTTGGCATTGGGAACTCATTTTAAGAATTAAAGTCTTCCTGAATGCTCAGAAGCCATGCGAATCGCTGGTCTCATTTAAATAAGAAACTATGACCTTTTTACATTATTTTCAAGTAATAACTAATAATTTTGGTTTCTATTGCCAAATTTCTAAATTTAGATATAGGTATTAATGTATATATAGATATAAAATGCACTTCCCAAGTGCATGTTGTTATGGCTGTAAGATTATGTAATAACCATTAGAATTAGTAGTTTTAATTAAGAAATAAAATGTATCAAAATATGAAATCAAATCTAATAAAAATATGTAATATGCACTATTTACTTACTGTGACTTTAAATCATAGTAACTTTTTCAGAATTAAACTGCACTGATGATGGATACATGAAAGATTTACATGACCTAGCTGCTTTTGGTACTATATAATTCTATTCCAGGCTTGTATTTGTATGTTATCCTTGGTCAAAGAGAAACAAATATTCAGAAACCAAGCCAGTCACCTAAGCAGAACTTTGAACTGTCATCTGAGTTCATCTGAGATATCCAAGCTACAAGAAGTGAACAGATACAATACATAATCCATGGGAGGCATGCAGAGAAGCAAATATTTACTACTGAGGATACTGTTAGGCATTCGAAATAGTGATAAGGTTGGTTAAAGGAAATAAAACCCCTTTCTCTCCTACCTGCCCCGGTTATGTAATTTCCTTTCATTTGGGGAACTGGAGGATGAAATATAACCATCAACTGAACTGTAGAATTTATAACTTAGTAATGTTTAGACAGAATGTGGTATTTCATTTGCTTATGTCAAGTACTCTTTTATTTCTATTTTTCCATTGTACTGTGAGAATGTTGTGAATATCACTTTTATCTGGATTCAAAGAAAAGGAGTCTTTGTGAATATTTACATCAGAAAAGAACTATGCACTGCACTAGATTTCAAACCCAGAACAATGTTATTTGAATTATTGTACAGTAAAGATGAACAGTAAGCTTTTGAGCTGTCACAATTCAGGAGATCAATATAGTTTGAGGTTGTGGGAAGTAAACAAGGAAATTTTGTCAGAAATATTAAAACTATCTGGTAAAAAATAATTCTGTTTCACATATGTAAAATATCTAGAGGTGGAAAATTTATTTCTATTTTCATCCAAGATGAAACTGAAAATCATCATGAAGAAAACAAACCCTCCCAGGACATGGAGGCTTACAGAGTACTGGCTTGACTTCAGGAAGACTGAAACATAATTCTTGCTTTAAATAACAGTGTAGACATTAAAATTTTGCTCACTCTTGAGTTGATTAACTGAAACACTAAGCCTGTGGCTATTCTATGGAGTGGTCTTCCATAATTAATAATTTCACCCTGAAGCCTATGAAGTTTTATGGTAGCTAGTATTTTCAATGAAAACTTTTGACTTCCATGAAGAAGCATGTATCTTGGGGGAAAAAAAAAAAAGAAAAAAGAAAAAAAAAAAAGGAAAAAAATCTTAACAAGTTAAATTGAAAAAGGGTAGAAGAGAGGTGCAAGAAATCTCTGGTAACAGCTAGAAGCAAGCAAGAAGAAAGAAGTAGGTGAGCATAACATGAAAAACAATTCTGTAAATTTTGGAACACTGTGACTTTTGGTGTCATACAGCTGTATTAATCCCATTGCACAACTGCAGAAGAATGACATACACCATGACCAGGTTTAGAGACCCTCAGTTATCACCATTCTACATGACTAGACTAAGGATAATACCCTGCCTGCCAGAGGAACAGACGGTGTTCCTATGATGTTCTTATCAGATGGTGTCTGATGAGAGTGTTTTCTTTGTATAAGGGTTGTACTTAGGATTCTACAGACAATGAATCCTTCATGGAGCTTAAATGTTGTTCTATAGAAGTGAAGAGCTGTCTGTTGCCAGCCATCATAACAACCTATTGAGAAAATTTATCAAGTACCACATGATAAAATCTTGTAACTTTGTTCAGTGGCTTTGTTCCTAGGAAACAGAACAAATATTTCTACTGGACATCAAAAACAGTGTTTTTTAAGCTCTGAGCTTTCCTAGGTTTATATATTCAATGAACTTACAATGGAGAAAGCCAAAACTGACTGTGAAAAGAAATTTGCATTACCACATTCTTAGTCTCTCTGTGGAACCCAGTTATGCTAAAATAGTGCTTAAGAAGAGCCCTGCTTGAAAACATACAAGCAGGCACATGTGTTGACGTGGTTCATTGATTATGAGTTTTCAAAATTCAGTGCACTATTTTCTGATCGCTTTCCTGTTTTGGGATTTGGTTTTGGTTTTGGTTTGGCTTGGTTTGGTTTTTTTTCCTTCCTTATTTCACATACACTATGTTTACAAGTGAAAACATTTATGCAAATGTCACATATTATGCATGTAAAAGTGCACGCTAATACCTTGGGGACAGAATGATTTTCTCCATTTTCTTGATGAAGAGTAGACTTGGTAGTATCTTTTAAACATTACAAAAATACCAGTATTTTAACCAGGCTTCTCATTGCTGCAGCAGAATCCTTTGTCTTTAATTCAACAAATCCTTTTATCCTCATTGAGTCATTATAGCTACTGACTTTAAATCACCTGAAATAGTACTAGTGTTAACTAGTACTAGTGCTAGTAATAGTGTACAAGATTTCAAGGCTATTATAAAACATCTCTAAACCAGATATTTCAAAGCTAAAAATAATCACGTGTAAGAATCAGTAAGATATTCTTCCAGTTTTGTCAAATTACAAAAAATGTACAGATCATATAATATTTTTTTAAATTATCAGAACATTACACAACATTTTAATGAGTCAGTGCAGCAAGTGAACTTAGATTCATTTGTAGATAAACAAGAAGACAAAGTAATCAACAAGATGGTTCTAGATGTAATGAAGAAGTTAATGAAATAACATTTTATAATATTAAGCCTTTTCACTAAGTGCTGTATGACTTTGTTTAACACTGTAGCATCAGCATCATGGATAACAGTAAATCAAAAGACAAGTTGAAAACTACATTTGGAAATTACACATCACAAGACTTCCAACTAACAATTTTTTTTTCAGATTTACTGAGTTCTCAGTGTTCCAAAGACCTAGAGGGTATACCTGCACTAAAAAAGAGGAATGACAAGAGGTATCCTTGTTGATTTTGGAAAGTTCCTCCACAGTATCTCTTAAAAGAGAGTTATTCTATGAAACTTAAGGGAGGGAACCAACTCAGAATGATTTTCAGGCAAAGAAATGCATAATTTTAAATGAGCAAATATTGTCATTGATTCCTCCAGATAAAATAATAATAATAAAAAAGAGTTCTTTAAACTAAAGTTAAGAAAACACTTCCGTTGTGTTACCTATGATAATCTACACCAAGAAACCAACTAATCAAGTGAACCGTTCTACAAAAATACTAAAGGGGTTTAGCTTTGCTATGCCATCACTCTTTCTTTTAAGTTCCTTCTATAAGCAAACTGTTTTTTTTTTTTGTCAAGACCTACAACAGGTAAGAGTAACAAACATGGTACGAATGAGACCTATATTCTTATCACTTCTATTCTGCTCATCTAACCTTGATGCTTTTGTCAGAGGAAAATTAAATTGAACTCACCGATTGACATTGAGGTTTTTTTCTCTATAAACCTAATCACCTATCTTTGAACTGCTGACTAGAGTTTCCTCATTTTTACCTGTTTATGCAAAAGCAAGAAGAAGTTGGAATTCTGGAACCTTTAAAATCAACAAGATAAAGGTTCTAGCCTTCCAGGTGCTGTATAATGAGCATCTAATGGAAATAAACATATTTGGGGGTATATAACATTTGTTCTTCTGCTTCAAGGACAGAAAAAATATGTACTAAGTAGGGTTGTCTTTGCACAGATAAAAAAAAAAAAAAAAAAGTACAATGAAAGAAGATATCTGAAAGAAGGAAAGAGACTGGAAAATAGCCTGAAGAGTAAAAATTTAAAAGGAAGTAAAATTTAGCCTATACACCTTCTCAAATATAGTAGTATTCTTGTGTCTAAAATGAAATTAAATGGTTTTTTTTAAAAAAAAAACATAGTCTTTCATGGCACTGAAACAAAATTCTCATTTAGATATTTAAGTATATAATAATTTTATTACATCTTTCCTAGAACAAGGTATTCTACATTCTAAACAAATCAAAATAAGGAAAGTAAGAGCATCCATACTGCATCTGTAAACTGCAGGTGAATCCAAAATTTTCTTCTGATTATATCCAGTGGATTATCATTAGAGAAAAAGAAAGGGGCAACACATAGAATTCCATTTTTTGGAATGTTTCCCTTTTTTGATAAGAGATAAAAAAAATCCTTTTATTTAAATTGCTTTTTTATGGATATCTTTTCAATATTAAATTTTCTTGTCTTTCTTACAGTCTCCATTCTCCTTTTGAAGTTGCATGCAAAAAGTATATGGGTAGTAAATTAGCCCAGCACAGGTAGATAATTTTATTCAAAATTAAGTTCTTTCCAATTACATTTAAACCACCCACTCCCACAAGTCTTCACCTTTTCATCAGTTAACTGTCATCCAAGTATAATTAACAGAGAGATATGAAGACAGTGCACATCACAGAGAGTATGATCTTCAAGCAAACCCATGACTTTTTTCATATATGATGCTTAGCTCATGTACATAGAGATGGTGTTTCAGGATTAGCTATATTGCAGAATGATGAACTTTTTTGTTTCATAACTTGGGGGGAGGGAGGGATAAGGAAAAAAATCATTGCTCTAGTTCCCTAGGGATGCCTCAGGCTAGATAAATTGCTTTAAGACTGACAGAGACATTCACAACTTCAGACACCAAAATGGAAATACTGCCATTAATGCCCCCTTCCTGCCCTTAAATAATAAAAGCAATGAAATGGTAGTGTGTATTGTGACTCAGAATAGGTGTCAAGCACAAATAACGGGTTATTACCTTTAGAAAGAAAGACTGGTAACAGAGATACAATAACTGTTATCTTAGAGATAATGCATCTTACAATGAGAACAGGAAAATAAATATTTGATAATATTTGCAGAATTACTTGAAAAAAGAAGAACTTTCAATTTTCCACGAGGCGTCACCAAAGTCTTTCTACAGAAAGGCTCCATAACATGTGGAAGACATACAATTTGAGTAGCATATTTTGTTTATTATGAAGGCACTTTTTGTGCAAAGTACAAGCGTTTGATGTTTAACTGATCTAGGAAGCCAGATTTCTTAAAGGAACCACTAGTACTGTGTTTGTACTCTGAATAACATGGATTAATTTAGTCTCTGGAAAGTTGTTTTTGATGTGCATAATCTGTACTTTATGTTTCAATTAGCAAGACTGTATGACAAATACATACCGTGAGAGCTTCTGTACAGCTGTATAGAATAGAAATATGTCACCACCAGCTTTTTTTTTTCTGTAAGCTGAAGAAACAATGATGAAATGAAAGGCTTTTGAAAACTGAAGAGTTCAAATAGTTTTAAAAGCAAGACAAAGCTTTGATTTGGGCCAAATAACAGAGAAAGAATAGTTAGTGAAAGAATAAAAACTGTATTCCTCTGTTCTTTGTGCCTGTTACACTGTTATATTTAGTTCATCTCTGTTACCTAGCTGAAGCAGTTATATGGCATGTGTTCTTACATTACACTATGTTCTAATATAAAAATTTGGTTTTTCTACCTCCGCATACTGACAATAGATAAAAACAAACATGTACAAAGCCTTCTCACTTGCTCTACTCTTACTGTGATTACATCACTACTTAGTGATTACATCACTAAGCTTCAGAATAATATTCCACTGATATTCATTGATTTCACATTAAGTGTTTAACAAATTTTTATTTGTAAAAACAGCAAAATAAGCAGAATATTTTACCACAGCGTTTATAAAGATTACAACAAATAAAACATATGGAATAAGGTATTTAGGCATTTATTTTGAATGTGGAATTTTATTAGTTCAGCTTCAGGCACAAATTCTTCATTCATTTGATTAGTAGTTGTAGTGATTGTCTGTAAATGAAAATGTACTTAAATAACCTACCAGGATATTCTGCGAACTTTTCCTAAAAAGGAACAAACAAAATAAAATAAAATAAAACAAAACAAAAAACCAACATGAAACCCAATGTAAATCCTAGCATGTTTTAGAAAATGCATTTTGCTTTAAAGTAGAAATGAGATACTCTATAGTCCTGAAAATGCTCCATCTCCTTTACTCCTCCAGAATAGCAGTCTCTTGTATTATCTGTGCACATGGAAATACCTGTGAGTTTGTCTGTCTGTCCAGAAAAAAACAGAATACCTACAGGATCTGCTTTATGTATTGATTACTACTTCTTACATGCCCCACTTTAAAATTTCATTTAGTTTTTGCCTTCTCTTCCCTTAATTCCCTTCCCTTCATTTCTTCTTTTTTCTTTGATGGAAAGCTTTAGGAAAAAAAAAATCTTATTTACACCTCTGGAGAAGGAAGTTATTTTGCTATCTTCCCTGTTTTCCTCTCTTCTGGATTAATAATTCTTCACCCAGGACTTTAGGTGAAACCCTCCTTTTAACCTTTAAAGTTACAAAAGAATTATTACATCTGAAAAAATAAAGCCTCTTGGGAATGTAAATAGATGCTTAGTTCCTCATTATTTTCCTAGCTTGAGTGATTTTGCCCATGCATGCGTGGTAGTGGGAAATGAGAAAGATCTTTCAGAGACTGTTCAACCCTGCATTCAATATACAAGATTCAGCACAGAACAGCACTTACTTAAGCAAGACTAAAAATTATTTATCCTGTAGCACCTGAGATTCTTTAAAACATTTCCTTAAGGAGTCTCTATTTTTGTGCATCTATACAAGACTGGATTCCTCACGAATAATGATTTCTGTCTTATAGCAAACCCTTCACACCACTTAGCATGTTACAAATAAAAATCACGGAATCATAGAATTGTTTTATTTGGAAAAGACGTTTAAGGTCATGGAGTCTGTTAGCCTGGTTAGCCTAGTACTGCCAAGTCCAGTGCTAAACTATTCTCTTAAACACCACATCTACACATCTTTTAAACACTTCCAGGGATGGTAATTCAACAGTCTCCCTGGGCAGCCTGTTCTGCTGTCTTTTAACCCTTTCAGTGAAGTAGTTTCTTCCAATATCCAATCTAAAGCTCCTCTGACACAACTTGAGGCCATTTTGACTTGTCCTATCATTTGATACTTGTGAGAAGAGACTAACAACTACCTCACTACAACATCATTTCAGGTAGTTGTAGAGCAGTCAACTTTCTCCTCAGCCTCCTTTTCTCCAGACTGAACAACCCTAGTTCCCTCAGATGCTCCTCAAAGGACTTTTTGCCTGGATCCTTCACCAGCTTCATTGCCCTCCTTTGGACAAGCTCCAGTACCACAATGTCTTTCTCACAGTGAGAGACCCATGCTTCTACAAAATCATGACCAAATGAGTAGTTAAAGGGAGAGTAGAGAATGTCATACTTTTACTTCAGTAAAGCTTTTGACATGGTCTGCCATAATATCTTCATAACAAAACTCAAGAAATGTGTGATAGATGCTCTGATGTGGATTGATAACTGTCTCAACAGCAGAATTCAGAGGGTTGTGATCAGTAGCATATAGTCAAGTTGGAAGCCTGTGGCCAGTGGTGTTCCCCAAGGATCAGTATTGCGCCCAGTTTTGTTCAATATCTTCATCAAAAAATGGATGAGGTGATGGAGTATAGTCATAGTAATTTTGCTGATGATACGAAGCTGGGAGGAGTGGCTGATACACCAGAAGTCTGTGCTTCTACCCAGCAAGGTCTGGACAAGGTGGAGAGTTGACCAAAGGTGAACCTCATTAAGTTCAATAAGGACAGTTGTGGAGTCCTGCACCTGTGGAGGAGTAACACCAACCACCAGTACAGACCAGAGGATGCCCTGCTGGAAAGCAGCTCCATGGAAAAGACCTTGGAGTCATAGTAGAGAGCAGATTCTCCATGGGTCAACAATGTGCCCTTGTGACCAAGAAGGCAATGGTATCCTTGAGTGCATGAAGAAAAGTGTGCCCAGCAAATCTAGGGAGACTCTCTTCCCCCTTTACTCTGCCCTGGTGAGACCACACCTGGAATACTGTATCCATTTTTGTGCTCCCCAGTTCAAGAGAGACAGAGATACACTGGACAGAATCCAACAGAGATCTATGAGGGTGATTGAAGCACTTGAGCAGCTCTCCTATGAAGAAATAATGAGAAAACGGGTTGTTTAGCTTTGAGAAAAGAAGGCTGAGAGGGGATCTTAATAATGTCTATAAATATCTGAGGGGTGGGTGTCAAGAGGATGAGGCCAATGTCTTTTCAGTGGTGCACAGTAATAAGATAAGGAATAATAGGTTTAAGCTAGAGCATAGGAAGTTCCACCTGAACATGAGGAGAAACTTCTTTACTGTGAGGGTGACAGAGCATGGAACAAGCTTCCCAGAAAGGTTGTGGGGTCTCCAGTGCTGACTGTCAAAACCTCCCTGGATGCTTCCCTGTGTGGCCTGCCCTAGATGATCCTGCTTTGGCAGGGGGGTGGGCTCAATCTTTAGAGGTCCCTTCTAACCCATAAAATTCTATGATTCTATTATTCACATTGCATTTGTTTTCATGCCTTTGGTACAAGGCGACAAGCCTGTAGCCCCTCTATAGGAATATTTTGGAGCAAGGAGACCAAGAAAGTAGAAACCATTCCAATAACTACCACAGCTTTTTGGTATGTACATGGCTTATAAAATTTTTTTACTTTGTGCTTGCACAATCTTATATGAAAATTATATTTTAAAAGACATGAGAGAGTTAGAAGAAACATGGCCATAATTCACACTTCAGTATTTCTTCCTTGTTGGTACCTGGCTCTTAAAGAAAATACTGGGCTTTTGTATACTGATTCCTTCTATGAAACTGGAGAAAATCATTAAATCAGAAACCAAGTTTTACTTTTTTTCCAGAGAGAAAGGAGAGGAAAAAATCTTTCAGAAATGACGGTCACAACTGGACTGAATTACCTGTAGGAATATGCTAGTCTTTCAACAGCCATGGGAAGAGCGTGGGGTCACTACAATTTTAAAATCCCCTTGTATTTTAAAGTTTGACACTTTATTATTTATGTACTCCTGCATGTTTTTCTCTTACCATCTGAGCTGTCAGTGAAGCTGAGAAATAAATCCATGCAAACCAAAATCCATTTATTGCTTCATTATTAGTCAAGCTTTTGTCTGAAAACAGACAAAATATATTATCTACTGTATTAGTGGTTTCAAAATGCCCTTTGTTTCTCTGACCTTTTAATACACTTTTCTGGTCAAAAATCATAGAGTCTAAAAAAAATGCTATGAAAAGATCAGATCAGAAACTAGATCAGACTGATTTCTTTTAAGGTTGAGAAGTCCAAGCTATACCAATGAGTATTGTAGTTATGTTCTACTCTGAACATATGAAAAATTAAAACTTATCCTATGTATTTCAACATAGTCCTAATAAAGCAAAGATAATATACTCTAAAGTCTAGAAGTCACTCACAGTATTTGTGCATTTTGGAGACTGACTATTTCATCTTCATATGAAAGATTTTGCTGACAACTGCATTGAAACCAAGTACAACATCTCTCCTCACAAATATGCATAGGATGGGATTAACGTTAATTAGACTTCTGCTATGTTGATACCCATGTGAATTAATCATCTAGACTCTTAAGAACACAAGAAGAGAAATAGGAATATTCAGGATGTACATGGATTATCTGAAACTTTTATCTCAAGAGTGGAAAAAAAATCTTTCTGGAAAAAAGCTTTAATTCAGACTAATGACAAAAGTAGAACAGTGGCTATATTTGGTATCCATTCACACACACACCAAAACCAGACAAAATCCAAGCAACCCAAACAATTAGGTGTTATTTGTGATATTTTAGAGATATTTACTGCTTTGAAGGTATTATTTAAAAGTAACTTTTTAAATATTTGTGTCATTTTTTTGTTCTCATTAATATTAGAGAATTCTGTTAGAGTTGTGAATACAAAGGCTAACACATTTGAAAAATTCTCATGCTAGTCACTTTGTAGTATAGATATATAGAAATCACCTCTAAACTAAATATGAATATATAGAAAGTGATTCAAACTTTAAATCTAGTGATTGACATATCAGAGTTTCAGGGACTCCACTCGTTCCCAATTTCAGACAGGTATTAGGTGTTTTGAAGGTGAAGTAACCCAATGGCGTCAGTTTCAAGTTCATACAGATGCCTGACAGATAAAGAGGAACTCGTCCGTAAATCTTTAGAAGCTCACTCACATGTCTCAGGTCTCTGGAATCCCATTTATTACAGCTCTAGCGCAAATATTTTTATTATTCTGGAACTATTAGCACTGTACCTTTTTCAAGGACGTCTTCAAGAAGGAAGTCTTAAAGGCACAGGAACAGACTGTTCCTCTGTGTCAGATGAGTTGGCAGGGAAGAAAATTGGCCTGGCTGTAGAGGGAGTCTGATTGCAGCTCAGGGGAAAAAAAGAAGAGTTTATTGCCTATGGGAAGAGGGGCAGGCTACTCAGGAGGACTACAAAGATGCTGTGAGGCTACACAGGGAGAAAACTAGAAGGGTCAAAGCGCAACTTGAAATCAATCTGTTGGCAGCTGTCAAAGATAGCGGGAATGTTTTTATAAATATATTAACAACAAAAAGAAAGATTTAGGAGAATCTCTTTCCTTTATCGGATGCAGGGGGAAACATAGTAATAAGGGATGAGAAGTCTGAGGTGCTTAAAGCCTTCTTTATCTCAGACTTCGGTAGGAGGTTGAGTTGTTCACTTGGTACCCAGTCCCCTGGGCTGGAAGACAGAGAAAGAGAGCAGAATAAAGACCCCATAAAACAAGGGGAAAGGGTCAGTGACCTGCTGCACTACTTAGACGCTCATAAGTCTCTGGAGCCAGATGGGATACACCCAAGGGCACTGAGGGAGCTGGCAGAAGGGCTCACCAAGCCATTTCCCATCATTCATTAGAAATCTTGGCTAAATAGACTTGGTCTCAATAGACTAGAGTTTAGCAAGTGTGATTCCCATCAACAAGAAGGGCTGGAGGGAGGATCAAGGGAACTACAGTCTGACCTCGCAGACCTGTCAGTCTGACCTCAGTGCTGGGGAAAGTTATGGAGCAGATCATCTTGAGTGCCATTTTTGAGCACTTGCAGGACAACCAGGGGATCAGGATAAATCAGCATGGATTTATGAAAGACAGGTCCTGCTTGACTAACCTGACATTCTTCTAAGACAAGGTGACCCATTTAGTGGATGAGGGAAAGGCTGTGGGTATAGTTTACCCGGACTTCAGGAAAGCCATCAACAATATTTCCCGCAGCTTTCTCATGAAGAAACTGGCTCAATGTGACCTGGACTAAGGTACTCTCCATTAGGTAAAAAGCTGTCTGGATGCCAGGCCCAAACAGTTGTGATGAATGGAGTTAAATCTGTTTGGTGGCCAGTCAGAAGTGGTGTTCCCCAGGGCTCAGCTTTAGGGCCAGTTTTGTTTAATATCGTTGTCAATTATATGGATGAAGGGATTGAGTGCACCTTCAGTAAGTGTGCAGATGACACCAAGCTTAACAGTAATGTTGATGATGTGTGAGAGCAGGAAGGCTTTACACAATGATCTGGACAGGACAGATTTCAGGGGTAAGGCCAATCTAGCCAAAGCTAGATGTTGGGTCCTGCATTTATGCCACAACATACCCATGCAACAGTACAGGCAGAAATGGAAAGAGAGGCTGGAACAAGTTCAGAGAAAAACAGTGAAACTGGTGAAGGGTCTAGAGAAAAATTAATATGAGGGGCATCTGAGTGAACTGGGGTTGTCTGACCTGGAAAAAGGAGACTGAGGGGAGATCTGATCACTCTTTACAATGACCTGAAAGGAGGGTCCAGTGAGGTGGATGTCAGTATCTTCTCCCAAGTGACAACCAACAGTGCAAGTTGCGCCAGGAGAGGTTTAGATTGGAAATTTGAAGAAACTTCCTCACTGAAAGTGTTATCAAACACTGGAACAGGCTGCCCTGGGAAGTGATTGAATCACCATCCCTGGAAGTGTTCAAAAGATGTGTAGATTTCTTAATCTGCTTAAGAAAGCAGAAATGAAGGTTTATCACCGGACTCAGTAGAGTCAGTCTAATGGCTGGACTCCATGATCTTGGAGGTCTTGATTTTGTAATAGTTTTTTATTTCTCAGACACAAAAAAACAAGTGTGTACAAGCTGTTTTGACAGTTTTATTACACTTTTTTGGGAATAAATATCTGTGTACACCTGAGTAATGCTTTATTTAGGAAACAGAATACTTTCCAACACATTTCATAAAAGAGGATGTATAACATAGGTTACATGGTTGAGTAACACCCTGGAGGTTCATAAATATATTCAGCATCCACTCTTTCAGTGGTATATCCATATTAATATCAACGTGCTATTGTGTGATTCAGAAATCAAATAATGATCATCTAACTAAAAATCGTTACAAGACAGTCCAGTAAAAAGGTCAGGTACACTGAAAAGCATGTATTCCAGTAAAGAAATGTATCTATTCCAGCTCTTCATGCCCACTATGATATAATATAAATTTATACATTATAAATATATATATATATGCTTGATAATATAAACAAATAAGAGTAGTATAAATTTTATAATGTATATTTTTACTTCATTATTAGCTGCTGCTATTACAATGTAATATAAAATCAAATAATCTGCAGTTACCTGGATAAATAGAAGCAAATATTAAGGATCAGTGTTACAGTAAGCATTCTGAGACCGTACATGTACTGTAATGTCAAATCCCATTCAATATCTTGCTTTCTTCTCTGAGAATGACCTATAGGCAGAGAAATAGTGAAAGACAACTATTGATCAGAAAGACTGAAATAAATTGAGTGCAAAAATTATCATTTTTCTATGCTAAGTATAGGCTGATACCACATTGCAATTGTTCATCATGCATGTATCATTATATGGTAAAATTAATCTCCTATTTAGGTAAATAAATTTTCATCAAAAATAAATATTGAAGAGTGTTTTTTTCCTCACATCAAATAAAGGTATTATTACCCAGATCAGTCTGAATCCCCCTCCATAGAAAAGATATTTTTTAAACAGATAATATATAACATTTCTGTCCCACATGAAATCCAATGACTATACACTGGAAGATGGAAAAGCTTTCTTTAATTTCTCTTTTTCTTATTCTCAGTAATGTTTTCATCACTATACCTCATATTTCCAAACATATTTGCTGAGATGTTACAGTATTAAAGCACATTAGTTTTTAAAAATTACACTTTTATGAAAACCTTGATGGTGCTCAGAAATTAACAAGACTATAATTAAATTAGTCTTTCAGTTCATGTTATCTAACTTTAAAACTTCTGAAAATAAAGAGCTTAGACTAAAAATCAAAATGTCTGTCAACAGAGAAAATCTGAGCTTCCAGGGCACAAGTGGTCCCACCCAACTTTTGGGAATGGAATATATTTGTCTTCCAAGAAATAACTCTTTCCATCTGCTTTATAGGGTGCATAGACATGTAGTTTATGATATCAGGTACCTGATATTAGCATAGATAAAGCTGATAATAAGTGACCTGTTGTGAACAACACATTAGATTTAGGCAGTTAAATCTTCAGCTCATGCCTACTCTACTTATTTGTGACTGCTTACAGCACAAACTACTCCTTTATCAAGGAGAGTGACCATGCTATTTCAGAAGACCAGGAGTCTGCCTTATACTGGATCTAAATTTAGTTGGCTTCCCACCAGATTAATTGTCTATGCAAGGTTATACTGATGTTTTTTTAACGAATCCTCATTCATAAATCACAGTCCAGCTGTTTTTTCACAGTAGGATGCCATAACACTGAAGAGTTATTACCAGGCCGGCACCTGCCCTCGTCACTTTATATCTTACAAAGTAATTTTGATTACAGTAACTTTCATTTATTTTTGAAGAAGTTTAGATACAAAAATGATATGCAGATGACCAGAAAGGTCTTCAGAATAGTCAGTTCAATTGTAATCATATTATATAGATCAAGGAACTATAAATAAATAAGACTCTTTGCAAATACCCCAAAACCCTTGCTATACGCCAATAAATAAACAGGAACACAGAATAGGAAAGTCTTAATAGAAATTTGTAAGAGTTCATTGATATAAGATTTCCTATATTACCAATAATTGATAAAAATCTGGTTCACCTGTGATTTTTGTATACCAACATGAGCATCTTGCAATCTTGGTTTTCGAAGTCCATGTTTACAAACAAATGAAGATTTTGTTTCTAGTGTCTCTTTATCCATATCAGTTGCACATGGGGAACTTTTTGAACCATAGCAATTGTCTTTATAGTTCACCATAGTACTGTTTTTTAGGTACCTACATGGAGGACCAAAGTTATCCCACCCTACTAATAGAGAGTAAAGCTTTCTTTTTCTTGTGTAGTCTCTAGGCAGAGAAATGGATGAATTCATTCTTGATGTTCAACATTAGACAAAAATAATCTGAACCTAAAAATTTGTGAAACTGTACCTGACATAGGATATATAGGTTGTGTTTTTGCTGTTGGACTACAATCACCCAATTTCTTGTAGAGGGACAACACAGCAAGGCACCCGAAATCCAGGAAGTTCTTGGAATGTCTCATGATAACTTCCTTCTCCAAGTGATAGAGGAGCCAGAGAGGAGAAGTGCCATGCTGGACTTTGCTCTCAGCAACAAGGAGCACCTAGTGGGTAATGTGAAACTCAAGGGCAGCCTTGGCTGCATTGAACATAAAATAGTAGAATTCAGAGGTAGCAAGGAGGGCACGCAGTAACCTTGCTACCCTGGATTTCTTGAGAGTAGAGTTTAGCCTTTCCAGGTATCTGCTTGGTAGAGTACCATGGGATAAAGCCCTGATGCAAAGACAAGCCCAAGAAAACTGGTTAATATTCAAAGATCACCTCCTGCAAGCTCAGGAGTTATGAATCCTGACAAAAAGAAAGTCAGGCAAAAATGCCATGAGATCTGCATGGATGAACAACAACTCCTGAACAAATTCAGACAGAAAAAGTCTTCCTGAATGTGAAAACAAGGACAGATAGCCCAAGATTATGGAACAGACCCTCCTGGAAACTATCCTAAGGCATATGCATAATAATGATGTTACTGGTGAGAGCAAACACAGCTTCAGTAAGGCCAAGATAGTGCCTAACAAATTTGATGGCCTTCTATGATGGGTTCACAGTGTTGGTGGAATTGTGCAAAGCATTTGACACCGTCCAGCAAAACATCCTTGTCTCTAAACATGAGAGATGTGGATGTGACAGATGGACAACTCAGTTTACAAGGAATTCACTGAATGGTTGCACTGTTTCTGTTCATGGCTCAATGTCCAATCATGAATGACATTCCTAGGGGGTTGGTATTGAGACAGGTACTGTTTTACAGCTCTACCCATAACATAGATGGTGGGATTAAGTACAGCTTCAGCAGCTTTGCTGACAACACTAAGCTGTGGGGTGTGTTTGACATGATGGATGGAAGGGATGCCATCCAGAGGGACCTTGACAGGCTGGAGATGTGGGCCTCAGCCAACCTCATGAAGTTCAACACAGCCAAGTGCAATGTCCTGTAGAGGGGTCAGGACAATCCCAAACACAAATACAGGCTGGGTGAAAGACAAACTTTGGGATACTGGCCAGAAAGTCAAGGGTAGTGACTCTCTTCCTGTACTCTGCTCTCATGAAACTCTACCTGGAGTACTGTGTCTGGTTCTTGTGTCCAAACATAAGGACTCAGAGCTGTTGGAGCAAGTCCAAGGAAAGGCCAGGATGATGATTAGAGGGCTGGAGCAATTCTCCTATGAAGACAGTCTGAGAAAACTGGGGTCATTCATCCTGGACAAGAGAAGGTTCTGGGCAGACCATCTAGCAGCCTTCCAGTACCTGAAGGAAGATGAAAAGAGACATTTTACAAGGGTATGTAGTGATAGGGTGAGGGGGAAAGGTTTAAAACTGGAAGAAGGTACATTTAGATTCGATATTATGAAGGAATTCTTTATTGTGAGAGTGGTGAGACACTGGCACAAGTTGCCTAGGGAAGTTGTGGGTGCCCCGTCCCTGGAAGTGTTCAAGCCCATGTTAGATGGAACTTTGAGCAATGTGGCACAGTTAAAGGTGTCCCTGACCATGGCAGGAATTTGGAACTAGGTGATTTTTAAGATTCCCTCCAGTCCAAACCAGTATATGGTCCTACAATTTTATCATTTTATGACATGTGAGATTCATTCTCCTGACATGTGAGATTTGTTCTCCTAACCCAGAAAAGATCAGATCAGACACTGTTTGGATCTCTCCCTGACTGAGCCCTAAGGTTTCCTTACAAGACAGAACACAGAGAGGATGGAGGACACTGCACGGTTTATGTTGACATCCAGTCAGGTTACAGTGTCCTGTGGGTATAGGATACCCACAGTAAAGAAGTGCTCAAGGAGACCAGCCATAAGCCTTAAGTGGTCTGATAGTAACACATATATTCAATTTCCACACAAACGTGAACAGATATCATGTTATTTTTCTATAAATGCTTGTAAATAAGCAAGTTTTGGAAATTGTGTGTACAACACTGTATGAATTACAAGCAGAAGAATCTTCTAATTCTTGTAGCCTGTTTTCATAAATATGTAAACATTTTAAATTGCTCAGTTTTACAGTGGAATCATCTCAATCAGTAGAGTTTTGTTTAACTTCACAGTGAACAGGAAATTGCAGAAGGATTTTTTTATTATTATTTCATGCAATTTAGATGACTGCTCTAACTCATTTACCACTGTTATTTTCTTTCAGTTTAGAAGGAAAATAGTTTGACCTACAATACAGATTCTCTTGGTATTTTGTCAAATTTATTTTATGCCAGCAGCAGTCACTGATTTTAATTGAATGGAAACAACAGCTCTCATCCTCTGTGTCACATTGCTGGATTTTGTATCATTGAATTTCAATCTGGTTTCACTGGGACCTGACGAGTGTGGCTTACGCCAACCTCTGAGTCTCCTTGCTATACTTCGTTCCAGGGCAGCATTGTTTGCCTTTTGTCTGCTCTCTGATTAAATTGACACCATTTTACCTTTTGTGACTTCTGTGTCATTTTCTGTTGACAGCATCTAGTAATGGTAACAGACCAGTGTCCTTGTGGAAGGGGCAGAAACCATTGATTGGCTGGGTGTATTAATGCAGACCCTTTAAAAGTCATGCAGACGTGACTTTGTGCTAACTGGCAGCTGAATGGGGGTACTGAGAGATGTTATTAACCACAGATAACAGTCAGCACCCTCTATTCACTAGCAATGTCACTTTGTACCATTTGAGGAAGTTAATAGTGAAATTTGTTAAAGCAATTCTTCCTCTCCCTATACTCCTCCTGTATTGAAGCTATTTAAGGCAGAAGAGTGGAAATGGTGTTCTGATTAGACTGGTAGAAGGATGCTCATATGATTTCCAGGGGGCTGAAACATTTAATACAACCCAACTCCACTTCACAGCTAAAATCTCTTTAGGACAACAAGATAGGCCCTGATGACATGAAAGGTTAAATGTTTACCATGGATAGGGAATTTCTAATTGCCTTTTCAAAACTGAATGGTTAAAAGTGGCTTCAAGAAGCACCTGGCTATGTAATTCCTACCCATAAAACACAAGGGACATATAATTATATTAAGTCCTTACACTATGGTCCTTTTAAATGGAATAGAAAAAGGAAAAATTCAAAGCCTTAAAATTATGACTTTACAAAACGTCTGCATTTAAAAATTAAGTCTTTTAGAAGTTCAGAAGGTTCTTTGTGCAAGCTCATATACTAAATCTGAAACACTTATTCAGCTCCATCTGTGTTTTCAGTAACACAATCGAACTAGGTTTTGTCATATTTTCAAGGTTTACACACAAAGTTCAGAGTTTTTTCTAGATTAAGGAATTTACTAAGAGTTAAAGGAGAAATTACAATGGAAACTATCTTCCTTCTGCTCACTTTACATTACCATGAATAGCAGAAACTAACCAACATAAGCAGAATTTTCATCAGTATTCTGAAAACTCAACAACCCTCATATTTTCCTAAGTCATGCACAATGCAACATCAGCATGGCTTCTACACTACATAGCTGTAACACATCCATCCACCCCTAAAAACAACTGCAATAAATTCATCCTGTCTGCATCCACCCATTTAAATATTTCCCAATATTTCAAGATTTTATAGAAGTTGAAGGGAAGTGCAAATCCCCATGTGAGAGTTTTTATATGTGATAGGGAAAAAAATCAAACCAAAAGAAATATTATTTCATTTGTGTTCATATTTGCCATTATAAGATTCATTCGATATCTGACAGAACTTTTTGCTATTTGTAAGAAAAATATGTGGCAGTATACTGCAGTATACGTGATCATAGACCATTACTAGAACACTATTGCAGAAGAGCTCTTCAGCTGATATGCAATATCTCAACAGTGGGGATTCTCAAACATGTATTCAGTGGTGTGTGCTACGTATAAAGAAAACCTAAGTATTCAGAGCATCATTTTTAGCAAACTATAACATTAATCATACCTTTCCATATTGAGAGGTTTTACTGCTATATTTGGAATACACCATTAGATATATAGAAACAGATATCCATACAGTAATATATGTATTGCAGCATTTTGGGATGTCTGGGTGACATAGATGAAATAGCATCTGGTTACAGTCATAACTGAGATGTATCTGTCGAACTGGCTCCGGGTGGATATTCTTGTTGTGTCTCCAACTCAGAAAATGGTGATGTCTATGACACTCAAAGGTTGCTGTAATTAAACTCTCAATCCATCTGTGCAGAAGATTTCATAGTTTTCTCAAGAACTGAATCTTTAAAGTATTTGTATATCTTTATTTTTGCTGGTAAAGGGATACATTAGCCAGAGTAGCTTTCAAGAACAGTCTGTACAGAAGTTTTCTTCGGAATGTTTTGGTGAAGCAGAAGGCAGCAACTACTTACAGTATTTAAAGGTTTACTTCATTTTTTTCCTTTACAAGAACTATATGCAGACTGCAATATGTTTCTTCTGTAAGAGTTAGTGACAGTACTAGAACATAAAGTAGGACAGAAAGCTTTTTTTTTTTCCTTGCTTCTATAGCATAAAACATTCTGTAGTTGTCCAGTGTAGAGGCAGTGAAACTACATTAAGGCTAGAGGCCAAATATTTGTAAAGACAGAAGACAGGGAAAAAGTTTACCTATTCAGTAGATAACTGCACTGCACTTTTAGTATGAGAAAACAAGGAAGCTGTATGTCAAGAAAGATGTATTACTGATTTCAGTGGTTATAGTAGGAGATATTTTGCAGTCATGAGTTCATGAGTTGGCATATATATAAAGTCCTCAGAATGATGGAAAACACTTTGGGACCTCAAATAGGACTGTATGTATTCAAAACAACTTTCAATAATCCTTTAAAGGCATACAAGACTTGGAAACTACTGTAAATATAGCACTAGAAAGTATTGCTGACTAGACAATGACAGTCCATTTCCCTACAAACTTCTAAAGTTGTTGCATCAGACAAACAAAACCACCAACATCCCTTGACAAAAAAAAATCCAAAACATACAAAAGACAGTTTTCCCATGGAAAACAAAGCACATATTATTGCAGTACTAGTATTGAATACTGTCCATATGACAGTATTGAACATAGGCACTATGTTATAAAACATCTTCCTGAGCTTCCAGTCTCCATAATAGAATTCAACCCCTTTTACTGTCTAAATCAGCTATACTTTCATGTTCTTATTTGATAGTAATCACATCTGTGAGTTGTTTGGAGGCCTATGAAGATTTCTACCTAACTCACTGACCCGTCTGTCCTCACTTCTTCTTTGTGCTTGGTGGCACTCCAGACTTTGGCTGCTGCTTGATTTTGCAGCTTTTTTTTTAGTTCCTTACAAGCTGCAGCTCTGCACAGATGCTAGTGTCATAATCTATCTACCACCAACTCTTGCAGCCTTATGTAGCTGGTCATTTCCAGTATCTGATTCAATAAGAGAAGGAGGAAATAGTGAAAAAGAAATTTACTATCTGAAGACCGGAAGCTACAACCATCACTAATTTGACATTATTTATATTCCTACTTTACAAAAGGCCAGACAGCTAATAAGAAATCAGAATTTATGCTGCAATATGTGATATTACAGGCTGGAAAATGTGTACTTAAAATTTAAATATGTACTTAAAAATAGGGCTTCTTTTTGGGAAAAAAATAGTAACTTTCCATAAACAGTCCACATGAAGAATTGTCTACAGCTACATTAGTTGTCTTCCCCCAAAATAATTTAAACTGTTATTTTTCATCCCATTTTCTTTTCATTTTAGGAAAGTGTAGTTATTCTCAGTAGTTATTCTACACTATATTTGAACATGTTTTAATACCATTGGTAAAGTCAAGGTAATTCCAACTCTTTTTCAGGGATATTGTGTTGCAGTAAATGAGTAGTTTTACTGACAGTAAAAGTGACAGAACACTGGAACAAGCTTCCTAGGAAGGTTGTGGAGTCTCCTTCTCTGGAAATATTCAAAAGCTGTCTGGATGCCTTGCTGCGTGACCTACACTAGGTGATCCTGCTCTGGCAGGAGAGTTGGACTTCATGATCTCTTGAGGTCCCTTACAACCCCAAACATTCCATGATTCAGTGGGGAAAAAACCTCAAAACCAATAAAAACAGTTTCAGTTCAATAATTAGGATATTTTTGATTTATTAAAGTACATGCCAAGAGATCATAGAATCACAGAATTGCTCAGGCTGGAAAAGACCTTGAAAATCGTTGAGCCCAACCTTGTCCTAGCCCTATTACCCTTTTTTTGATGACCCACCACTAAACCATGTCCTCAAGCACCACATCCAGATGATTTTAAACATTCAGGGATGGAGACTCAACCACCTCCCTGGGGGGCTGTTCCAGTGATTAACAACTCTTTCTCTAAAGAAGTTTCTCCTGAGATCCAACCTGAAGCTCCCCTGATGCAACTTGAGGCCATTTCCCCTTGTCCTGCCATCTGTCATCAGTGGGAAGAGACCAACCCATTCTCACTACAGCCTCCTTTCAGGTAGCTGTAGAGAATGATAAGGTTTTCCTTCAGTCTCCTTTTCGCCGGACTAAACAGCCTCAACACCTTCAGTCACTCCTCATAGGGGATGTTTTCCAAACCCTTCACTAGCTTTGTTGCCCTTCTTTGGACTTGTTCCAACACCTCAGTGTCCTTTTTGTATTGAGGTGCCCAAAACTGAACACAGTACTTGAGGTGGGGTATCACCAGCACTGAGTACAGGGGCAGGATCACTTCCCTAGTCCTGCTGGTCACACAATTTCTGATACAAGCCAGAATGCCATTGGCCTTCTTGGCCACCTAGCACAATGCTGGCTCATATTCAGCTGACTGTCAATCAATACGCCAAGGTCCTTCTCTGCCAAATAGCTTTCCAGCCACTCTTCTCCAAGCCTGTAGCATTGCCTGGGGTTGTTGTGACCAAAATGCAGGACCTGATGCTTGTCCTTATTGAATTTTATACGGTTGGTCTCAGACCAATGATCCAGCCTGTCCAGGTCCCTCTTTGAAGCCCTTCTGCCATCCAGCAGATGGACACTTCCTCACAACTTGGTGTAACCTGCAAACTTATTGAGGGTGCATTTGATCCCCTCATCAAGATCATTTAGAAAGATATGAAACAGGAGTGGCCGCAGCACTGAGCCCTGGGGGACACCACTGGTGACTGTCTGCCAATTGGATTTGACTCCATTGACCACAACTGTTTGGGCTGAGGTGGGCTGAGTTAAGAAAACAACACAAAAAAGGTATCAATGAACGCAAAATATCATTTAATATTCCTACGGGTATTCACGGAAATAAATTAAGAAGGGACACTGTGCTTTGTAAAGTCATAAGTTTAGAAGAGAGCAAAAAAGATAAGGTATTCCACCAAGTAGACATAGCCACTACTGACACATTGCCTCTCAGATAAGTAGGATCTTAAATCTCTTGCCTATTCCACTTTAGGGCTTAGCATTTAAATTACACATTTTCTTGTACTGCCTGGTTTTTCTTGTTGCAATTAAACTTCACCACTTCTTGGCCTATGCTGTTTGGAATAAATTTGTGTATTCTCTCTTAGAGATCCCTTTTTACACATATGAAGCTGTTTACTGTGTTCACTCCTCAGCCTTTTTCTTTTTAAACTGCACATATTAAATTATTCAGGGTTTCCTCATTAGATCCTTCAGACAAATAGTATAATGTATAATTTTTCTTTTAACACTGCTCAGAGTATGGAAATTGTTTAATATCTTTGAAGTTATACTTCCATGGTCTTACCCAATTTGATTAAGACTTGACTAAAATCAAGACATTTGTTACCATCATTGCTTTTTTGTTTAGAATTCCTCTGTCATTTTATAAACAGAATCATAGGATTATAGAATGGCTAGGGTTGGAAAGGACTTTAAAGATCATCTAGTTCCAATCTCCCTGCATGAGCAGGAACACTGAGAGGTTTATCAGGTTGCTCAAGGCCCCATCCAGCCTGGCCTTGAACACTTCCAGGGAGGAGGCATCCACAACATTCCAGGGCAACCTGTTCCAGTGCCACACTCAAAGAATTTCCTCCTAAAATCTTATCTAAATCTCATCTCTTCAAGTTTTAAACCATTGTCCCTGGTCCTCTCACTACAAAACCATGTAAAAAGTCCTACTACACCTTTCTTGTATGCCCTCCTCAATTATTTAAAAGTCACTGTAAGGTTACCTCAGAGCCTCCTTTTCTCCAGGATGAAAAACCTGAACTTCTTTAGCCTGTCTTCACAGGGAGGTGCTCCAGCCTTCTGATCATTTGAGTGTCTCTCCTCTGGACACACTCAAGGAGCTCTATGTCCTTCTTATATTGGAGACTCCAGAACTGGACACAGTACTCCAGGTGAGGTCTCACAAAAGCAGAATAGAGGGGAAGAATCACTTCCCCTGACTAGCTGTCTATGCATCTTTTGAGGAAGCCCACAACACAGTTGGCTTTCTGTGCTGCAAGTGTCCATTGATGGCTCATGTTAAGCTTCTGGTCCACCATCACCCCCAAATCCTTCTCCTCATGGCTGTCCACAATCCTTTCTCCTCCCAGTCTGCATTTGTACATGGGAGTGCTTCAAGCCAAGTTCAAAACCTTGCACTTGGCCTTGTTGAACTTCATGCAGTTAGCATGAGACCACTTCTTGTTTAGAAACTGGTTAATTTCTAATATAACCAAACAGGATTTTAATTAATCTTTTTTAATGACAGGTGTCTCAAATTATTCTCTCAGTATGTTTCCTGGGTGTCAAAATTAAGGTGACAAGTCTGTAATTCCCTACTTTTCTCTTGTTGAAGATGAAACCAAAGTTGCTCTCCTCCAGATTTCTGACAGATCACGTATTTTCAGAAAGAATTTATAAGTTCTTAAAAATAATTGCTAATAATTCTCAGATTCCATCAGCTCATAGTGTTTAAATAGCATGGGCTGAAACTCATCAGTCCTGAAAGTGAAAACCTGTAATTTGTTAAAGTTCTCTCTAATCTGTTCTTCTTCATTTAAAGATGAAATATGATCTTGTGCTGATGTTGATGACTGACTGCATGAACTACTTGTTAACAGATAACCTTTTTGTTAAAACAAATAGAAGCCACTACAACTTTCCAGCTGCATCTTTGCTCTATATAAAATGGGGCATGGGACAAATATTGGTAATATTGACAACTGTTCAAACATCATTTGGCAGTGGTTTGGCTCATGGAATTTCATGCTGTCCAAGGCAATATGGCAATATCTTGTTCAGTAATTTGAACAAGATTACATCAGATTCAGTTCCCTCAGATATATGCAGTTCCCCAAAATTCCTACAGTAAGCTTTACACTGTTCATGCCCTACATACCATCATGTCATATACTGGAGCCAAGAGTGCATGTCTTCAGGCTATTTCTATAAATTCAGCCTAGCATAGGACCAAACTCAGGCATGGGAACACAATTCCCATTGCTCATAAACTGCCAGAGAATTCCCTAGCAGGATTTTGGTGCATTCCAACTGACACTTGCCATTTCTCAGCATAGTCTGGGAGTTAAAACTTTGCTGGGGCCATGTTCAGTAGAGCTTTTTCCTACATCCTCAGCTTTAGAAGATCGGTTTGCAAGCTACACATAAGCTATATGGTGTTAGATGTCATCGGTGCCAGATTATGTTTACTTTGCTGATACATATGCAGCCTCACATTCCTACTGCAAATCTCCATATTATATCAGATCCAGAGCTGTGTATATTACTTATGTGTCCAGCTCATTAGTGAAAACTAGAGAACAGTTACTCGCTCATTTTATTTCACAATTAATCTTTTATTTAATTTCTTCATTTTTGCACTGTTTCCTTCCTTGTTTTTTCATCAATAAGAGAATTTCCGTTTTGTCTGAGTGGCAATGTTGCTAAATTTATCCCACTCAAAACACTTCAAAATTTCCTCTGCAAGGTGACAAAGTTTCTGGGAAGTCTTTCATACAAGCTCTTATTTCCCTTCAAATCTGAGTTCCTGGTTCTATTCTATTTCATTTCCTCTTTCTAGTTCTGAAGACTAGGAATGTAAAGATTTCATAGTCAGTCTACCTAAGTAGGTCCCACCTCTATATTCCCAATCAGTTTTTCTCTATTAATTAGAATAAAATCTATTAATTAGAATCACATCCTCATGATGTTTTTCTGTGCTTTCTGTACAACTACATTGTTATTAATACCTTCCAAGAATTTGTGGATCTGTATGGCCAGGGGATTCATCTCATCCAGCTGTTGAAATCAACAAGGCAGACGAAGAAATCTGTGTCATTCAAAGACTCAATTACAGTCAGAGGAGAAATAGATGCACTTGGAATACATAACTCATCTGCTGCATACCAAGTGAAGGCTGCTGTTGCTCACCAAACAGGTCAATCAGCTGTAGGAATAATTTCCATGTGAGGGAATGGTTTTTGTCCACCTACCAAATAGGTTTTAAAAGAAATGCAGTTGCTTTCATCATAGAATTTATGAAATGACTTTTTACTACATAAGGAACTGTAGATTGCTCATTGGAAAGCAGTGAAACAACTTAGTATTTTCATGCTATCGTATTTATCTGATTTCCTTGCAAATGTCATAGTCATTGTACAGAGACATTGATCACCATTAAAGTCATTGAAATTTTTGTGTTCACCTAAACTTTTAAAATTTATGGTGATTGCTGCTGTTCTTCTGGTTCTCTCCTATGCTATGCCTGAAACTTAGTAATATTCTAGTTGTAACATTTCTGGAAATGTTTTACTATGTCTGTAAATAGATGAAAATTTCTGTTGTCCTAAAAAATCTACATTGGAGAAGAGTACTTAATTCTCATTTGAGAAAATTCCAACTGTGAAATCAGGCAATTATCCAAGGAAGCTGTTTGATAATGAATTTACCATGCCCAGTCTCTGCTGCAGGTGTATGAACATGCAAAGGATAACTTTCAGGGCTGCTCAAATTTAGCTATTACATAGCATGGTATTTTTTCATTGCTTATTCTTTCATTTTTCTGATATATCCATTAAAAGCTCTTTAAACAATCAAGAAATACACTTCATACTGGGATTAAAAATTCTAGAATGATATGGGAACAATGTGCTTCTACTTCTTATTAAATGAAGATTTATGCAGCCTGCATTTGGAGACAGCTTATTTTAATAGGACCAGAAATTTTCTGTATTCAGTAACATATTCATCCAATAGCAGTAAATCTGCACTCCTCAGTCTTTCTAAATTAACTGTATAGATCTGGTCTACTAGAAAACATTACCCACATCCACCACACGACTGCATGAGGTACTCTTCTAAACTAATAAGTTTTCAGATCCTAAGAAAGCAATTGAAACACTTTTTTCCTTACAGATAACTTTAGGTAGACCATTACATTTAAGTATAAATGGGGCAGCAAGTGAATTCATGTACTGGACTACTGGCTGACCACCCTGCTTCACCATTGTAGCGGGGTGACTGGGGCTGCCAGACACCCACCCAGCTGCTCTCTCACTCCCGATCTCCTCAACGTGACAGGGGGAAAAAGAAGAAAATTATTTCAGATTAAAAAATGAAAGATGAAGGAAGTTGTATCACTTGCCAGTCACTGGAACAGGAAAACCAGACTCAATTTGTGGAATATTAATATAATTTATTGATTATCTAAAGCAGAGTAAGAAGGTGGGAAACAAAAACAAAACACTAAAACACCTTCTAACACACATACCACCTTCCCAAGTATACCTTCACTCCTTTATTTCTTAACTTTTTACCACCTGCTCCCGCATGGTACAGGGGAGATGGGGGATGAGGGATTGTCCTTAACAGCTTCTCTCTGCTTTCCCTTCCTCCTCACACTTTTGCCCTGCTCCAACATGGGTCTTTCCCATGGGCTGCAGTGTTCTTCAGGTAATATTCATCTACTGCAGAATGAGGTCCTCTCATGGGTGACAGTGTGGGTATCTGCTCCACTGTGATCCTTCATGGGCTACAACAGAACTTTTACTCAGTTGTCTGGAGCACCTGTTTGCCTCCTTCCCCATCACCTTCTCTCACCTTGGTGTCTTCAGGGCTGCTTCTCACTTTTAAACTCACTTCTCATTGTCTGTGCAGTATTGCTAATGTTTCTTAATAAGTTATCACCACCTTGTCTGAGGGGCTCAGCTGTGGCTCAGTTGGAGCCAGATGGAACTGGCTGTGCCCTGCATGTGGCAGGCCTGGCCTCCTTCACACAGGTGACCCTTCAGCCCCTGAAGTTGCAAAAACCCTGCCATCTGTCCCCAATAGCATCTTTAACATATTTCCTGACAGTTTTTGACCATTCTAATATTTTTTTATTATTATTATTTTTGGTAAAATGACCTGATTGTAATGAGAAATAAGACTGGGAATTTCATCAGAACTCAGAAAATAAGCATCATTCCTTGGTCTTCTTTTACTTAGCAGTGTTGTAAAAGTCACTTTCAGTGTCATGGCTTACATAATTTTGTTCTTATGGCCAATAACAGGATGTGATACAGATTATAGCATGCATTCTGTAGTCTTTGTACAACAGTCTTGCATTTATGGTGGACTGCCAAGCATAGGAATACAGTGACGTTTCATCTTGAAACTTTGTCCATAATTTGAAATGCCAATCAACATAAACAAGTTTGTATCTCAGAAATCTGTTGAAAGTAGGGGAGTACCAATAAACACATTTCATGTATTTTATTCTTAGGCATCAGTGTCTGCAAATTTTGCAGTTCAAAGGTATCTGAACTTGGCTGGACTTGTAGCAAAATTAAGTGCAATGTATACTACTTTGTACAGCAAAAAAAGTCTAAAACCAAACAAATTATCTAAATTAATCTAGAGATTAGATGTCTCCAACAAAACAGCAGGTTTGTTTTCTTGTATGAGTCTGAAATTTTTCACAGATATTTAATTTTTTTGTTTTGTTTTTTGTTTTTTGTTTTTTTGTTGTTGTTGTTGTTGTTGTTGCTTTTGGTTTTTGGTTTGGTTTCTTTGTTTTTTTTTTAAGTTGAGCAGTGTAAACAGTATTATCATAATTTAGTAGCAAATATTTCATCTGTTCAGATACTAATTTTGAATGTCTCCTAGTGGAACACAATTATGCATCAGTCTTATTTGTAATTCTTACAAACTGTTCTAGTTTTTACTTGAAGTCATGAGGTTTCTGTTTCAATATATCTGTAAGTTAGAAATGCACTTTTTTTCTTTTGCCTAAATGCATAATTTTTTCCTATGTGATCTTTTTTTTTTTTTTTTTTAAATGCACATTTTCATTGTATACTGGGATTTGGAGCATGCTAAACTCCATCATGCACCAATGGATGTAACAATCCCATTAGGAGATTCTGTACTGGCAACCAAAGGAATTATGGTTGGACTCCAAGTATCTCATCTGGACAAAAGCACTACAGTAATACCACAGAGGAAGAAAAGTTTTCAGCAGGCTATAAAAATCTTCAAGGTGCCAGTTGGCTCTACGTCCTAGAGAATGCAGCAATACAATTATTGTAAAATAAATATTTAACTTTAGATTGTTGAAGTTATATGTAAAAAATATTTGTTGTTTTAAAATGAACACAGTAGAAAAGATGCTTCTTCATCACTTATTTGAAACATTTGACAGCTTGGTTTTTACAGCAATCACTTGTCAGCATTTTTTCCTGAGTTTCCTGAAGTTCATATCCGTGGTTTAGCAGATCCACAAAAGACATTTATACCAAATAATCCCACCTTCCAGAAAAGTGTTTCAGCCAAGAGTCTATGTTGGCTTTTGACCTGGTCTCTCCAATACAATGGTTATTGTTTTATAAAATACTTGGATAACATTTTTTACTTTTTTTTTTTTTTTAATTCTTTTTCCCAATAGGAATAGGAATAAACTACTCCTGGAGAGTTATAGTGTGATTTTTGACTTTTTTGATTGTATCAAAGGGCTTTGCCACCATGCTATAACCTTGATCTATTTGCCCATCCCACACTTCTTTGCCATTCCCTTTCTTTTCCTTTCACACTGCTGAAAGTCATATTGAATTTCATAGCACTTTGAACAGTACTGTAGTTTATTGATCTGGTGGCTTGGGCAGTGAATTTACACAGCATAGAGAATTGAAGCAAACTGCCTCAATGTCTTTAAGGCAGTAAAATGCCAGGTTTAAAGATGAACTCTGTTCTTCCATTAGGCTGGGCTTGTTGTTTAATGGGGAAATGACATCTATCTTATAACTATTTTAGGGAGCTTAATAAGATATTTGCTATAAAAGAAAGTTCTGAAAGTATGGATGTATCTGAACTGCAAGTACTTAGCACCAACTGATTCCTATTTTCTGTGTGAAACTGGTATTCCTTTTAATGCTTCTCTCTTTATTATTTTCCCCTTATGGAATTTTTGCTTTTCTCGGATCATAAATTCATATGATTGCACAGATCATCTGGGTGCCTTGGCAAGTCTGATACTGGCTAGCTGGCTTTACTTAGGCTTTTATGAAATGTATTTGAAGCCTACAGAAGCCTTTTAGGAGATAGCTGTGAGAAGTTCCAATATCTTAAGCTTACAATCAGTTACTCACTTAAAGGTTACTTTCAAAGGTCCTTTGGATTCACTTTTTTTGATAGACTTTTTCATATTTTTCATATTTCAGCCTGTTAGTAGCTCAGAATGAAATGTGATGATTTGAAAATGCAGTCCCTGAACTCAGATATCAGATTAATACTCAGGGTTTGAAAGCTAAACATGACATTTTCCTAGATAACAAAGGAAGGGTTCTACGTTATTGGACAAATCTGTCACAGTGTCCTATGTTAAACAGGAGTCTGAAAACAAATTGTTATTGTTGCAAGGCATCACTGACATATTGAAAATAGAGATACTGAAGCACCTATTTCTCAGTTACAATTATAGTCAGTTTTACTTACCATTTATAAAAATGAAGATTATTATCTACTGAAATTAAGAAAAAATAAATCATTACTCTTATGCAGATCTATACAAGACTGTACAAAGTGTAGAGGACCTAAAGGAAATTTAATTCCTCTTTCAGACAGTTTGCCCCAGAGATGGGCAACATAAAAACACAGTATTTATATTTTTTTATTACAATAAACAATCCTGGAAGTATTTCCAGGAGAAATATACAAAGGCTCAAAACTAAACAATTTATTAAAATCTCTGGAAAACATAGCATTAAAAAAAAGTTGCAATGTTATCTGCCAGAAGAGATGTCATTTTACTATACCTTGAAATGTAATATTCTAGGGAAACAGACTGAATTGCCCTTCTACCCAGATTTTGGCTCAGGAATTTCAGATTAATATAGAGAAATAATTCTGATATCATCAGAGATCATCAATATATTTGGCTTTCTTTAAGATGGAGTTTTATTTCTCATGGATATCTCTATTGTATTTTATAAGATTACGTGTGGTATTTAAGGATGCATGTTTCTCTGTATGCCAGCTAGATCTTAAGTAAGTATCCTGAAGTTGCTGGACTTCAATGGATTAGACTCCTCAGATGTTAGATCATCAAAAGACCAATAAAATTCTTAAGTTTGGTTCCTAAGATGCACAAATGTTTACAGGTTACTGAGATCTTATATACCAATTTATGGTATAATATTCTACAAGTAAAATGTTAGGTTTAATGTAGGACAAGCTAACATCTTGGAGACAGAAACAAAATTTCCCTTAGAGCTGGCAGACAATAGAACAAGTCAAAATAAATTAAAACAGGATGCTACCTTATAAAATGCATTTGAACCCTTGGCAAATTTAGAACAAACTTGGTTGTTCTGATTGAAAAAAAGGAAATTGGTTCTGGGAGGGGAGGAATGGGGAGGGAAATACTACAAGAAACATCCTTCAGACAAAGATACAATTTTAAATAGTGGGCTCTGCGAGTGAGTGGTACATCAGTCGCTAGAGAGACTATGTCAGCTCTCTGAATGACATACTTGTGTCATATAAAAAAAATTAAGATGCAGAAGATATCCATATCCCTCAAAAGCTAATGTAATCTTATACAATTATATTTTTCAGAACAAACTGTATTTCACAGACCGTAACCTTAACTAGAAAATACAGGAATAATGCACTAAAAAGTTATCTGTAATAAAATTTTCTCCAAATTTCATTAGCTCTTAACTATGACCTCCATTCAGTTCTCTGAACAGTCAGTTAAAATAAAATCTACCCCTAAACACATCATTAAAGTGTACCTTCTTCAAACAGTCTCAGATATGTTAATTTAAGAACACAATGCCAGATGTTTACACACACACGCATACATAAAGCAACAAGCTAAGCTGAACTTCCTTTTGCTTTTCCACTCTGTCTAAATATACCTGCTTGAAAAAGTAAAACTTACATTCAAAATAATATTTTCTTTCAGAATTATTGAATATCTTGTCATCCCCTCATTGTGATGTATCTACAAGATTAATAAACCTTCAGGGTTCTTTTTTATGTCAACCATCACTTCCATTGTAGTTCTGATGTATTATTCAAACATGCCACCTGAAAAACCGATCTGATTTTTTCTCTTGGTAAAATTCTTATTGTCATCTTACCTATGAAAAAAAAAATGTATTTGCAACTCTAAATTATTTCATCTTCATTCCAAATTGAGGAAATGGGACTTTATTTTACTATTAGTAAACTGGAAGACAACAACTATAAGGTGGCAATGTGCTTGATGAACATGGATTATGAAAATTTCTAAGTAAAAGTGTATGTATTGGATGGGAGATGTAGTGGTAAGAAATCCAATCAGCCAGAGAGAGTACAAATTAAGTTCTGATTTATATATGGTGCTTGAATATAACATTATTGTATTACAGCCTCTAGTAGCAACCAAGATTGATCCCAGCTCCGATGAGATGGCAGCAAATCTAAAGATATGTTTTAAGAAGCATATACATAAGAAAGGGAAATTTATTCTTTTAAGACAATACAAATTCTTTTCTCCACATATATTAAAAAATTGAAGTAGGAAAAAGTCTAGAACTAGGCAAAGGTACAATTGAAAACAATAGGTCCTACACAAATAAAATGAGAAAAGTGACCACTTAAATTAAGTGGTAAGATAGGAGACAAGTTTTCCTGTACGTTGCTTATGGGTGATTACATTAAATTTCAGCTTTGCTAATTACCTGGATTATTTCCTAGTTCTGGGTGTACATGAATTTGTTTAAAGATGTAATTATTTATTTAATATTATTGAAAAAATATGTCGCAAACCCAATCACAGGTGAGTTACGAGTGGCAGCATTGCAATATTCATTAATATAACGTATATATAATATATAATATTTATATACGATAATAATTCTAATATATATATAACATGTATAATACACAAAAATATATCTATATAATATAATTCAGAACCAGGTATTTTGTACCTCCTTTCAGTCTGTTCCCTGATTTCCAGTAGTAGCCCCTTTAAGGCACAAGCATTCAAGCTATGACCTTGCAACAGCACTTATCTGTAAAGAAAAAATTCTCCCATTTTACTCAACCTATTACTTTAGCTGTTCTCATAAAAGACTTTGGGATCATCTTTAGCAGAATTGTGAAGGCAGAGAGACACTTGTATATTCAACAGAGGAATGATTTATGCTCTTGTAAACTGCACTTGCTATATCTGCTAGGGATATAATTTCAGAAAAGTTTTGGAGATTTTACCATTTTTGTGCATAGTAAACCAGGTGAAAAAATTATATGTTTCTTATTGCTCTGAAGTTTTATGTGAAAAAAAGAGTGGTTGCATAATTCCTGCTTCATTGTACATTTTTAAATGAATTGGATGATAACCATAATTTTCTTTTTCTATTTTTCTTACTTTATACTGGTAAACATAAAGCATAATTTATTCTGTGTTAAGACTCACAATGCATAATTACCTATTCATTAGTAAAAAAAAAATCAATATTGTGTTTACTTCGGTCATTCTGTTTCCGATTATCCTTTTTTCTCCTCCTTTTTCTATATCATATTACGTGGGGATGGAATTTAGATTCATACCCATTAGCACAATTTAGTTCAGCTGCCCACACACAGAATAGTAGTGTCATCTTTGGTGTGGGGAGTTTTTATGCCTATCCTTCAGTTTCAGTTTCAGAAATATACAGATCTCCTGAAAGCATTGTGGTCTAAGTAGCGTATGTGTGAGGTGGCTTGTATGCTCTAGGACAAGTAAACTTGCAGTAGGTGACTACATTTAAGTCAATTAATCAAGTTTTTAGTAAAACAGTCACCGAGACTTGAGCAATTTGCTTAAATGAGTTCATCTCATGCCAGTTGAAAATCCTTCCGCTGGCAGTCCAGGAAGACACAGATCTGCTTTAGACTATAATGACAACATAGACAGATCCCATACCAATACTTGCATGTAGACTTCCTTACTACAGTTGCTCACTTCAGGTGCTTACACATAAGTATCTAGGTGGCATAGGGAACTCATTCTGATTCACTTGTATTGGTGCTAAAGGGTGCATACTTTTCTGAAGGTCTTGTGCCCTAACTGTTAGCTCAACAGGATATTTCAGCTACTGCATGATTTTTTGAGTACCAGTAGATATTTCTATTTAGGAAAAAAAAAACAAAACAGTCCCCCCTGACTACACAGATAATAAATCAAGGATATCTTTTGATATCCTAGAGACTAAGGCTGCTAATCAAATGAACCTCAAAAGATTGAAGATATTGGGAGCGAAAACTTTATGAAGTTCAACAATCATTTTATGATATGGTCACTCATTGGATGAAGGGAAGGCAGTGGATGTAGATTTTCTGGGTTCTAGTAAGGCTTTTGATACTTTCCCATCACAGCATACCTTTCAATAATTTGTCTAACTTTGAGATAAACAGATTTACTGTGCACTGGGTGAAGATGTGGCTGAAGGCCAGAGCTCAAAGAGTTGCGGTGAAAGAAGTTATATCTGGCTCGCAATCAGTCACCAGTGGTGTTGCCCAGGGTTCAGTTCTAGAGCCAGTCCTGTTCAATATATTTACCAAGGATCTGGATTTAGTAGTTGAATGCACCATTAGTGAGTTTGCTGATGATACCAAAATAGAAGATACTTTTTACTTTCTCTATAGACAAGACACCTTAAGGAGGCATCTAGATAGATAGGACTGTTTCACTGTGATTAATATATAAGGATGTGAAGTGAGTCCAGAGGACTGCAATAAAACTGGTGAAAGGGCTGCAAGTCCTATGAGAAACAACTATAGACTTTGGTTTTTTGAAAAAAAACAGCTTCCCAAGGAAGGGAAGTGGAGAAGAAGGTGCTAATCTCCCTGACATGAAGCTTGTGCAATCTGGTCTAGTGGGACGTGTCACTGCCCATGCAGGGGGATTGGATCTTGATGATCTTAAAGGTCCCTTCCAACCCTAACCATTCTATGTTTCTATGGGAATGGTTCAAAGCTGCATGAGAGAAGCTTCAGATTTGACATTAGGAAATATCTCTTTACCAAGGGGTGATCAAATGTTGGAACAAGCTTCACAGAGAGGTGGCTAATAGCCCAAGTTTGTCGGTGTTCAAGAGGAATATGGCTCATGTCCTTAATAATATATTTTAACTTCTGGTTATTCCTGAAGTGGTCGGGCATCTGGACAAGATGATCATTGTAGGTCTGTTCCAACTGAAATAGTCTATTCCATTTTTTCTCCTTAGCTCAGCAATCCTGTACCAAATACACCTAATCACAGGTACAGGACCTCTCATATGTTTTCTGTAGGGTGTAATACATACTTTTATTGCAATGTGAGAAAAAGAGGATTTTGGTGACTATCAATAAAAGACACAATTTTAAATTTAATTTAGTGATTGAGTTATTTGCTTTCTACTTTTTTTTGTATTAAATTTTTGTCTCAGTCACTTTGGTTTAACTTCAAGTTGTACCATTGGCAGATGGGGGTATATTCTAGTAGTATTTGGCTCAGTTTTGCCTGAAAGACTTACTATAGCTCAGTCACAGTTGCAGTACCTGCCCATGATTAATTATGGTAGCTAGATTTCCTAACAGAATCACAGAATTGCCACAGTTTGAAAAGACCCCTGAGATCATTGTGTCCAATTGTCAACATCCCCTCAGAATAAAATATATGTATCAGTATCTATCATTTGCATTATATGGTTACAATTATCCACAAAACAATTAGAGGTAGGGTGTTCTGGAGTGCCAAGTTAGTTACCAGCCAGACTCTACTGATGTTTCTGCTGTAGGATGCTTCACCTTGTCTCTGAGACATACCTTTTGTAAGTGTAAAGTGTTATCATCCTTACAAAGTTGAAGATATTCATTAGAAGAAGGCATATCTATAAACTATACATTGTTTTCTACTCAAAGCAATAATAAGTAATCTAGGAGGAAGGATGTTAGTTTTCTATGCACTGTGAAAAAGTTAAAGGACCCTAAGAGGAAAAGCAACATTTCTTAAAGCTGGAGAGCATCTAATATAACTCAGTTAAGTGTTTGATCTGTAGGATGTTATAAAAGGAGTAGGATATTTAAAAATAGAATTATTGAAGTTATGATACTGTGGAGCTGCAGCCAGATAATTTTCAGAGACATAAGGTAGTGCATCATCATCAAGAAAGGTGCACATAGAAATGTTTTCTGACCTATGACTCAAAGTTTTCACTAGAACTAAAGCAGCTGGTATCAATCCATACAGATAAAACTAATATTAACTGGGACTTTTGAATCCATGTTCCATTTTGAGCAATAGTAGGCAACATCCACTGAGATTTTTAACTTGAAGTTCTCAGTTTAAATTAGAAGAAAACACTGGTTAGGTATTGGCCCTGCTGATTCTGAAATTTACTTTCCTGTTTGAAGTGCTAGAGCCTTAATACTTTAACATTCACATTTTCTGTAACCATGTCATCAGAAGTTCATGTTTGATCTGTGGAACAAGTAATCATTAGGGCAGGAAAAGTAGCGAGATAAGTGATATTGAGTATTTTATTATGACCAGCAACATTAGCCAGAAGTGCTTAAATCATGAACACAGATTAAGAGAATAAGAAATAGCTTAAGGAAAAATTGCTCACATTTAGGAGTTTACACTTCACTGTCTAGGCAAATTCTCTATTACTTGTTCAGAATATGATATTTCAACACAAAAACTCATCAATGGGATATTTCTATACAACAAATAAAGAAGTATGAATTTTTGTGCAATCACACTATTTATTTATTCAGGATTATCTGGAGTATTTGTTAATTTTTTTCTTTATTTTCCCTATCAGTGAAAATGCCATCTGTATAGTAAACTGGTTCCTTTTGTTCAGTGCATTTTTTCTAAAATTTTATAGACAGTCATGGACAATTTCCTAAAAACATAAAACCTCTGAGATCTGAGAATTCTTAAAAACTGTTAAACATAACTGTTACAGTAGTTCACCAATTAATTTTCTCACATAAATATTCAAGTTTTTATTTTCTAAATGGATTTGGGGGTTAACTGAAGACTACATACTTCATGCTGCTTTATTTTATAGAAAATCATCTTCTGTTCCATGCAGATTTAGACAACTTTCTATGGTTTGTAAGTGTAAATGCTAAGATTCAGTATAAATGATTGACTTTCCTGAATCTTTTGGGCATACACAGAAGATAGAAAAAGAAAATACTACGTCCTTAGAGTAGTTGACTCAAGGACATGAGATGAGTCATAGATATGGTGAAATTCAGTTCAAAATTTCAGGTATCTGAACATAGGCATCTATAGCTGTCTGAGATGTCCTATCATATCATGTCACGGCTTTCTTTTCTGTCCAGTTATTCTACACCATTCAAAGTGTGGCCCTTTTAAACATTAAACAGTTGTACACTTTTATCATGGGAACAATCTATCTCAACTTTAGCTTTCAAGGCATTCTGAAGTGTGAAGGTTTTTAGAAATTAGTGAGAAAAGGTGGTACTCCTTTGACCATTCTCAGACAGACGTACTGTCCTCCTAAATTCAAGTGAATGGGATTTTCCCTGCAAGGAAACCACGTTTTTCTTAAGTGAAAGCATATTCATTGCATGACACATTCATATAGCTTCTAAAATTCTAAAAAATTGTCCCAAGGGTCCTAACATGCGCTCATCATCCATGGGCAGGGCAGAGAGAGCTCCAGGTGGACTAGGAAAGAGCAGGGAAGATGGTAAGTATCCTCAGGCAACCAAGCTTATGAGGGGTCTGGAGAACAAGCCTTATGATTTGAAGCTGAGGGAACTGGGGCTGTTCATCTTGGAGAAGAAGAGGCTGAGGGGAGACTTCATTGCTCTCTGCAACTACCTGAAAGGAGGTGGTAGTGAGACAGATGCTGGCCTCTTCTCTTTGGTGACTGGTGATAGGACAGGAGAAAATTGGGTAATGCTCCACCAGGGTAGGTTCAGGTTAAATATTAGGAAAAACTTCTCCACAGAAAGAGTGGTGAGCGATTGGAACAGGCTGCCTACAGTGGTGCACCATCCATAGAGGGGTTCAAAAGTTGGGTAGATGAAGGTCTACAGTGAATGGTTTAGTGGTTAGGGGTTGTAGGGTGGATGGTTGGACTCAATGATCTTAGAGGTCTTTTCCAACCTGGATGATTCTATGATTCTATGAAATGAATCCCAGTCCCTGTTAATATTCAGTAAAAAAAAAAAGCCAAACCAAACCAGCCAACCAAACAAACAAAAAAACCCAAACCACCAAACAAACCCCAAAAAACAAAAGAACAAACAAAAAAAAACCCCAAAACTCCACAAAAAACCAAACCAAAACAAAAAGTTGTTGTCCATTTCAAATCTATCATGCCTGTTTGGAAAGAAGTCATAAAGTAAGGGATCTTAGGAAAAAATGTAACAAAGATTTAAATAAGATGTTTGAAGCTATTCCTACTAGGAGATAAATCAAAGAAGACAAGTTATTCAATAGCTAGACACTTCCTTCTTTAAGATTTTTTTCCAACAACTTCAGTCAGAGAATGAAACCCAAGACATAGGAAGGATTCCCCAAATCAATGTACCAGATAATCTGATTTTTACAAATGGACTGAATTTGCAGCCTTACTCCCATTCTTTGGAATATTACCTTTACCAGGTCATTTCTCAAGAAACACCCAAAATAGTACAATGATTGTCAATGTTACAGTGAATGTGGAAGTAAATGAAACTTTTTTTTTTTTTTCCTTTCAAACTATGGTTATATCTTCTATCTCCAACTTAGAATTTTAATCATTAATTAGTACAAGGCTACATGCAAAAGGAAGTTCATTGACTTAAAAAAATTGTAACTGCCAGTACAATTATATAATTGTTTCTCAGTTTTCTTAAATGTCTCAAAGAATGATCTTAAAGACACATGCACAAAATTCGAAATACGCAATTGCATTAAAAAAAACCAACATTCAGTAGTTAATTTTGCTGCTTTAAAAATATAAATTTCCTTTTTTTATTCTTAAAATATCTCAAATATTGAAGAAATACCAAAAAATTGAAACAGATACGGGTTTCAGCAATCCTTAGGGGTAGTCTTTCTAAATGTTTTGCTTCCATTTAAGTATACGAAGCTACACAACTAAAATTAAATAATGTGTGCATTTGACTTACCTGAGGAAAGAATCACTCTTCTGATAGTGAAAGGCTGCCAGACATAAAGGAGGCCCTTTGTTTATTAATCATGCTTCTGACAACTGAAGAATGCAAATACTTCTTGAAAATACCAGAACTATTTTAGGTAACACTAATAGTCCGTGATCAAGTAAAGCAAACATTCACTGACAGCTAGTGATCCTGCCTAACAACTTTCCAACTCTGCTGTCCTGGAAAAAAGTAAAAGAGTTATTATGGGCTTAATCTGATCTACTTTGAGATCAATATAGGATTTTCATGGGACTCTGCAAAAGACTGAAATGCTGAAAACTGCAATTGTTCTACTCCTGAAGTCACAAAACCTCAATTCAGATTTTAAAGAGAGAGGACAAGAAAAAAAATGAGGATTAGGACGTAAATCATTTGGGAATTTTATATTTCACTGAAGAAATACATTAACTCATTTAGCTGTTGCCCATACTGATCAGAGAAACGAACTCAGGAAAAGAGTAGGGTATTGATCGGTTGGGATTTTTTGTGTGGGTAATTAGTATTTTTTTGTTTGCCATATTTTATTGTTGTTGGTTGGTTGGTTGGTTTTGGTATGTTTTGTTTTGTTTTATTTTGTTTTGTTTTTAATAAAAAAGAGAATGATGGATATTAGGGTGTAGGTTTTTTATATATTTATATATATTTTTATATTTTTCCTTCACCGTACAGTGTATATGTGTATGGATTAGAGATCAGTTAGCAATGCTTTTAGTTAAAATGCTGAGCTGGCTAGGGCACAAGTCCAAATTATTCAGTTCTTAACATAGCTTTGGTCCAGGTCAAGCAATGTTTTCTTGTAAAAACATAAGGTCTTTCTGAGACTTAGCATAAGAAAATAGTATTGTTAGTATGTTTGTTTCTATCAATTTCAACAGAGCCAACTTGTTTTGAAGAGGAAGAGATTATAGCTTTATGGATTATATTATTTCCATGATTTTTAGATTCAAGGCCAAAGAACCATGCCATTTTTATTTTGCTAGGATAGATGTAGGTCTCATCCCTCCAAAGCCATAAGACACCAAATTTCCTTGCAGCCTGTTACAGTTTTAATGTCTAGTCTTTTGCAGAAAAATGTCTGTCAGCACATCAGTAGTATGGACAAGTAATTCTCAAAAAAGGGAAATTTAAGAATTGTAATTTCACCTGGTTTCATATATTTCATTATTTTATGTACTATTCCTATATACTATGTGACTTGTAATTACAAATACAGTGTTACAGCTTCTTTCACAAATTAAAGAAAAATAATTATAAAAAATTGTCTCTGAATATAGTAAGAAGTATTGATACATGGAGAATTCTCAGTATAGATAAGTGTTGTAAAGTATAGATGTGTAACAACAGAGTCTTATGCAAAATGTCTGCCTGCTGAGCCAAATTTTCCAGCTCTCTGTAGCATAGGTCTGCAGTCAATTGCAGACAAAATGTATGTTCAGTTCTAATTTGATGTATATTCATTGTGATACCAAACTGGTTCATTTGGAGATTTCATTTAGAGCTTTCAAAAAAGAGTTTACATGAGATATTTTGCAAAGCATTGTTTTTTTCAAAAATATCAACTCACAGTGTCCACCAGTCTGTTTATACTGTTTTCTACACAATTTATCACTAACAATAAGTAACAGAAGAATAATGTAATTATTATATGATTTAATCTCAATTTATCTTAACTAGTAGAATTTATTCTCCTTCTTTGCAATGTCTGAGGCTTACAAAAATAAGATTGCTAAAGTCTGTGGTGAACAATTATCATGAGAAGTCTGCTCTCATGCTCAGAAGGCATTTTCTAGGTACTTAAAAATAGTCTTTCCTTTTCTTAAGTTATTTCTTTAATTCACTGTCATACAAGTGACACTGTGAAGGTTACAATTTAGAATTTGATAGATTTGATTGGAAGTTAAGTATCATATAAAAGGAAAATTGAAAGAAACAATTTTATCTGTGTCTTCATGAGGGAAGCATTGTTTGATGACTGGCTAATAAAAGTCATTGTGTAGTATAATCCAAATACATTTGTGTATCTTTGAATATACATACAAGGCTAACCATAACTGAAATACTCAATACCTTATCAAGGCTTTAAACAGTCTCATTACTGTAGTGTGCATTTCCAACTTTGCATCTATATTATTAAACAAGTGTTATTTCAGTATTTTGTAATAATTCGTTTGTTTCAAAAATTAATTTCTTATTAATATTTTTTACCAATATTAGTATCTTCCAAAACAAGAAGAAGAAATAATATTTTGTGATAAAGTTCACTTTAAATATTCTGTCATCTTAAGCCCTACAAAAAAAATTCTATTCTGCCTAAAAAAGTTGTGTTTTTTTTTTTTTGTTGTCCTGCAGAGCTTTTATAGCATTCCCAAGAAATTAATTTCAGTTCCCTCCCTCCCAGATCAAATTAATTTGATCAGGCATAATTTAATTAGCATTGTTTAATGCACATGCAATGCAGAATAAATGAGTACCTCAATAAATAAGTACATAAACATCTAATCATGTGTTATAAATAGAATTAAGAAGAAAAAAGTGTTATGTATTTGGGCTTAAGCAGTCTTTAAATGTCTGCTTCCCTTTCTGCTTTATTTAGCAGTTTTTAGACATGTCTGTAATCCATAAACATGTCTCTAATGAAAGCCTTTTCCCTATGTATCCCCCCATTTCCATCATATGCATACACCCTGGCATTTTGTTGTATACATTTGTTTCCCTTATGTCTGAAGAATCTCTAACAAGTTGCACTGAAAACCCAAAGACTAAGAAAAAAGTTATGTTCTTAACATTTTCCTCTTCAGAGACTAGAGAAAGCCAACATAGAAGACTGAATTACATTGACATAGATTAACAATGGTTATTTCCTTTTGCCTTGTTTTTGAAGTTCATCTATGAATTTTTAATATAAACATAAAAGCTTTCATTAGTTTATCCCCAAATTGCATTGTTTGCATCAATGATGCAAATGAACAATCAGTTGGGAACATCTGAGCACAAGTCAGTATCTGGCAAGATATACAAATATTTCCACCTGTAGTGAGGAGTCTCCTTATTTTGTTCTCTCCAATACATATATCTATATAACACAAATGTGTGTGTGTTTAGGTGGACACTGTGTGTATGTCTGTATGTATGCACATCATGTGTGTGGGACACATGAAGTATCCTAGTAATTGATCTTTTCTCAGGTAATTTGTTTACTACATGTTACTCTTTTCCTTCTTTTTTTTTTTAAAAGAAAAAAAAAAAAACAACAACAAAAGACTGAGAACAATAATAACAAAAAACCCACCAGTAAACTCTTCCTTTTTTATCTCTTGTTGACAGACTTACAGATGAAATTGAGGTGTTAATCTAATCCTACCAGCAAATGACAACTGTACCCTTCCTTTTTGTTATTATTTCATTAGATGTTCATAGAACACATAAAAGATAAATCAAGCAACACTTTCACAGTATTTCTCTGTGTACAATCCTGTCATATGAAAGTACTTAAATGTCTAAAATCCCCATAAAACACAGTCACATCCTTTTTCAAGTTCCTTACATGCTGTATATATCCATGAGTATATTTTTTTTTTGCCTCTTTTCCAGTTTCAGTTTGGTGTCATCTATTATCTTTGATGCTACAACTTACCCAACTTGTTTTCCTGAAACTAGATGGCCACCAATAGAAAATAAAAATCTTCCACTGAATTACTTTAGTTCTGTTAACCATGCTCTAAAGAACCACAATAAAAAATATATTATTTCAGAGAACATTGACTGTCTCTTTAAAAGGAAGAGAAGAAAGAAATTCTCTCACTTAATTTTATCTGAAAAATCCATTTAAAAACCCCTAACACTGGAAAACAAGAAGTAGGAAGTTAAGCAACAAAAAAACTTCAATGATATTTATGACTTAAATTACTATGCCAAGAAAAAAAGCATGCCTTTCATCTTTAAAAATACATATCAAGGAGGAAAATCATTGTAGTGGTATTTCATACATCACTGTAAGGAACTTTTTTTTTTTTTGACAGGCAATCTGAAATAAAATTCTTTTTCATGAAAGAAGAAATTCTCCTTAGATCAAAAAATTACTCTAAACATCTCTCTGAAAATCATTCATTCTCAAGGGCAAATAATTTTACTTTTTTATCTCCAGAAACATTCCCCATAATGAAATCTTTTCCAAAGTGCTGTCCCTGAAAATTGATTGGATTTGTCTGTTAAATGTAGACTATTAAGCACACACAATTTAATTCATAATATTGCTTCGGACATTGCAGATGTCTGAAAACTGGACTTCAAGTATATGCTTTGAACGTTTCTGTCAGGCAGAATGGATTGGATCATACAAAAAATGCACCATGGAAAGGGGCAAGAGCTGTGCTAAGAGCAGTTTCAGCTACTGATTTTTACAGTAATTTATACTACTTCCTGCCTTTAGGCAGCCTAATAACCCAATAAGAGATGAAGCATTTGAAGTAAAAGGTCAATGGACAAAACCCAGGCTACTCTATGTAATTCCCAGAATTCTTTCTTAAGTCTAATACTGGTATGACACATCAAATCAGCTCTGCTGCCCTTAGACAACAGTGCCAACTTAAAAAATTTGAAAGGAGTGGTAACTAAACTTTCTTATGCATTTCTAGTGAGCCCAAAATCCTAGCATTAAATGAATTTCTAAATATCTACAAAAATATGGGCCATATTTTCTACTAAAATCCCACAATGCAAGACAGTGAAGAGGTGACAGAACACATAGTAAATACCTATAGGAGGCAATACATGAAACGTAGTTCCTGTTCATGTGTAGAAATCAAACATTTCAGATATTCAGAATAAAAGTTCTACATTTTTAACTTAGTTGCTTAGTGCTGTAGCAGGATATATTATGAAGCTGATTTTATGCTACTTCTGTAGTTTCAGGAATTAGAAATACAGAAAATAAAAGTAAGGGAGTGTTTACACAAGCAGATCACAGAGTGGGGTAATGAAGGCAGTCAGGTGAGGGAAGGATAGGATATGAGCTTGTCCTCTTGAAACATGAGACAGGCTTATCTGATTGTAACCACTGCTTCTGCTGAACAAAAGTGATTTTTTTTTTCCATGGATATTGTACAGATGTAAGGATAGAAAAAAGGGAGAGAAGGATAGGATGTAAGGTAGAGTTGGAAGCCACTCTAAAGTACATGTTTAAGCAGTTGATCTCAGACGGTGCGATGTCCAGTGGTGCTTATCTTAAATCCATTTAAATTAAATCTGCCAGAAAGCAGATAACTTGTGAAACATTAACAAACACTTCACACACTAATTATTCAGTATAGCACTCAAACTTTTGTACAAATATTTGAAGTCAGGAGAGCAACGTGGCCACTTGTAGTTTCCTTAACCTGTATCAAGTGCCAAACAAAATTCAGGTATCAGGGCAGGGAGAGGGCAGAAAGAGGCTGGGTGGGGGCAGGCAATCCAAATTCAAGGTACCAGTACTTGTGTTCCAATCAAATATCCTTTTGATTTCAATATGGCAAGGATGACGTTTCCACACCAAACTGTTTTAATTTCTACACTTAGTTTTTTGAACATAGTTTTTACTCATTTCTTCACCAGTGCAAACAAAAGTACTTGACTGACTTGCCTTAAGTTAGAAATTAAAATGTAAAGGTCTAGACTATCAATAAAGATGCCATAAAATCTTTTAGGTTGTCTAAGAGAAAAGGTAAAAAGGGTAAACAAAAGATTATGGCCTCCAGGCAATATACTGTGCCTAAAGGCTCAGAGAGCCTCCTGCTGCCTATTGCATACATACATTAATACACTGTGTCTACTGACATTATGTCCTAGGGATTTTCATAGGCCTCTGAACATCATCTCTAAGATTGTTCACATTTTAGCTTGTGCACACTAATATACTACTTCTGTAATACATATGTCTAGGCAAAAAAGTTAAGTCTTTTCTTGCATTGGCTAGAAAGAGTGTCAAATTACCAGCCTAAACCAAGCAAAAGGGAATGCTAATTAAAAGGGAAGGATGTGTTCCAGTTGTTCTAATCAAAGAGAGCTTAATCCCTTCATAAGCTGGCTGGCTTTGTTGGAGGAAATTCTCAACAACCTTGTTACTTTTGATAACTGTAAGCCACTGACTCATGGCCCCTTGACAGCTAGCTGAGCATGTAATAACATTTCTCTGTATTTGGGGACTGGCTTAGCTGGCTTTATAATAGATTATTGTGGATGTTAAAGTGAAATGTTAGTCTTTCTTTAAAGCTCTGTATTCCCTGATAATTAAGGTTATAAAAAGGGCACTGAATATAATGCAGCTTCAAGGTCGCCAAACATGGATAGAAAAGTCTTCAGATTGTGTAAATAAGGTATTAAGCATAGGTTATTCTGCAGTGCTAATAACTGAAAGCTGGCTCTTCTATTACTAGTACATGACAAATTCACTGAAAGCAATTTTTAAGTGTACACAAGTGTCTTTCACTTCAATTAGAAGACCAGTAAATTGTAAGTACATTTATAATAAGCCAGAAAAGATGGAACTATGTTGAAAGAAAAAAAAAAGGAAAAAAAAAATTAAAAAAAAATAAAGCTCTCAGGTAAGCAGAACACTACTGGATAGAGCACAATCAAATTACTTTACACAACTAAATCTGCAGAATGGGAGGTTGCTTAGTGTAGCATGAACCTTAGCAAAATCTTACCTTTTGGCATAGCAAGTCTAGTAAGACTGTGAAAACTAGGATTTCATTTTAACTTCCAGGGCAGTGATGATGGTTTGTAGTTTGTTTTTCAATCTATTTATTCCACTGTAGGTATAAAATCCTGAAGAAAGTAGTCTTCTGTACTTTTAAGAATTAAATTCATAACAGGTTAGAGTAGGACGTACATATACTGAGAATGAATGCAAAGCCCTTTATAAAACCAGTTAAAGAAAATAAGTTATGGGGTTTTTTTTGTTTGGTTGGTTGGTTTTTTAATAGCAGTCTCTGGCATTTTGTTAAAAAAATTATAGTGGGATGAAAAAGGTAAAATTATTAATGAAGTAGCTAGGAAGGTATGCCAGTATGAGGACAGCCTCTCCATTCTCCCATTGTTGAAGCTGTGGAGAAAATGGCTGAGGAGATTGTGAATAGACTGGACAGGATGACAGAAAATTCATACTCTGCTCCTGTCTGAACCCATGTCTCTATCATTTGAAGGTGGCCTTCTATGGGACCAGTCCAAGTAAAATGGGATATGTTAAGAGCTGACGTATGGCGCTACCTCTGCATCCAAGAAGAAGATATGAGAAGATGGCGCTAACGACGTACTGCTACATTGAGGACTAGACTTCTCTTGAGTTACAAGGTGGAACCTCCTGACTGGAAGACATTTCCTGGAAGGTGGCTGCACTAGTGTCTGGTGAAAAGTCTTGAAATCCCAGTACAAATCCATTTACTAATGCAACTACAAGTGACATAACAACATCTGCCAACAGCAGAAGTTGAGATTAGAAGGGCCTTGTCTCCAGCTAGGTCCAGGAAAAGGATAACCAGGTGTGGATTCAATGGCCTAATGTATCAGAACCCATAAAATACTGAGCCCTGGTAGATACTGATGCACAGTGTACCCTGATACCACTGAAACATGGAGGGGAAGAATCCAACTTGCCATAATATGTGGAACTACAGAAGGCTCTCAAAACTATCTGTAATAGAAACTGAGGTGATCTTGACCATCATCTACTGCTTAGTTCCGCAGAAATTGGCAAAGTTACCCAGGCAGAGCTACTATCCAGCTTGTTGCAGGGTAAACTACTGATGTCAGACATGACAAAAAAACAGTGCCCTTTTCCCAACACCCCCAGCCAAGAAGAAACAAACACAGACTGAAGAGGCTTAAATAATAAGGTATCCTGTGGTAAATTGGGCAACAATGATGATAAACCATTATTTGTAATGACACAGTATAACATATCAATGAAAGACCTGTTAATCACTGTTTTTAAATTCCAGCCTTGCAAAGCAAAACAAAACATGGAAATGAGCCTAAAAGTTATGAGGGTATGACACAGTAGCTGATTTGAACACTTAAATTCCAGTGTTTTTGTATGTGCTGATAAATGCATATATGCCTGTGTCATGCCTGCTTGACTTATCCTGTGTTCCAGAGCACTCTTCTTTTTCCTGTGGAACATTTCAGCTGATTCAAATTCATGTGACCAGGGGAAGACAAACAGTTTGTTTTTTATTATAATGCTCTTTATTATAATAAAGTATTAAGCCCAGAGAAACTTCACTGGTAGCCTATGAATATTTATCATATGCATTAAGTGCAACATAAATTAAGATTTTTAATTTTTTTTTTAAATTTAATTTTAATTTTCATTAAAATCTTCATCAGTTATCACACATCAAGAATTTCCCGTTGCTTAGAATAAAGCAGCACTTTTTGAATGGAGAACAAGTCAAGAGAATGTAGTTTTTCACATCAGCTGAAGTTAGTATACATTCCCAATTATTCATCCACTGCATAGCTCTATAGCTGTGCACCTCTAAGCTATGTCAGTGTAGACTACATTGCACATTTTACACTGAAACAAAAAAAATCGTGTATGAATTGCTCACATCAGCATATCAATGCACCAGGCTTGTAGCAACTTCCAAATGCAGTCTCAGGTAGGATCCCAAAACAGATATAATTTCTATGATATCAAGAGCCGAGCCCTCAAATGCTATAAATAAGTGCTTCATCACTGATTTTTTAGAACAAAATCAGTTTACACTAACTCAGACGAGGGCTGTAATTCTGTGAAAAAAATATTTACCCAGGCTTTTATTTGTGTAGCTGTTTTTATACCTGTTTTGGTATTCTATTAGAAGAGCAACCATTGAATTAAATTTACTAATAAAACCAACACTTGACAAGATAATGGACTAATCACTCTAAGGAGTTAATGAAGAATTAAATTATTCACTTTGTACTTAATAGTTTTCTACAGAATCTTCATAATATATATTTATGACCCAGGTATTCATTAGTCAGTTAATAATTGTTTTTTTCCTCATGGGAAATTCATCAAGAAATAAAGAGACAAACAGGGAAATACTAGTGAAAACTTTCAATAGACTTAAGTATTCTTAAAGCCTAGCAGAGGATAATTATTAATTATTTCAACCACTATAGACTGTGTGAGTTTGCACAAAAAAAAAAAAAAATCAGAAAAACAGAAAAAGAATCAAGAAAACATAAAAGATGTTTGGGGAGCTTTTGCTTAGCTATTCCCTTAGAGCCTTAAGAAAGCTTTTAGGCCTCTACCTGCATCATCCTTTTTCCTCTCCCATTACAAGGCTCAAGACGCCTTCTGGCAAAATTGCTATTGCTGAAGCTCATGCTCTTATTATTCCCCTCAGACTGGTGCTTGTAGTTTTCTCTAGACTTATGGTTACAATTTCTTTGGATTCTGTCAAAAAGTGTAAAAATACAAAAGATTTGGAATTTTTTTACAATGGAATTTTGCAGATAGTTCCAACATTTTTTTCCTTTAACTACATAATAAAAGAATGTCTTGCAACATTTCTGCTCTTAAAGGATTATATAAACTTACTGTGTGAGATAATATTAAGAGAACAATATTTTACACCTTCTTGAACCAACAATATTTTTATTGTCAGTTCCCAAGAAAAAAAACAATGTGGCATCAAGCATAAGAATGAAGAGTGATACATTTCCCATGCCTATTAAATTTGAACTCTGGGCTTTGACACAACAACATGCTGATTATACATTATTATGTCAGTCATGAGGGCCTGTCAGTTCAGCTGAACTAATTAAACAAGTTTAATATCATTACATAAGCATATGTGTATGAACATATTTGTAAATATTTATATGAGAATCAGCTCTTATTAATTACTCTTTTTAAAGCCAGTCACTTAAAGGGTTGTGACTTCTTAGAAATTAATAAGAAAAGGATGCATCGTAGGAAACACCATTTCTGTAAAGTAAAATAACGAGGATCTTCTGGCTTGAACTCAACACCAAAGAGATCACTTTTTCCACCCTGGGGGAGGCAGCCTCAGTCTCTCTCAAGAAGTGGCATTTAACACCACATCTCTGCTGACCCTTCTAAGATAAGTGCAGAGCCCATGAAGGAACAAACCTCTTCCCCACCATTCCAGCAGGGTAATAGAAAATGACACGTTTTCACAACCAAGAGAAGTGCTTGTTTCTTTCCAGGAAGGAGGACAGAGGTGGAATCTGTCAGTAGAGCTCCACGTTCACTTAGGAAATAGTAACTGATAGCAATGGGACATTTCAAATATGTTTTCAGGTATGCTTGGCTTTCTATAAGTATAATAACCCTCAGAACATTATGATGGTTCCTCTTTGAGCCTGTATGTTATACTGTTTCAAGGAGGAAACATTTTGGATGTATCTAGGATCTAGCTGTTTATCGGTGGCACAATGTATGTGCAGTGGGCAATTTTAAGAATTTTAATAACTTGCTACTGGGGAGGAGAAATACCTTTCCATATTTCCCCACCTTTCTTTCAAATTGTTACTTCTTTTATTTTTTTGAAGAACATTTGTTTTAAAGATTTTACTTATTTCATTTGTATATTTTGGCTATGCACATAAGCCAAGGACGCTGATTTTCTGTAACATTAGAAACTTCAGAAGCATCCATTTTCTGAGAGAATTCTGTTCTTCAGTCATCCTGCCAACCATTCACCCTAAAACCGTCTCTTTCCTTCTCACCTTCTCTGTTCTTTAATTCCCCTTACTTGTATCTTCCACATTCTTCTACTTAAATTATTTAAAATGCTAACCAGTTCCAAGGAATAGTTCTCCTCCTGGTACTTCCTTCTGTCTTTTAACTGCATGGGGTACCCAGTGTAATAGCTTAAAACAGACCTGTTTCCCTTTCTCTCTCAAAATTCTCTTTGAATCCTTAGATAGTAGGGGAAATTATTGCCAATTACTCTGTTGTGCAGTAACAAAGCCTAGAGTAACTCCATTTTGTATGACAACCTAATTCAATAGGTGCATGTTAAATGCACCATTCTCAAAACACTTCACAGATTGAACTCTTTAGGGAGCATAGACATTTCTTCAGGTAATTTCTGAAAACCAACAGAGTTTAGGCATATGGCTGCTCAGAATGGGGCAGATTTGGCACGTGAAGATGTACAGTTCTAAAAATTTGTAATTGTGGAACTTAGCCATCCCCTGAAATGCAGGCAGCAGTCATCTGAATGTGTATTTTGGGGGAAGAAATGATAAAATTTTTGACAGTCTTTCTAAATTAGAAGTTCAACTCTTACATGATGACAAATAATATAGTAGAAAATTAAGTGTAATCCCTCCAAAGTTCTGCACTATGTAGCCTTCAGAACTTGTTTTTGAAATACTGCAAATCCTGCTGGAATCAGAAAACTTTAGAAATACCGTACTAGTAGAGTGAGAGCTTACTTTAACATGACTTACAGAACCATTTCTCAAGCAAAATATCTGTAAATACACAGCACAGGAATAAAAAGTATGTGAGCCTTTCTGACACAGCCTATAACTAATACAGCCTGCTATCTGTAATCTCATTATAGTGAAGAAAGTGGGAAGCCTTCCTTCCTACAAAGTAGTATAAATGAAAATATAGTTATTAACATAAAACAGGAATGATACCCTTGAGTGAAGAAGGAGCAATCAGTAACAAAGGATAGTAATAATATAACAATCATGTTATCATCAAATGATGACTGCTTGATTGTGATGGATTAAACAATTGCAACATTTTATTATTTTGTATCCCTCCTGCAAGTAACATTACAGCAGCAACCGTGTAATTTTTTTCCTTTAATTTGGCACCTGCTGACTTAAAGTCATTTATAGGATGTTGTTAAGTTGGTTTCTTAATGCAGGTGCTAAGTCACCATTAACACACTTAATGACCACAAGGAATATGAAATTGGATCAATTAAAAGAGGGGGCTATCCCTCCCACAGTTTCTAATCACATGTGGACTACCACTAATGAATTGGAGCTCTCCTGGGTATCTATTCTGAAAATCAAATCTGCTAGACAGTTAATCAATTGAGATAGATACCATTTGAGCTTGTGCTCTGCTGGATTCCACTGCATCACTGATGCTCAGAGAAAAAGAAGCCAAGTGAAAAAGGGGTAGAGGTAAAGAGTAAATCTAAAGGGTTTTACCCACAGTAATGTGTAGAAAATCATTGTGCTTAGTATCATTCTTGAAAAGCCATGAATATTCTAAGAGGAGGATGTTTTAGACTTTCTTTCTGCTAAAGTTTTTCATGCAAAAATAACAACAAAAATTCAAATGCAAACAAGATTTATTCCATTGCTCCCAGATCTTGGATACTAATACTGCAATGAAATAGCTGTGGGATAAACATATTTTCTGGCACAGACACAGTAAGCATTCTTTTTTTTTTTCCAAAATACCTACTACCCCATACTGCCAGATGTACGCAACTTTACTAATGCCAGGAATACAGCATTCTTCTTTCCAGAGTTGATCATATGCTACAAAAAGGGAAAATGTCCTTATTCAGGGAAAGATGAAAAACACATAAGCCCTGCAAACCTTGAAAGTCTTCTCAGATTAAAAATATTTAGTGCTTTATCTTTGACTGCCCCTAATAGTGAATGCTAATTAGAGTTGCCAAATTTTGCTTTTTAAATTGTTTTTTCCACTGGCCTGAAAACTACAGTTTTAACAATAAGTTACCTTTGCAAAAACATACTTTTTGAAAGTAGATATTTCAGTCATATCACATGCATGGACAACTAGAAAGCAGTGACTGCTAGTGCTGCATGTGTGGTCTATCTCAGATCTCACTGTATTATACCACTTTCCACAAAGGATGATGGGTCCAGTCCCATTTGGTTTCTTTTTCCTATCAGTATATGTGAAACACCGACCAAAAACTCTGAAAAAGGAAAGATGGTGGACTAGCTGGCTATATAGAGGCAATATACCCAAACCATTCCATGTAAAAAGCCTTCCAATCTCTGTGGAGATTTGCCTCTGCAAATCCCGTTTCTTGGAAGATGGATTAACACTGAAAATTACTTGGTGAAGGGAAGCTCAAAAATACATGAATATGTTATCCCAAAAATAACATGACTTTGCTCCTTAGCCAAGAGAGTGCTACTCAGCAAAATGTGGGAATACAGCTCCAGATGGCAACTTTCAAATTTGAAAGATAAAGAAATTTCTCAAACATCTTGTAGGAGCTGCCTCCTTTCTCACAGAATGGGTCTTCAGACTTTCAGCACTACTGCTTCTGCTTGATCAAGGATACTATGAGACTTAAATGATTAAAGTTCATAGAATCATAGAATTGTCAGGGTTGGAAGGGACCTTTCAGATCATCTATTTCCAACCCCCCAGCCATGGGCAGGGATACTTCCCACTAGATCAGGTTGCTCAGAGCCGTGTCCAGACTGCCTTTAAAAATCTCCAGGGATGGGGCTCCTACCACCTCTTTGGGAAACCTGTCCCAGTGTCTCATCACCATCATGGTGAAGAGCTTCTTCCTATCTTCCAATCAAATCTACCCTCCTCTATTTTGAATCCATTCCCAATCCTGACATCCTAAAAAGTCCATCTCCAGCAACAAGAATTTAGGCCTCCCTCAGGTATTAAATAAAAAAAATTATATCCTCTGGCTCACCCCAGATTCCATAGATAATTGAAGTTCAGTTCACTCAGTCAATAAAAGCAATGAATTTTTCTCTCATTACTTAGGATAATGAACAAGCAGACAGTTTTTCTGAGTTGCCTTTTGAGAAACAGGACAGCACATAAGTCTAGAAGAGGTATTACAGCTGTCAATCATTGTATTTCCTAACTTTTGACAATCTGGAATTGAGGACTTAATTACTCTTATTTCCTCAATATCTGAGGTCTAATATTGGGATTAGTAATTCACACCTGCATTGTCAAAACTTTCTTACTGATATTCATGGTATTGGATGCAATACATACATACTTTTACGTGTATTTTTTTAAACATAAATTTTACTCTGTGACCAGACTGGTAAAAGTAATCACTTATTAGAATATTTCTGTTTCTCACCACAAATATATAGTTCATGCCATTCCTGTTCAATGTTACAAAGATAACAGCAAGCAGGGTACTCTTCTTACCTTTGATAGATGGAGAGATATTCCCTTGGATTAGACAATCAATACTCTTGAACTCTGGGCCATCGTGGGTCATGAACTAACATAGGTTTTGCTGTTCAAGTGTCACAATGAGTTCAGGTTTTTCCAACGTATCTAACTTACCTTACATCTTTGATGTGAATGTACCTAACAAATATCAGCTGGATGAGCGTCTTATGTCTCTAACATCAGTGAAAAAGAGAGTTTGCTATATTGGCATGGTACAATACATATGCATTCATGCTCACACCTTTACTAGATGAAAAGACAGTAGGGAAAATACTTGCCAGAAAATTCTTTCATTCAGTTCCACTGTGTCTGGTTTCCTAGGTAAAGATGAACATATGTTTGCTTTAAAAGATTTTCACCTATTTTCTGTTTGTTTATTTCAGTAGGAAGTAATCCACACATTTTAATCATAATTTTTTATGATTAAAGAGTACAATTAAGAGTACAATTTTTTGTACTATTCCTAGTATTTGTTTAACCTACTTAATGCTCACAGTCAATACCACATCCATTGGTGAACATGAGCTGAAACAACGTGCAGAAGTTCCTTCAGCCTAGTCTTGCCAATGTCTGGTTAAATCCAGTTCTGTGTGGTAATCACTACTGAAAGGTCACTGTTGTTTTATTTCTGTTTATCCATATTTTCTAATCTCCTTGTCTGACAAGATCCTCATCATACCAGTTGTTGTACCCAGGTGCAGGAAATGAGAGAGAGACAGAAAGAAATTAGAAAAATGTACTTTAAACACAGTTATTGCATGGTGTATGAGAGAGTATTTGATAAGAGCACTCTTATCTTACTCTACTGATACCAATTCCTTATTGCTCTCTTTAACTCCATTTAAGGAAGTCAGCGATATACATACAACAGAGATGCTAAAACTACAAATGGTATAACTTACATATCTCCTTCCACAATGTTTGAAGGTCACAGATGAGATAATGAATAAGAAATGCCTAAAAGTGTCAGACTAAAAACCTTTCATTAGAAACCTGTCTCAGAACTAAAATACTGAGGTTAAAGGGTTTTCCCCTTAAGAATTTAAACAGCACGAAGAAAGTATGTCATCTTGCAATATTAATATATAATTAAATACAAAATCATAGTTACCAGAGAAAAAAGGAAATTCAAGGAGGGGTCTAAATTTTCATTATACAGACAGCAAAATGGCAATCTACATTCTGCAATGGTAATTAACTGTGGCTAGTTATACCCTAAAGAAATACAATTAGTTTCTAATGTATGCTGTATTTCAGAATATTTATTTTATTGTCCTTATTTATTATTTATATTAACAAGTAATAATTTCTTTTTTTCAAAGCTAATCTCCAGTTACCAGAAACAAAGTGACACGTATAACAGGTGAAAACAAAATAAACATTAGAAGTAACAAACAACCACAGTCCTTGGTATGGGAATTTGGCAGAATTTAGAGATCACAAGGTAACTTTTCAGCTCCTGAGAATCTTTCCCCTTCGTTCTAAATCGCCCAACATGCATTGATATTTTCATTTATCACTGATGCTCACCTCTCTATTTAAACTCCACTTCTGTATATATCTCTTCAGATTTACTCTTCTGAGTTTGAAAAGCCTAATTAAGAACCTACAAATTACACAAGATTATACCAAAAGAACATTTTTTTCAATGCCTGTTACAGTCACAAGTTGGGAAATTTTCTGAGGGAACAGAATTTGATACAGGTTGTATTCCCTTTCAGAGACACAATGTTGCCTTTTGAACTTAACTTCACTATAACAGTTCACCAACAGACCTTTGAGTAGCCATCACAACTACAAATTCTTATCCACACTTTAATATAGAAGATAGGGAGTAGTTTGTGGGTTTTTTGTGTTCTGGAATTTTTGGGGGCTTGGGCCAGGGAACTAAATTGGTTTTTGGTTGTTGGGGTTGGGCTTTTTTTTTTGAGACAGAGGATTTCAGATTGTTGATTCCAAGTGTTAGTCCTGTTGGCAGCAACATAGGGAGAAATACATGTCTGCCTCTGTGTTTTCTTTTTTGAGGTCTGTTTTACAGAACCTATTTTGAGGTATCTGGCTGTGCTGGTATTCTACATAGGTGTTTTAGGCATGTAAATCAGAGTTGTTCATACCACTCCAGATTTAAGTTAGGTTCTTCAAAAACTAATTTTTACAATCCTTAAATCCATTATTAGATCAGGTCATTGATATTTATTAGAAGACATTGATTTAGCTCTCTCAGTATTCTAAATAAGAGTCAGTTGTATAAATAATAGATAATAATTTTAATGAAAAATATCTTACTGTTTCATGGACAAATTCCATGAAAAAAAAATGTTTTAGTTTGCCATGTTAGTCATGCTGAATTTCTTTTAAATATCTTTAAATTACCACCATCAATAATCTATGACAGAAGAACAAGAAAATATGTGGATTTTTTTTGAATTTACACTTAAGATTTTTTCCTCCAATTTATTAGAAGATTTGTAGCATATAAAAAGAACATAACGTATGCTTGGCTGAAAAATTCTTCACGTTACTAGGTGGGGAGTACATCAAGGGATATCTCCACCCATTAAGGAATTAGGAATATGTAAATGTTGAGACAAGTAGGTGAGCATGGAAGACAGAAAAATTATTTATTTTTAGACTGCCTAAGCATAAAGAATTACAATAGTTATAAGCAATGCTGTTAAATTTTGTTTTTTCAAGGTTATCATAGACATTCATCATTGTACCAAGCTACAAAAGATGTCCTAATGTATTTGTTACTAGCTGGGCAAAATCAACTGAAAAAAAACTATTTTCTTTTCTACGTGCATTTTAGTTTGTTATCTGGTTTCATAGAAATCAATAATCAAGCACAAAACAAATGTCTTATCTTGTTTTACATTTCATTACACTCCAAGAAATCTAGAAAGCTCTATCTTGTTTGTCTTTTGCCCCCACTTTCTTCTCATTTTTTTTTTTTTTTTTTTTCATACAATTCACACTCTGGCTATGACATGCCAGAGGGTACTTGCTGAAGCATCAACAAAGTAAAAAGTTTATTCCACTTTCTTTTTCTTGAGGAGAAACTCAGAACAAAGATGAAATAAATAAATAAATAAAATAAAAGGCTAAACATTAAGAACTGCAAGATTATGAAGATTTTTTTGGCGTGTACTCATTTAAAGATTTTCTGACCAGAGCGGATTACTGACTTAATCCATTCTGACTTCTTGCACAACCAAACCCATTGCCATTTCATCTGAAAAGTCCTCCATCAAATTCTTAGTTTTGCAATGAAACAGAATTTTCAGTGATAACCTGGTTTTCCTGGCTTAAAGATTTAATGAGAAAGAATCCTACATGTCCAAGTGTAGCACGTTCTATTAATTAAAAGATACAACTATTAAACAACTGCCTTATTATTAAACAACTGTCCTAAATTTCTGTAGCTTTACTTCCTCTTTACTGTATCTTAGAAAACGTTACTTCTTACATTGAATAGTGTGTACCTAAGAAACACTTTTTCCATGTTACATGCTAACAGAGTCTGATAAAACTGTCTTTTAAGGTTTAAATAAATTCCAATTTATAAATTTCCAGTCTTTATCTCCAAATCAGTTTTATAAATCACAATAAATTTTCATCTGTTTCTTCAAATATTTAATGTTTTGTGAGTTTTGTTTTGTTTTAATTATTTAGATCCTAGAATGCTGAAAACTATTATGACACACTCAACACTTTGAATTCATTCATAACTGTAGAGTTAAGTAAATCACAAGTTTTCCCATGAACTTCAATAGGTTTTGGATCAAACTGTCTTTCTAGATATGCCACTTGCACTTCCCTGTCTACACTACAATGAAACTTACAAACATACTAAAATAAATCCAAAGAACTATATAAAATAAAATTCAAATATTACGAGAAACAGAAAATCAATTATGAAAAAAATATTTTAAAAATTAAAAAAAAAAAAGTTAAAAACACTTTCTTTTTGAGATTACCATTTAACTATAGGAAATGCATATAATCTTATTGCTTATGCAATGATATGTCTACATGTCTGCTTTTCCACATATAAATATATATACAAATGCAAACATACACACATTAAAAAAAAAAAAAAAATAAAAAAATCTTGTACCCAGAAAAGTTTTACTTCTGTGAAATCCTATACTATAATTTAATATGCAGTATGTTAATAAATTTTGAAACTTGCAGAGGAAAGCATATTGCAGAAGTTCAATGAATCATTCAATTTCCAGATGTCTTTCCTCTATGTATAAGTAGATTCCTAATGTCATGCTGTCAAACTCTGGAATGTTGTGTTAGAATTACACACTCTAACTCAGTCTTTAACACAGAATGGATAGCTTATCTAACCTTATGGTACTCTAGAAATAATCATGTTGGCTTGTTAAAGATGGTACATGCCAATATCTTCACATTATTTAAAAATGAAGAATGGTAGGAAAAAAATAAAAAGGAAAAAAAAAAAAAAGGAAAAAAAGAAGAGAGAAAACTTATAAAGTCCTATGGTCAAGCTGTGGCAAATCAGAAAGACATAAGCTAAAAGAGCAACAGAAAATACACATAACCTCATAATATGCATAATTTATGACTTAGAGCTTAAATTAACCCTTAGCTACATTGAGAATCCTAATACAATGAAAAAGAGAAAATGATAAAGAAAGATGATATCTCAGTAACATTTTTCAGTGAGAGGTATTTTATTATCTGTTAACTGTAGCTGCCTTTGCAGAAGCAGTCTAGGGCTGACTATGGGCTTATAAAAGATTTTTTGAAAGATGAAAAAGCTTGGCCTGTTCAGTTGTTTATAATGAGTTCAGTGAAAAAGGTTGTGTGAATTTAGAAAGAAATGTCTCCTCATGACAGCGGCAACCCCTATTCTAGTATTACGGCAAAAAAACAACAAACACCCCACCCCCCAACCCCCCAACAAATAATAGTTCCTTTCAGTTTCACTGACTACTTCACAACAGAAGGCTTTTTCATGTGCCACCTTCCATCTCAGAAATCCAGACACTTGTTAGAGAGAAGTTCTAAATGGCATCCAGAACTCTCTAACTTCTGCAGTCTCATTCTCACTGTTTTGCACACTGGGAGAACCCACTGTGGTTTCTGGTTTGCAATTGTGTAGACCCCAAAATAAATGGGAGAAAGGACAGAGAAGGGTCTGGGAAGAATAGCTGTCCCTGACGTAATTCAGCGTGATATGTAGTCAGCCTAACACAATGGTAATAGAGACCAAACCAAGACAATTCAAAGATCACAGAAACATCTGACTAAAGAGCAGGAGAGGTAACAGAGGTCAAAACCATAACACAGGAGAAATAAGGATCAAAATTAAGCCAAGCATGATGAGAGCCCTGACTGGACAAAAGTAAAGTTTTTATGTGATAACTATTAGCCTATTAAGGACAAAAAGTTGGATACAGGAACATGAAGAATAAAACATAAGAAAAAAGACCTTGACTTAACAACACAAAGTAACAAAGCAACCAACCAAAAGTAAGCTTTGCTTAATTGTAATAGATGATTAGTATATTTAGTGTAGTCCTGTATTAGTTGACTGGTGGCGTGGTGTGTTATTCTGCATCTGCTTAAGACTCTCATGAGATTCAGTGGCTCATCACCATCAGTGTGAGCACGGCACTTCTCAACTCCTTCAAAGCACTGACAGTTGATCCCACTGGGTGTTCACTGCTCAGCTGGTCCCTGCAGTAGATGGTGAGTGTCCCTTCAACATGCTGGTGTTGAGCAGAGAGACCTGGAACCAGTGTGAAGCATGAATTACACCAAAACCAAGCTTGCTCTTTTTTTGGAAAGCAAGGCAAGGTGAGCGTTTGTTCACTCCAGTGTCATTCTGGATATGTATAAGCATAGTTGTAACACATGCTGGGAGTCTGTCTGTTGGTATATTGTGGGGTTTTTTTGGTGGTTTGTTCTTAATATTCTTTACATATTATAGTTTAAATGAAGCTTGCAAAAACCATGAACAAGTACATTACAATTTGAAAACTATTTCAAATGCAAATAGGCTATTGCTTATGCCTACCATGTAACAGGCAGACCTAGAATAGAGTTGAGGATTGTGTTTAAAAGCCTCATCTGAAATGCAGTTTGTCTTAAAGAAGGTTATTATCCCTCAGAAATGTTAGCTTGGGCATTTTTTTTCAGATCCAGAGTGGCTCACTAAGGTTTATCAATGGGTTTTAGCTCCTTAAATAAAATTAGATTTGGCTAGATCAGTACAGTCAAATTAATACTTGCAAATTTAACTCATTTCTGAGTTGTTTGTCAAGGGTTCTTAATTCTTCAAGGTTATTTGTCTAATGCCTTCATGTATAATAAACTGCCTACTTTCTGTAAGAGAAATTTTGCTGCTAAATTCGCAGCGAATATGAAAAAAATTCTGAATGTTTTTCAGAGCCTAAAAGCATTTAAAAATTACTCTTTTTTTATTATAACCCATGGAAAACTCTGGTAATTCTGCAAGGTCTGTGAAGGTCTGTCCCTTGCCTACCTACACATCTTGCATACTTTAGGGTTTTCTTTTAAAGCTGCCTTTTTGAAATTGCTGTAAAAAACACCTATTTGTTATCTGGCCTGACTGGTATGGTTGCAATATCACACACTAGAGGAAAAGAGACATAGGTCAAAACTGACATTACAGAGCAGGCAAGGCTGAGAAATGTCTGTAATTTAAATGAGTAAAGAATAGACATAAATACACTTTCCATCCACTCTCAGATACGAGACATTTTGCAACTCACAATTCTTGGAAATAAAATGTTATTGCTACTGTATTGCTGTAGGTTCTGGATGGTGGTGTCTTTTATCACTCCAGTCTATCATTCCACTTACCAAAGGTGCATTATTAAAATGGAAGCAGATTAATAAAATTTTTTGTCACTTTCTCTTAACATAGTCTGAGTAACCACCATCGCTAATCAGGGAAAGACTTCATTAATCTTTATATTTTACTACTTCAATGCAGAGATTGTGTATAGGACACATAGATCTATTTCTTTCACATTGTCACTGATCAGTAATGTGTCTAATGACATTTGCAGTTTTATAAGACAGATTTGGTCATCAGCTAAGGATCCAAAATGATTTTGTTTTTTCATAAGCTCATGCTCTATTTCCAGTTCTGCATATAGGTTTTTAGATACCTTAAAGAATCTAAATTGGTGCCTGAATCACTGATTTTGCTTTAACTTCCAAGTCCTTTGTGTTATGAACTTTTCGGTTTTTTCTCTCCCTCCTCTGTGCTATTCAGCACAGATCCAGCTGGAGGTCTCACCATATAACTCCAGATTTCTAGACATTATGGTAATACTAGACCAAATTACTATGATTAATAACAAGAAAATCATAATAAGTGATTGTAATAGTAACAAAAATAGTAACAAAAATTATAAGGAGATTCAGAAGAAATGAAACATACTGGTTTCTGGCAATGTTACTTCTCTACATCCATCTAAAACACAAGATAGCACTATAGTCAAAGTACAATGCATGTAATAGTAATATCTGAAATGCATAATCAGAAATAACAATAAAATTTCATGACTGAAGTGTTATCTGAATCAAATTATTTGCTATTGATCTCTAATCTAAATCAAGCTCACTACATTAGACAGAGAGAGTTTCCATGCCTGCAGACTGTTCTGAATTAAGACAACATTGCAGGATAGAACCTGGTATTTCAGTTCTGTTGGCCTTCATCATGATTTGCAGTCCTTGCTATTCACTAGAGAAACACTGGATTAAAAAGGCAAAAAATAAGAAAAATAAATTAAAAAAATAAGTTAAGGAGATAGGAAAATATTAATGTATGTTTATTGCTTCCAGATGAATAGAAAGGGGAAGGCTCCAGGATCACAAATACTATCATCATTTATACCCAGACCTGTAGTGATACAACAAGGGAGAATGGTTTTAAACTCAATTAGGGTAGATTTTGACTGGACATAAGAAAGATGCTGTTTATGATAAGGATGGTGACACACTGAAACAGATTGCCCAGAGAAATTGCGTATGTCTTACTCCTGGAACTGTTCAAAGTCATGTTCTATGGGGATTTGAGCAACCAAACTTTCACAGAAGAACTTACCTGAATTTTGTGAATCCAGGTTTCTTAATGGAAAAGACTGCCTAAAACTCTGTGCTTCTTTATAAAAGAAGTCACTTTTTGGGCATATCAGGTGCCTGTAGAATCTAAGTAGCAATTATAGATTGCAGTCCTGACTTTAGGTGTAGACATAAAATTTCAGGCTCTCCACATTATCCTAAGACACTGTTGTAGTGATATGCATTCATCTAAGTCCTGGCATTGAATCATAGAATTATTTTAGTTGGAAAAGATCTTTAAGATCAAGTTCAACCATTAACTTGTCATTGACAAGTCCACTGCATGTACCAATTTAAGCACATTACAACTCCTCCTTCAGAAACTTTGGCTCTAGAGCATATAGCTACTATGAATGCCCAGACATACATGCCCCAAAATGTAATTAACATGGAACTCAGAAATCTGATCCTGTAATTATGTTATCATGAACCCAGAACAGAGAGCCATGAGAATTACACTACTTGGAATTTATTGCTTTCAAAACTGCGGACAAAATAAGGAGTGGTGGTTTCCAGATTTTCCAAAATAGCCATCCAAAACAAATTCTCTTCTACAAAAAAGATGCCTAATCTTTAAAAGCCACAATACCTGGTTCAAGTCTTTTTTCCCTACCTTGTTTCTAAATCCTTCAAGAATCTGGGCCATCAGGATTATCTGAAGTGTGTTGGGATCTATATCCAAACTGCAATAAACAGGAAATAGGTAATGATTGAGAAGAGGAAAAAAAGAAGTGCAGGAAATAATAATAATAATAAAAAAAAAAGGCTACAAAAAGTCTGTAAGGGGAATTCCAAAGAAATTTTGGGTGAGAACTGGTTATTCCTTACCTGACACAGAAAAAACAACATTGACATATACATACCACATTTTAAAAAGTCTTGCTTTTATGTTACATACAATGGAAAATATTTTCATGTGGCCTTCAGAAAGCTCTAGAATTTCCTGTATCTTAGCTAAATTATCCAGTTACATACTTTCCATTTATTTACATAATAATTTTCACTGAGGTGATATCTGACTTTTATTCCTTCCTCTTTTCTTTTGTCTTCCCCCAATACCTTCAAAGACATTTGTTTTTTATGACATCCCCCTATATTCCCAACAATTACCTTACTGCCTAAGGGTTTACAGCTATCATTTCAAAACAAGAAAAACTGATAAAGCAAGGCAGTCCCTTCCATCTCACAAAAGCAAATGGTGATCTTGGAGTCGAGTTAAATTAAAAAAAAAAAAAAAAAAAAAAAAAAAAGTTTTCTAAATCAATCTCTGTCTAACAGAAAAGACCAGAATTTAATCACTTGACTTGGAGCACTGACCAGAAATAGTTTGGCAATGGTTGTCTATGGTTAGCAATGTGTTACCTAAACAATATTGTTATCTCAGTCTGTGTCTTTGCCTGTTATCTAACTCAAGGTCATTAGAACCTAGATCTAGTTTCTATTAGATTAATAAAATGAAGTACAATAAACAGATACCCTTGTAGGAAATTATCTAGCAAATGAGTTCCTTCAAACTCTAGTCTCAGGAGAAATATTTCACTCCAAGGCATAACTAAATAAACACCTGCTAACAGACTGAAGTACTAATGCTAGTACTTTAACATTTGATGATACAGCCTTAAACAGGGCTCTGAGAATTGAGATAAAACTGATTTTAAAAAAATAAAAAAGGAAGAAAGGAATGGACTGGAACTCCGTAGCACAACTGAGTTTATTAATCTCACCCTCCAAATTCTGTATTATGTGTATATTACACTTTATGTGATCAAATATGCAACTATATAGGGATATAAAATCCCAGTGGGTTCATCACTGTATGAGACATTGGTACAAAACTTAAAAAAAAAAAAAAAGAATAATATTACTGCATTAACATCTATTATAACACTGGCCTCTGCCTCCACAGTACAAAATTAACATTTATTTACCTGTCCTTTTTAACAGGAATTTGTACTTTGCACCTTGATTATGTTGTTCCTTTTCTTCGTATTAATAAATCATTTTCATAATTCTAATTCATTTTCTTCCCATCCTCCCCCATTATATTTTTGAATTTTAACTACACAAGAATTTTTTTTTCCCTAAGGACTGAGGAAGTGAGAGTTTCCACCTATATGCAGTTTTATTTGCTTTAGATTACCTTTCTATTTCCTGCTTTATCAAAACATATGGTGCAGTATTTCTATATTTCATTATTATCTTTAACTACTACCCCTTAATATTTAATATAATCTTTAATATTAGATATTTTTATCCTCATAAATATATTTAAAATGCAATGCAATTTAATTTTAGCTAAACTGGTTTCCTGAAAATTAATATAGAGATCATTACTACTTGTATAAGTATGTACAACATATTTGGGCAATTCAGTGGTGGTGAAAGAGTAAAAATGCTTAACATTTCTTAAAATAAGTAAATAAAATAATATCACAATAGTGCACACTGCTCCTCAGAAGAAACCTATCTGGTAGGTATAGCTTACATTTAACCTTAGCATATTAAAAATATTCATACCATTAAATAAGTTACATGAGCATGAGAAGTCTATGTATTCATATATTACAAAAATATTTATTGTGTATATACTACATATGGTAGATTTACATAAGCTGCATTTTTTTAAATGCTGATAAAAATTTGAGTGTGTTATTGTGGGAGCAGCAATTACTTTGAAAATTTATGCAGCATTGTCCAACCTTTTTTGTTTAATTTCGAAATCTAACATTTTCAGAATTTAAAGTAAATTCATTAGCTTCTGCTTTATGTATCATGAGGTCATATTCAACATAAAAAACAACTCATATGAAATAATACAGTATGGTAGGAATTCAGAGTGCTGGTCTTAATTGTAGTTTCATCCTTTTATTTAATGTTCTGTTACTAAAAAGGACACAACCAGATCCTTCCTGACATTACAACAAGAAAAGACTTCATGATATCCAAAATGAAGTCGTACTTGCCAAAACATAACAGGAAAAATAACATAGCCATAATCAGAATTGAAGAAATTCTGGAAAATTAACTAAACCATACAACAAGAACCAGATTATTGAAAAATTTACTATATTGCACATACTACATGAAGTTACATAAGGAAGCATGTATTTCATAAAGACCTGGTAACAGGAATTTGTGAGATATATGTATCCGAAACTCAGCTTAGACCAAACTTACATGATACTGGTGAAATGGAGAAAATAACTGAAAATTATTGCAGATTTTATAATACTTTAAATGAGTGAATTTGTCTCTTCTCATCACTAGTGCTCCTCTTTAGGGCTCACTCCATACCCCCAGCTGGAGTGGGTGGGTGGTCACACTTCAAAAATATTCATGTGTTCCTGACCTCATGTCTGAAAGGCTGTATTTTCTACAATTAAAATATCACTCTGTTTGCTATAAGGACAATGCCTGATTATAATTAGGAAAATGGAGCAAACCACATGCAACAGCTTACTTGTGGAATGGAGCCTCTATTTCAGGGTGTATGAGAGCAGTGCCCTGAGAAATACATTAAAAACTAGTTTCGTTCCATCTATGCAAGCACTGAACTAAGAATTATACTCTCTGAAAGCTTGCTTTAAAGAAAGTAAGTGAAGATTGCTTTCCTTTCAAGAGACAAAGTACAGCTTGGTTAGCAATTTTTACTCTCTGGACATCTTTAGCTGGATTTCTTTAGGCTGAGCACTACCATGACACTCATTCCTATGTCACATGAGACACTTGAGAGTCCCAAACTAAATTAGGGCTAAACTCAAAACTGTGGATCATTTACCCTCTGAAGTAAGGCACTAGCTGAATATAATTAGGTGGGATGAGTCTGGGACCTGGCTAATTTAAGTCTGCCCATACAGTTTAGCATCTAGTTGACTTGTGCTTTCTGAGGAGCAGTTTTTTAACTAGGCGGTGATTTTTGAATATGTAAAGGATCAGATGAGAAAACTGACACAAAGAAGAAACAGGGAAAACTGGGGGAAAGAAACTTTTAATGCAAGTGGGAAAACGATTCCATATTTGGTCTGATGCAGAACACTAGGCAATGAATTTTGCTTTCACAGGAAGAAAAAAAGAATCTGAAGCAAGAAGAAAATCAAGCATCTTGAACTTAAAGAGTTTAGCGCCATCTGAGATACCTTAGAGTATTCCTTCTGGACTCCAATTGGTGCTCTATAGGCTTTTTTGAGTATCCCAAAAGGGCCTGTGGTGTGCATTGCAAATCTTGTGCAGATGTCCCAGGCATCTTAGGCAAATAAATTACTCTAGATGACTCTTGTTAGACAGTTAATGGAACCTCTCACTTTGAATGAACATTTCCTTTGTTTAGAATAAGCATCCAGGCACTTTCATTCCCAAGACCTTTTAGTTTTATTGAAATTCATTAAGCTGACATGGAAACTTAGTACTTTTAAATTTTGTTTTCTTTAAAATTGAGCATAAAGGTGATGGTCTAGTGGTGCCAAATTTATTGAACTATAGATTCAGTAAAATACAAGGGGTCTTTACAGATCTTTATAGTTTTTGCTAAAACCAGATTAGTTCTTTCTTGTTTCTGCAATGAACAGGAAAACGTACACATCCAAGAGAGCAAGTGGTAAATAGTTCCTGAAGGTCACCTGATGTAATAAAAATACATCTTTTCATTCATGTATCTACTTCTTCAGAAAATTTTCATTAACAGAGGAGTGGAAAACTGATGCTTTGAAATGAGAGTGTTCCACCAGATGCAGGATATCCCTCAAAATCTATTTTTCCCTGAAAATAAATGCAATAATTAAGTACAGGACATCTTTGGGGAATAGGCTCTTTGACCACTATGGTGATAGATATAAGACTTTTGTAAGGTCAGTTTTATGCATGCAATATAGTATATCTAATTCCATGATTGATGTGTAACTGCCCTGTAATGGTATTGCTGTTTTCAGAACAGCTCATCTTGTAAAAGATGATACCCAGCCTCCCTCATCAGGAGTCTGCAGAGCTAGTTTAATGAAGGTGAAATTATGTGTGTTGCAGTTGGGCAAGCTTTTTAATATTGCTGCCAAGAAGACAGAAAAACCTGAAAATTCTCTGTCAATCTTTCAAAACAATTGTCACAGCAACAAGAAAATCAACATCTGCTTATACGTTTTTGCTTTGTTTCTTCTAATCGATCCAGCAAATCTTTGCCAAACATTTGCACAGTGTGCCATAGAAATGTCACTTGAGGGTGAAAAAGACTGTCACTTTATAAGTAAATGTCATTTTGCAAGTAAATATCATTGAAAGAAAAATGACACTAAGAAAAGAAGCTCAATGGCTAAATGGCTGATGATACAAACAAGAAGCAGAGCATGTAATGAAGATTCCAGTTAATTTATACCCCATCTGTCTGGTGTCTTGATAATAGTATTTGGTAAAGGAAGTGATAGTTATGGTTTCCAAATCATCTCAACACTGGATTTCTACTGTTCAGCAAGAACCTGCAGCAAACAATCATATTTCCGCTTTAGCCAAGCATGGCAACAGAAATTCCTCTCCAATTGCTTCTTTTACTTCTATTAAGTCTCAGCTATGGTAGTAACTTACTTCTAGTAAGTCTCAGGCCTTGAGTAACCTCTGCTTCTGTTCTAGTTTTGCCTCTCCTGTTGCTCCTTTCACCTCTAGATCTTCTTTGCACATACTCATCTACCTTAAGCATTGAGCTGCAGCTGATACTTCATCCAGTTGCATTACCTTTAAACTTTTCAGCACAGATTACTGTACCATCATTCCTATCTCCACCTCAGAAACCTGACTACTTCTCCACCTGGTTTCTGTATGGACTGTCAAAGAGGTGAAGGGAGAAATTTATTTACCCTTTCAAGCAAATAAATCACAAAGCTTGCTAAGTCTTGACAAACAGAATTAATTCCCTGTTCATTTAGTAGACATGGAAGTTCTTTGAGGCTTTGCAACCTGTAATTTATTATTTTAAGACTGTATACACAAAAGTTCCTTGGCAAATCACCTACAGAATCTGTGTTCAGTGAAATTATTGACAGTAAGATTGACTGTTGATATTTGATTTAGCTTTTAGGATAGAAATAGCTAATAATATGAGCTTAAATAGTTTGCATAAATTTGTAAACAAGAACATAAATGAAAATTTTCTATTTATCTCAATATATGCTATCTTAATATCTCTCTCCCCATCTCCTGTTTCCTTGAAGTACCACCTCGCTCCTCTATTTTTTCAAACCTTCTATATAGGTTCATTGATGTAGATTTTAGGAACAAGTATTTGTAAGTTTTAAAAGCAGAATTAGTGTCAGTGTTATACAGAAGAAAGGAATATGTCTGTAAAGGTGGTAGCAATACACACACACACATACACACACAGAAATTGTATTTAAGGTGAGTTTAGGTCGCAGCTAATCTAAGGAAAAGGTGTCTATCGTCTGTAGTGCTTAAAGAGAAGAAAAATGTGGAAGCTCTACTTTAACACCAGCTTTTCCCTAAGAATCTCATTCCTTTATATAATAATTTTCACAAAAATACCAAAATTTATACATGCTTTTTATTTTATATTCTGACACGCAGTCTTCAACGAGTTCTATAAATTTATTTTTTCTTGGTATCTTCCACTTAAACTTTTTCTGCCTCAAACTTTCACCTCTGTTCCATCTCACAGTCCTGGAGGGAAATTTTCTCATCTCTTAGGAGTGTTGTAATCCAGCCATCTCGTCTTCCCAAAACCCAGTATGTTTGGGATACAGAAAACTTCTCCTTCCTCACAGAATGGAATGGGGTTTTTTTGTTTGTGGGTTCTTTGGTGGTTTTTTTGGTTTTGTTTTTTGTTTGTTTGTGGGGTTTTTTTCCTTTTTTTAAAGTGCCTTTCTTCCAAAATCCTTATTCTCTGTTTGTAAAAGTATTGGACAACAGAAAATAGAAAAAGTATCCCTGCTTTCTGCAGGAGTTTTCATTAGCTCTTCTTGCATTGACTATCAAGCAGGGAAGGCAGCTTACAGAGTCTGTTTTTTTTTTATTTTATTCTCTCTTTGCAGGTTATATTAATATTATGCTTACCTAGGAAATTTTGCTTTCCATAAAGTAAATTTCCATAAATTTATTTCCAGAGTCTTCCATTTGGATTACTTTAAACAGCATGAACATGACAAAATGTCTGTTTGCACAAGAGCATACCATATATATAATTGGCAAATGAGAAGCAGAGGCCAGGAAAACTGTAAGTTTCTGTACGAACTATGTCAAAACAAAACATACTCAGTATTTAGTGCTGCTATTGACATTCCCAGATTACACATCTGCTCTTTTGATTTATCTTCTAGAGAACCAGGTGGCAGATGGAAAAGATAGTGAGTTGTATAAGAGGACTCTTCCCCTTATAAATCTAAGTAAGATCCACTAAAAGTTTTGGCTGCTGACAATAATGTAGAATAGCATTGGTTATAAGTAAAACACTAAATGAAGTGAATACATTGTTTTTTTAGGCACCTAGCAATGCCAAGATATTTCTGGTACAGATTCTAGGTAAGTTCAGTTCAGGTATAAATTCTTTTCTCTGTGCTTTAAGAGGATTTTTTTTTTTTTTTTTTTTTTTTTTTTTTTCTGACAATGTTAACATATGTGGTAAGTCTTCTAAGCCATCAGAAGGACAAAGTTAGGATGTGACATATATTTTTAACCTATGACTTATTAAGCACAGTTTGAAATGTACTTTTAGCAGTTTATTGAATGTCAGTTTGGTGGTTTTTTGGGTTGTTTGTTTTATTTAGATTCATCCAAATCCTAATTTTGTGTGTTACTTCAGTCTTTATCCATAATACAAATGGGTGTGATCCTCTACTACTGATGGTGATAATGGGATTCCTGGTTATCTACCTTGAATACTTCTGCTAGTGCTGCAGGAAAATTGCTTGGACTCTAGGAGATAATTCACTTCATTTCTGACAGAGATTTCTAACAAAAAAATAATTTCATCCTGGTTTCATGACAAGATCCAAAGTGCTGATTATATTTTGAACAGTTATTGGCTTTAATTACTACTTTTTCGATGCGGACATTTAACTCCCTCATCCATCTCAATGTAAGGAAAAAATTGTTTAAGAGTTTATTTTTTAAATTACATATGAATACATAATATGCAAGCAATATCCACCTTAATTCCATAATACAAATCTTCAACCATTGAGCAGAAGATAACTTATTGAAGCTATTGTAGTTTTAACTGTAGAATTGGAAATGACTGTGTAAAATATTTTACCAGTTAGGTATTGTCTGCCTTAAAGCTTCCTTTTGCTTTTAGTATTAAATCTAAGCCACTATCAGGGAAACAGAAGAGATCTTTAGAAAAGAAGTAGTTAGCATATGTACTGAGCATGCACAAGTGAGAAATATGAGTGCATCAGCAAAGCCTGTGGAGAAATCTTGACCCGAACTCTTTTATGGTATAATTTAGGTCCTCAAAGTACAATAAGAAATTATTTTTACTGCCACACATTGTAACCTTTTTTGCTGCCAAATTGGGAACATCGCCTGATATCAATTCAAATTACAGTATACTAGGATGCAACACAGAAAACTATTCTTGTTTACAACTTCAGCCTTATGCTCACATAATATCTGAAGTACGTGCCTCTATGTAACTTTAAGATCAAGATCTACCCACGTGGTTTCATCTGCCTGCACAGTTAAAAATGTTGATTAAAGAATAGTAGATTATGAAAACAAAAGGATGGGAAAACACCTCAGACTAACAGACCATACAAGTGTCCTATTCTGACAGTAATATAAGAATAAATTAACACTGTCATAAAACAAATTTAATACCAATATTTATAATTATTAATTTCTTAAGACAATCAGAAAAAATATAATTTAATATGCAGAACTGGCCCAGGCTATCTTTACCATAGTAAACACAATTTAAAAAGCCATAACATTAGTTTTTGATCTACAAGTTAATCTTATGAAAGAAATATCATAGAAATTTTCTTTTTTTTTCTATTCAGGCCAGAGATAACACCTCTAAGAAAAAAAAAATCTTTAATTTTCTAATTTTCATATTTTGTAAAGGACTTGTGCACAATTCTTTCTATGGATAATTTTTGATACCCTTTATAGGTGGAGAAGTTGTCAACATATGGTACTTGTTATGCAAGTTTTCTTGTCATCATATTTTAGGATAAAATTTGTATTTACTAAACAGTGTTACCACACTGCAACAAACTGGACCCCTTATTCAAACTTTGCCTCTCAGATGCACAATACCACAGGAGAGTTCATTTGACAAATTGTCCTCATAGAAGAAGTTCATAAAGTTTATATAGCTGTCTCTTTAGTTAATGTGTTGAATATTTGAGGGTCTATGAAAAAAAAAATCAAACCAAAAAACTCAAAGAATAATTCAGTAATGCAAAACCACTGATGAAAATATGCTAGAAAACATCACCTGAAAGTTAATTGGCCCACATTGAGTGTTTTAGATGAAATACATGAAACTGTGAAAGTCTTAGAATATTGTTCTGGTACTCATGTTGACATTTGGACATATCTGATCACAATTATCATTCATTTTACAGAATTTCAAGTGACTAATCATTAATTTTTTCCTTAAATGACTGCTTAATGTTGTTAATTAAACTGATATTTCAGCAACAGATCTGTAACTATCTGCAGAAAATTATCCTGCTAGGCAAATAGTTCAGTTGTTCCAATAAAATACCCAAATGGACTCAAAATTCATTTTATAGAGCTGTGATCTGTATGTGTGTGTACGTGTGCATGCACATATGCTTCTGTACACATCTAAAAAACTGGACTAAATTCCTGCAATTAATATTTAGCTTTCTACAGATGAATGTAAGTTTAAAGATGAATTTTAATCAGACTTTGTTATGACAAGAAGTTCTGTTGCTAGCCATTAATTCTGTAAAAAAGGATTAATAGTTCATGGAATACTTAACCCACTTTATTCCTACAGTTCATGCTCATAATAATAAAGAGATACTAAATATGTTTGTAGGTGCATATGTATTTACAACAGGCAAGATGGCCTTTTAAAGGACCCCCAGCACACAAATAATTGAAAAATATATTATTCATAAGATTTTATTGGTGGTTGAGTCTTAAATCTAGCAGGCAGTTAAGCCATACACACTCACTCACTCAGTTTCCAATAGCAAGATGGGGAAGAAAATTGGAAGGGCCAAAGCAAAAAGAAACTCCCATGGATAAAGATTTAAAAAAAAAGCCACCTGTGCAAGTAAAGCAACACAAGAAATTCCATGTCATCCATCATCAGGGAATCAGGGCTCCATCATGAGTAATGGTTATTTGGGAAGACAAACACCATCACTCCAAACGTTCTCCTTTCCTCCTCCTTCCCCCAGCTTTGATTGCTGAGAACAACATCAAATAGGATGGGATATCACTTGGAGTGCACTGTCCCACTTGTGTTCCCACCCAGCTTTTTGTGCACCCCCAGACTACTCACTGGCTGGGCAGTGTGAGAATTAGAAAAGACCTTGATGCTGACTGAGGACTGCTCAGGAACAGCTAAAACATAGTTGTGTTTATGAACCCTGTTTTTATCTCAGATCCAAAATATAGCCCTATGCAAACTACTATGAAGAAAACCATACAAAACCACAGTGGGAAGTGTGGTTAGTTTTATACACATATTTGTACTATTACTTTGTGGGTTTTATATTTCTCTGCTTTATACTACTATAAACCAAATCTGTGTTGAAACAGGGTGTGTCCCTCCCTTCCTCCCTTCCTCCCTTCCTCCCTTCCTCCGATCCATCAGTTTGCTACAGAACACATCTGTCTTCAGAAGACAGCTGGAAAAACATCCACAACTCTCAGACTTCTCTTGAGAATTCACTGGTGATCAACTTACAGCAGTGAGTACATTTTCAAAATATTCTACCATTTAGTACAATATTACTACTATTTAGTAAAGTAGACCCTGTCACTGCAAAGGTCTCCTCTGTGGTCCAGATACACCAGAAATCCCCTTTGCTTTGTGCCACCTAGTCAAGTGGGAATGCTCAGTCAACAAGAAGGAATGTGCAACTACCAGTGCAAAGCAGCTGATGCCATGTATTTTATTACAAAGAATATTCCTATTCTAATTCTGTCATGTTATTGTGTGAGCACTTAGTCAGTTAAAAGATTGACTTTAAAAGGTTTACTCATCTTTAGTTACAGTATTTAGTCTTGTGAATGAAGACATTTATACCTTTGCTACTTATTTCACTAATACCAGATAAAAGATTTGCTATTCATGCATTTGTACAAAGCTTGTCATTCTTTATTGTGACATAACATGACATATTGCCTCTGTGGTACATTTTGATAATGTCAAATCAAAGTACAGAAAGCTGAAATTTTTAGATAGACTTTTTTTCTCTGTCTCAACCTAAAGGCATGGCACTATTCAAACACACAAATTATTTGTGAGAAAAGATAGTGAATAGGGGTTAGCTGACATCTACAAACAATAAGATAAAACTACAAAAGATACATTTCTTCAATGTGCAGCATTTACCTATGCTACAGGTAAATACACAGGATTTGTGTATTTACATGTGCAGGATTTTCCTATGTAAATACCTATAATTATTGTATTATCTTTTCATCTTGATCATCAAAGGCTAGGCTCTGTGTACAAAATAAGTCAATCAGAATAAACTGTTTTATCAAATTAATTATTCAAAAAAGCAGTATACTCAACAGAATAACTTTTATATTAATACATCTGTAAAGAAAATACACTATCTTTGTACTAACTAGAACAGGCATAATAGTACAAAGAAGACTCTTTAGCAAAATCTAATTGAAGATAAACCTCAAAGCACGTTCTTGGCAATAAGGTTATGTATAAAACCTTTCTGTGATTAATCTAAAAGTTTAAGCTAAAGAAGTACCATATAATTGCTTATTATCACGAAATTCTTACAAAGTCTTAAGGGAGAATATAATTTGCACAAACATATGCTCCTTAGATTGCTATATATTTCTTAGGGGAAAATGGTTAGAACATTAATGAATAATAACCAGAGATAATTTTGTTACATTTAATGCAGACATAAGGATTTGTTTCTGTATCGCAAATGTTAATTGCAACAATATATGAGAAGTAGAGATTTAGAAATCGTTTTTGTCTTTTATTTCAACACATATTCAACCTGGCAAAAAAGTTATTGTGAATCATTAGCCTAATTTCTGCCTTTGTAAGATTTTCTAAAAATTCAGATGTATACAGTGAAAAGAAATGTCTTATGAAGATAAAATAATTGAATGTCACATAGTTTTCCTATGAAAATAAATTAATAAAATGTGTGACATTAAGTTTAAAATTTTGCATAATTTAATAAAATTTAAATATTAAGAGGTAAAAGGAAGGAGATGGAAAGTAACATTCCTTGAAGTTACACGAATAAGAAATGCAGCTGTAGTGCTTGTGTTACTAGGACATATTCTTTCTATTACCTAATGATATTTCTTGCTTTTTATTTTTTATTTATTTTTTTTCAATTAGCAGCACTGAAAAAATAAATGTATTTGAAAAGGATCTTTTTGACGTAACTAATGTTCCACTGCATCATCATGTGTTTCCATATTGTTTTACAGTAAAAGGTAACCTTCTATAAACCATTTCACAACTGATAAAAGGCATAGGCTGTTTTTTTAATGTGTTAGCAATCTCCTTTTTGCCACAACATTCAGCTTAAGTCTACCTAGTAGAACAAGACAGCAATTGCAAAAAGAAGTTCTATATCAATGGTCCTTTTCAAAATGCATTGCTAAGCAATAGCACTCTATGCATGCTATTTAAAAGATAAATTCATTTTCATTCATTTAAAAGGCATTGCCAGCACAAATAAATTTCCAATCAGTTAGACACTAGGTTGGCTCAGCCTAGTTTTGACATTTCTTTTAAGGCTGAAAAATTTGTATTCACCAAAGTAAGAACAGACAGTTGTAAAGGTAACAGTAGGATATTAGTACAGGAAAAGTTGGCTTTAACTTCCTTAAAAGTCTAGATACTTTGGAAGTTAACCCTTTTGTTTAGAATTCTCCTTTTGATATGTGAGACAAAAGAAAGACCTCACTGTACATAAATCTAGGTTTTTTCCCATTGTTTTGCCTAGAAAAATGTACTGTCTTTGACAGTCAAATTGTCTCAGGTGCTTCCTATTGTTATTGACTATCATTGGGGGACGTCACTCTATAAGGAATTTAGTTCTTCTCTTTATCTCCAATTTTGAGAAGGTATTCCATTGTGTATACACTGAAGTTCCCAAAAGACTTCTCACTGAAAAAGATATGTGGTTAAAAAATGCTAAATCAACTTTTTTCTTATTGAAATGCACATTAAATACTCATGAAATTCCTCACTGTTCTGGTTCTCTAGTATTAAGACAGATACATCAGTGAGAGATATAATTAATATGGCATTATAAATTCTGCAAGAGCCTACAGAAGCTCCAGGCAATAAATGTTCCTGTATGAACATGAGTGTCAAAATGATGACCCTATTTTGTTTAATTCTGTTTACTTGCCAAATTCTTTTTCTTTACTCACTTTTTTTTTTTTTTTTTTTTTTTTTTTTTTTTAATAATGAAATTCAACATGCAGAAATATCATAGCCTTAAGTTTCAGGGAACTTGTAACCTTAAATTTAGTGATAGGCTCTATCTGTTACTTTAGTACTACATCATCTCAGTGAGGTACTTCTTACTGTGATGAGGTCACCTTTACCTTCTGGTTTGTTTTCACGGAGCATCCCTTCTCTTTCTGCTACTTGAAAATAAGTTCCAATATGTGTTCTGATTATTATTTCAGTGTATTATATTAAATATTAATATTTATACCTGTTTTTCTAAAATGTTTTGTCTTTTTTTAAAATAAAGTAACATTCAGAGATGCTTACTGAATTCAGGGTCTCTATGTTACAACTCTATTTATGGTTACAAAATGAGAAATGTCTCAATCACAAAAACTTAACTTTTACAAAGACAAAGTATGTGAAAGCAATATCTCAGACCTATTACACTTTTTAATCAATGTCTACCATGAGCTAATGTCCTGATTTGGGCCAGGATAGAACCAATTTTCTTTTTAGTAACTTTTCTCTTCAGTTAAGTTTCTTATAAGTAGTTTCACTTGCTGAAATTAATGGCATGTTTTTCAGTCAGAGTCTGATTCCAGAACTGGTAACACTCAGTGTTTGTAGTTATGAGTAGAGAACTATGCAGAACTAAGGCTACTGCTTGGTTCTGAAAAACATTTTCTACTGAAAGAAAGAGGGAGTAAAGGTCACACCTGTGACCTTCCTTTAAGGAGAAGCAGACCACATAGGTGGCTAAAATTGACCAAATGGAGTATTCCATCTCATATGTGTCATATTCAGTATAAATCTGAGGGAGCACGAGGGTCAAGCTCTCTGTCCATGGCCAGAATCCTGAGAGGATTCCTCTGCCTTTCATCCCAACCCATGCATCCCTGAACCTGTGTGTCCCTGTATCCAGCTCCTGTCTGCTGCTGATTCCAGGAGCCCAGGCTAGGACTTTTCCAGGGCCTGCCCTGCAGCCTTGGTGGAGATATGACTGCTACTTGGGGGGAGGGGGAGGAAATGCAGTTGTTGGTTTTTTTTTTATAGAGTTGTACATATTCCATTAGTTTGCTTTTCATCACTACTATATCATTAAAGCTGTGTAGCTTAGTTTCCAATCCATAAATGTCTCTCCCTTATTCTCTCTCCCTACAAGGGATGGGAGAGGTTTATGGAGAGCATCTGTCATTCATTTAATTGCCAGCCCATAGTTAAACCATGACAACTGAATCCAAGGATCTAAAGATCAGAGCACTTTAATTGTGTGACTATCCTTCTCTTGAACTGATATTTGTGTATGCCAGAGTTACAGATTCATTTTTTTTCAGACCATTTGTAGATGTGATGATTTTTTTTCTAGTCATCTCATACCTACACCAAATATATTGCTAGTTTCCGCTACTAATTGCAGAGTTTGGTTACTGTAACAAAATTTCTCTGTAAATATTAATCAATGTTCAGAGCTATTAATTTTCCTTTTCAATCTTGCAAATATTTTAACTCATCTTTTTTAAGACATACAGAATGAAACATCAGTCAGGGAAAAGAGTTGAGCAATCTCATGATGCTAAACACCACAGTACAAAGAAACAAATCTTCATGTATTAAATTGTAACTCAAGTCATTAATTTGGGCTCCAGCAAGTAGCTATGTCTCTTGAATAACAAACATGATTACAACTTGCAGCAAATATAAAGAAAAAGATCATTAAGCATTTGTTTCCTAAGAGACAATTGCCTTTATGTCAATGCTCATTAATTTGCAGATTTCTACTTCAGACAACGAAACTCAGTAAAGATTTTAAAGATTTGGTAGTCTTTTATCTTACTATATCTTTAGAAAGATCATAAAACAGTTCTAAAGCTTCAGAGTAAGGACTTTATTTATTTGTTTTTGCAATACTATGTGGCAGTTAATTATATCAAATTAGGTGCTTGGGCAGTGATACTTAGACTGCAAGAAGGGAATGTATGTACTACTATAGATCTTTGTAAGGAACACAACAGGTCTAGTAATTTTTTTTTAGATATAAACAATTCAGAGTCACTTTCTTGCTTATTCATTTATGCCTTGTGCTATTCTGTGTAAGACTGAAACCAGTAGCTACTAATGACACTGTCTACACCATTTAAGTCTTCATGTTCATCAAGTACATTTTATAATGGTATATATGTCACAGCTCTTTTAAAGCAATGACTTATAGTTAGATTAAGCCGTCATGCTAGTATTTTATGTATCAGAATTTTATCAAGAAACTCATTGCAATTTGCTGTGTCTTTGGTAGTAGCACCTACTACAATTCACTATGCACCCCATTGTTTACCATTATCATCTTATTCCATATTTCCAGTTTCCTTGTGTACCTGCTCTTTCTGCATACAATAACATTTCTTGTAAAACGGAGCAAAAAAGTGTACTATAGACATTTTACTTTTTTGTCTTTTTTGTTTCAATAGTTAACCACTGCTGCCTTAGTTGCTGGCTACAATTCAGTCTAGATTAGGCAAGAACTATTCCATGGTGGGCTATTAACACAGTGGTTTAAGAAAGTAATCATTTACTAAATCCTAAATCTTTCAGTTTTTTTCTCCATTCCACATCATGCCTCAGAGATTTCCCAATTAATACAAGGGAGACTGAAATCAAATAATCCATAAGCACAACCTTGTTAACCTAAGTTGCCATCCTTATCTCTTTATACAAGGTTTCATTGTCTTTTTCCTGTCCTTGGAGGTTCATTGTCTTATTATAATTTTAATACTCCTACATATAACCTGGCTTATTTTCTGAAGATGTCAATTTTCAGAATTTCTTCATGCACTTCATTTTTCTCAACTCAAAAGAATACGAGGAAATGTGAACAAAAATAATTCATCCTGGGAAACTTTCTGTCAGAAGAGAACATTCTAAGGAGTAATACATGATTATATGGGATATAGATGGCTTCCCTAAACAATATTACCTCTAGAATAGATCTAAGAAAGCATGTTTGTCTAAATTTCTACATTTTCTGTGAAAATATTTAGCTTTTACATTAGATTCAAATAAATAATTTTATTTATTCAAGACACTGATATTTTGTTGCCATTGTGCTGAATTTTCATGGTATAATTCACTGTTGAGAATGGATGTCTTAGAGTTAATCACAGCTTTTGTTTTAGGGCAGAGGAGAATATTTCTCACAAAAGTGTTCTCTGACTTATGAACAGAGCAGAGGTGTTAGCCCACAGGAGCTCACAAAGGCAGATCCCTTGAATGCTCTCAAAACAAAAAAGAGTTTCATGGGTAATACTTTTATTTTATAGATGAGTTGGGTGTTTGGTGGTTTTTTTTGTTGTTGTTATTTTTGTTGGGGGTTTTTTTGTTTGTTTGTTGGGTTGGTTTTTTTCCCATGGATAATAATACCTGCAAACAGAAAGGCCAGTGTTACAAACATTTTTAGTTAAAGAAAATATTTTGATACAAATTGGAAGCCAGTTTTGACCTCCAGCATGATATGATTCAAGACAGGCACAAAAAAAACCCTGATTCAGTTCAAGTATTTGGCACCAGTCCATCAGAAAACTACAGCCATTTCTATGCCTTTGATTAGTACCTAAGCACTCATTTCCCTTTCCCTTGCAGCTCTAAGGATGGAGTTCAGTTTCCTATGAGGATGCCACCTTGTAACCTTTCCAGACACAGCAAATGAAGCACAGCTCAAAACAGATTAAAGCAAGTAAGAACAGCCTATAAAGAAAAGAGACTTTGGCTGTAATTCTCTAGCTATCTTCTTTTATTTTGACCTCTCTCTATTTTCAAACACCTTAAAAAGGTAAAGAAAAGGGGCCAAATCCTGCCTATGTATTATATAAATTTCTCACTCTCTCACTGAGATGGTACTCAAGTCTCAAACTTCCTACAGTAGAATCTATTCACAGGTAATGTAGGGCATCTGCCTTTCTCTTCAGGTCTTATTTCTCAAATTTAATCAAAACAGTTAAAAAAAAAAAAAAAAGTCTTGTCTTTTATCTTTTCACAAAAATGCCTTGACTCTGGCACTTTACCCTTATTTAATTCTGTTATTTTCATTGGCCATTTCTAACTTCTCTGTACATGGTTTCTTTTCATCTGTTCCTTTGCTTTCTAGACTTATTTGCTTGTTTTTCTTGGCTTTTTACCGCTGTCCTAGAAGTCCTCTATCACAGCTCCCCTTGGTGGAATCCCAAGTATCTAAATATCCCTGCTACTTACTTGTTAATTTTAATTAACGTTTTGGCTCCCCTAGGAGCTAAAATGTTGCTAAGTGATCATGCTTAGGTGCTGAAGCTTTTTTTTTTTTTTTTTTTTTTTTTTTTTTTTTTTTAATGTTACGTTGCCCTTTAGTTTAACATGCAATTAAAATATTTTGTGTGTTTAAAAGAAAGGAACAAAACTGAAATAATTTTTCAAATTGTATGTTTAAAAGTGGACCAAAGTGAAACTTGTAAATACTTCAGTTCCTTTCAAATAGTTCTTACATAATCACTAGCTTCTCTATGAAGAAAGTAAGAAAGAAGGCAATAGCTTTTACATTTTGCAAAACTGAAGTTGATGCAGTGTTCTGTAATTTCTTTTTAGGCAACATATATATATATATAAGTTTTTTGCTGCAAACAGAACTTCTTCCCAGATGGAGAAGGCTATCTGAGGAATATCAAGAAGATTTCTGAGATTTCTGGTACAGTAATTTCAAATATGTATTTCTTCTGCCAGTGGACTTTATACTAACTTGTTTTCTCAGGCAAGAGATAATTAGCTAGACTCCTGGAATACTATTTCTATCTTCCAAGGAATCTCATGTTATAATGGACAACCTGTCATGAATAATGAGGAAAGCTACATCACTAAACCTAAAAGTGTGTTGTCCTTTGTCTTTGAAAAAGAAGGAGATTTTTATGCACCAGTGATCTCAGTTCTTTTTCATCTCTTCCTTGAGAATGTTAACACTATCTAGAAAATTTAAAACTGAAGATAAAGCTATATAAAGTTCATCTTGTACCTGAGAAATTGAAATAAAAGGGGTGATGTAATTTTAATAATACTCCATATGCTCAGACTAAGTTTGTTACTTAATCATGCATGATGATTTTTTGCCTCTGAAAAGGCACATTATGAAGTTATAATTGTATTAGGTGACTCACTTTCATGCAGTTACCTTAGGATATGGCATTACATTTCCCAAAATACATTTTTATAAAGTGTTGCCTATTGAGTTTATTCACATTATCTCACAGATATAGATGAGCCTCCTTTATTGTCTGTTTTATGCAAAATGCTTTCATAGGTGCCTTTACTACGTGCTATGTGATACCTACACTGCAGAGCATCTCTTGTATCACTGTACATTTTACACACAGAACAAAAAATATGGAATACTCTCTGTCCGTTTCTTCTCAGCCAGTAAACAACAGGAATATATTTGTATCCACAGAAGTTTTAACAGTTTGGTACCACTAAGCAAGAAAGAAATGAAGCCAACATAATGGCAGTTACTAGGATTTCACTTGAGTTCTTGTGATGGGGCACATGGCTTTTGCTTGAAACTGCTTTCAAGCTTGGAGGCTCAGGGGGAAAGGCAGCAAAAGAGAGTGATTTGTTACTGGAAATGTGTGCCATTAGAAGCTCCTCTTGACTTTCACTTCATTCCTTGACAATTTTCCTCATTTTGATGCACTTCAGTATCTGAGGAGCTAAAGCTGTTCTGTAAGGGAGTTTGTGTTTGAAATACAGATACCAGGATCCCATCTAATAATATAGGTCCTAGGTATATTTAGCAGTTTCCATGTCCTTAAGGGTTTCTAAGAAAATGAGAAAAATATTTTTCTGACTATTTCTTAATAACTGACCCACTTTGGCTAAGAGTCTTGCTATACTACAGAAACATAGGTGCACCCAGAGAATGATTAAGTTCTTAAGTGAAATATACCAAAGCTTTGGGGAGTTCATTGCTGGGTTTTAGCTCAGGAGAATTTATTCATACACCCAGGAAATTTCAAGGTGACCGTGGCCAGGGCTTTGCACCAACCACCTGTTCCCTGTAGACTGGGACACCAGGAACAGGGCAGCCAAAGTAAGGGGAGCAGTCATAGTCCTGGGAAATGGGTCCAAGGGCTGGCTTGGCTCAGTGGGGCCCATGGCTGGCTAGGAGGCTGACCCTGCTACGGTGTCACTGGGGAAGAGGCTCATGGCCCCGAAGGACTGGAATAGACTCCTGGGCATGGGCAGGTTTCAGGGATCCAAGAGGTGTAGGCAGGAGCAGTGAGGCCCTCAGGGCCCTGACACTGTTGTGTCCCAGAGCTACCTCATCAAAATGAATAAAGTTTTAGTTTCAACTTAGCAGAAGCTGAGTAAATCAACACTCAAGCACTGACAAAATTACCTTTGTCAGTTCACAAAATGTGAACTAACAGAGTAAAGGTGGTGTCAATGAAACAGCAAAACACTTGATGGTAGGCCAAGTGATGATGGAGGAAATCTGAAATTCAGATGCTGCAGTCCTTCTTTACACCCCAAACAGAAGTGCTGTCAAAGCTCACAAGTGCCAAATAGACAGGTGGCTGGAAAAATTACTTACTACAGTGCACAAGATAAATGTATATCATGAGGAGAGTGTGTATATGGCAGTGTCTCAGAGCGAAGAAATTAAAATATCTAAGACTCACTCATATACATCTCCCTCAAACAGTAAATATACAGATGACTGTGCATGCCTACCTCCTTCCTTCTGTCTCCTCACATTTTTTTCCTTATGTATCCAACCTCCAAACACATTTTAATGTACTATGCCAAAATCAACACCCTAAGCATGCGGTTTACACAATTTAGACCACTGAAGTAGTAGCATATCCTAGATACTATTCCTAACTAACAAATTATTTGGACAGCGTCTAACATCTTGTTATTTTAAAATTTCCCATGTTCACAAGTGTTTGTATTTTGTTTGTTTGTTTGTAATTATTGTCCCGCTTAATGATTAACAAATAAAATTTTTATTTCGTTACAAAGGAGAATTAAGAAGTGCTCAGATGCTACAGCTGAGGTACTTAATAATGTATGAGTGTTTTGTTGTCTAATGTTTCTAACTTGACTCTTGTAATGGCTTCAGGCTTTGCATTTTTTTTGTCTTCATGTCATAAAATGGAGAACATCCTTTGTCGATGACTTTCTTTGCCAACAATGCACGCATACGATGTTTATTGCAAGTATGCCGTCTCTTTTAGTGGTCCTTCAAGGAAAAAAAAACCCAAACAAACAACAAAAAACCCCAAAGGAGACTGTATTTGGATTTTGTTTGTTTTGTTTTGCTTTGTTTTTAATTTCTCATTATCCTATATTTCTCATTGGTTTTAGATTCCAGACAAGTAAACAGAAATACATGGCATGCTGCAAAGTAGCCTCAGACTTGTTTCTGACTAGAGATTAAAAGCAATGCCCATAACATGAATTGAGCATTTAATTTCTTTGGGTTTTGTTTTTCTTTTTTTAAAAAAATTTTTTAGAAGTTGTTTTTAATATTGTATCCTTTTCTATCTTCTAATTTTCTTTCCTAATTTGAAAACAACCGTGCACATTGAGGCCCATTTCATATTATCCCGGGACTCATGAACTAGTGGATGATGGTTTTAGAGCTAACCAGCAGTGCCAATTATGAAACTACACTGTCTAGTGAAGCATGCAGGCTGCAGCTCAGCAAGCTGAGCCACTGAATGAATACTGAGCAAGTTTCACAACAAACAAAGAGCCACTGAACATTTTTATTTCATTTCTTGTTCATAAATTTTCAAAAAGAGGCAAACAAGGATTTTAGTAGGGCATTTCCATTGACTTTAATGGGAACCACATAGCTTAAACTCAGTGCACAGATTTGAAAACACAGCTGCTGTTGAAAGGTATTGTATGGCAAATAGTTAACCAAAATTCAGATCACACGCTAAACAATTCTATGTAGTTAGAAAAAAGAAATATAAAATTTTAGGTAAGACTTAGAAGATAAGTAATAAACATGATAACAGAGAGTAAAAATATTTAGAAACACATTTTTTTCAGTGAGAAATATTATTCCACTGACTTAAGCAGAGCTATGACAAATTATAGGATCTGATCTATAGATTTGTGTGTCTGGAAATCCTTCTTATTGCTTTATAAATATTTAATGGCTTTGTTTCATAGGTGTATTTTTTGACTTCTTCAAGTTAAGTTCATTAATTTTAGGAGTAATAAGGTACATGTGTATAACTGACTTCAGTATTCATTTTTATTGATTCAGAACTATTTTTTTTATCAAATAGACAATGGTAACAAACATGAAAATACCTGAATATCCAGTACTTTGGCTGAAACATGTGAAATCTATTTATAGCTTTCCAAATATGTGCATATAACGCTTTTATTGACCTAAAAAAATTGTATTCATTCATATTTTTATGCTTCATATTGTGTTATTGTATATTCTCTTGTTTTTTAAAAAATTTTTACTCCCTTTTTTTAATACTGAGCTTAGCAATATGAGATGATATTCTTTTATGTTTTTCAGAATATAAATGTGTAGAAAATCAAATTGTGTGTAGAGATGTAAGTTAACTAGCAAAAATACAGCATGTCTCAAAGATATTTTAAAGACATGTTAAAGCTCTGTGATGACAGTCTCTCTCCTTCAATATTGGCCACATTGCACTGTCACAAGGACAACTGGCACAGGCAGGCCCCCAGATCAGAAAGTGAGCAGTGGGACACATCTACAATATGTGTGTGTGTGGTGGGAATCTGTGATAATATAATTAAAACAACCATGAATCAGCTGGTCAAATGTAAATGTCTGCTTTAGGGCGAGATTAATTGCTCTCTCAAGTCTGCTGGCTGTAGTGATGAGCTAAAACCAGCCAGGCCAGGACAAGCTCAGACAAGGGCTGAGACCCAACAGTAAGGTCAGTTCAAAGTCTATGGCCTTCTACTGCTAATGGCAAAATCATATTTACTGGGATGCATTAGTATTTATATCCTCAACTTAAAAGAGCATTAAATCTGCGGTCCAAGCGGTGACCAAGTCAGCAGGAGAATTTGAATTATGCATTACTCTTTAAACTACCTACTATTAATCTAAGTTACTTTGAAAACATGATGAATGCTGGGGACTTCAAATGTGGAGTGACAATTTTAAATCTAGTCACTTTAATAACCTGATAGTGGGCAGGTAACCTGATGCATCCACAATCAGAATCCAGTGTTGTCAGCCTTTGCTGTAATTTATAACATTTTATCTTTTGTGGAAACCTTTCCATAACAAAATTATTTTCCTTGTTTGTTTAGGTTTGTTTGTTTGTTTGTTTTCATGCACATGACATGTTGAAAATGCCATCTTTACAGAATAGCTCATAATAGCAGTATTACCTTAATTAATATTTCTTCAGCTCCTCTTGCTCTGGGGATATATACACATTTTATAATGAGGTTAAATACAGCTATTATTAGTATGGAGCAGATTGATATAAATCAGTAGTTCAATGATTTTACAGTATTGACTCCTTTTTATGCATCATCTTTAGCTTTGTTTTCACAGTATTGCCCGGCACACATATATTGCCACTTCTTTTTGAAGATTAGTATTGACTGGTTTAGCTACAATTTCAATACTCATCCTTCCAGATCAAAAGTGATATTAAACATACCAAGACACTCAACTTATCACTTACTCCAATCCAAGAACGAAACCCACTGAGAGCAACATTAAGTTCTTCCACTGTAACTTCAAATATGCCAGACTCTAATTGTATTCCAGTCCATTTTTAACTCTTAACATGTAATCACTGAGAGAAAGAAACAGAAATACTTTTGACAAAGGAATGGCAGGTACATACTACTGATATATTTTGCAAGAAAATTAATACTTCTTAAAAGCTTGTATTTATTGTTCTGTTGATAGGAAATAAATGAGCCGAAGAGGTCTTTGTTTGCTTGTCTGCTTAACAAAATAAAATGTCAAAACCCACCTGCTACATCACATAATCTTGGAGTTTTGCAGCTCTTTGTTCCCTCCTCTTCCCTTGCTTTTTTGGGTTGACCCCTTCTCTGCTGGACAGGGGATAGAAAAAATAATGAAAGGCTTGTGGATTGATATCAAGACAAGTACTCTCAAGGGCAAAATAAGACTCAGTTTGGGGAAAATTAATTAGCAATCAAAGCACAGAAAGATAATGACAAATAACAATTTTAAAACACCTTTCCCCGCACTTCTACCTTCTTTCTGGACACAACTTCTCTCCTCATTTCTCTACCTCCTATTGCAATTGGCACAGATGAATGGGAAAGGGAGGCTGCGGTGAGTTTGTCACATGTTATTTCTTCTCAGGGGAGGGTCCTGAGTGGGGCGGGGTCCTCCACAGGCTGCAAGTGGTTATCTGCTAAACTGTTGCCCTCCATGGGCTGCAGGGGACAGCCTGCCTCACCATAGTCTTCACCATGGGCTGCAGGAGAATCTTTGCTCTGATGCCTGGAGCACTTCCTACCCCTCCTTCTGCACTGATGTCCACAGGGTTTTTAGTCTCACACATTCTCACTGCACTCTTCTGGTAGCTGTTCTGCAGTTGCTTATTTTCCCATCTTAACCATGTTTCCACAGAGGCATCATCACTGTCACTGGTTAGCTTGGCCTTAGCCAGCAGAGGCTTCATCTCAGAGCAGGCTGGCAGTGGCTGGACGTAAGGGAAGCCTCTGGAATCTTCCAAAAAAATCCACCCCTGTACCCTCCCCCGTACCAAAACCTTGCCATGCAAATCCAAAACAGCTTTTCACTGGCCTTTCTCAAATGCTAGATAATGTAAATATTTTGGTATATATTTTTCAGAACTATTAGTTTATTGGGGAGCTGTAATCATATTTTTTTACTTGGGCAATATCTATTACAGTTGTAATTTATTTTAAGTACTACACCTAAAATTAATTTTCGGGACTTGCAATATGGGTGTCTATGATTACTAGATATATCTGTTAAAAGTTTCCCCATGGTTATATCTTACACTTTTACTTCAGATTTAATGTAGTTTTTATTATGTACTTTACTTTTTAATACAATAAAGGCAAAGTACATATTTTCCCCGTTTTCCCCAAATAGAAGATAGAGTTAAAGAGAACAAATATTTTAATACTCTAAATAGTTTATATAGCTTTACAATATATAGAGAGAGGAAGAGAGACAGCTGCAGGCCATATATCAGGTAGGTCATGAAAGCTTTTTTCAACAGAATGAACTGGTTTTAAACCACACCTGCATAGCTGTCTTTTTTTTCTTACATTTTCTTTTTATAAGTTGCCGTCATTACATATTTCTTTTTTAACAAGTGTTATTTTTTCATAATCATGAAAGAATACTGAGATCATCATAAAACCATATGTTCTGGGTAACACCTCTTAATTTATTAAGAAATGAGAAAGCAGCTGGTTAGTGTGAATGACATTTTCTGTTATGTACCAGATTTGCAAGCCCTCAAGTATTTATTTCAAGGTTGCACTGAGAGATACTGTTATCTTTACAGATCACAGAACTTCACTAAGGGTAGAAAATATTTAATGTCTTAGTTTCTTGCAAATTGCTCTAAAAACTTCACTAACAATACAACTTCTTCTCTGACTTTCTGTTCACAGTAAGACTGCCATATTGATAATGAGTTGAGATTAATTAAAGTAATGGACTAAGACTGACTTTTGGTAACAGCTGTGAGAATCTAAATTGTGCTGTGTGTAGTGCAATGTACATAAACAGGAGACTCAGAGTGTCACTGGTCTTAATTAGTACATACAAAATTTATGTATTTGTGGTGGTTGAGCAGCCTATTTGTTCTAGTCTTCCTAAACTAACCTGAAAGCTTTTTTTTTTTTTCTATCTTTCCCCTGTCCTTTGCAGATTCTTTGGTATATGTCTCTGGTGTTATATTTCACTGGTTACATCTTATTTAATCTGTTATTAAAAGATCTCTAGGTTGTGAATTTCAGGAGAGATACCCATTTTCCTACCTTTCTTACTGTCTTTCAAACAAGACTGACAGATGACTGTTAACTGAGAATTAATAATTCCTTTCAGTAGTGTCAAAAATGCCCTTCCATGACATTGTAGTAGTGATAGATCATCACACTTTGGCATTCTGCCATTTTATTAATATTTGGCTTTGTGACACAAACACCATAACAATAAAAAATTAATCAAATCCAGAATGTCGGCATCTCCCACCTATGTAGCATACAGTATTATGTATATAACATAAATATAGTATTTGTTAATGTATTAATCTATAATATATAATACCATTAGCAATTCCTAATATAAAATACATAATGTATAATATAGAATATATATTTATTAATATATTAATTTAAACATATTATATGTGTGTGTGTATATATATATATACACATGTAAATTTTATATATTTTATATGTATCACTACATTCTCCTCCCAGAACACTGCACGCTGCACAAAGCAGACTCCTGAAACAGTCATTCTATATCAACTCCCTTGAAAAATTTGTCTCTGTTGATCTCTAATGGCTGAAATATCTCAGAGACTATGTCCAACCTCAGTGTTGACTTGCATTTACAGCTGTTTTCTGTACCAACTGTCAGTCTGACAATAGTGGAGAAGTTAAAATATATGTAGTACAGCACTTTCTCAACAACAAGACCAAAGCTTTATCTGACCAGTCTAAAATAAGCATCAGTTTAACACCTCTTTTAATTAAAATATAAACATCACTGAAGATGGCACTGAGGAATGGAAGACAAATTAAAACAGAAGACAAGAAAAACATAAGATGTGCTTTAAAACACAGTAAATAAAAACATATTCCTATCTCTGACTGAAAAAATTGGATCATTGGCTAGTTGTTAGTACAGTTTCTATTTCCTCAGTGACACTTAGATGCTGCAGTGATATATGCTGTTATAAGAACTAGAAACCAGCAAGCTAACTAGAAGAAATTAAAATAATATATGACCTGACTTCCATGGCAGCAGGATTAGATCTTGAGTCAGTAGGTGTCTGATTAGAATGTTTTAAGAGATGGCTGTTGAAAATTTATGTTTTAATTTATGTTAATTGTTTTTTTGTACTATTTTGTTATTTAAAGATGATTGTAAATAAGGTTAGTACATTTAAATTCAATATAAAGGGTAAGTTCATGGTCATTTTGCAGAAAGCAAGCAACACCACTTTTAAATTTTTATTCAAGAGTGAAGGCAGCACTGAAGTCAAGATATTAAGAGTGAAATCTAGTGCACCTAATTTGGCAGAGAGGTAATCAAGGCCGCCTAAAGTAAGTGTCTAAGTTTTAAATAAAGCTAATCTAGAGAAACACACATTTTGTAAACCAGCAAAGTGAAATCTATGACATTTTAACCATGTTCTTACCTCTTTTCTTGACACACATATTAAGGCTTGGGCATCAGAGGATGACATTGTCTATAACTACTTTTTCTGAATGTAAGTTATCTGTCCCTCAGATGACTACAATTCTAGACAAAATGTAGAAACAAATCTCTCAATGCAGATTGGTTTACATGGACTGATTGCCACTTTTGGGTAACTGTTAAGTAGCTATGTGGGCATGGGGAAAAAGACAATCCTGAAATGCAGAACACTTACTTAGCTGATATTTATTTAGTTTCTTACTATTTCATGACTTAAATAAAAGTCAGTGAGAGACATTTGCTACAGAGCACTCAGTGGAGTACTGAATGGGCAACACACCCATATGAGGCTGAATACTTTTGCCAGTAAATTACTCTGAAAAGTTGAATTTTTAAACACCCTCATATTCCTAAAGATAGTGAATACTGACAAAAAAAATCTATAGCTGTATTGCATGGAAACTGCATCTGATATAAATTTGTCCTAGAGATGTTACTGCATAAGGAGTCATGTTTGTCTTTGAAAACAGTTGAAGCATCAGTGCTTAAAAATGTACATTGAATATATGATAGCCCTCAAAACTTGATGTCCTTAAACTCATAAACCTGTTCTTGTGAGATTTGTAGTTTGGCGAAAGTCATGGTGGAAGTTCAAGCATGAGTAACTCACAGTACTCATCCAGTTTTAGCTGAATTGCTGTGCACAATTTTGCTCCTGTCAGCACCCTCTTCCAGAAGCATGGCTAAAGCTCTGATCAAGGGGTATCATCTATAAGGGACCACTTCCAGTGGGGAGTATGATTGGAACAGGGTTTGGATCCTTTAGTACAACACAATCTTCCAAAATTATCTCAATAGACTTTGCATGTAGCATATAACTACAGTCTTATACTGTAAAAAACCACCCTCTGTTGAACTGCAAAAGTATCCTCACATTATTATGAACATTTTACATGAAAAAGAAAACGCACAAAATAGTGTCTTACAGATGTGTGGGCTTCTTTTGGGACTCCAGGGAGGCTGAATGGACTAAGTGCTAGTGGATCCAGTTTGTCATAGCTCAGTGACAATTTGGTGTAGCAACTGTTGGTGAAAGCTACTCCTTTCCACATGACCTCTTCATCCCTGAATCTTACTTTGAAACATACTTGATCAGGAGTTAGATTCAGCAGTGTGAATTACTCAATTTCTACATTTAACTTAAAAATGCTTGTCAATTTACATGGTCCCACAGAATTCTATATACTGAGAAGCTTTACAATGAGAGCATCTCATTGCTTCTCTAGACAAGAAAGCATTTTTGTTTCAATGAATAATGATTTCCTAGTTAAGTAAAGTTTAAGAAACTACGGTCTATCAAAGGACTCTTAGAATTTCTAAAGTGATTAGGATAGTACACAACCTGAGGTGATATCAAAGGTATTGAATTAGATATGAATTAAGGAAAAAGACAATTTTTCAAAAGAGGAAGATATTGAAAGAACAGTAAGAAAAGGATACAGTACAGAAGGAAGCCTAATTTACCAAAACTCTGTAATTGCAACCCAGAGAAATGAGCAAACCAGATTTGGGTAAGCATCTACAACCCATCAGTTGTGTTCACAGAAAGGAAGAGGAAGCTTTTGATTTAGATCTTTAAGAGAATTTTATTTACATATAAATATATATATATATCCCTCTCTCACATCTACCTGCACACTATATATTTTGGATTTTGTAATAAATATTTTCATTTATTTTAACATGTTTTTAGATAAGAATTACTTTCATTTTAAAACAGAGTAACTCTCCATCATTCTAAACCTGGTAATGCATGTTTTAAAAACTGATCAGTCCATATAGCAGGTTCAGTAGTGGCATTAAGGTTGTCAGTATCAACTAAAGAGTAAACACAAACATCTTAAAAATGATATGACTTAACCTTAGTATATGTTGCATAGTCTGATAAAAATGCATGAAGATTAATGAAGTTAATTTATATATTTTTCATAATTAATTGTATTATGTATGCACTATTCTGGCAATTTAGCATTGACTTCTATAAGTTCCATGTACAAAACATTACTTTTATCTGAACTGACAATTTATAAAAAAAACTACTCCAAAGGAACTGTTAATATGGATTATGTCATTGCCTATGACATTTAATTCACCAAACTCCTCTAAATCTTCAGTATTTATGTTAAAATTCATTCACATATTACATATTCGAGATACTTTAGTGGCTGGATACTGTGAGTGTATGAGTTATGTGATAGTGCTGGAATTATGCCAAAAATTGCCAAGATTGAGTTTCAGTTATAAGGATAAGGCTGATATGCAAAATAAAGAGAGAGTTTTGCAAAGTGCTCTGTAACCAGAAATTAATCTACGTATCATGGAACATCTTCTCAGACTTATACATAAAACAAAGCTTTCTGACATATCTTTTTCTATCTGTGGCCCACATGCTTTAAAATTTTACTACATTGTAATATCTTCATAAGTTTAATCTTATAAGTCTCCAGATTGTAATTGATTTGATGCTTGGGAATTCATAGGCCACCTGCAGTGGGTAAGTGTTGACCCTAATTTAGGAATCTTCACTAGAAATCATCTCTGTGTGGAAAGTGCAGAGTCTTCTGTGTTGCAGGTACCCTGCCATGCTAGGCAGTCCAGTAGGAATCACAAGGCATCCCTGAGGCATCCTCTGCATCGTCAGTGCCTCAAGAAAAGTGTCGCTGGGGGCTATGAATTATCACTGTTTCCTTGCACCCACCTCTGTTAATAGTGTGACTGAAAATTCTGATGATAGAAGGAAAACCCAGCCTGGTAACTATAGCTTAGAGGACAAATTTGCATCTCCATCATTCTCAATATGGAGATCTTCAGAGAGATCTCTACAGACATTTGCCTTGTACCACTGCCACACTTGTATGGTTGTAGCAAAACACTAAGTACACTTTCAGAAATCAATTTTCAGTCAGTTTGAAAGAGATCAAGGCTTTATAAATGCCGATAGCCAAAGACAAAATAAAAAATATTTAATTTATTTTATTTAGAATATACATTAGGTTTTAAAAATATTTCTCAAGTAAATGCAAGTCAGATATTTCAGAATGATGAGACAGATGGCATCATACCCACTTTGGAGAATAAAAGATTTGTTGAAAATGTCTAAGAAGCTTTATTTTTTTCTCCACAGAGAAGTAAGCACCAGATTTGCAGCCATCCACAGCACCCCTGTGTTAGTTTTCCCATCTCCATTATCTCAACGGCAAAATGAAATAGGAAAAAAATCTTGAAAATAAAGCATAATTGCTTACATACTGCAATAAACTAGTTTCCCAGGAGAAGGAAACAAAAAAAGTAGGTCTGTGACTCACTCTTAAAAATCCAGTGGCTTGTTGAGTGTTATATGGGTTGTATTAAGAAGCTCAGATGCATTTGGTTTTACAGTGTCAGCTGTCTGAATTATGAACAAATATGTTTATAAACAGGATTATTGGCTCACTATATCATGCAATAATTTGGGATTTTTTCCCATTTGGACTCAGTCTAACAGCTATTTCTTCCATTAAGATTGTTCCAGTCCTTCCCCTCACACATGGTTTTTTATTTAATGGGATAACATGTGTTTTAGAAAGATGATAAATTCCTCCCTGCAGCTCAACTTCTTTTGTAACGAAAGAAAAAAACCAAACCAAAACAACAACAACAAAAAAACCTCAATCACAAGCAACAGAGGAAAAGAAAAAAAAGTAACCCTTATAGGATTCACTTTTTTTATTTCTGTAGGCACTGAAGAGTTTTGTTATAGCTTTTGCTGAAAATGTTACGAGAGAACAGTGATTGCTAAGAATTACTTTCTGCTTGTCTTGGATTCCTGGGATTGTACAAATAAGATCCCAATCACTTAAATTTTCTTGCTCTAAGTGCAGTTTTGACAAGGTATTGAGCCATCAATCTATTCAGGATGGTCTGTAGTTCTTGGCATAGTGCTTTAAATAACTACAGAATTGACATGCCACTTAAATGAATTATAAAAAAACCCTCAGAGATAATCATATAGGAAATAAATGACTATTATATTTAAGTAGGCACATATCAGATTTATCTGCCTCCTGTATTTTCACAAGTAGATGTTCTCTAAATAAAACAAACAGAACAGGTTGCGCAAGGATTCATCCAACCTGGACTCAAACACTTCCAGGGAGGGGGCATCAACAGTCTCGCTAGATAACCTAGGTACTTCTTTTTCCTCTGGAGGAAAGATGGAACTTTACATTTGCAGCAACCTCTGCTGTTGGCACACACCCTGAACCCCATGCTGGCCCAACCCATATGCAGCTCACCCGAAGGAGCAGAAAACTCCAGATTGGCACCTATCAAAGTCACACTCTCTTCTCCTGCCCCAAAATTATGCACTAGTGAGAGGTGTCACTGACCATGCAGTGGGGTTGGATCTCGGTGACCTTTAAAGTCCCTTCCAACCCTAAACTATGATTCTATGATCACAGTAAGCTACAAATCTAAAATAACAACTAAAATTGCATTAAAATCACAGAAGTTTACAACAAACACAGTGGAACTTCCTAGACCTGTGTATAATTCTCACATTACTGTGTCATGGTTTAGACCCAGATGGCAAAAAGGAACCATGTGGTTGCTCAGACTCCTCCTCCCTTGGTGGGCTGGGGAAGAGAAAAATATAATGAAAAGCTCCTGGGTAGAGATAAGGACGGGGAGGGTTTACTCACCAATTTTAGCCACAGGCAAAACAGACTCAACTTGGGGGAAAAATCAGTTTGATATGTCATCAATCAAACCAGAGTATTAAAAAAAACCTTGCTCCCCACCCTCCCTTTTTCCCAGGTACAAACTACTTTGCTCCCAATTTCTCCCAGCAGCACAGGGGGACAGCAAATGGGGTTTACAGTCAGTTTGTCACATACTGTTTTTTGTAGCTACTTCCTACTCAGGGGGAGGACTCCTCACACTTTTACCCTGCTACAGCATGGGGTCCCTCTCATGGGAGAGGGAACTCCTCCAACACAAGGTGCCATCCCTCAGAAACAGACTGCTCCATTTCATGATTCTCTCAAGGCTCCACAGAATCAGGAGTGCCTTCTTTTGGCACCACCATCTTCCCTGAGTGGGATTCTCCATGGCTGTAGGTCCACATCTGCTTTGTATCTGCTTGGTATCAGAGTAAGTATTGCTCTCATGTCCTCCTCTCCTCTGCCCTGCATATCTTTTAGCAGTTTTCTTTTTCCTTCTTGAATATGCTAATCACTGAGGTGTTACCACAACTACTGGTGGGCTTCGCCTTGGCCAGAGGTGGGTCCCATTTGGAGCTGGGGGAACTTCCAGCAGCTTCTCACAGGAACCACCACTGTGGGACCTCCCTTGCTACCAGAACCACCACAAACAGACCCAAGACATAGTGACATTTGCTAACTGAGTACTGGGATCTAAGTAACTAATTTTCTAATTGTATAACTACTTGTTATTATTAGCCAAGTTGAATCCCAGTCTGTTTGCCAAAAATCTGTCAAAGCACACAGAATAATTACTACATAAAATTCATCATATTCTACTGTTAATTTTTTTCTTTCAAAAATCACACTGCAAATCCCAACATCATTAAAGAGTTTAGACTCTATACTTGAAAAAACTGCCAGCCTAATTTTGAGAATGGAAATAAGATGTTCCTGGGAAGAAAAAAGAGAAGGTTTATTGAATATATATACCAAGCCTAGAATCATTTAGATAAAATAAAAAAATATTCTTGACTGCCAGGTGACAAAAAAGATCGTTCTAAAGATTTTCTTAAAAATTAGAAATATATATTTTTTTTTTTTTTTCGCTACCAAAATTTTTCCAGTACTTTTCCATAATGTAGGTTTTTAATGGGAGGTGAAATTCATCCTCAGATAGAGTTCACAGATTGATTGGTTATCAGGCCAGAAAGGATCATTAGAGTATTTAGTGCAACTTTCTGTACAGTAAAAGATTTCATGAAGTTACTCTTGATCTGAACTTAATAACTTATTAGTGTAGTTTTCAGAAGTTTACTTTGAAAATCGTGGGTACAGATCATATCTAAGAATGGAGAGTTATTAGAGCCTGTACTTGCAAAGACTTTTGGATGACTTCTTAAAGACTCAATCTCAGTAACTGAAAATTTTTGAAGCTTTTTGTCTATATATGTAATAAATCAGTGCTAAAGAGACAAATGACCAGTTTCTACTAAGGATCCTGGAAGAAATTGCATAGCACCATAGTAATCATTCTTAGATTAGCAGAAAATTACAGTATTTCTACACTACTAATAAATTTTCTACTAGAAAAACACATTTCTGCACTTTCTGTGGCACAATGTTTTTATTGCAGTGAATTGATTAGTTATATCAATAGTATACCTGTATATACTAGTATACCTGTAGTTTTAACACAGACATATCTTTTTATATGTTACGTATTTTGATCAGTCCTATTTGTATATGGATATACCAGATAAATTCTTCCATATTTAAGAAGTCATAAAATTGTTTTAAGAACAAACACAAGACTTTCTTTAAGTTTAAATCACAAAAGGTTGGGGTTTTTTTAGAGTTGAAGTTTCTGAGGAAAATGCATTAAAACCCCCAACAATACGTCAGACATAAAAGGTTGAGTTCTATTCCACTATTGAACCTTATATCTTCATATCAAAAAGAGAACACTAAAATAAAAATTTCAAGATCAATACTTGAAACACAGAATAATTTTCTAGTTTGATTTCTTTAGCTGAAACTTCATAGATTTATGATTTTAGATTAGGTCGAAAGCTTACTGAAGTCTCTCTTTAGCTTCTCTTTTCAAAAAGGTAAAAGCCAGAACATCAGATATATAATAATAAAATTTTAGTCCTTGATGGTGATAGCTTCTGGACATGAAAAATTATTTTTACGTTTCTAAACACAGTGGTTAAGGTGTTGTGACAGCAGTTTCAAAAACCCTGGAATATCTAAACTACAAATGATCTGGCCTTGAGTCTAAGCTCTTGTTTAAACAAAAACTGAATCCTACCTTCATCTTATTGAACCATCTTTTGTCATGGCTGACTTTAGCTTGGTTAGGTACTGTACCAACATGTGTTTAAAATTTCAACAACTTTTAATCAAGCATTTAGTTATAACACTGACTGTAGTGATGCGTGAACCATCTGGCTATAGTATTTTGGCCATATACATTAAATATATTTCCATTCCTTCAGTTAAACAATTATAGAATACTCACCTTATTAAAGCACACAGAGTCTGTAACTCTGTATGTCACATAAACCTGGTTACCTTGCATGAAATAAGAGCTCATGCTATTAAACTTTCAAGCATATTTTTCTCTTCTTTTATAAATGAAAGTCCTAATAAAACCTTAACGAATTCTATTGTAGCAACACTTTTAAAATATGAGGTGGGAGGTTCCATTAATGACTTTTGCTAGTTATCTCAAGGGGGAGCATGTGAATGTGAAAGTTTTTCACTATACTGTTCTGAATGCTGCTGTCAGCACTCTGATTATTAACAGAGTAGTTTAAAATGGTTTCTTCTGGCTTTCCTGGACAACAGGGATTATTTTTCAAATGATGTCTGGAAAACAAGTAAGCTATTTAAAACAGTAAAATGAAGTTTTCCATTACACTCTGCAACAGATATAGAGATACAGAAAAATAATTTAGAAAATGGGTTGTGGAGAAGGTCCTTCCCATATATTAGATGGCGTAATTTTCTGAAGATTTGCTATGTAAAGAGTACTTTATTTCTGTTTTGCTAGTTCTTATCTAGAGTATATAATCAATAACTCTTTTTCTTTAATAACTTGAATTAAAAAAACAAGGTCTTAGTCATTAAATACTTTTAAAAAACTGAATTGTTCTATGGGCTGAACTTTTTAAGATTCATGTATTCAGTTGAATAGAGCTGAAACAATGGATAAGCTTCATGTTCTCAGATCACAGTGACTTTTAAGGTTTAAGCTTAATAATGAATAAGAGGAAGAAGTGAGTCAGATTAAAATTTATTTTATCAGAAATCTGTGTTCATCTTCTAAGTCAAAAGAAAAAAGGTAAGTTCAAGGAAAGAAAAAAACCCCACAGTTCCAAAAGGTTGCTGCATCCCATCTACAGAAGTGGATTCTTCTCCTGCACCGGAGGTGTGCTTTTCCAGATAATGGGAGGAATGTCTGCAGACATGGCAGTAGGTGGTGAAAATCAGAAGGTGCCTCCATGTCTCCTCCACAGAGAGGATGTGTGGGTGGAAGTGATACTATTACATTCTGCATATGCATACTGGCAAATTTATTGGAAGGAAGTTTAAAGAATAGTGGTGATTGTTGAATGGCAAATGTTAGAGGTGCAGAGGGTGCAAAAAGAATAAATAACTTTTTCTGTGAGAATATCCTCAGTCATTTAACATGTGAAAAACAAACTAAATGGAGTTGCAAAATCTGACTAGAATGAACACATGCACAAGTATCTACACAGCACTCTTGTCTTGACTCGGTGACTTCAAATGTGCATGTTTTGCAGTTTCATGTTTTCACAGTTAGCTTTGATACTTTAATTTTATGGTTAATGTTACTTTAAAATAACATTAAAATAAATATTACTATAGCATAAAGGAGAAGGAAGAAAATTATTTAAGAAGTTTGGGGGGGTGTTGTGACAGATCACGGTAACAGTGTCAAGGTTTCAACTTGACTTGTTTAGCATATTGGGTTCATGAAAGGGATTGGAACAAAGTGGTATGCCTAAAAAGTGTATCAAAAATCACCTAGGAACTGCTCAGCTTCATTTCTTCACTCACTTTAAAACTCTTCTTAAAAGAAAATCTGTTTTAAAATGTTGTAGGACAAAACTGGCATCATATTTTCCTCTCAGGTTTTCAGTAGTTTTTTTCAGGTAACCTCTCTTACTTCTTTTCTTTCTTAGGATTAATTGACAGCAAGGACATTCTACCTTGTTTCATATCAAAGAGCTTACACTACAAAATACTGTTCTTGTTTGCTCTTCCACACTGCACATAATTCTCAGCTACTGGAGCTATGAGCAACCTGATATAGTGAAAGATGTTCCTGCCCATGGCAGGGGGGTCGGAACTAGATGATCTTTAAAGTCTCTTCCAACCCAACCATCCCATCACTCTATGATGTCTTCTCTCCCTTGTTAGCTTTGCATTGCTGTCTTCTCCTTGTCCAGTTAATGCTTCACTTAGTCTGAACTAAAGGCAGGTACTTATTTACCAAACATACTGAAAGTTAGCATGACTACAATACCACAACCAGCCCATGCAATGCTACAAGCTTAGGGAAGAGTGGCTGGAAAATTGCCCAGAGGAAAAGAACCTGGGACTGCTGACTCAGATGAATCTGAGCTGAATCTGAGCACCTGAATATGTTCAGGTGGCCAATGGCATCCTGGCTTGTATCAGAAATAGTGTGGTCAGCAGGATTGGGGAAGTGATCGTGCCCCTGTACTTGGCATTGGTGTGGCCACATCTTGAATACCATTTTCAGTTTTGGGCCTCTCACTACAAGAAGGATATTAAGGTGCTGAAGCATGTCCAAAGAAAGGCAACAAAGCTGGTGAAGGATTCATAGAACAAGTCTTACGAGAAGCTGCTGAGGGAACTGAGGGTTGTGTAACCTTGAGGAGGCTAAAGGGAGACCTTATCCCTGCCTACAACTACACAAAAGAAGATTGTAGCAAAATGGGTGCATATCTTTTCTCCCAGGTAACAAGCAATAGGATGAGAGGAAATGGCCTTGGGTTGTGCTGGGAGGGTTTATATTGGACAGTAGGAAAAATTTATTCATCAAAAAGGGTTGTAAAGCAATGGAACAGGATGCCATGATATCATCTTGCATATTGCATCTGTCTGTATTTCAGCCTACCCTTTGAGCCACTTCTCCCTAACCATCCTTTTTCTAACAAATCAGAATGTTTGATTCTCAATTCTGAGATGAACGGAATCTTATCTTTCTGCCCTCACCATCCATAGCCTACCATGAGGTTTTGATAGTACTTTCCCTGCATGTTGGAGAGTTTTCTCTCAACTCATTGTAGACAGTCTGATAGACTATGTCTGTAGCTAAGGGGAAGAAAAGAAGGAATTCCATTAGCACTGGGGAATTGTTACAGCAACCTAGAGCTAGCTCAACCAAGACTTCACCTGAAGATTTCTGAGTATCCTGAGGACCTTCAAGTCAATACAAACACTATTGACTTTTATTAAAAACAGAGAAGTTATTTACCAGGATACAATCTCATTTGTATTTGAAACTGCCAGTGATTTAAACAATTGTGTGTCTAAATTGCTTGATAAGAAAAGAAGGTTTAATCTGATGAAAGCTTGGTCTGGAGAATTTTTCTGGTCAGATATTAATTTACTTATTTTGTAGGTCTAAATATTTGGAGAAAAAGAATTCAAACATTAATTTATGGGAAAAAAATCTGGCATAAAGGAAAAATATTAATTTTTATTTTCTGTATCCAAAAGGCAGCTTTAGGTCTATTTCAATCTAATACAGAAGACTTATTTAGAAGCACTGGGTAAAAAGAAACATGAATGAGCCCTTCAATCAAATATTTTAAGTACTACCATAAGATACCAAAGAATTAACCTCAATAGCAGCAACATAGTATCTCATGTGTAAGCATATTATAGTGTCCTCTGTCATGTGTCTTCAGCACACTGGTCTCATGGTGAAACTTTCACAGAAATATGTTACCTGTTTGAAAGAAAGAATTTTTTGAACTTCATCTCTGCAGAGATTTCCATGAAGCAGTTCCTGATTTTCTACACAAGACAGGAGCTATGAAGAAGTTTAAGTACATTGCTCTTTTCACATATTTCATATATATGATATATAATCTATGAAATTATATGATATAAATGATATATATGATATGAAATTATATGATAGATATGATATGATTGATATATCAATATAAAGTCACTACAGGTCCTTAGAATGTAGTGGCCTAAGAATTCAATGTTGTGAGATTACATTAGTCAAAGAAAGCATAAAGACTGGTAAGTGTGCTAAAATGTAATGCAAATAGGTACAAAGTATCCCCTTCAATCAACAAAGTATTCCCCTTCAATCTGGAGATCTGGAGCTTGTAGAAGCAATTTAAAGTAAACAATAGAGAACACTGCTATACAGGACAGGGAAGTGGAATGCTAGATAGCGTCCTTTATACAATGACTCTCCAGGTCTTTTTCAAGGCCTGCATAATCCCATTTTCTGAATTTTTTGTTCATTCACAATTTAATTCTATAAGTGGAGGAAATAGACTGATGTAATTTAAAACAAAGGGCAAAGAAAGACTGCCACTAAAATATTAGATTGCAAACTGTAATTTGTAGGATTATTAAAACATTAGTTGGTAAGTGACAGATTTATGCTGTTCATTGATCGCAAACCACTTCCACCACAATGTAGGGTGAAGGACACAGATCACAGAATTATTAAATATGTTTCCCTTCAATCAAATGCTTTTAGGCAGTACATATTTAAAAAATCTGACTTCTAAACACAGTTCTTCTGATTCCCACTTCTTCAGGACATTAAAGAGGAAGGAGGTCTAACTAAAGGCAGATATTCTTCCAGACTCTTTACCTATGGAATCAAGCAGAGACAGGCATAGATAGGCTTACCTATGCCAGATTTTCTACCTAAATAACATGAATATGAATGTGTCAGTCTATAACATTCACTGTTGTGAAAGAGCAAGACATACTTGTGCCTGCCAAAAGTGTTTCAAAAAGAACTGCTACAGTTTTTAAATTCAGAAAAAACTGGAAGCTGAGAAATATGTTTGCAAATACAATGGACTTTTTCTTCCAATACATCATTCTTAAGCCTTCAAAGATAATACAGACTGAAGTAAAATTTTCATTAGTATTCCCATTAAATGATATTTTGCACCAAAATTCATACAACAAATAAGTGCTAAAATTATAAACTAACTTTTCCTCATCTCTCTCCTATATCCATATATCTGGATTTATGATTTAGAGGTTTAAAATGACAGTAAATACAAAGTTGTGAATATTTTTTTCCCTTTGACTGACTATGTCCATCAAAACACAGAAATAACCTACCATGATAATTACACCAGTTGTTTGTAACTACAAAACAATTTTTTCTTATAGTGGGAAATGAAAATTTTAGTTTAGTTAAGTTTCATTTATGTTAATTTTTATTTATTCCTGCTACTGTCCTCTTGGTATAGAATCCTCAATTCACTTATTTTCTTAGAAAATTTCCTTAGAACTTTAATTTACATAAAAATAGCTTTTGAACCAATATCTTTTACTGCACTATCTGTCATGGATTCCTTTTGTTTCCTCATTTGCTTGGATTTTTTTTTCCTAAGGTTTTTTCATTATGCCTGAAGCATGTCCTTGTTTCCAGTGTCTGCTGTGTAGCTCTAATGTCCCTCAACGCAGCAGGACAGGCCCAGGAGTCTGACGCTGTATTTACTGCATGAACAACAACTTAATTAAGTGGTGCTTTAGAAATATCATCAGTGCTTTGTTTCTACTATTGCACTTGGGCATGTATCACATTGTTCTGACAAACGTGTTGGGAGAATTGCTTTGTAGTTCATCTTGTTTCTGGAACACTACTGGCTAAGGACCCTGGAACAAATTGTTTCTATTGCTCAACTGGGGAAAATGCTCTCAGTTTCAAAAATGAACACAAAAGAATCAGTATAAGGACCAAAGTTCTTTCGAGGCACTTCACTATGAGACCTGCTTTGCTTTCAGTGGTATCTTCTATACCTATCAATGGATATTATATTTCTTTTTTCCTCATAATCCAGTAATAAAGAAAGCACGAGATAAAATTCTGTCTTCCACTCCTCTTCATAAATACAGATAGGAAAAGGAAGAAAATAAAGAAGAAAGTCCTTTATCATGCATAATATGAAAGCTGGACCAACATTTTCTGTTCTATTTAATTGTTGTGCACTTAGTGTGTTCTATTCACTTCAATCATGTAGGTGTAAATGAAATCAGTTGAGCTTCTTTCTTCAAGCAAGCTTTCTCTTTCTTTAAGCAAGTGTAATTATTTGTAACTGTGTGAAGTTATGAATGTGAACTAAGGTGTAAAAGACACTTTCACTAGTGCCCTTAGATCATGTGAACAGACCACAGTGCTAGGAGGATCAAAGAAGTGGTAGAGCACTCAGAGATTCCTTAAATTCCATAAGACCAGAATGCTATAATAATTATATTGGAACAACTGCAGAAACTGGAAACAAGGATGAACCAAAACCATTGGGTTCATACAATGACTAACAGTATAAACAGCAATAAATTTCTCATAAATTAGAGTTTAAACTAGATGTTATCTTTAGAACTAATCTTCATATGAAATATTTGAAAAGTCTACTTAAACTGTTTAGTCTAGAGTTTCTTCTTGCATTTTCTGGTTCTTTACATGTTATTGTTCCAGTTGGAGTACCAGCTTCATAGAGTCAGAGAATGGTTTAGGTTGAAATGGTCCATTATAAATCATTGAATTTAATCACCCTGCCCTAAGCTGATACAACTGTCAAGAGATCAGGGTGCTCAAAACCCCACTTAAGCTGATCTTGAACAGTTCCTGTGACAGAACATCCATAACATCTCTGGGCAACCTGTTACAGTGTCTTACCACTGCCATGGTAAGCAATTTCTTCTTTATATCCAGTCTAAACCTACCCTCTTTCAGTTTAAAAATACTGCCCTTTGAACTGTCACTACAGGTCTCAGTAAAACATGTCTCTGCACCTTTTCTATAAGCCCCTATGTGGTGGTTTTTTTGGGTTTTTTTTGTTTTTTTTTTTTTTTGGCTACTCCAAGACTTTTGTGAACTGTCACCAGCACCCTGAACTTAGGCACCCCCATCTGCTGCCAAGTTCATTTTGGGACTTCTCTGGTTTGGAAGTACTACCAATTGGGGAGCGTGGGGGTGTGGCTTCTACATTTACGTATTTTTTACTTAATTTACCATCATTATTATTAATAATAATAAACCTATTTTAGAGTTTCTTTTTCCAGCCTTAAAGTCTCTCTCCCTTATTGCCCTTTTTATCTTCCTCTGGGAGGGTAGTGGGGGGATAGCAGAGAGCATCTATTACCTGTTTATTGGCTGAAAATTATGCTATAGAAACATTTTTATTGTCTATTCTGACAGTAGCCAGATCAAGTTTAGTAGGTCTTTGGCTCATCTAATTTTCTCCTTGCATAGCCTTGCATAGCATCACAATATCTCAGTGAGCCTCCTGAGTTTCCTGCCTCTTTTTCCAAAGGTCATAAACTCTTTGTCTTCCCACCAGGAAAAAGTAAAATCTGACTGGATTCCGGTACTAGCACTTCTATCCCTAAGGGTACTATGACTAAATAGATAAACATTGGTACAAAACCCTCTTTTAAATTAAAACAGTTTGTTCTTTCTGTCAGATGCTGGGTGTAGTGATTAAAACTTTAAACCCCCAAAAAAGAAAAAAATCATAAGTAACCCATGGTGCAATGATCTGATCCTAGGTTCTTCTCCTTCCATAACCACATTTTTATCTGCAAACCAAAGAATTAGACTCTTCTTGCTCAATTTTCTCCCCAGTTTCTTCCAGGCAGAACTTCCACAACAACAGAAGAGTCAGAAAAATGTTTTCTCAATATAGCTAATGCCCTTGCATTTGGGATAGTTTCCTGAGGAGCAAGACCTGCAATTGGCTTCAACATAAAATTGTTGATGAAGGCCCTGAACTTTTCCCATATTGTCAGAAGCTGCTCAGATCACAACAAAAAGTAGTGCTTAGGAGAGTAATTATGAGATGATGTCTATTTTCTCCGCTCTATAGATCCTACCTTTGTTCCCATCCTAATAATCTGTAAAGGAGCCATTGTGTCTTTTTTGACTGCATAAAAATACTAGATGAGATTGCTGCGCACATAATATTTAGATAGTGGAAATCTGAGGAGTGATGACAAGACTCTAATGTTCTCAGTGTTTAGCAGTTAAAATGACAGCTCTGCAGCTCAGTAAGTAGGTACTGGTATGTCAGGGCTCCCTAAGGTCTGTTGAAAAGGCTAAAAATTGTATAATCATATATCATTTATCCAGTGTCTCAATATTCAGGTAAATGTACAATAGTCCTATTTCTCCAGAATAATTTTTCTCAGGTAGCAATTTTGCTACCACGCATATTATTGGACAAAAAAGCAATTACTGAAGAATTTTTTTTTCTCGTCTTGAGGATCACTACGTCAGGCTGATGTTTCAGTGCAAAATAAATATGTTGCATTTTTCTTTGATAATAGCCTTTATTCCTTGAGGTACAGCATTTGTATTTAAGGTTAACTATCACCATACTGTCTTTCAAACTGACCCTTAACAGGGGGACTGTGTTTAACAAACTGAGGGCCCGTGCAAATTAGATTTACTCAATGATTTGTGTAATTGTTTCCCTGACAGGATTGAATATTCTACATCCTGTCTATTGCCATAGTAGCAATACATTCATAGCTACATCAGCAGAATCCATTTGTACAGACACTGAAAAAAGGACTTTTTTCTGTTAGCAAATTTTCAGTTTCCCCATGTAATACTGTTTAAAGCAGCAAAATGTCTGATTTTAACAGCTCAAATATTTTACTACGAAATAGCCATACTAGCAAAATTAAAGAGTGCAGAACAAAATTTATTATTTATATTATGGTACAGATATTGTCTACCAAAATAATGGTATAAAATACTAGAATATTTAAGTTATGTAATGCTAAATTATGCTATTTTTTTCCTTTTGCTCTTTTGATTGTAGAAACATCCAAAATGTCCTTAAGAATAGCTTCATTCTTTTCATTACTTGGATTTATGTCATATAACTTATCCCGTTGACCCTGCAAAAGCTTCTGTCTGAGCTGGTATCCCTGGAATCCATTTATACTTAATGAAGGGAAATAGTCATGCATATTCTGCAATTCCTTTTAGTTGGTGTAGATTTCTACATTAGGCCTGCACTATAAAAGTATCTATTTCTCTTCATTGACTATGATGGGAGACTAAGTCAGAATTATTTATACTTCTATTTTATCATATGAAGTACATCCCTTGTAACAAACATTGTGTCTACCTATTCTGTATTCAAAATGTCAACTCTAGAGAAAAGCCAGTTGTCTTTATATGTGTTTGTACCATGTGAAAACCAATAAATTCTTGATCTGTGCTTTAGGCACCATGGAATAATAACAATAGAGTGATAAGTAGTACTAATACTAAATCAAATAGGTGGGGAAAAGTGTTCTCTTCTGAAATAATATAATGGCATGTGGGATCCAGGAAAAATAAGGCTATGTAAATTATGAAAACAAGCTTTCAGAAATTCTCATTGAGATGAACAGATATGATTCTTACATGAATTTATAGAAATGGATAAATGACATAATATTAAAAAAGCTTAGAGCAAGATTATTAGGATTTTTTGTCAAAGACTCTCCTGTTTCTGTAACACTATTTCTGTGTTTCTTTAAGAGACTTCTCTGTGTCAGCAAGCTTATGGGGCATTTCTGTGAATAAATGCATTCTAAAAAGGTATGTAGTTTTGAAAACTTTATCATTGCTTCGTCTTTCAGATTTGATCATCATTTTGGTCTTATATTTGACCAAAAGCATGAAAATAATTCTCTCGAATTGGAGAATCATATTTTTAAAGCAATTCTAGGTAACTATTTTCCTGTGTTTCTTATGACCTAAGTGACCATGTCAGACCCTTGTGCTTCTCTCTATAAAAAAGGAAAAACTTTTTTAGCTCACAAGGTTTTTTTTCCACACTATACAATCAAAATACTCCCACGTTGGCTGATGTTGTTGCTCTACCACTCTCCATCATTTTTGAAAGATCATGGAAAATGGGAGATGTGCCTGAGGACTAGAGGAAAGCTTATGTAACTCCAGTATTGAAAAAGGGCAAGAAGGAAGATCCAGGAAACTGCAGACCAATCAACCTCATCTCCAACCATGGAAAGGTGATGAAGAAGCTCATTCTCCAGATCATCTCTAAGCACATGGAAAAAAAGAAAGTTATCAGGAGTAGACAGCATGAATTCACCAAAGAGAAATAACCTTTGACAAGCCTAATAGCCTTCTATGATGGTGTGACTGAATGGGAAAATGCAGGGAGTGCAGTGGATGTTTTCTAGCTTGACTTTATCAAGACTTTTGAAACTATCTCCCATAATATCCTTTTGGGTAAGCTCAGGGAGTGTGGGTCAGAAGAGTGGAGGTGAGATGGACTGAGGACTGGTTAAACAATAGAGCACAGAGGGTCTGACCAGTGCTGGAGAGTCCAATTGGAGACCTGTGTTGCCCAAGGGATGATACTGGGTCCACTCTTATTCAACATCCATGTCAGTGACCTGGATGTGTATCCTCAGCAAGTCTGATGATGATATGAAACAGGAAGGATTGGCTGCTGATGCACTAGAAGGCTGTGTGACCGTTCAGAAAGATCTGGACAGACTGGAAAGCTGGGCAAAGGGGAACCTAACAAGATTTAACAAGAATAAGTGTAGCACTCTGCAGCTGGCGAGGAATAACACCATGCACCAGTGCAGATTAGGGATTGACCTGCTGGAAAGCAGCTCCAAAGAGAAGCTTTGGAATCCTTGTGCGTACTAAGTTATCCATGGGAGATGATGTGCACTTGTGTCCAAGAAGGCCAATTTTATCTTGGGATGCATTAAGAAGAGTGTGGCCAGGTTCTACTCTGCCCTAGTGGGACCACATCTGGAGTACTGTGTCCAGTTCTGGGCTCCCCAGTTCAACAGGGACAGGAATATCCTAGAGGCCAATGGAATACTACACAGATGATTAGGGGACTTGAACACTTGTCATATGAGGAAAGGATGAGAGACCTGGGTTTGTTTAGTCTGGAGAAGATAAGACCGAGAGGAGATCTTAATGTTTATAAATATCTGACAAGTGGGTGTCAAGAATCAGGGGCCAGTCTCTTTTCAGAGATGCCCTATGATATCATGAAGGGCAATGAACACAAACTGGATCACAGGAAGCTCCACCTCAACTTGTGGAAAAATTTCTTTACTACAAGGAGTACAGGAACAGGCGAAAGAGAAATTGTGGAGTCTCCTTCTCTAGAGACTTTCAAGAACTGTCTGAATGCACTGCTATACGACTCACCCTAGGTGATTCTACTTTGGCAGGGCAGCTGTACTTGATAACGTCCAGAAGTCTTTTCCAGCCCCTACCATTCTGTGATTCTATGATTTTTCAATATTAAGTATTTCTTCTAATCATCTCATAGGTAATAACTGATTAAAATATTACAGCATCTGAGCTTAAATATTATGTTTATATGAAAAATATGGAATTGCTTTGAAATATCAAGTTGTTTTAAGAAAGTAATAATTCTGGTTTCTCTTTCCACTCTGAAGTATGATTCTAATTTTTTTGCCTATATATTCATTAAATTTACCAGAAAGAGTAGCCTCTATTAATTCTAGTGCTAACCTTATGAGACTAAATTTCCCCTATCTATACCTAACTTGTGAACCCTAAACATTTTTGATCTCTTACCCATAATGGAGTGCTAATAGTACTGCAGGGTATTTTAAAGCATTAGTTGTTACAACACACTGAAGCTATTATGAAAATTACTTGCCTTTATTTTTACTTGGGTTTTTTGTTTGTTTGTTTGCTTTTTATGTTGTCTGGACAGATCTTGTGGAAGTATTGAAATACACTCCAGGGAATGTTTGCAAAGCTTTTATCATGTGATTTAAGCAGCTACACATACTTGGTTTTGAGAGGGTTTGCCCTGGAGGAGAAATTCTTCAGAGATAAGAAGAAAGGGAACACAAGGACTCAAAAAAAAGAAAAGTTTTGCAAATGTGGAGAATGATTAGTACAAAAGAAGGAGGAGGAGACATCTGTGGATTAAATGACTTTTAGAGATAATTAAGTGTACTCATGCAGAAATAACAAACACTACACATCATTTGCAGGCACACATGGCTTTCTTGAAAACAAGTGAGAATGAAATGGAATCTACAGAATAATCAGCAGCTTAGGGAGAGTCAAAACAGTGTCACTGGGATGACCTTCCAGATTTCGTACAAGTCTTTACGAAACAGTAGTAGCAACCAGGTGCTGAGTGCTAAATTATAAGGGTCTAAATATAAATATAGGAAGTTGAAATGAGGCAACCATTTTCAAAAGTATTGTTCAACTCTTCATTTCTCAAGAAAACAATTACTATTCACTTATACTACTTAGTTCCATATATTTTTTGTCATTTTTATCTCAAAAACCTAATGTTTGTTTTCCAAAACAGGATAGAGAAGCTAAGAATCTTCAAATAATTTGTCTAATTAGGAAGAATTCAAGGGCAAGATGCACACCAGTTCAGAGGTATGATGTTCTGTGAATTGCATAGTCCCAACAGACTCTGTCAGCCAGTTTTCTAAGTATTCCAAAGTCTGCTCTCTGGAAGTCCAAGACAGCAATTTTCCTAACCCCCTTCCTTACTTCTTCAAGAACTGAAAACTGTCGTGTCATAATCACTATGTCCAAGATGGCTTTCAAGCATCACAAACTTACTGAATCCTTCTACCTCTTCCTGAGCAACACAGGGAAATGGAGAATGGGGGTTGTGGTCAGTTCATAACACTTTGTCTCTGATGCTCCTTCTTCCTTATGTTCTTCCCCTGCTCTAGTGTGAGGTCCCACCCACATGGGAGACAGTCCTTCTGTTCCTCATGACCTTCTCTAATGTCCTTCTCTATTGGTCCTTCCCATAGACTGCAGTTCTACATGAACTGGTCTGGCATGAGTCTTTTCCACAGTCATTCAGGAACAGGCTGCTGAAGTATGTGTCTTCCATGGAGTAACAGGTCCTACTGGAAAATCTGCTCCAGCATGTGCTCCTCTCCATGGGCCACAGTTTCTGTCACGAGCCTATTCCAGTGTGGGCTCATTCTGGGCTGTGGCTCCTCCAGCTGCTCTGGCATGGGGTCCTCCTTGAAATCAAGTGTAGATAAACACTTCACCACGATCCGTCAGGGGGCATGTGAAGGATCCTTCATGCCTGCTTCACTGTGATCTTCTACGCATGCAACCTCTACTCCAGCACATGGAAGACTTCCTTCCCTTCTTCCTTCACTTATCTGGGTGTATTCAGGGCTCTCACATATTTTCACTCATCCCCCGCTGCTGCTATGCAGTGTTTTTAACCCTTTCTTAAGTGTACTTGCAACATCACTGATTGGCTCAGTTTTGGCCAGCAGTAAGTCCATCTGGCCAACATGAGAGCCACTTCTGGTGTCTTCTCACAGAAGCTTCCCTTGAAGCCCACCCCCGAGCATAGATTGAAGTGTGCAGATGAATTTATGAGCCAGGTCACTGCTCATACTAGAGATGACTAAAGGTTGGGGAATCGTCAGCAGTCCATGCAGACACTGTTGAGCAAGGCTGAAGAAATGGTCCTCCTGACACACAGCAGTAAGCTACAGTGGAACTTTTCTCATACAGCTAGACTGATCAGAATTAAATCAGTTTTCTATTAATTTATTTGCTTGTTTTTAATTTAAACTTTTCCATTACAAAACAGGAAGTATAAGTAGTGCTGGTAAAGATGTGGTTTACTTTGCTACACAAAGTTACAAAAGACAGCATCTGGTGCATAAAAAAGACTTCAGAAGTAAAAAAAAACTATGGTAGGAAAGTGTTTGCATTCAACATGTAACCAAGTATTCCTACAAATTCCAAACTTACAGTCCTTGGATGTCAGGAAAATACAAAAAATAGGCCAGATGCTCCATAAATGTAGCTACAGCTCTTCAGAAACCAGTTCTTAAATGGAATAATGGATATAGCTATCTCCCAGCCATAAGAAATATTACTGCTCCTTTTTTCAGAGACTAAAGACTTCTGTGTATACATATATATGGCTGTTTCCGAATGTGTGCTAAATAGAATATGTCTTCCCTTTAAATACACACAATGCACTGGTATTTTCCTTACCTATTGAAGAAAATACGTTATCATAACTAAACCATTTGTTATTATAATTTTTACTGATTAAGAAGGATAAGAATAAAAATACAAATAGAATAATAGCTCTGATGAGAAGATCTAAAAAAATATTAAAAAAATATTTTCACATTTCAGGAAAGGATAATTGATTTTAAAAATATTCTCAAAATATGTCTAAGTTCATAAAAAAATATTTAGGCCATATAAGATACTTTTGTTTTATTACCTGCACTTCTATTACATAATTTATTCCAGTTTTTGTTCTTTTTTTATTATTAGGGTATTTTTAGGGGTTTTTTGGGTTGGGTTTTTTTGTTTGTTTGTTTGGCTGTTTTTTGTTTTTTTTTAACATGGGCAAAACTCTGCTTCTGTATTTCAAAGATTTGGCTCTTTGAATATAACCAAATATAATATGTTGTATTCTATTAGCAACATACTGTAATATAAGCCTGATGAGGCCATTTTTACAATTTTCTTGATAGATTAGGTTTGGTACATATCAATATATATAAATGTACATATCATGTATTAATAAATTTTCAGCTCAGGCAAACGATTACATATTTATTAAATCAATATTAACACATTTTTACTTACCTCAGTTAAAGGAGTACCACCTAGTTTGAGCACAGACCATCTAAGTTAAGTACACACTTTAAAGAGTATTATAGCAATATTTTAGGCATCTGCAAGAAGAGGAGTAATCAGATTCCCTACAGGGGCAGTGAAGATTCATATTCTTATTTCTACATAAGAAATGGTAAAAAATCCTAGGCGTACACACCATGTGCTCTTCCCTGGCTCAGTTTTTATTTTTATCGTCAGAGCATAAGACTTAATCAAGTATAGATTTTTCTTTTTAATAGAATAAATAAATAAATAAATAAACAAACAAACAACACAAAAAACAAAGCCATAAAGTTGAAAATAACATCTGAGTAACCATGGTTTGGTAATCTCTCTACAGATAGTCCCATCCCTACATGTGAGCTTTAACTGTTGGATAAGATTAGTTTGCATTTCTTCTAAGTCCATTATACTCTCAACCGTAACTACACAGTGACATAGGCTCAAAAAATGTAAAATCTCCTACTGAGGATACTCCACAGATTGGTTGTCACAGCAGTGTCCTAGGAGATGAAAGTTCAAAGCCTTTCCATCTGACAGGGTCAAAAAAACAAGCTTACAAATTCCTACTTCATGCTTAAGCTACATCAGAGCTATCAAATGAGACATGATGTTTATAAACAAACTTGACAGTGGCAAATCACATTTATGTTTTGGGGTTTCTCAGTGGACTTGCATCATGCATAGGAGTCACATCTGAGTTCCAGCCTGAAGAAAAGTACCTTTCCCCTCAAAACAGGATGGCAAATTAACAGTAATTGGGAAATGAGCATTAAGGCTTAGAAGAAGAGTAATGAATTTCAGGGTAAAGCCCTCCTAGGAAGTAGGCAGACCAAGATGCTGCATGGTGCTAGAGAGGGTTATAGGTCACTGAACTGCAGTTAGAGGTGATTTTTGTCAATTGAACTCAATGACATGAACAATCTTGCCCCCTGATTTGTAGTGTTAAAACAATCCAAGCATTTCTATATTTCTTACTCGATTCAGCCTTAGCATATACTTGGTTTTGGTTTCATTCTTCCTCCACCTCTGGTATCAATGTCACAAAATCAAAAGATTAAAAGTGCTTGGGTTTTTTTTTTGACTTTTTTTAATACCAATATTTTTCTGCCTTTTTTATCTGTATAGTTATCCCTTGTCTTTATGCTTTGTTGATTTTGATTTAAGTAATCCCATTTATATAGCTTTCCTGCCCCCCCATAATTATAGTTTAATACATCTGATCTCAGGCTCAGGAATTTCTGATCTTCACACCAACTTTGACTGGTTTAATTTCATTGTAATATTTTCCTACTACACATACATTTCTTTCTGTGTTCTTTTCAATCTTTATTTTGGTATGTACATCTTTGAGTGGGGATTATCATGGAGCCTCCTTTGCTGTGTCTTAACAAATCTTTGAATTCTTGCATTCTTTTAATCTTTGCTTATCTTAAATCAAAACAGCTTAATTCCCTGACCACTTCTGTTGCTTAATTCTTCTTAATTCATCAATGTATTTCTGGTAAAGAGATGGACAGAACTAAATGAAGACTTGAATCTTACAGCCATATATTTGAAGTACTTTGAACACATGAACGAAGAGTTCACAACGAGATGTTGTAAAGCCAGCATAACCAAAAGGTTACACTAACTCCTGAAAAATTTTTATTTGCCTACCAAAATGAGATACATCTTAAAAGTACAGCAACTCCTGAACAGGAACAGGTAAATCTGACTTGATGTCTCCTAATGCTTAAAACTTATGCAAGCTCAAATGCAAAACTTATGCAAGTTGAGAACCTCAGCTGCAACCATTAAAAAGAATGAAGCCATAGGTTTATAGGTTAGTAATAAAAAAATACAAGAGAAGGAAGAAAATCTCTAGATATTGCATGATATTGCACCTCAATTCCTGAGATGCTTGGGGAGTTCATCTCTCATGGAAAATAAAGGTTCTTGATCAGTTTATGAGAAGAACCTTATTAAATCTTATTAAATCTTATTAAACCTTATTTTTGTCCTGGCACTGCAGCGTATAATTCAGATCTGAATAGCTTAGGGCTGTTCCAGCTTTTAATTCCATAAGAGGGCACCTCACCCCTCCATAAGTTTAAGTTCCTTTCAGAAAGCAAAGGCTTCATATTTCTTTGATTTGTCAATGAAAATATACATATATATACATATCCTTCCAGACAACAAGCAAAGCTTACCTGTACCTACTGTGTTCAATTTTCTACTCTACTATCAACAATATTTTCTGTATTTCCATAGCCCTCAAAATCAAGTTTTTTTCTGACATGCCTCTCTCATAGCTACACACAAAGAAACCTATTTATAAACTAATAAACTATTTTTTGCATCTATTAGGCTAAATACAGAAACATAGTAACTGCTTTTACTACTGAAAGCATATACATGTGTGCATACAAATGCATACAAATATGTAAACAAATATATCATATGTAAATGCATATGAAATACACATGTAATATGTAAAAATGTTAAGATACTACTTGTAGCCATATGATTTATAAATTCTATGCATATTTAAAATAGCTTAAAAAAGAATGGTTTATTCCTTTTTGACGGTATTGTGGTGTAAGGGCACATCTGTGACCACAGTTGTACTCCATTTAATCTCATAAAACTAAATATTATTCTTTTAAACATAGTAAATGTATTTTCTATAATGGGTATATAACTAGTGCTAAAGAAACTATGCTATTGGATGTGCTTTGCTTGGTTATATATTTTTCAAAGCTGTGGAGAATAAAATCTGATCTTTATGACTTTTTGTTCTCTGTTTAAGTCTCGCAAACAGTAATGAAAACTAGTTGCAATTAGTCTACTTTTCCCCCTGTATTATGAGGATTTTATTTTCATTTTGGCTGAGACTGTAGTACTGAATGTTTTTTCATACAGTAAGAACTTTGAATTAGCACAGCTCCAGGAGAGATTGAACTTAATTATTCAGAAAAGGCAAGATTTGTAGACCACTGTCAGTCCCAAGTTATCAGACTTCCACTCTTCCAATAACTGTTTATGAAAACTGATTATCTGACTGACATTTCTATAGAAAAGTAATTGTGGTAACAGTCATTCAACACAAATGTTCATATAAATGAAATGCTTGTGACATTTCTCATTGAACCAGTTGTTTTTTTCAAACAGTTCCAGTATTCAAATGTTGATAAGGGTTCATGGAATACACCTGAAGCCCAAAACAAAAAGAACAGACACAAAAAAACCCCCACCAAAATCAAAACAAGAACAAAAAAACCCACAAAAATTAAATCAAAATTAACCTGTTACACCATACTAGCCATTATCACTATGATTCACACAGAATTTGGAGGACATATGGTCTCCTACTTGACATTAATTTGAATCTACATGTCATTCTTCTAGTAGCAAGGTTAAGATCCTTACTAAATACCTTTCTGAAGCTGTAAGTGGGATCTAAATAGTGCATAGTCTTGTGTTGAACCTATGCACATCAGTGTATTTACCCACCCAGAAGAAATTTTCTAAAACTGATACAATGATTCCCTTGTTAATAATACACAACTTAGTTGTGTTATTTCCAGAACTGAAAAGAAATAATGGGAACATAAGTTCCTCCACAAAGAAAAAATTAAATTGTTAATAAGAATTATGTTAATACTTATGGAGAAAAATGAATAGATTGGATAACGTTGTGAAAAAAACATATGAGAAGATCCAGAGCAGCAACAAAAATGTACAAGAGTGTCACCAAAAGAAAAGATGACAGACTGATAAAGACAGATCTGGAATAGTTGCCAAACCCTGGGAATCCTAGGAGAAGAGACTAAAGAGAATTGCAGAGAGACAGACCCTTGTAGATAATCGAGAACAGCAGGGGAACAGACTAACCAAATACTGCAGAAGATATAACACGCAGGGAGTCCTGTGTCCAGCAGTGGATTGATAATGGCAGATAAGCTAAAAATATGTTGTATTTATATTACTAATGCAGTTCTATGATGCTGTCATATTTGATTAAGCTGTTTCATACTGTGTCTATCTCACATACTCCAGCTTCACATGACTGTACACAACACCATGAAGAGATAAAATGGAAAAGAATTTTTTCAAGTGGATTTTCTGTCAGTTTGGATAAAAGACATTTATGTGTAATCTCACCTTATGAAAGACTTTATGTTAATGTAACAAATAGGAAATACATTCAATTACTCTAAGAAATCTGTTGAACATGACATTTTCTTTATATCTAGGTCTTGGCCATGTACAGCTCACACTGAGTACCTTGGAAGCATCGCCTGAGTGAAAGCCATAAAAGCAGACTCCTATGGTGAGTGAAGTCAGTGGGAAGTTTTCCAGTGATTTTAATGGAATTTAGATCAGGTCTTCGAGAGAGAAGACCATTAGGTATTTCATCATTTAGCTTTTATGTGTGTAGATGTTAGCAGAAACTTCTTCCCAAACGAGATTCATTCTGAGATTCATGCAAGTATCTCTTGTCATATTATCACAAGAAAGCCAATGATTTAGAGCACTTAACTAAGTAAAAAAATCTTTTTTTTCTCATGGTTATCTATGACTAGAAACAAAAACTTGATCATTGTATCCTACAACATCATTAAATGTCCTTAATAAGCCATAGGGGCTGTAGTGTAAGTTCACTGACTCAATTGCACACAGCCCTGTAGAGTCACCAGATGTCACCAATTAATGTTCTATTACTCCAAATATGTATTTGTAGACATTGTTTCTCAGTGTATTGATAGTTGTTTAACTTTGAGGAGGTTCTTACCTCCCACTGACTTTGATGGGACTCAAATTAAATAAACAGTCTGAAGAAGGTACTTATATGCCTCCCTGAATAAAGTTATTAATTAAGTGACATTTTAAGATATGCTTTTAGTATTACATCATGATTGACTTCCACAGAAGGAATTTGGGCAAAAAGTGCTGTAAATTAACCCCACAAGAAATAAAAGGTTGATCTTTCTAGTTCTAAAATAAAAGCTTAAAAACTCACAAAAGGAGGTTATATAGGGCATATTTTTTGTTGATGCAAGTAATTAAAATTATTCCAAGTCAGAACTCCTAGAAAATGAAAAATACCTCATAGAACTGTAAAAGTAAATGACAGCAAATAACATTTTAGATCTTATCATAAACACTTTTAATGGACCTCTTTAGTTTTAGTTTTAGAAAGTAAAGGGTAAAAATGACAATGAAGCACAAGTCACCTAGTACTTCTTCAACCCATCTCCTTGCCACTATAAAAGATAAGTGGAAAAAACCCTGCTGGTACAGAGATTTAATTTGAAGAAAGATGCATAAACTTTGATACCTCCTCACGGGTTTCTTAACTCTGCCACAGATCTGCTACATTCTGCATACTGTATAAACACAGTTCTGAGGGTAATTCTCACACTAAAATTAGAAAAAAAGAATAGCATGCATATTTAATACCTCCCTGAAGTGTTTTACTTCAGCAATAAAGCATAGCAGTGAGGTAGGAAAGAGCTTGCAGTTGCTTTCCTGAGCTGTTTGCCTGAGCAAGATCACATTGCAGCATTTGTTTTATTATGTAGAAGTGGATTCATTTGAATAGAAATGCATTTTTCCAAATCTTTCCTTTCCTATTTATAAATGAGAAACAAACAAACAAAATTGAGACAGCTCCAAGATGTACATAGACAGACCTGATCTTTGGCAGTACAGATTCAGAAACTATAATGCTGTGGAAAAAGCAATCCTACAATTTAAAGGAAACTATGTATTTTTAATAAGACTTCATTGTTCAAAGTAAAAGTGAAAATAAGTTGGTGGTTACCTCACTGTTTACTGTAATAACTGATGATTTGATATAGGGTTGAAAGCTTACGGACTCATATGTTAATATTATTTTTCTGGACTCATTAGTAAGCATTCAGTGATGAAAATGATCATCATCACAAAGTTGTGGTGATGTACTCTTCCTATCTGTCATATTGCCATCAAGAAATCACATCTCACAACTAACTGTAATTTCTTGCAATTTCTGACACAAAAGACTGACTTTCAGAGGTCCTATTTAGTGTTGCAGAAGATACTTTATTTTACGATATACAAAGGTAACAGTTGAGTTATATTTTAAAATCATTGTCATGAGATGGAAGAAAAAGAAACTGAAAGACAGCTGTGGATAATATGCTATTGTTAAATGCTGGTTTGGAATCTAAGTGTAACTGTTTAATTTTTTTAACAATTACATTCTGAAATGTGTTAGACAAGCAAAAATGTCCTTTCCTATGCATTTGGTGTCTCAGTAGACTGCAATGCATAGAACTACACTAAAGTAACAAAAAATTACAGTAAATATTTTAGGGTTCAAATTTTGTTTTGATTAACATCATTTTAAGAGTTTAGAATCCCCACAGAGAGAAGATTTATTCCGTAAGAAAGTTAGTGCAAACCAGAGCAAGACTGAGACAAAAATTTAAATGCAGTTCTTCAATCATCATGTGCAGTAACACCAAATCTATTGGCTGATTCACTGTGCCGTGTTTGTCTTTAGTTATGGTGTTTTTTCTTCTATCCATCCATCATGCCTACCTTTTACCTGATGAGAACTTAAATATAGGTGTTTCATGCAATCTAAAGAGCCTGCCTTTCTGAGCTGTACGAAATAATCCTATGAAGCTCAAATGTATTTTTTTTTCATAGGAATGTATTTGGTTGAGAATAATTTAAGTTGTTAATAATACCCAGTATTTTAAACACTAAGAGCAGATAAAATGCTTTCAAAGTTATGCAAACATTTCACAGTATAAACACCACAATTCTTTTGAATTGTGCTTTAAACTGCTACTAAATAAAAATAATAAAACAGATCAGTGAAGAGTATTAGTAAAAAAAAAAACTAAAAGCAAAAAACTAATTTTAATAATCATTAGCTACAAATAGACTCTTACAAATAAAATGTAATGAAGACATTTCAAGCAGCACTTCAAGGGGAGGGGAGGTGGTGGGAGGGAAGGGGAGGGGAAGAGAGGGAAGGGGAGAGGAGGAAAGGGGAGAGGAGAGAGGAGAAGAGAGGAGGGGAGGGGAGAGGAGAGGAAAGGAGAGGAGAGGAGGGGAGGGAAGAGGAGAGGAGAGGAGAGGAGAGGAGAGGAGAGGAGAGGAGAGGAGAGGAGAGGAGAGGAGAGGAGAGGAGAGGAGAGAAGAGAAGAGAAAAGAGAAGAGAAGAGAAGAGAAGAGAAGAGAAGAGAAGAGAAGAGAAGAGAAGAGAAGAGAAGAGAAGAGAAGAGAAGAGAAGAGAAGAGAAGAGAAGAGAAGAGAAGAGAAGAGAAGAGAAGAGAAGAGAAGAGAAGAGAAGAGAAGAGAAGAGAAGAGAAGAGAAGAGAAGAGAAGAGAAGAGAAGAGAAGAGAAGAGAAGAGAAGAGAAGAGAAGAGAAGAGAAAAGAGAAGAGAAGAGAAGAGAAGAGAAGAGAAGAGAAGAGAAGAGAAGAGAAGAGAAGAGAAGAGAAGAGAAGAGAAGAGAAGAGAAGAGAAGAGAAGAGAAGAGAAAAGAGAAGAGAAGAGAAGAGAAGAGATGTAGGCATGCATAAGGTCTATAATTTTTCATTTTATTTCCTTGGACAGTCAAGATTTAAAATCACAACACCATATGCTAGTGTATAAATTAGCCAGGCACAGGTGATGCCTTCTGATCTTCCAGATCAGAATCAAGGGATCCCTGCTGAAGGGGCAGTAGCCACAGTGCCAAGTTACAACTGTGAAGGAAGTGACAGCATCACACAGCAGTACTTCTGGCCTTAGCAGAGTTCAGTGAACACAATCAACATTGAGGAAGGAAGTTCAGCTTCATTTGCTTCTTGCAGTTTAAATAAATATATGCTCAAGAGGCATGCTACAGTGAGACCTCTAACAAGTTCATTCTTTACCACATGGATTAGATGGGGTTTTTTTATTCTTTACATGAAAAAATATATAATAATACTTGAAAAATTTTTTGACATTGAACATTTACTAAAATTTATTCATACTAATTTGTCTTAAAGAATAATGCTAAAAGTAAAGTGTGTAATTTTGAAATTGCAGTTGTATATTAAGCACTATGATAAAAGAGGCTATAACTATGTATTTTTCTAAGGTGAATTCAATCTTCTGGCTTCATCTGTATAACTGAACTGGTATTTTGCATTTTATAACCAAATAAATTCTTCTTCCAACAGAACAAGACAGGTACATTTGCAAAATAATTAAGTAAAACCACTAAGTCTTGATTTTTTTAAAAAAGCGAATAGGGGAAAGCAGAAACTGATTCAGCATTGTTGTTTCTTTTCTCTCTCTCTTTTTTTTTTTTTTTTTTTTTTTTGATTTTTTTGCTACCATTGGAAACTACTGTGTCTTTCATTTAGCTTTATAGCTTCATCCTTTGGCCAGCAGCAATCTAGAGGAGAAAAAAAAACCCAAACAAACAAACTAAACAAAGCTAACAAAACAAACAAACCAACAAAAAAATCCAGAATATATTTAGCATTTTTGCAATACTTTTTTTTTTTTTTTAGGGTTGCAGAGCATTAAAATATTAGGTTAGTCTCTGAAAAGGTTTTTAAGGATAATGAGTCTCAGGGACAAATTTTTAAGAGCTTACTTATGTTAATCAAATCACAATCTGCTAATAACATACCTAGGCAGTGAGGGAGTTTGAAACAGAACCCATTCCTCCCATTTTTGACCCCTGTGAGTTAGCAGTACAGCACAATTTTACCTTCCCCCCTATTATCTATCAGCGAAACAGTCTTACCTGTTTTATTGCTATAGTTCCCATGTACCTCAATGAAGTTAAAAGTAATACTTTTCCTGGTTCCTGCCTATCTAAACACTGCCACATTCATTTGGTGGTTGATAGAGATGTTATCTCTCTTTTTATTAAGAAATGAAAATGATTGTTTCTAGAGTAGTCCAAGGTAATAGAGACGTTTTAAATATCTGATGTAGACTTCACTTTGCCTTCTTTCACTTCACCAATCAGCATCTTTTCTTTGCTAGAAGACAAAATTAATATCCTATTCTTCCTGGTATTATTTATGCTCTACTCAGTTTGATTTTTGTTGGCCTGACAGTTTTTCAGATTCTTACACAGTTTGTCATAGATACAGACACATCTAAGAGGATGTGTCTGAGAATGCTCAGGATGCTTACGTCAATTAAATTCCAGTGCCATGAGTTTTTCAATTATGCTTTCCTATACATAAAAAATAGATAAAACGGTGATAGTTTCTATGGAACTGTACAAATGAAAGGTCTGTGGAAGAAAGAATATCAAATTACAGCATTCTCTGAAACCTGCCTCTTCTCATGAAAGAAAGAAGCGGAAGATTGTCAGTTTACTCAGTAGGAAGAAACAGTTCTAAAGCAAGATTTGCCTCATCTTAATACAGGTGTTTAAATGAAGTTGGCTCACTCGCTCTGTGACAATATTTATTTCTGTCAATAAAGTATGGTTGAAGTTGTTATCTCAAATTTAGGTGTTTATTCTATGCGCATATGCCTGATCAATTAATCAGCTTGTTGAATTTTGCACTTTGTCTTTTGGCCAGACATTCCTTCCGGTTAATAATTCCGGTTATTTGTTTTTAACTGTTTTATAGAAACTTTTCTTTTCTGCTACTTCTAGCATCATTGTACAAGAAACTCAGACATAGGTATTATTTATTTTTTCTCACAGCTAGAACACTAAGGGCTTAATTCAGTTTCTTAAACACAGCAGACAACTGTTGTTTTTTGAAATACTCTAAGTCACCTGAGATATCCCCACAGGGATGAAAAATATAGCGTGACATCTACAGGAGTATCATATTCTTTGAAAAGGCAATGGAAGTCAACATAGGCTGTGTAGGGGAACTAACATGACAGTACTTACTGATCTTTTGAACTGAATTGAACTCTGTCTGCTAGCTCATCATCTATGACTATGTGAATTCTTGCCTGCATTCTTTTCAGGTTAACTGGCTAGATTAGAACTGCTGTATATATTTTTTCTTCCTATAAAAAGAAATTAACAAACACCAAAAAAACCCAACAACTTAAATATGGAATACTAGCTGATTGGTTGACTGTTTTGGTTTATGTAAACTCATGTAATATCTCTGCTACAGAAGATAAAATTACATTTTATGTTAAGAAATTTTAATGTAGGTGTCTATACCTCTACATATTGTAATAAGGTAGCATTATGGTCAATAATGGGTTCAGTTCAGTGCCCACACATTTCTAGCAACTGTTACCTGAGTTGTAAGAATACTCTGGCTATCATCTATGAGACAATTCAGAATGGTGCAGTGTACCTATAGAGTCTGTGTCATATATATGCAGAACTATGCAGCCTTCTTGATTATATTTTCAAGTCTAACAGAATCACAGAAACATTATGGTTGAGAAAGACTTGAATATCATTCAGTCCAGCCTTAACACTACCAGCCATTGACCTAACTCTACAAATGTCACTGCTTAAAGCATGTCCCTAAGCACCTCATCTATATGTCTTTTAATTATCTTCAGTGATGGTGATTCAACCACCTCCCTGGAAAGGCTATTGCAGTGTTGTAATGGTTTAACACTGGGCTGGCAACTAACCAAATGACAGCTGCTCTCTATTTATCCCTGTCCCTGACAAAGAAAGGAGTGACAAGAAGGGAGAGAGGCGTATGGGTTAGAAACTAAACTACATAGCTTTAATGAAACAGGAATGATAAAAAAGGTAAATTTTAAATATATAGAAATACACAGAAAAACTATACCACGTTCCTCCCCTGTTACCCCAGTAACTCTCATGTCACCACTGAGGCTGCAGGGCAGCCCTGGGAAAGTCCAGGCTGGACTCCTGGAGTCAGCAGCAGTTGGGGGCTGGAGGCAGGAAAACGCAGATTCAGGCTGGCACGGATTGGGACCACAACAGATAAATTGATGGAATGCTCCCAGGACAATATTTATGAACAGGCAAATAAGGGCAAAGGCAAAGGGAGAAGCATGAAGAGGAAAGTGAAGAAGAAGGAGCTTGAGCCTTGTGATCCCTCAAATTTATACCAAGTATGAGAAGTATGGGATAAAATACTCTGTTTGGTCAATTTTGGTCGTTTGTCTTGTCTGCTCCTCCCTAAAGGAGGACTGCAAGTATGACCTCTTTACTCCTTTTATTTTTCCAGAGCTTAAGATGTTCTTCAGAACAGAGCAGTGGCCTTTGTTCTGCTTCCCATTCTGTATAAATATCAAGTGTTTTCAGTCCTAGTAGCAGAGACTGACTGATAAACTTGCTGTTAATTTCAACAAGTACAGCTACTTACAAGAGACTTAGCTAAAATCAAAATTACAAGATAGAAAATTAGCTCTAACCTGGCCCAAACCAGGACAACTGCTTAATTACTCTTTCAGTGAAGAATTTTTTTCTAATATGTAATCTATATCTCTGATGCAACTTAAGGCCTTGTTGCTCTTTTTTTAAGGAGGAGAGACCAATGCCCACCTTACTACAACCTACTATTAAGGTAGTTGTAGAAAGTGATAAGATCTCACCTCAGCCTCATTTTCTCCAGGTTAAACAAACCCATTTCCCTCTGATGCTTCTCATAATGATTGTGCTCTAGACTCTTCACTATGTTTGTTACCCCTCTTTGGACAGTGTGGGGCTCAAAACTGAACACAGTATTTAAGGTGTGACCTAATCAGTGCTGACTACAGGGGGAAAATGACTTTCCTTTTCCTACTGGCTACAGTATTTCTGATACAAGTAAAGATGCCACCGGCCTTATGGGACACTTAGGCACACAGCTTGCTCCTATTCAGCTGGCATGGATCAACCCCCCCCAGGCCTTTTAATTTGGGCATTTTCTACCTGTTGTGACATGAATTCAGGACCCAACACCTGGCCTTGTTGAATATCATACAATTGGATCCAGCCTGCACAAGTCCTGCTGTAGACCTTTTCCTTCTCTCAGTCAGGTCAACACTCCTTCAACTTAGCATCATCTGCAAATTTACTGAGGGTGCACTCAATCGCCTCATCTAGATCACTGATAAAGGTATCAAAATGACTGACCTCAACACTGAGACCTGGGGAACCCCACTGGTGTCCAGCTGCCCACTGGATTTAACTCCATTCACCATGACTCTTCAGGCCTAGCTATGCAGTCTTTTTCACCCATTGAACTGTACACCAGTCTTTTCCATGAGCAGGCAGTTTCTCCAGGAGAACTGTGTGGGAAACAGTGTTGAAGGTTTTGTAGCCCAGGTAAATGACACCCACAGACTTTCCCTAATTAGTCACCTTGTAATAGAAGGAGATTAAGTTCATCAAGCAGGACCTGTCTTTCCTAAACCCATGCTGATTGGGCCTGGTCATCTGCTTATCCTGTTTGTGCAGCATAATGTCACTCAAGATGATCTGCTCCATAAACTTTCCTGGTACTGAGATCAGAATAACAGGTCTGTAGGTCCCTGGATCCTTCTTCTGGCCCTTGTAGACGGGCATCACATTTACCAATCTCCAGTCTGGTGGCACCTTCTGGGTTAGCCAGTAGTGCTGGTAAATGGTGGAAAGTGGCTTGGAGTTTTGCCTCAAATTAGTGCTGAAGATCTATGTCTAGGCAACTGAATCAAGCCCCAGTTTATTTCTAGGTTTCATAGGCAATAATGAAAGCTTTGACACAGTCTGAATACCACAGACACCCAGAAACCTAAGTGTGGGTGTTCGAAGCTCAGGATTCTTTTTTTCATTCTTATTTTCATTGCCAGAGTTTGCAACAGATATTGTAATACTTTTTCATACCCAAGTCAACACACTAGGAGCCATGAGTGGAGATAGAAATACTCTGAAGACAAGAAAGACCATGAAAACAAAACATCAGAAATGTAGGTTTACATTTCTGTCTCTTGATTAAGCTATATGCGGTATCACTACAATATAGAAATACCAACACTGTGCTCAACCTAGCAATGAAAATTTCTTCATATGAACTTGAGGAACATTTTCCTGATTGATTTTGAATTTTTGGGAGCAAACCCAAAGTATAGAAAAAACACGTGCTCAAGGGAAAGTCAAACACTGGGTTTGCTTAAGCACTATTGCTTTATTTCTCCCTACCCCTTGAAGAGACAGAACTACTTACCTTAGTCTTTGGTGTAAGGTCATAAAGCAGCTAGGGCAGAGTGAAGGAGCTCTTTATTACTGAGGGTCCAGCTAGGCATGTCACTGTAAGTAGTTTTACTATAATTATAGTACCTCTTTAACTTACACCAAGATATCATTTTACCTCATTTCAAGTATATTTCACTATTCATATGATTATTTCCCCAAATAGTTGCTTTGGGTTTTTTTAAAACAACTCTCTTGTGATAAATCACTTTGGGCCATAACTCAGTACTGAAAATCTGCTCAGCTGCTGGGGTGAACAAGTCACTTCCCTCACTGTACCTCCTTCTCTCTGTCCATAAAGTGCTAAGTTTGAAATCAGCCTCCAGTGCACATAGATCCAACACTCACTGATAAAAGCTATGTGAGAGAAGTACCTATTGTTACCATTACTAAAGAAGGTTGAGAAGAGTTTCCTCCCTTTTGGACGGAAAATCATGATTTCTAGGCACTCCTGTGGTGTTTTTCACAGTTGCTTAATAGTGGTGGGATTTTCAAAGGTACTCAGCTTAGATCTATGTGTGATTTCTTTGAAGTCAATGGGAAAACTCCCACTGATAACTATTGTTGTTCTTTAATACCTACTGCTGAATTTGGAAGAATAGAAGTTGAACAGCAAAAGACCAGAAAAAGTTATTTGTTTCTTATAGGCAATTAGTTTACAAAAATGCACTTTAAATTAAAAAATTGTAATTAAAAATTAATAAATTTAGCACCTGAAAACAAAAAGAAAAGTAATTTTTCTAATATTTTAAATAAACATTATAACTATAGACAAATCAATAGAAACATGACAACTGGAAATAAGGATATACAACTAATAATGACACAGCTATTGAGCACATTGAAGCAGACAGAGGTGATATATAGTCTTCTGTTCAGTGATTTGCTGTGTTACTAAAGAGAACACCAAATTTTTACATAGCATTTTTAGTGTTTCCAGAAACTGGATCAAATTTATGAGCTTTCTGAAGAGAAGAATGCATTCATATTCATGTGAAAAAAAAAATGTCATTTTTGCCATTTTATTGAATTTTTACAAGTAGCTCAAATAGCTTGTGGCTGTACAAACATATATAGACATGCATTTAGTATAGGCAATTAAATGAGCCTAGATATTTTAAGACTTACAGGAAAATGAAAAAAATGTCAAAAATATAAGATAGGAGAGAGAACAGAAAGTAATGAGAATGAAATGCTACAGGTTCCAACAGAAGCAGAACTATTGTTAACTTAGGCATTTCTAAAGAAGGAGAAAGTAATACATTAATAAGAATATAACTTAACAAAATTGTTAGGATGACAATGGTAATTGTCTGTAAGTAAAAAAAAACCCTTCTATGTAGTATTATGAAAAAAAGTACAGAAGAAATTACATCAGAAAATTGTTCTTGAGAATACAACACTTCTATTTTTACCATATTTACTGCCATCCCCCACAAAGATGAATGGTGTCCTCATTACCATTTGTAATGCTTTTGTTAAGAAGAGGCAGTACTAGACATATTAATGTGTTTGGTTCGCCTTTAATTTATGATTCTCTCTCCACTTTAATGAGATCTGCTCCACAGCCCATAAAATAATTGTTATGGTAAACTGACTTTTTAAAATTAGCTACACACCAGTTGGTCCAGAAACCTATTCCTCTGGACTATTCATGCACAAAATACCTTTGTGTGAAGCTCTTTCCAAATGTGTAATGACTGGAGTAAGTCCAGAAGTTTGCCTGCAGAGCCTCTCTGCATGAGTGCCATTGCAAACAGTCTTACAGTTTCTTTTCCCAACAAAGTTATGGTCAGGGTTACTGCAATGTATAAATGCTGACGCTGCTTTTGACCTAACAATGAGAACTACAGTGCTTCTTCATATGAAACTAAAGCAGTTTCCAATTTAAGAAAGGAGCTGTTCTAAACTCACCATCCTATACTGCTAAGCCATAAGTTTGTTACAGACTCTTTACAAGAGATCTCAGAAGAGGGAAAAAATTATCAGATTTCCTGACTCATTCTACAGGCTCATGTAAGTTACTTCAGTGATAGAACACTACTGGTTTTGTCCCCCCCAAGACCATGTATCCCACTGAGACAGTGATTTTATCCCAATGATTTCCTGCTAGGAGGGCCAATTTAAGTCGCAAACTGTTTACTAACAGTAGTTTCTAATCAGCCCTAGGAAAAACTGTTTTCTGTTCCTGGAAAATAGCACGTTGGGGAAAAAAATCTCCAAAACCTAATCCAACTGAGCTATATCATATATTAGGGGCTGTACAAAATAGTGTTACTGAAGGAAGTTTAATGATCAAAGCATACCAATAGGCATACCTCATCAGGTACAGATACCATACAAAACTATGTGTATGCAGTTCACCCAACATTTTTAATAATATGAAAGTTTCTCTGTGTGAGAATTGAAACAAAAGCATAATAAGGAGCTGAAATTATAAAAAACAGCGAACGAGACAGAACACCTTCCACTGCAGGTCACACTTTTCTTTCTCTTCAGCTCTCACAGTAACATGTATAGAAGATGGTTGTTACAGACAAACAGGGAGCTAATCTGGTTGAGCTGGTCTCAGCAGTCTTCCTAAATGGCTGAGGATCTTCACTTTACTGCCTGACAGCTTTACTTTCCCTTCTCAACAGAGGAATTTTTAGACTGGAGCTGCAACCCAACCTGGTTCAGGGAGTTCTGGCCTTGATCTCTTTCAGCATTATAAGACTGAACACATGCTTTAGTTTTAACTCCATTCCTGATGAAGAGGAAGAGACAGAACAGAGGGTGAAATGTGTTCCTGGAATATAACTCTTCAGTATGCACCTTCATAATTCAGGGGTGTCTGGATTGTCTGGGCTGTGCTGGGGAGAGGTTGTCTCCAGGACACACATGTCACTGTGTATCAACTGGAAGAATGGGACAAGGAAAATCACTAGTTGAAAACAGATGGTAGAGATAAGGACAAGAATCAACACTTCCTCACCAGTGTAGGAACATAACCTCCAGGAAATAAAATGTTTTCTACCTGCCTTGAATCTGTGAACAGTGTATTCCAACAACAGCATTTCCTAAATTGCAATCTCTGTTCATTAAAATCCTATAAGCATTATGCATTTCTTACCACTCTGAGCAAGGTAAAGATGTCATAATAAATCCCCCCCCCCTTATTTTTGTCACTTTTCTATGTTTTTTTTCTCAAAAATAATGAAAAATAGTTATTTTACATCATACTAAAAAGAAACCAATGATAAAACCTCTTACACAATTTTTGTTCCTGTGAATCTACTTCTGTCCAAAAGAACAGAAGGTTAAAATCAGAGAAAAAGGCTTTTCAGAGGTCAAACTCTTAAAATATTTATCCACTACATTGAGAAAAAGCAAACAAACAAACAAAACCAAAAACCTACACCTAAAAAAATTACAAAATAAACAAGAATTAATTTGGAAATGCTCTCCCAGATGAATGAAAGTTTAAAACTACCACAGCAAAGCCCCCAGAGAAACCTACAATTACTCTGAATATTCAGCAAATGGAGAGAAGTGTTATAAGATTACCGGAATTGTAGATAAACATAAACATGCAGCACTCTTGCTCAACAAGACACAAATACTATCACCAAACTTCTAGAAATACCATTCAGTGACTGTAATCTGTTATCATACTTTTGAAAACTACCTTAGAAATAAAACTCAAATGAGTCATGATTTTTATCATCTTTGGGCAATGGAAGAATTGGAAGACTGACTCTGAGAGATTTGAATTTTTTCTCATTTGAATTGCCTGAGCCTTGGAAGTAGTTTATTTAGAGAGAGTATCTGTCTTCTCTGAAAATCATAATATCAGAAAAGTCCCATCTTCAATCCACTCAAAATGTCTATTGAAATATATAAACTATATTAAACATTCAGCTGTAAGTGAACATAATTTCAACCAATTTAAATCACTGGTGCTTCTCCCCTCTCTGAGCCAAGGCACCTCTCTTTACTCCTCTGACCTATCCAGTCTGTTGCAGTCAGTCTGCACAAGTTTAGTTCCAGATGTGCTATCTTTTGCTACATAAGCCTGTCATATGAGATATAGGAAAAAGGCTTAAAAAAAAACCAGATGCAGATCTGTGAAGGATTAGGCTTCAGTATCTCAATTCCTGATGAAACAACTGTTTCCTTTGTGAAGGGCACAATTTTTCTTCATTTCCAGAGAAAAAAAACAAACCTTTGAACTTGATATATAGTTTGTACTTTTTGAAAAACATGGACCTATATTAAGTTTTCCATACTATTACCAAGATAACTAGAAACATAATGATAGAGATTATGAAGATGATCTGAGGGCTGGAGCACATCTATGAAGACAGGCTGACAAAGTTGTGGTGGTTCAGCCTGGAGAGGTCTCATGGGAGACCCTATGGCAGTCTTCCAGTACCTGAAGGTACTGAAAGGTACCTGAAGACTTTAATCTGGAAGAGGGTACATTTAGGTTAGACATTAGGAATAAATTATTTAGTGTGAGTGTGCTGAGATAGTGAAACAAGTTGCCCAGGGAAGTTGTGGATCCCCCCTCTCTGGAAGTGGTCAAGATCATATTGGATGGTCTTTAAGCAACCTGGGCCAGTGGCAGGTGTCTCTGCCCATAGCAGTGGGTTTCGAACTAGATGCTTTTTGAGGTCCCTTCCAAACCAAATAATTCTGTGGTTTTATGATTCCATGAAAATACATTGAGTTGCATTCTTAACTACAGGGAAAAATACAAACCCCAGGACTTCAAATGGAACTAATGTGTTTAGACAAATGAATAGTGAATGAAAGATATGTTATAGGCAAAACATATCATAAGCATAATTTGAGTTTAATTACTCATATATATTTCTAGGTTCTAAATTACTGTAGTCACTAAATCATAAAAGGGAAATACCACCATCCATAAATAATATTTAACCTTTCATTGCAGCAGACTATAAAAAAGCAGGGGTGGACTTTACAGAATTTTTTGTCCCTTTTCAGGGTGATGGTTCCCCTAAATCTCTGAAATGAGGTTCACTGCAGAAGAAAATACTTTTCTTCCATCTGGCTGGCAGAGGGCTTCCTACATCTGTGACCTTAAAGACAGAAAATGACAATGAAATAAACTGGTTGTCCATTCCCGGAAGGCAAAACAATGGAAGGAAGGCAGATAATGAGAGGGAATGTTCCCCTTACAAGCTTTCTGCATAGATAAAGCAAAGAGTGGAAATCTGTTAAGTTAGCAGATGTGGATTTTTGGTTGGTTGGTTAGTTAGTTGGTTAGTTTAAAAAATTCAGGTTTTTGACTCCTGAACAATATGATCTAAGATAAGTTCTATAACCTTAGTTAAATTTAGCATTTCTTACATATACGCAGGTTTCATCTGTCAGTGTCAGCCTACTTATTTATCTATGTACTCAAATTCACAAGACATTTAACTCATTGCTTCCTTCTGTGGTCAAAGTCTGCCCCTTACATGAAACAGCACTTTCTGACAATAAATAAGAAACACGAATGCCCTGTACTTGTGAAGTAGTGACTCTTAATAGATATCTGATTTAGCTAGGTGGAATACATCCTATTTTAAACAGTGGAAATCAAACTCAAAATTTCCCCAAATAACTTAAAGGGAAACAATAATATTACCTTCCTCTCATTCTTACAATATTTTCTTGTTCTTCTAAAATGTCCAAGAAAAAATACAACTTTTCATCCTGCACTATGAGGTTCAGGATGTGGCTACTCTGAGGTCAAATAGCAGCTTGGTGTTAAACAGTAGAGTCTATAAAGCAGCTCTGTTATCTGATATGCTGAATGATTTGAAGACATGAACTAATGACGACATATATGACTCCTAGACAAATGTCATCTGCACCATCTGTGGACCATATTGTGCATCAGATGGCAGGATAAAATTTGCAATAACAAAGTTTCAGAGCAGAACTATGTTCCAGGGACTGTAGCCATGATCATCATAGAAGAGCTGCGCTGGGCTGGTCACACATCTAGGATAGAAGACACCAGCATCCTGCAGCAGCTGGTGTGCTGTGGACTTGAAGAAGCAGCACACAAACAGGAAAGGCAGATGAACCACTTCAAGGATACACTGAAATACAACATTGTGTAATAAGGATCAGTAAGACAGCAGATGGTAAGATTGGGACAACACCATTCAGGTTGCAGAGCCTCAGTTGACTCTAAACTTACTAGCTGAAGCATGCGTAGTCTTGCATTCTTGTCATCAAGGACAGTTCTGCAGATAAGAGGTCATTACTGTTCCTTGCTAACTTCTGTGTTTGGTTTTCTTACAGCTGGGGGAGGCTAATATGGCTGGATCTGGTTCCCCTACAGAGGGAGAATGCAAATCTGAAAAAAACAACCAGCCAACAACAACAACAACAACAAAAAAACACCCCAAAACAAAACAAAACAAAACAAAACAAAACAAAAACCCAAACTCCACCGCCCGAAAAAACAACCAAAAAACCAACCAAGCAAGCAAACAAAAAAACCCCACAACCCAACAGCAACCCTTAGGACTATACATAAAATTAATGCAAAAACACATCCCAGTAATGAACAGTGTTTAGTTTGGGGTTTTATTTCTTTTTTTCATTCTTTCTTTCCTTCCCCATCCTGACATAGATGAGGGAATATAGTGTACTATCAGCAAGTTTGCTTATGACAGAAAACTGGGAGGAGTGGTTGACAGCACAGAAGGCTGTGCTGCCATTAAGAGGGACCTAGACAGGCTGGAGAGTTGGGCTCAGAGAAAGATAATGAAGTACAACAAAGGCAAGTGTAAAGTCTTGTATCTAGGAAAGAAAACCCCAGGTACCAGTGCAGGTTGGGGACTGAACTGATGGAGAGCAGTGGAGGGGAAAGGGACCTGGTGGATGGAAGGATGACCATGAGCCAACAATGTGCCCTTGTGGTCAAGAAGGCCAATGGCATGCTGGAGTGCATTAGGAGAGGGTGATAAGTAGGTCAAGAGAGAGGTTCTCCTCTCCCTCTACTCTATACTGGTGAGGCCACAACTGGAATACTGTGTAGAGTTCTGGGCCCCTCAGTTCCAGAAGGACAGGGAACTGCTTGAAAGAATCCAGCACAGAGTGACAAAGATGATTAAAGGAGTGGAACATCTCCCTTATGAGGAAAGTCTGAAGGAGTTGGATCTCTTCAGCTTGGAGGAGGATGAGGGGTGACCTCATTAATGTTTATAAATATGTAAGTGGCAAGTGTAATGGAGTCAAGATTTTCTCAGGGGTAACTAACAGTAGGACAAGGGGCAATGGTTATAAACTGGAGCATAAGCGGTTCCGTATAAATATAAGGAACAGTTTTTTCACTGTGAAGCTGAAAGAGCACTGGCGCAGGCTGCCCAGGGAGGTTGTGAAGTCTTCATCAGAGACATTCAAAACCCACCTGGACACATCCCTGTGTGACCTGCTATAGGTGACCCCGCTCTGGCAGGGGGGGTTGGACTCAAAGATCTTTTGATGTCCCTTCCAACCTCTAACTTTCTATGATTCTATGATACAATGTTTCAGAAAAAAATCATGAGAGCTATTCTCTTCAGTCTTGAGGGACAATGTAACAAAAAGAATTTGGTAAATGTCAAAGAAGGAATTCTTTAGGCAGTGTCTCACACTTGATGAGGAACACAGTCTTAAGTGTCTGTATTAATTGCAGTTGAAGAAACAGAAATTAAATGTTTAGGTACTAATTTCAAAGTCTCACTCTAATTAATAAAGGTAATTTTAGATTTAAATATTCAAACTACTGAATTAATTGACAAAATTATTTTCATATTTGTCTAGATCCATAAACAGATTGTTAGAGATGTGTGAGTAAGTTATGAACATGTGCAGACCCTACTCTGTAAGCACTAAAAAACCCCAACATTAAATAAGATGGATGTCAACTATTAACTGTACTGCTGAAGGGAAGAAGTAGTGCTGATGTATTGTTAGGTGCTATGTAGTATATCTGCATCTACATGCTATAATTTAGGCAGTCTGCATTGTTCTATGTTAAGATCATGTTTCCCTTTTACTCCTCTATGTAAAGTAATTGTCAGTTACACAGCAGGATTACTTGGGGGCATATGAGTTTAAGGATTTTACCATGTCTCTGATTGACATATCCTTTCATCTTTATTTGGGGTAATGGCCACTGACATGAAAACTGCTGCTTGAGCTAATCTGTCTCCAGCTGATATCAAAGGAAGTTTTTATTCCAGGGACCTTTGCAGAATAAAGACACCTTCAAGAAAAAAAGTGGTTTCAAAAATTTTTACAAATTCCCTTCTAGAAAGAACTGTCAACTATTTACTTTTGGCTAAATACCAGTTCCACAACCTCAGGATGTGATCAGCTGCTGCCTATCACACACAAAAAAATGAGGTGGCAAATGCAAGAGAAGGGCAATGAACTCAGAACAGCTCCTCTGTGTGCATGGAACTATTGTCAAATTTATTCTAACATAATCACAATGCCATAAACATTCAAAATACAAAACACTACCACAAATGGCAGATTTAGGTATTCAATAGATTCAGCAACAAGCAGTCCATAGTAAAGCTAGCCAAACTGTTGGAAACTAGTCAGGAAATAATATTTTGGTAGCTGCAAATTGTGAAAAATGAAATTTCATTGTCCTTTCTGTTTGTTTTCATTTTTTAATGTTTCTTTTTGTTGGCAGTTGGTTGATTTATTGCTTCAAATACCCAAAAGCATCAATGGGTGTTAAAGAAAATTTCTGTAATTTTGGAAATGTAGCGACTGAGACCTCATTAAATCAGTAGTATCCCTTTTGAAACCATCCATGTCTACTTCCAGCACTAATGTAGTAGAATTAGTGATTATGCAATTGTTCAGGACTAAAGAATTACAGAGTCTGTAACTGCAAGCTTATTATAAACAGTAATCATCCATTTGATATTCTAAAAAATGCAGAGAAACTAAATTTCTTTGTATTTCCCACACAAGAACCACATATTAACTGCATGCATATTTGTGTAGAATTACTGCTTGTAAGTTTATTGAGTTTAGGCTTTAGCATGGTTATTGAGCCACACATGGTAGGGCATCCAAGTGAAACACTGTTTCAGCAATATACTTCCCTGCAGCTAAATGTTTTACAAAGGAAAACATCTAAAAATCTTGAACGTATCTTTCCCTTACCCTTCCATAGTTTGTTGGCTTTTAGTTTTGGTTGGTTGGTTTTTTACCAGAGGCTGCAAGTATTAGCTTCAATCTCTCATTGTTCTTGTTCTTATAGATTTTCATATAGATTTTCAATATTTGTGATGGGCAATATGACATGGTAAGTTATCCAGAGACAGCTGTCAATTCCAAGTTTGGGATAAGTTCTCTCTGATTCTCCATAAAGCAGATAGGTAGTTTCTTTCTGGAGTTCTTCAACCATTGTTTACAATGTAGAGAACATTTATTTAAAATATTGATCCACTCTGCACCTAAAATTAAGCATCCAAAGACTTTCCTGGATGTCTCCAGAGTTTTTGCACTAATGCAAAAATACGTACTAACAGTGGAAGACTACACAAGAATATTGACATACCCTGAATATTGTCTTATATAAGAATATTGTCTTACCCTCAAATCAATATATCCAGAGTCTCCTTATGTTTCAAATAATTTTTGGTATGAGGTTTAGTCCCACCATGTATCCACTATTCATGGCTCTGTTAGGTGTGATTGCTAAAGAAAGAAACAAGCAGTATGATGCTGAATCAATCAGCATTAGTAAATAGCTAGTTCTGTGTGAATGAGCAGACCATTGTAAATTTTACTTTCATAAAACAGTACAGGGTTTTTTTTTTGTATGTGTGTGTGTGCATGTGTGAATACAATTGTCTTTCTGTGGCTTACTTCTTTTCTTTTTTGTTTTTCTCTTGGGTGCTTAATACCGCAAGGTAGAGAACAATTATACATGATCTTTATCAATAATGTAGAAGCAACTTTATCTTGAAGACAGCTGAAGTGCCCTAGAAGTACAAGATCATGCAATAAAAGCAGAGGCCTATGCTATTCCCTGTAGTAAATAATACTCCTGCAAGAAATTCTAAGAAAAAGAATAATAATCAAAAGTATAAACACGGTAAACAGAATTCAAGCTTTCTCTCCTCCAAAAGAAAACAAACTATAAACCTGCATTATAAAAAAAAAAATAAAAATATATGGGTTCTATGTGACCTAAGTTCTTTAATTTCCTTTTGAATTTAAATATCAGATGAAAATGCAAACATCTTCACCACCTAGAGCTTTCTGCAGAATATTACATGTGAATAGAAACAGCCTCATCACTTTGTAGTATGTTATACCTGTATATTTATCAGCTGTGTCCTTTTGCAGGACGGGTTGAGGTAAAAAGGAATTGATTATCAGTAGTCTAAACCTTTGTGTACTGTCTTTTTTTCTCTTTGCAAATTGTTAACTGATAGTTTCTATGGATTATTTGTAGGGTATCCATAGCTAAGGATTTTATAAGGATTTGATATTTGAAATTCATTAGTCAAACTCAATGTTCAGTTACTACTCTTCAGTTATTCGGTATTATTCAGTACTCTTCAATTATTACTCTTAATTTCTGCTGTAGTTTACTTCTTCCCCAACACATTTGTCATGCATATAACTTTCTGCTGTTCTCTCTTTCATGCACACAAATGTCTAATATATACGGCCTTCTACTACTCTCTCTTTATCTTTCTACTTCTCTCTCTCCCCTGTTTTCCGTTGTGAAAGTGATAAGGTCATCATTCTTTTCTAGTAGTACCTATGTGACAAGATGTTGAAAATGGCTGCATAGCTGCAAAATAACACAGATTTCACTTTCAATGCCCTATCTGAAAAGAAATAGAAAAAAATGCCCCTATATATTCTACTAAGGAAGTGATACAGGCAAATATCACATAACAGATTCAGTTTAATTTTGAAATCTTTGAGGAGTACAGGTGGGGTCTCAAGCGACGTAAGAAGAAGCAAAGTGTAGGAGGGAGCGTCAGGAAATGGCTGATGGAAAGGGTGCCCATCTGGCATTCCCTACAAAAGTAACCAAAGCACTTAAAAGACCTGTCTAGTTTGGGGAAGTACTAGAAAGCCTCAACTGTCTCTAGTTCAGTCAATGATTTCATGGCATTGCAGCACTTACCTCTATGAGAAGCATTCAAGAAAATAAAGTGGAGAATCTGGAAGGGAACAATTTTTCTTCAGAATATTGTAGTAAGTGAAAAGAAAACAGAAGGTGAGTTTCCTTTGAACAAATATGCATTTAAATGCTGGTGAAATAGTGGCTTCTCAAAAAAATGAAAAGAATTCCCATTGACTTTGATATAACTAAGGGCTACCAAAAAAAGTTCCCAGTTCTATCAAGAATGACTGTTTGAGCTTCTCAAAGAGTCACACATTTGAGTTGACCTCTACAAAACAAAGGTGGAAGCTGACCGTGAAATGTGAAAAAATCACTCTTCAGTGTACAAGTTTTCTGATTGATCTCCTGTTAAATCAATTATTCTAAATATTGTCCTCTGAGTGTGGAGACCTTCTGGCTCCCACCTGAGGCTTAATATATCTTTACCAGAGAAATGAAGGATGTTGGTTTGCTTATGATAGCTACAGTAAGAAAACCCTAAATACTGCATTATAAATTTACTTCATGATTAGTTTAAGAACAGATGTCATCATAATTTAATTTGTGAATACATGTAAAAAAATATTTAAAAGTCATTAGGGCATTCTTAGTTACATGAAGGAATATCATCTCAGCCTTCATTTAAATTTGAATTATGTGCAAGGTGATAGTAAACACATGAAAAGACACATTCTTAAAACTCAGATCACTAATAAGTGTTGTTATAGGTATATATTTATGCAAGAAAAGAAACAGTTATAATTCCCATACAGTACTTACCCATTTTAACATTTTCACATGGTTGTACAAACAGGATTATAACAAGCAAAAAAAAAGCACTTTATTGAATGAATAAATAATCAAAAGCATTGGTGAAGGTAGTCTTAAGAATATGCTGCTTCATACAGTTTAAAGTACATCAAACAACAAAATCCAGTCCCAAAATTCCATTAAATAATACGGAATAATTATGTTATCGATAATATTTAAGTATATATATATATATATATAATCTATATATATATGTGTATATAATCATATAATTATGAATAATTAAGGTATCTATTTACATGCCATGCAATAGTAGAATGTGTTGCAATACCTAGGCACAACAGGTGGACTTAAGAATGGCTATGATTAAAAAAAAACAAACTTAACATTTCTGAAAATAGGAACATTTTCTTTAAGTTCTTTCTTTTTTTCAAAATATACAGCGAGAACTTGAGAACCTTTCTGGGAGTTAAAGACATACTTTTTCTATTGTACAATTAGGTAGCAGTGTAAGCTTAAAGCTGTAGTTAGAGGCATGAGATGCTGCTGTGAGATACAGCATTCTTGCTTCAAAACTTAGTATATGACATGCATGTCTGATATTCTCCTCATTGTCAACCCAGTCTGTGAAATCCTGAGCTTCTTCTTCTACAAGAGGATGCTTACTGCTGTGTTCTAAATAAATGAAGTGCACTCAGAGTCACAAAAAAGCTGCACAGTATTTATTAGAATGAGGGCACACATAAGCACATAAGTTCTACTACTGTCCATTGAAGTGATGTATCTATATCAATTTTTTAAAAAATGCATTTCCAATTCTCTAATTTCAGTTTATATAGAAATTAAACTGTGTTTTTAAAATGTGGAAATTACAAATTTGCATCTCCTCAAGAATCATTTAGTCCACTGCATACCAGAGGACTTGCTATTTCTGTTCCTAATTATGGGACAAGTCCTGATATTCTGCTTCCTAAGAGGTTCAATAAAACCTGAAGTATCAGAATCACACCCTTTATGTTACAATATTATTATGGGCAACTAGTTGAAAGCAAATCATAAAATTTCACAAGAAAAGCATTTTATAATATAATCAGCTGTCTTATATAAGGTCTTATATTTCAGATAGCCAAACTAGGAAAAATTAATTTACTCAAATCATGTGTGGAAAAGGATATCTTATAATTTTAGAACAGAGCATCTACCAGTAAGAGCATTTTTTAGAATATGAGAAAAAGTCAAAGGTGGTTAAGGATTATGGTGTGATATCAGATGGATGTTTCCACCAACGTGATCAGTAGCGAAAGTTAATAAAAACAATATGATTTGAGTTAGTGCTTAGCTGTCCATTAAATTTTGACCTGATTCACATTTCTGGGTAACATTTTACCATGTTTTCTATATACTAAAATGCCTTGCTTTGCCCTAGAATTGGTTTCCATTTTGAAGCTTTTCATCACAGCAGCATGGTCTGCAGGCATATAAATTAGATGAAGCTGAGACTTTAGAACACAGTTCTGCTGAAGAATTGTATTCAGTGGGAAAGAACCAAGCATTCAGAGGCAATGGCAGGAGTGCTAAGTTTTTGCTGTCTGAATCAGAACGTGAGCACACGTGCTACAGAGACCTCTCGCTGTTTATTTACTTCACAGCAAGGATACATGCCAGAGGAAAGCTTTATCAGATGAATCAGGTAAGTACTTTGTGGTCAAGGGCAAACAGTCATCACAGGCTACTTGTTCTTCTGTCTGAACTAGATATGGCACCACTGTTGTGCTCCCACGCCAATAGGAATACTTATGTAACTTGTTTTGAGGTATCAGAAGCTACTAGGCTTAAGTCTAATAGCCTAAGGCTAGTAGATCTCACCTCTATGCTGTCATGTAATGAGTCCCATGGATCCCCTAATATGACCTATCATGTCCCATGATTCTCACTGCACCCTTCTCTTTCACTAAAGCTACTAGTGCATCCCTTTGTTCAAAATATTCCAAGATTAAAATTCTGGTCAATGTTGTGATCCTCCTTACCCTGTTTCCTTATTTTCTCATGTCAGTTGCATCAGCCTTTATCACTCCTGTTCTTTCCTCTTGCACAGATATGCATGTCCTTCTTTTATGCTGTTTGCATATCCCAAGGTTCCTGAGCTTCTCCATTTGAGTTCAGCCCACTCCATGTTCTAGTCATTACGATTCTTTCTGATCATAATTCCTATTAATAACTTCCTAAGAGGTAATTATTGCACTAAAGAAGTAATGTGAATATAATTTTTCCATGACAGTGTTTTTAAAATTTATATATATTTCTGCATCCTCCTTAATTCTGCTCCATATATTTCTTTGCCTTCAGACAGTTCCTTAGGAAGGCAGTTCTGACTGCTCTATATTTAGTAAGAGTTGACACAGCATGGGATTTAGCAGGACTAAATAACTATGACTGTGCATGCTCTCCATTTTGTATTTGGACAAAGGACTTTGTTCAGTCACAGTAAAAATAGGGACTACTGAAGAAAATGTTGGCTTACCTATTTAGCAGTCCTTCAAATGTGTGCATTAATAAATAAAGGGTATCCAATCTTCCTAGCTGAAGAAAAATAAGACCTTAGAATTGGCGTAAGAGCAGCATGCATATCATGCCTGGTTACTGATAATTTTAAGTACTGTTTATCCTCAAAGGTACTAAACTTGGATAGCCACCAATATTCAGCTGACTTCTCATTCTGTGCAGTGAGATTTAAAAATTTTTTTAAAGCTCCTCATCTGATATATTGCTGAGTTCCTGTCAAGTTTAACTTTTTTTTTTTTTACAATTTTTTTCTTAATTTTTGAGCTTTAAACAGCAGTACTAGTATTACTGAATGAGAAAACCAATTTGTTGAGAATGAATGAGCTCTTAATGAAAATATCTTGCTTAATCCTTCCTTCCTTCCTTCCTTCCTTCCTTCCTTCCTTCCTTCCTTCCTTCCTTCCTTCCTTCCTTCCTTCCTTCCTTCCTTCCTTCCTTCCTTCCTTCCTTCCTTCCTTCCTTCCTTCCTTCCTTCCTTCCTTCCTTCCTTCCTTCCTTCCTTCCTTCCTTCCTTCCTTCCTTCCTTCCTTCCTTCCTTCCTTCCTTCCTTCCTTCCTTCCTTCCTTCCTTCCTTCCTTCCTTCCTTCCTTCCTTCCTTCCTTCCTTCCTTCCTTCCTTCCTTCCTTCCTTCCTTCCTTCCTTCCTTCCTTCCTTCCTTCCTTCCTTCCTTCCTTCCTTCCTTCCTTCCTTCCTTCCTTCCTTCCTTCCTTCCTTCCTTCCTTCCTTCCTTCCTTCCTTCCTTCCTTCCTTCCTTCCTTCCTTCCTTCCTTCCTTCCTTCCTTCCTTCCTTCCTTCCTTCCTGTATTATCCTCTCCTCTCCTCTCCTCTCCTCTCCTCTCCTCTCCTCTCCTCTCCTCTCCTCTTTCCTTCTGTCAAAGCTGGGTAGTTTTAAGAATCTAAATTTACATAGAATCTGAGAAATTAGATGAGAAAAAATTTACATCCTACAACTATAAATCATCTTTGTGTTCATCCTGCACATACTTATGGCATTACAAAGTACTGAAGGTTGGAACAGAATGCAGTTCTCTTTCGGTAGCAGTAGTTGCATCATTTACTTTCTGACTGTAATAGAAATTTTTAAAATATGTTCTGTTTAAAAAGGCACTTATAATTTAAAATAGTTGGTGCTATTTGGGTTTCCAAGTAATTGTTGTATTCCTGGTTTTAAGTTCAACTTGAAGTTAATTTTAGTGAGACGTCTTTTTCGACACTGTTGAGGTTTTTTTCCCCATTTTTTTTTCTATGCAGCAACAGAAATTATTATATAACTACACAAACTTTCCTCATAGGAAAGTATTTACATCATTTTGATATGATTGTTTTCTATTCTCAAAATAAAGACTGAAGTGTGGTAAGTGCTGAGTTTTCTATGTGCTACCACTGTACAGTTATAAAGACTCATGCAAGGTTGCTGTTACATGTGCTTAAGTATGCCTTACAAGTCTGAGTTAGATTCTGCCACCTTTGTGCTGGGTAAGTAAAGCTTCACACAATTCAAATAACTCATTCTGAATTAATTCCTACTTACCACAGGAATGACAGAATATGGCCCTCAGGATCATTTTTGTATATTTCAATCTTACACATAACTATATGAACCAGACGGACTATGAGATGTTCAGGAAAATAACTGGAAATACAGAATGAAACAAATAAATAAACTAACCAATAACAGAAAGAAAGATAAATTAACAGGAATAAAGTCCCTTAAGCATCTGCCCAAGAACTAACACAACACAATCAGGAATTGAGAACATTTATTGCAAGAGCTGAATAACTAAATAATGTTGAACTGGCAAAGCAGTAACAAGTATAACTGGTTAGATATTTATTCTGTCAAAGTCATCAAACACCCCTCACAAACTGACATAAGTACTGCAAAAAGCAATGCACCCCTAACCCATTTTAATGCCTTTTATACTGTGAAGGGAAAAAAGAAAAAAAAAAAAGGTAAAAAATAAAGAAAAGTGAGCTGCTATATACAAAATAAAGAATTAAAAAAACAACTTGTATTTTTGGCAAGGATAAAATCACCCTCAGATTAGCTAGATTTGTTATTTTAAGACTGATGTTTCACTGTTGCATAAGTAACTTTTGTTTTTTCCTGTAAGGACTATTTTTTTTTTCTTTTTTTCTTTTTTTTCTTCTTTTTTTCTTTTTTCTTTTTTTTTTTTTTTTCTTTTTTTTGCATGCTATTTATTTGTGTAAATCATCTGTCATGCCTTAACAAAAACCATCTAATAATGCTTGGATTTGGATTTGCTTTGCGTGCAACCTAGATCTTCCTAACATTAGGAGTCACTCTGCTGGTTTGACTGAGGTGACATGATACTGGTACCTGCCAGGCATTGACCAACTATGATAACAAACAGTTAAACAGCAATAATTAGAGATTTAACCCTTTAGTTCCCCCAACTAGCCTACCAGGAGAATGCTCTGTTACATCATGAAGGCACAACACATTAAATATTCTGTGGCTATGGTCTAAAAACACTTGTGTTACTACAACATTAACGCAGATGGAGATCAACACAAATGCTGCTGGTTTCAGCAATACAAACTGTCTTAGGTATAGACACACACCTGTCCAATTGGAAAAACATGGTTACTGTATTTGCTCCAGTAGAATTTCCTCGGTATGTTCTAGCTGAGATCAACATCAGCTGCCACTCATTAAATGACTGCAGTTAATTTGATCAAGGAATCCAGATTAATATTTTTCTCTCTTACCCACCATTGTGAATTTAAAGTCTTCTTTTGTTTTGCAGTTTCCTTGTTTTATGAAACATAATGGCAGAGTTTGGGTGTTTGTGTGGGGTTTTTTTTGTTTGTTTTCTGGTTTTGGGTATTTTTGGCCAGGTTTTTGTCAGGGTTTTTTTGTTTTCTTTTTTAATGCTGAATTTTGAAGCCCTTACACAAGTCCTTTCATTTCTTAACATTAAAAATAAATAAAAATAAAATAAATAAGAAATTATACCTGAATGCTGGAATAATTTGCTATTACTTGGAAAGATTTTTTTTTTTTTTTTTTTAAATTTTAAAAGCAATTTTCCCTCCCACACCATCACTTCTTTTTTCACTTTTAACACTGGTGTTTTGGGTTCCTTGGAACATTTGTGTGTCAGACAGACTAATAACACAGAAACACCATCACCAAAAAAAAAAACCAAAACAACAGGAAGCAAATGAAAGAAAGCAAAAAGCAACTGTGAAACACAGAAATATGCTACAGTATCTTTTCAAGTGAACATTATAAGTACACAAAAATTGTAAGTAATAATTGTTTCTATTTACAAGTATTTGAACACTGATTGATTTATGTGTCCACTAACATTGTTAATAGCACAACAGGTTTAACATTTACAGTTTCAGTTGCTTTGTTTGCAGTATGATCTCAAGTATAACAGTCCCAGCATAGATCAATGAAAACAAAAGCACAATTTTCTAACTGGATATGCTTTCCAATCATTGCAGTCCACTGAACTTTCTTGCTTTCCCGCTCTCCAAATGCATCTTCTGTTGTTCATAGCAGCAGTCCAGGGTCAAAAAACAAAAAATAGAAAAAGGGTATTTGCAACCTGGAGATATCTCTGCAGATTTTAATAATGTCTATTTAACAAAACCACACAGCTAATAGAAACACTCTTTCATGTTGCAGGACATCACACCTGTTAGCACAGGTAACATAAAGATATGCATATCTCTGCTAGGTGAAGCATAGTTCTAGAGGTCTACCCAGTACATAAAGCTCTGACAAACACACAGTATTAGCAAGTCTAAGTAGGCTAAAGTCATTGGTCCAAAGCAACCGTTTCTTATAGCTGGTGCTCCTTTGGACTCTCAACAGCTCCTGTGGCCTGTTTATAAGACTTCAAGTTGGCCAGAGGAATGTCAGTCATGTGGTTGCCAGTGTTGAAGTGACCCTCACTGGAACCATACTGCTTTCGGTCACTGAACTGGTTTCTGTTGCTATCTTCTTTCCAGGTCCTGGTCAAAGTGTGTCCATTAACCAGTTTGTCCTTCTTAACCCATTCTTTCTGAGGTGCAAAGGTGGAGAGAGGAGACTTTGGCTGTTGGTATGGGCCCAGGCTGGGAGGCATCCAACAGTTGTCCGAGTGACCCAAAACCAGGCATTCTTGAGTACACATCTCTGTAGCTTCAGCTAATCCTCGTGGCCCAAGAGGCCCATCTGAAGAAGAAAAACAAACAGGAAGAGGAAGGAGAAAAAAAAAAAAGAAGACAGAATATTAGATTGCGATATTTAGAATGAAATTTATATATATACCTCATGAGAAAATAAAGAAATTCTGCAACAAAATACTGGTAAATCCAGACAAATTTTCATTCTCTTAGTGCTTTGTAGGGTGTATACTCTCCCTATATGCTACCTATGTAGTTTCCAATAGTGGACATGCAATGCCATTACCCCAAGTCATCAGTCCCAGATCTTACAATGAGTAAATTTAACTCCCTATTTCAGCGATATTAAGAAAATAGATAGGTAGGTAAAAATATCATTGATAGTAAAAACATCCTTTCAGATTCAGTGTGAGGATTAATACAGCTTGTAAAGGCTTACAGTTTGGATGTATTCTCTTCTGGCTGGTGCATAGTTCTAGACATCTACCCAGTGACTTAAACTCTGATGCACACTCCCAACAAGAGAGCAGTTACACTTTGCTGGAGTTACTATGAAACCATGAAACATTTTTTAATACTGAAACAGAAAAGCAAGAAAAATCTGTAATTCTCCTGGCCATTACACACCTCTGAGATGGCTGTTATGCAACCATAAAAATCAAGGGGTAAATGAAAAGAAAGTCTATGTAAATCTTGTGCTTGATGAAAAACTGTTCTCAGAATTCTTTGTAAGTCAGTAATACATGACCAGAGGAGACAGATATGAAGTCTGCTGAAGTACAGTGCATATTAAATATCTACATCATTTTTCACACACTCCTGAAGAGACAGCTGGCCAGCTGTGGGCATCTTGCGATCAAGTCAGCTGTGTCCTCAGTAGTTTTAAATTCCTCACAATCTTACTGCATTTCTAAATGGCTGAATAATGGCTGAATGTGAACTTATTTGGTCAGACTGGATGTATGAGAAAGAGCGAGCCAAGAAAAAAGTAGAGGCATAATTTTGTGTGCCCTTGTTAAGTATTTCTCAACATCTAAGATATGCTTTGTCATTATTCTATTATTGCAATTTTGAGCAAGAATTTTGAGATTCCTCTGCTTTGTTTCAGAGTAAATCAACTGGCTGTAGACATTCAAAGAGTTAAGGAGACATTTTTCTTTGATTAAACAGTCTAGTGACATGAAAGAAATTATAGATTGATTTTTGAGAAAGAACCTTAGCAGGAAGACATGACTAGTGAAGTTAAGAGGCATCTTAAAAAGCAGTACTAATCAGAAGAAAAATGTCACTGGTGTATCAGCAAAATAAGTATATCTGTATAATAATATAATTAAGACTCAAAATGATAAGTGAGGACACTCTAACAAAGATTTCTGTGTTAGAATGCCAAAGAATATTTCATTCTCTTGTACTCCATGCATATAAAATAAATTACTCCTAGTAACAGACCTTATTCTGAATTCTGATATTATCCTAATTAATATTATGGAAATTGCTGCTCCTTCCCAGTTGGTTTTTTTGGGTTTTGGTTTTGCCTTTTTTTGTTTTTAACTGGCATACAACAGTTTATGGTAGCAAATTCCACAGATTATTCACACAAATTTAAAAAATGCAATCAAGTATATTTCAGCATGTTACAATGTAATTAATTTATCATTTTGTCTCTGAATAACTTCTTTGTTCCAATAACTTGAGAATATCAGCATGCTGTTGATATGATTGAAAATAATAATCCAGAATAAAAGTTATTTCTGCATGCCAATTATAAGAAAGTGTCCTATTGCTGACAACTGGAACACGAAAAATGCTTAAAAAAATGCTATTTTTTAATTTAGGCCATTACAAGATGAAATAATTAATCCAGAAGCATTAGGAAAAAAATTAAAAGTAACTGTAAAGTTGGATCTTAGCAGATGTTTCAATGAGAACCAAGAACCTTGATTCTACAAGGAGAACTGTGATAATTCCCTGGAAGAGATGGATTCTTTTTTTTTCTGTAAAGGTCTTCTTTGAATCCTCTAGCATGGAGTTATAATCAAACTGATGCAGGTATTTAGTATAACAAAAATCAATAATAAGTAAAAGTAGTATTCAGTATATTGTAAACATTTCCAGAGGTTAATTTATAGGTTAAAATCTGGTTGCTTTTTGGGGTTTGGTTTTGTTTGTTTGTTGGGTTTTGGTGTTTTTAGGGTTGGTTTTGGTTTTGGTTTTGGTTTGGTTTGGTTTTTGTTTGCTTGTTTGGTTTTTGTTTGCTTGTTTTGTTTTTTCTTCCTGGCAACAGTAATTTAATTTTAATTAGTCTTTTTCAATGTTCAGAGGAAAAGGTAGAGAAGTGGCAGGACTTTTTTTCAACTGTCACAGTATAATGCTATCTTGCTAACCTAGGAGGATAGGCTTGGTAGGCTTTAAAACTTTCAAAATACTGAGAAAAAACTTCACCCAGAATGACACATTTCAAGAACTACAGTGCACGCACTCTGTGCTTTCAATCTATATTGGAATAAAAGGTTAACAGGAGAATCTTCACTATGATAGTTCTGAAGGGGCTAAGTTACTTCTGTTTGGTTAAACAAATTTCAAGAGATAAGAAATTTATTTCCATTTAAATTTTAGATGGGTAATAAGCTGGTTTTACTTAGGACTAAATATATGGTCCTATAAGCTAAGTGTCAAACTCTTTAGAAGATTTACTTCATGTATTTTGCTTTCTTCAGTAACACTTCTAGGCAGTTAATGCTGTTAAACTCAGAATGGATTTTAAACATCCTTTGCTTTACCCATATCTAAGTTGAAAACATTTCTAGGAGCACTGGAATATTTAAATATCTGTTACTATGAGCAGCAGACAGAAATGGGGTAACAATCCTGAGATGAATGCCTGTTCAGGAGGAGCAGTTCCTTGGTTGTTTTGTTGTTTGGGTTTTTTTTTGTTTTTTGTCTAACAAAATACCACTTACTTACACTTAAAAAAATAATTATTGAAGCAAGTCCTCCTCTAGTCAACCTTCCCTATGCAGAGATTTTAATAAAAGGTGAGGCCATGATTGGCAGCCTTGGGTCAATTACAAATTTTATATGGATGTAGGTTACACCGTGGGACAGTTATAGACAGAGAGAGACCTTGCCTTTTTTAGAAAACTGGGAATCACAAGGGAACACGTGTAGGACACTTCTTCAGGATGTACAACTCTTCTAGTAGTTGTGAGGTAGGATGCAAGTCTGGACACATCTCTACAAATGCTTCTATGTAAAAAGCTCTTAAAAAAATGCCTATCCAAAATTAAAGACAAAGTTCAGGCTCCTACTGAAGAGAGTATGCATATTTTCAAGTTCTCTGACTCATGCTTTCCAGTCTGAAAAATATGGGGGATTTTTACTGCCCTTATAAGGTATTGTAAGGTATACAAAAACAAAGAAAAAGACAGTTTTTCAACATGATTTTTTTTGTTTTGTTTTTTGTTTTGTTTGTTTTTCTCAGTTTCTGTTTTGTGTAATTATGTTCTCAAGTATAGACAGTTTATTCTTTTCTGTGAGTTCTTATTATTCAGGTTGTTATTCAGTAGCATAAATTGAAATGATCATGAGCAGCATGATGGGAGAGAGATCTTTTAGGGGTAGCTTACTCTGAAGAGTTGTCTGTTTTTGTATTGAGAAAGCATAGTGTTGCCTTAATGGTAATTATCTTTCTCTTCCACCACTGCTGAGCAATAGCTTTCACTCAATTTTCTATAGCTATTTCATTACCACATACAATGACACCACTTAAAAACCTGTTCCTGCTGCTTTAATTTTATAATTGCATTAATTTGTTTCCTTTCTCTTCATAGAAATGTCACTGAAATTTCTGTATCAAGTTTTTCCACACTGAAGTACTTTATTGATATGTGGCCTCTTTTTTCAACGTATTTGTTCTCTGAACAATCCGTAATACATGAGGCTGGTTATCAGTCTTGGCTGCTTGAATATATAATGACACAAGTGCTGATAAAACTGCAAAAGCCATCTGTCTGTGGAGTTAAATGTTTTGAAAGCAAACACAAAAGTGCATAACAAACACTCCCTTAAATTGTCTTTGTAAATATTTATATCAGATCTTACCAAAAAATGCTTTTTTGCTGTTATTTTATTCTGTTAATAGCTGTCAAGCTGATGCATGACTTGTCTACTTAAAAGCAGACAGGTGTAAGAAGGAAAATAATGTATGCCACTCAAGAGCTGGTCATACCCTAATGCTTGAATTTCTGTATGGTCTCTTATCTCTTTTTATTATACCCAGTAGCAAAACTGCTTTTTTATTGATTAACTTACTGCTGCAATTAGCAAGCAGCTTCTGGTGTGTTGACCAGATGCTTTTCAACCTGCTTCTTTAAAATTCACTTAACATCAGGAAAGTCATTCTTCACTTCTGAGAGTCAAGATCACAAAATAAATTCCACTCAGTGAGATTTTTGGTCTCAAAAGAAATGAATGAGTACTCTTTGCCTGAGGCCACTAGCATTAAGGATAGCACATGGCCATAGTTATGTTTCAATCATAGTCATTTAACTCTTCATATTGCATCTTAAAAAGAAAACCATAGCAACAACATTTTCAGTCCTGTTTAACCTCAAACACAGAGAGCTTTTTTAAGCTTTCATAAGCTCCTTTACTAAATGACCTTTTCTGAGACTACGTATTCTTACAGCCTTTCCCCACATATATTGGAACTGAAATTACATTATTACATTTCATAGAGGTGTTGTAGCTACTGTATATAATACATACAAAAACTAGAATACAGTTTATAAAGGAAAATATTTTTTTTTTCCCTCTTAAATATCAGCCAAATAAATGAGAAGGACTTTTCTTCATTTCTAATCTGTCAAAAAAAAACAAACCAAAACAAGACTACAGAGCCACACACGCTGCACTGGATGTGTTTTCTTGACATTATTAATTAACAGCAAGATTCTTCAGTGATTACTGAAGAATATTTTTAGTGGCTTATGGTCATTCTACCTGGCACAGCCAGTGCTGATAAAATCACATTCTGTCCCCAAATCCCCTTGTTTCAAGGTTCCTGGATTAGTATCATTGCTGGTACCACTTTTGGTAGACTTATCACCACCACTTTGTAACCTGCTGCCTCTCTCTCCCCTTCCTGGAGCTGCATCCTCTGTACTCAGGAACAGATCAAGAAACCCCTGCCAGATTTTGTTCTTTCTCTTGGCCCAGGCTTCTTTTCATCAACACTGAACTATATAGTACTGTATCAGTAGCTTACATCTCCATTGGTTAGCAGAGATAAGCTGCACAATACCTCAACTAGCACAATAACAGGAGGGAGAAGAAGGGGGAGAGAAGGGTGGGGTGGGTGGTGTAAGGATGTGTGGGAGGTACCACCAAGAATACAGAAATGCAGCAACCAAAGCATTTTCTGAAAAGACAGGAAAGCCTGGTAGAATTAGATTTTCTACAAAATTTTGTGAAGTCCTTAGATGATCCAGATGGGTTACACAGGTTAGTGTAGTGATGCTTTGGAAGTGGGGGAGGCACAGGGGTGTTTCCTGTGAGAAGCTGCTGGAAGGTCCTCCAGTTCCAATCCTGACACTGCCTCTACCCAAGGCCATATAAGCAGATATAAGAAGCTGGATATACCTCTGTGAGTAACATATTCAAGAAAGGGAGAACAAAACTACAAATATATATATATATGCATATATATATATATATATATAAAGGACCTGCTTAACAGAATAGAGAATGAAGTGAGAGAGCAATGCCAAAGCAAAGCGTCAGCTGACCAAGGTCAGCGAAGAAGAGGGGGGACAAGGGGAGAAGGTGCCATATGCAGCCCCTGGTGGGATGGCAGCTGTGCCCCTGCAGCCCATGGAGGAGCACGGTGGGGCAGTCCCTGAAGGACCATGGTGAGGTAAATGTGGATTTGTAGCCCCTGAAGTGTCACGGGTGGGCAGATGTGAATCTGCAGCCTGTGCAGGATCACAGAGAGAGGCAGATATGGATCTTCAGCGGTGGAGGACCCCATGCAAGAAGAGGTGACTGTTCCTGAAGCAGACCATGACATTCTGGGCAGCCCATACTGGACCAGTCTGTTCATGAGGAATTGCACCTCTTCAGTGGAACTCATGTCAGAGGATTTATGAAGGACTTTTTCTATGAGAGGAACCTCATGTTGGAGAGGGGGAAGAATGGGAGGAGTCCTCCTGAGGAGGAAAGAGAGGCAGAAACAACATGTGATGAACTGACCCTAAATCCCACTCCCCATCCCCCTGTGCTGCTGAGGGGGAGGCAGGAGTGAAGCAATTCAGGCCCAGTAAGAAGGGAGGGGTGCTGGTGGGGAAGGTATTAAGAACTGGTTATGTTCTTTCTTTCTCCTCATAAATTAGTTTTTAATAAGTAAATTAGTATTTTCCCTTCCCAAGCTAAATCTGTTGTGGGGTTTTTTTTGCCTCTTTACATAATTGGGGAACAAAAACTTCCTTGTCCTTGTCTTAATTAATGAGTCCTTGGGTGGATTTTCTCCTCCCTGTCACACAGTTGGGATGGGGGGTGAGGAAGTGGAGGCCTGATTGATACTGTCTGTGCCTAAACCATGACATGTAGGTTTCTAAGATCAGAACTATAATTTCAAAAATCATGCGTGACTTCTTTTTCTCCTTTGGGTGGCTGAATTCTTAAAGGCAAGATTATTCAGCTACTTAAAATTCTGATTGTACACAGAATCGCCTCAGTCTTCCAATGATCATTTCATGCCTAAATTTAAGAAAGCACTCGCTTCCTTTGAAATCTTGAATATCTAAATGTGTTTGGCATTTTAAGAGTTCAACTAAAAAATGCCAACAGGTTATAGCTTTGAAAAATATAGCAGTGCAGTGGACTTTTCCTCCCTCCACTTTACAACTTGTGGTTGTAATCACAACCTGATTACTGGAAGGGGACCTGCCTTTCTTTTAAAAGATTGTTGAGCAGTGGTTTGAACATTTCTGGCAAACTCGGCTCAAGTTCCTTTTCCTCCTGGGATTTTAGTCTCTCTCTCCTATAGGTGTTCAAGAATCAAACTTAACCTTGGTAATAAAACTTATTCTGACAAATAAATAAAAACCAGTAATCCATCCTGTATGTAGCGGAGACCATATTATGTTTTCTTAGACACCAAAGGAATGGTAATTACTAATCTAATTAGTTTTACAAACACATGCTTCTGAAGTTTCTGCAGATTGGAGCAAATAGGCTTCTTTATTCAGCTAGATGTCCAGCTAGATGCAGAGCAGGTGCCACAAGACTAAGTTTGCATGTCTCTATGCCTAAGTAAATACGCTTAAAGTTCAGCAGTCTTGAGTTGCTAATAATCCCAAACAGTCTTCCAAACCATCTTGTTTGGAAATGGAAAGTTCAGACTATAGTCAGACCCCATTAACAGCTCTCTGCCACCTAAACAGACCCTTGAACTTGGTTCAGGTGTATGTTATTACATTTCTGGTTTAGCTATGGGGGTTTTACAATAGGAATGAATACTGAATTAATTTGGGACTTAATTCTTAGCAATATTTCAGTAACCAATACATTTTTATAGTCATGTGGTAGTTCCTCTTGAGTGTTTGAAAAGTCAGTTTTAACCAAATTCTTGCCACTGGTTTTCCATAAAAGATAGAAAGCAACCCATTTCCTAATCTGTACTGAATCCACCTTATGGGACTGCTGAGTTTGTGAGATACTAGGAGTCAAGTTTGTTTAGTGTTGTCTAGTCTTTATAAATAGATAGATGAATTTACTGATGTTAGACTTCAGATCATTCTCTGGGCAAATTGCCATATTTAAATCACAAGAGCATGTTCCACGAAATCAGGGGTGTAGGAAGATGCCACAGGAGGCTTTTCAAATCAGTTATGGTCTGGAGTAGTGCTGAGCTGCCCAGAGAATGGTTTCACCCAGTTAAATTCTGAAGGGAAATAAACAAAACAAAACAAAAAACCACAAACTAAAAAAACAACCAAACAACCAAACAAAAAAACCAAAAAACCCAAAAAACCCAACCCAGAGTGGCATAGCGATCTGAACACAGGCAATGTGCAATCCATGATAAGTAGCATAGCTGGATTTTTATGACTAGTGGAAAGCCATTCTGTAAGCAGCACAGGACCACTCCAGATCATCTAGCCATTTTTTTCTGGTCTTAAAAATCTTTCTATCAGCAAATATTAACAGAGGTCTGCATTGTGTTTAAAATTTTTCTGACAAGTGTTGCAAATTGTAATGTCCCCTTTAGAAATATAGTAGATACGAAATAATATCTGGGATTGTTATTCTGGTATAAAGTATTCTGTCATTAAAAACAAACAAACAAACAAACAAACCCTCACCAGCTACTGCAATTTGTATTCTGAGCTTAAGTGTCACATTGTGGATGCAGACAGTCACCTTCGAGGGAGAGCAGAAGAAAAGAAGTGCAAACAGGATTTGGCAAAACCCCCTTTTGTTAACAAATAAATAAAGATTAAGTGTTTTACACATCTCTCATACAGATTTCATTCTTTGGTCACAGATGAAAAGTCAACATTTGCAAATGGAGATAGTCCAAGTACAATAATACATGGGCAGCCAGAATAACAGATTCTCTCCCTGAGAGGATATTGTTATTTAGACAGACTTCATGGCACACAAAGAGCAGACAGCATATCTTTATAAATTTGCACCCAACTTCAGTATAGCGTGGAACTCATCCATCTTCTTGTCCACTGAAGCTACTCCCATGAAGAATGCTATCTCGTGTAATCTTATTTCCTCAAAATTAGCATTTTCTCCTGCTGTACATTTAATTTTAGCAGGACGATCGAACACATTGAAATTCCACAGAGTATTCAAGTGAACCTTCTAAATTTGATTGGATCACTTAATGAGACCAAAGCACAGTCAGTGGTAAAGTATTTGGAATAATATTCATTTTCATCATGAATCTTTTTCATTATGTAGCTCTTCATTTTGCTGCCTAAAGAAGTCTTTATTCCCAAAAGGTGATGATGGATGATGATAATAAAATATTTATAAAGCATCCCATGGTCAAAATCATTTGCTATCTTTTTTATCTCACACCTAAATATTTATAGTAGTTGATCAAAATATTTTATTGAATTGATTTACAGGCAACCTGCTGACACAGCATCACTTTTGACATGGTCACATTTTCTGATCTATTAATATGGCCCAAAAATGAAATTGCTGTCAGTTAAAAACAACTTAGGTATCAATTTACAAGATTCTGTCAACTGTATATCATAAAATCAAATTTTGATGAGTAATTTTTACAAATTGCATGTGAGAAAAGTTAATAATCAATATATATAAAAAAAGGTATTTTTCAAAATAAGAAATACTGGCAAACAGCTGTGAAACTGAGCTGAACAATAGTTCTCTCAATATTTCAGGGCTTTTTTACTTTATGCAGCTGCTGTATGCCTCACCATTAACTTATATACACACACGAACTTATATACAGCAGTAAAAAAAATAAAACCAATCAACTTGAATTTAATATTATTTTTTAATTTTTTTAAAAAAAGTCTAAATTAAGTGGGGTTTATACTTTACTTTTATACATATTTTTATGTATATCTGTCCATCTAAGCCCTTTGTTTTAATTTAACAAGTGAGTGGAATTAAAAGAGTGGCGCATATTGAAGTGAATGGAATCCCTCACAAAATGAGCAACTTAATTTCTGTGCTCAGGTTGGGTATGCAGTTATCTTAACCTCCTTTTGTTATCAAAGGAGAAGGAGGGATTTGCACAAAGTGATTCAGCTCTCTATTCACCTTCTGGAGTTGTGAGTGTCTGTCTCGCTTGATGAAAAGAAAATCTCTGGCTGGTGGTTTTATCTACCTCTATGTCTTTAAAATGGATCTGATGAGCCTAGATTTTTGTAGCAATTCCAGAAGATGTTAGATTAATTCACTCTGATCTCTTGAAAATGCACTTGAATAAGTTTTCTCTATTACAAGCAAAATGGCTCCAGCATTCAGTGAATAAGCCAGCAGACAGCTATGCTATCCAGAATACCCAAATGGCAGTGCATCTTGAACATGCTCCAGAAGGAAGATTATGAAACTTGGAAAATACTGATTGGAGGGTGCCTGCTATAGTTAAATTATATATAAAAAAATCAGTGCTTTAAAATTATCCTAGTTTTCCACACTTTGAAATAGGTGGAAAACCCTGAAATGCTGCTATTTGTAAATGAGAGAAAAGACTGCAACTATCGAGGTTTTCTGAACTCTTAAAAGTAGGACAGAACCTACAATTAAAAGCCTGGAAAACAGAAAACTGCAAAAACCTGATAAATGTGAAATTTATAGGTCAGATTAAGAAAGATATCATTGTAAGTTATTTACCACATCATAAATCTGAGTTTTAAATTTCGGAAAAAATTTATATTCAGAGATGCATATGGCTTATTTACTGTATTTATCCCCAGAATATTGTCAACTCATATAGTTATAAAACACAGTCCATCTATTAAATTTTAGTAGTTTTCTTAGTTCATATTACTCTTCTTTGATGAGTCATTCAGTAATTGTCTCTGAATATCTCCAGTTCTCTTATAAGCCCAAATATATTGCTAATTTCTCTGTAGTCTTGATATACTACTTAAATGGTTACAGAGCAGAGCCCCTTGCGTGCCTTCGCACAGCACACAGAGGACAACCACATGATCAGGTCAAGTCAGCATGAGTTTATGAAAGGCAGGTCCTGCTTGACTAACCTGATATCCTTCTGTAAGAAGGTGACACACTTAGTGAATGAGGCAAAAGCTGCAGATGTTGTTTACCTGAACTTTAGCAAAGCCTTTGGCACAGTTTTTCACACCATTCTTCTGGACAAACTATCTGCTCATGGCTTGGACAGGAATATATTTTATTAGGTAAAACACAGGCTGGATGACCACGCCCGCAGAGTTGTAGCGAACGGAGTACTGGGCTGCTGGCCACCAGTAGTGTTCCCTAGGTCTCAGTCTTAGGGCCAGTTCTGTTTAATACCTTTATAATGACCTGAATGAGGGAATCAAATGCACTCAGTAAGTTTGCAGACAAGATGGGAAGGAGCACTGATGTGATTGAGGGTAGGAAGATTCTCCAGAGGGATCTGGGCAGGCTAGATCAATGTGCTGAGGTCAATATGAGGTTCAATAAGGCCAAGTGTCAGTGTCAGGTTCTGCACTTGTGTCACAACAACCCTATGCAATGCTACTGGCCTGGGGAAGAGTGGCTGGAAAGCTGTCCCACAGAAAAGGACCCAGGGGTGCTGCCAACAGCCAGCTGAATATGCCACAGCGGTGTGCCCAGGTGGCCACAAAGGCCAACAGCATCCTGGCTTGTATCAGACCTAGTGTGGCCAGCAGGACTAGGGGGGTGATTGACTCTCAGTACAGCTGAGGCCACACCTTGAATACTGTACTTAGTTTCTGTCCCTTCACTACAAGAAGGACATTGAAGTTTTGTGCCTTGCCAAAGCAAAGGTGATGAAGCTGATAAAGGTTCTGGAGAACAAGCCTTAGCAGAAGTGTCTGAGGGAACAGGGCTTGTTTAACCTGGAAAAAAGGAAGTTGAAGGAAGAACTTATCTGTCTCTACAGATACCTGAAAGTAGTGAGGGCAGGGTTGTTTTCTTCTTCCAAACAGTAAGTGTTAAGAACAGAGGAAACAGCCTCAAGTTGTGCCAGGGAAGGTTTTGACTGGGTATTAGGAAAAAATTCTTCTTCCAAAAGTGTTGTCAGGCACTGGAACAGGCTGTAGGGAGACTGTAGAGCCTCCATCCCTGGCGGTATTTAAAAGCCATGTAGATGTAGTGTTGAGGGACATGGTTTAATGGTGGATTTGGTAGTGCAAGATTAATGGTCGGACTTGATGATCTTAAAGGCCTTTTTCAACCAAAATGATTCTATGAGTCTATAATATTCAGGCATTAGTTTAATAAATACTTGATAGCTTAAGAACAAGAATTTCGTCATTCTATTGAAAGAAGATTTTTTGTAGTAGGTGTTGTATTCTAATAAAACGTAACTTTTCTTTAAAAGGACACCATATATGTTAAGGTTGCATAATACTTTGTTCAAGAAAGTTCAAGAAATATCAGGAGGCCAAGTGTCCAACAGAACTTGATGAAAAAGAGAACTACAGATTCCAAAATATAAGCTTACCACTTTTAACCACCACAGAAATGTGTAAGAAGAAACTAGGACAGAACCAGAGCAAGAGTTGTCTTCTTTTTAATCACAAATAGTGGCGTTCTTCATGAAAATTATCTGATATGGAAAAGGGTTTTTTTTGCCGTAAGCATAAAGCTTACTTCACTATACCACAACCTTTCCAGACTTCCAGGAACTTGGTTTCAGATTTCAGTATATTTCTGCATTAAGTTTCCCTTTTTCTCAAGTCCAACAAAACATAGTTTTATGAGGCACTGCTGGCGGAGGCTGTCATTTCGTTTCTCTCCAAAAGTAACAAGTTTGGGTTTTAATCTTTGGAAAAATAGTTCCAGGTTATTAACTTTGTGACCTTTAGCAAATTTACAACATAAGCTGCTGCCAGAAACAATCAGTGTAGCTTCATTTCAAATTCTATCACTTAAGTTTTTTTTAAACATTCAGCCTTATTTCATAAGTATTATTTTCTTAGCACTAGATTAACCTCTGTACAATGGCAAGTGCCAAAGTAAACATTTTTCCCACGATGTTTTAATAAAAAGAGGGATTGGTTACTCAAGGAATAAATGAAAAATGGGAAGAAAAATCAATCAATCAAACAAAAAAACAAACCAAAACAACAACAAAAAAAAACAATATAAAAAAGTTGAAAAACTTGTACTTTCCAAATCATCTTAGAGCAAAACAAAAGTGCAGGCATACTATGGTAGTTAAAACCAGAATATTAATTAAGAAATATAATTAAGACTATTTTTGCACAGATATATGAAATTCATTCTGTAATCAGGTTAATTGAAGTTTTCTAAACAAATATTAAATTTAAGTTAAAATGCATGTTTCTAATTAAGTCCTGTGACTAATGTATGTCTCTTGTCACTTTCATGTGTTTTCTATTTTCTTTCAGTACAATTCAGACTAAAATCAAATTTGGGTTAAACTGAATTTGTTGTAAATTTGTGGCAGATGCCTTGTGTGTAAGTGCTATTATGTAAATAAGTAGCTTAACTGAAAAGACCTTTTGAAGCACATTTCTCTTTGCAGAAATAGAACCTAAAGCTGGGAACCCATTCTCCTAACCTAAGCTACATGAATCTGAATAACTGAAGTATGTAACAGAAAAGAGTGCTTAAATTAGTTGCCTAGTAAGCTTGATTACATTGTTTATTTTGTTTTCCATTCTACAAAAAATATATGCTTGATAAATTTCACAGGACGCAGATGTCAGAGATGCCATTAAACTAATCCAGAGACGAAAGAACCATTTCCTAATTCTGCTTGTATAACAGCATCTCATTTAGTTAATTTTGTAAAATTCAGTTCAGTGCCAGTTGAGTTGTCAGAACTGCAGGCATATTACACAGCAAATACTAGGGAGTGCTTTTCTTCATTATGTCTGAGCTACGACCATGCTTCAGTTCCTTCATTTTCTTTAAAAACTATGTTCATTTACATCATTTTTTCAGAAGAGTTATCCATAAGTCTCTTAATGAGCTTATATAGTTTATAGTAAAACTCCCATTAAACAAATGTTCCTGAGTCAAAACACATTTTATTAAACCATGCTTAAAAATTAATCTGTGCTGCATTTAGCCATTATATTCAATATACTGAAAATTAATATGGAAGCAATGTCTGTATACCCTGCTTTGCAAATAATTCTGGTTAGTCACAGAGTCCAATTTTAATCTTTGGCAAATGCTATATTCCAGGCTTTCAAATTTTACCTGGAAGACTGAAGAAAAAAATCTTTGTGGTTTTAAAGAGGAAATATTTCATATGATCACTGAATACACATTTAATTGACTTTATTCTGTCTTCTTTCTCTTTGATGAAAAATCTAAGCAAACCAAGCCTTACAAAACTCTTACGTTTTTTTTCTTTTTTTTTGTTTTTCTTTTTAATGCATAATATCATTTTCATGCAAGAAAAACTAGAAAGTAGGCCAGTGGAAGTTGCATGCAAATTAAACTGATGCACAAAGTCTATGAGTGGTATGTCTCCCCTACCACATTTAGAGCAATGTTCTGGATAGCATCTCCAGATGTCTGAACTTCTTAAAGCAAAGATTAAAAAATATTTTGATTTTTAAATGGTTTGAGGGAGATGCTGAAGTAGTAAACACAGATTATGAACAGTTACACATATAACAGGCTCTTCATGTTCTCCTTTATGAGTCTACATAGCTTGGTTTCCCAAGTAATTAAAAAAAAATAAATTGAAAGTTTGAGAAATTTGGTCCTTGTATAAAGCTATTTTTGGGCAGAAGCATACCAAGAGCAACAGTTATTTTACTTTTCTTAATGCACTGTTTTTGTAAAACATCAGAATGCAATATATGAGACCTGCTTACCTCCTTAGAATTCATTGGATTGTTACAAACTTCAGCTAGAAGCTTATATTGCTTGCCCAGTCTATAAGTTCCAACTCCTGGAACATGACAGCTGCCAATACTTCACAATCATACATTTTCTTCTTGCATTGAAAAACCAAACCAAAACAAAACTAAAAAGACCAAAAGCTGATTTACCAAAATTCAATAAGCGAATGAAGAAACCTAGCTGCTGGATTTAGTTCACTTAGCACTAATGCTTCACCTCCCTGACAGGAACTGCAGTGCAGATGTTAATTACTTTTTTTAGAACACCCTGTCAAAACACCTAAGAATTATTGTTCCACTAATAACGTCATCCTGCACTTGGTTTCAATGACTGATTCTAGCTGAAGAATGCTGAAAAGGATCACTGACACTTGGTTAGGACACCCAGTCTCTCCCTGCAAACCTGAGCCAGCAATGCATGGCTTTGTGCCAACACTTTAGCTTTAAAAGAGGAACTATTATAAAATTGCAGTTATAAGGGAATTAACAGTCACATTTAAGAAGATTGTTACCCTTGTATCAAGTGAGTTAATTTATTTAATGGTAACTTCAGAGACAGTATGTAATTTAGAAACAATGCCTAACACTTTAGAGCACAAAAACCTATCTAAGATGCCAGAATACTTTATTAGTAGACAAATAAAAGTATTCCAAGACAATTTATTCAGTGGGATAACAGAGATAAGCATCTGTTTTTCTTCACACACCTCTTCTCCTTTGAAATAACTTGGAATTTTGCTGCTTCCCTGGGTGTAAAACTGGTTGATTTGTCTGTATAGAATACCAAAGGAATTTTAGGAGCAAGCCTGATTTAGGAAAGCATGAGCTGAAAGAAACTGACCAATTCCCTTGTGAACTACAAGTCATTCATTTAGCATTTAGCTTCTCCATATACCACACAAGTTCTTCCTTCACAAGTTCTTCAGCTCAAGACTCTGCTTTTTCCAAGTTTTCTATATATGGTGCTGCTTAGTCTCTTTTTTGACATGTTTTCAACTCAGGTCTCGTAAGTATTCCTGTTTTTTTACTCAGAAAAGCTATTTCCAACAACCATCTTCTCATCTGCCTGGATGGTAAGCCCTTCTCCTACACATTTAAATCACTGAATTCAGTTGCCAGATTTCATTTTAAACGAGTGAGGGGTTTCTTTTTTGTACTTTATTTAGGTATAAAACTTAAGGCTACTTCCATACAGAGGCATAAGTAAGTAGGATTCATTCTGCCCTTGGGTTCAGCTCTAGAGACAGTCATCTGAACTGATTATGGCAAGAGAAGGTTTCATCTTGTATATTTGCCACTTAAAAGATCAAGGTGATGAAGTGCTACAGAGGAGCCAAGTACAGAACTGAGATTCAGATTCAGATTCAAAATTTAGATATTTACAATGTATATACCTTCCTAGGAACCATATATACACTTCTTATTTTAATTAACTAAGATCCTGTCAGTTCTATTGGTCCAGTCAATATAATACAGCAATTCACCAAACTAAGTGTACAGAACTGACCGTATTCACTAGATCTCCATGAGGCCCCAAATTCTTATGTACACGCCTTTATTGTAGATGGCTAAATTTATCATTTGAATCTGGAACTATATCTGTTGAAATTTGGAACTTCAGCTTTGCCATAACACTTCATCACTTCATTCTTTTAATGTGCACACACAGATTAGGAAACATTTCTTTATACATTAATTATTTCTTTGAAACTAATTCCTATATCAGACTGCTGCCTTTTTACTTACAAAACTAAGCCCATTGAAATAATTAATTTTCCTGAGCTTTGTTACTTGTAAGTGGATTCCATCAGAGGTCCCATTCTAGCAAGGCTTTCAGATGATCTCAAAACACAGGCTGAAGAGTTTTGTGGCAATTTCTCTAGAGAAAATTCTCATTCTTTTCTGCATTCTGACATAAAAATAGAATATAATTTCATAGAAATACCAGGCACAACATCCACTTTCACAGTATAGCAGATCTCTATCACCATAGCAGTAGGTATTTCTGCAGTATTAAGGGACCAAAGCTGTAGCTATAGGACAGAGTGCCAGGCCAATAAAGCTGAAAAACAGTCAAAAACCGAAAATTCCACTAATGCTAGTGGCCTTGTTGAGTGCAAGGTGAGATGACAAACTCTTCAAAAAATTTGAAAAGATGGATTACATTGTAAATTGTATTTGGTCCCCCATTCCAGCCTTAAGTGTTAGAAGTATTCCTGATTAAAATGGAAAATGTTGCTCCCTGCTGTGGGGAGAAAAATAGCACTGAAAGAAGAAAACACCTGGCAGACACCTTGAATATGAAACTTTTTATTAAGCACTGCATTTTTTTTCTTTGTTAATTAATCTATTTGCAACTTCTCAATAGTCTGACTTTCAAGGGAACTTGACATTCTGTCAGTTGTGAAACCTGTCTTAAAGAACATGGGAATAACAGAAACATCTAAGTAGTTTGTTCTCTGCTGGCTTGCATATCCCTTCCACAGTGCTCTTTTTCCAGAAGGCAATAACTTTAAAAAAGTCTTTGCCCTAATGTTTATGCATTGAGAGCGTATTCTCTGGTCTTCTGTTAGTTTACTAAGTAAACCTCCAGGGTCCTACTATTTTTGAACTAAAAAATGGAGGTAGTAAAGTCTCATTGTTGACAAGACTGATTAAGTAAGAGTGCAACACTCGTCTGCACAAATGTCCACCTAAGCATGGCCTGTTCCAGACACAGCACTCACTAGAAATACTTCCTTTAAATTTTGTGCTACCTCTGTTGCATACCACCTAAGATTTCCTACCCAAACTTGATGTGCTTTTGTCTGATACCTGCTGTCTATTGCAGAGACATTTTTTACAAACAGGCACAACTTGCTAGAGGAAATATTACAAATTCAGCACCAATCAATTTTATAAATATGTTAAGTATGAATGCTACCTGGCTGGGATGTCGTAAGTATGCAGCCAGTCTTAGAAAAGAGAAAAGCAAACACAAATTACCACAAACCTATAAGAACTGATTTGAATGAATTAAACAGAATTAAAAAGGAAAATAGAACACATGACATCAGAAAAATGGGAAAATCTGCCATGTTAGTTTTAAGAATGGTAGATAATGTGATATACACTAGTTCATTTTTAGAAGCAAAGGAAATAAAGTAAATCTATTCCTTCTGAACTTTAGTAAAGCATGTGATGAAGTGTCATATAGGAAATTATTTTAGTGTAGCTAGAATATTTGCTAATAATCTGCTAATTTGAAAAACCTGTAGGTTGATCCAAAGAGTACATATATAGTGCTGAAAGGGGAAGAACGGGACTAGAGAGAGGTTCCACACAAATCAGTAACAGAACTAATCCTGAAAAATATTTTCAGTGAAGACCTTGATATAGTTATGTGCAAAGGGCTGATACAATCTTCTCCTCACACAAAACTGGGAAGTACCACCAGTAAAGATCAAGTTATCAAAAGAACTAAAGAAAGAGAAAAGGCAGGACTACTTTTATTAGGGAAGACTAGGAGATTATAGCTTTTTTCATTTAGGAAAATTAAACCAGAGAGAAAACTGTGAAGAGTAAGTGTAAACAAATAGGGACTTAAAATTACTTTGTAAATTAAGAGATACTATTGTCATAAGAATAAATCCAATGGCATGGTGTCTACGATAATAGCCTGCTGGACCCCTTCTTTACAGGTAGATTCTTGCATTAGCAAAAATTCGGCAAGAAAAATGGTAGACACCTTTTTACATTGCATATTAGTGGAAGTTACATACTCCTATATTTCATATTTTAATGTCTGCCCACAGTCATGGCAGCTGATGTAAAACAGAAGTTTGCTCTGTAATAAAGTATTAAGACACTATAGTCACAATGAACTGTTTCTAATACAAGATGGTAGAAGGATTTATAATTCCTTACAGAGAGAATATGCAGCATTAAGGACAGAAATTCTTAGCAAGAAGGTGAAATTTTTCAATATGAATGCTGTGCAGCATTCACGTACTTTCGAAAAATCTCATCTACTAAAAGAAGGTACTAGAAGTAGGAATGACTGGATGAAATAGTGGCATTTGTAATTGAAGCATACCTTTCAGCTAATCATCTACATTCTTTAATTAGACTCTTTTACAATGTGATTCATCTGAACTCCTTTAGGTTTTACTTTACGATGAAATGAATTGTGCCCTGCAAGTGTCTACTTCTCCCTGCTGACTACTAAATTACCCAAAGTGCCTAGATAAGATGTATACATGGGATCCTTAACTTCTACAGCTGAAGCAACAGAAGACAGATATTTCAAAATATCTACTGAATCGAAGACAAAGTGTGACCTTAGCTATGTCATTCAGTTCCTCTGTGTCTTTACTGATCACTTGTAAGATGAGGATAATAGATTTTCTATACCTTCCAGGGTAATGCAGTGGGTTGTGGATTACATGGCCCTCTAATACCATGGCAATGGATGCCCTATAAGTACTTAAGCCTTTTCTGGATTGTGAAATGAGGAAACCAAGAATAACAGACAGTAAAACCCACAAACCAATTTCTTTTCAGAGAGGGCCATTTGACAACTCCCTGAAGCAAAGTGTCATTGAAGAATGGAGTTCGTGCAAAGCATGCTATGATTAATCATAAAAATAACAATGATGCTTTCAAAGGAGAGGGTATCCCTCCCTCCTGAATAAGAGAATTCACAAAGGATATGCTTTTCTCTTTTGTCATGGGCTATTCCATTTGTCTCAGGATTCAAGTAAACAATTGCTGCAACAATAAATGAATACACTGTGTGCATTGCCAACTGATACATGATGCATCTTTTTAAATTTTCTTTGTCTTCTTTTAAGACAGTGGTCAGGGAAATGCTTCCTAGCATTCAAATCTTTAGTGAAAAAATCATTGCAATGCATTCCTAGAGTTATACTATTACTCTGGTAATAAGATATGTACTTGTTTCATATATGTAAAGGATGATTTTGGTCTCATTTACAGCAATACCTGTTGTCTTCAGCTGAATTATTCCTAGTTTACCCAAGAACCACTGTAAGAATCATCCTCATATTTCAGCCAGAGCTTACAAATCTCCAGCAGGAAAGTGCCTTTTTATTGTAAGGCTAAATTGGCATTCATCCACAATTCCCCAGGAGAAAGGGTTTTTTAACCACATTGACTTAGAGAAACATAGAGGCTTTATTTATTTAAAATCAAGGATATAAATATTTTAACAGCAGCAGCAGCATCCGTAAAGAGAAGGCAAGCATTCAGTTTACTGCAGATAAAAAAATCTCCTGTTAGGTTGTCTAGAGCTAATGGCCAATGATAGAATATCAGAGAAATAGGTACAAAGAAGTACTTGTCAATAATAAGAACAACAGCACTGTATTTACAATCCAATGTTTAAAGCCAAAATAGACATTCTTTTCTCTGTTTGATCTGAGGAAAATTTATCTGCAGCTCACAGACCTGAATTTGTCTTCTTATGTCACTCAAAAGAAGCACTGAGATAATTGTGCTAGAGATGACAGACTAGTAACCTCTCTAGCAAGCCAGACCTGGGGGGGAGTGTCTGTCATATTTTTTATGTCTGGAATGGAAGCATTCTTACTATTTAGAAATGCTCCCTTTTGTTCTCCCATAGTGCCTGAAATTCATTCGCAAGAGATATGAAAAGTTGAACTTCATCTCATAGAAAAAAATCTGTTCAATTTCCATAGGAACAAAGAATCACAAAATGAATGTAAATCTTTTATTTATTTTTTTCTTCTTGAAACAGAATAGCACACAGAAGTCAACAAACAGATCCTCTGCTATACCAACTGTTATAACACCACTAAAGTTAGGTATGTCCCTGTCAGTATCCATCTTTGTAAAAGACATAGAAGCCAATACTATTCAACCTCAACCATACAAAAAACAGTGAAAGAAGATCAGATTATTTGTAGGTACACATTTGCAACTGACATATTGCTAGCCAGAAATCTGCCAGGATAAGAAAGAAAAAATGCTGACTTAATGAGCTATTGTATTTTAATAGAAATATTTCTCTCAAAACATTCATGCAGTATTTTACTTGTAATAATAATTTATCACCCTGAGTAAAATATAAGAGGCAGAAAAAGCTTCTGGATTAAAGGGACAGAAATTTGGGAGACCAGACTCAATATCAAAGCATGTTAAAATCACATTATTAAAACCATATAGTGAAAGATCACGAACAGAGCTCTGAATCTTGAAAAGTAATAACATTACCAGTTGAATGATATTCACAATTGTCTTACTTCAGTTTGGCAATTCTCTCATCTAAAACCAAAATTTATATGATATCAAACATATTCTAAAAACAGATATAATACGTGGTTAGAAACAGATAAATATATATATACATATATACATATATGTATATATATGTATATTTAAGAGCTTCCATCGGAGATATTTTTTAAACTGTCAGTGCAATGTCAAGCCTTCAAAACTTAATTTTCAGGAAGCAATCTGAGACAGTGCCCTAGTAATGACTTTCATTTAAAACTGCAAATATCATTCAAATCTGTATTGGCAAGATCTTAATAACATACAGTTTCTACTTTTAAAAGAATGCTATGTTCTTTGCACATTTATCAGGGGACTGGGGAGCCTCTGTTTTCCTCTGCTCGACTAACAAACCTTTATCTCTTGCTTCCTCTCAGGAACTCTGTAATTCCCCACAAAACTGTCAAAGCACTCTTGCTTGTCCTGAATTTCCCCCTCTGTTTACCTTATCTATAGGCCATAAACAAGTAAGACGAGACATCAGTAAACAGCTTCTCTCAGAATCCAACACCAGTCAGAAAAAGACCCCTGCAAGCACAGCAGTATTCACATGTAACTTGCATTGTGAGCACATAACTGCTGTGCACAAGCTTCCTACAGGGTCTCCTCCACCAGAGCCTGTTTTTGACAAATAGAGAACTACAGTTACTCCTTGATGGTGAATTTCATATGGTTTTATTTGCCTCTGATGTAGGTCTGTTTAGGTTTTTGGAACTGAGTACAAAATGGACAGATGTCTAGACGAATTTTAAATAAGTCTTTTATTTTTAAAAGACATTTGAGATGTCATTGTGTCTAGTTCTGGAGTCTCTGACATAAGAAGGACATAGAGCTCCCTAAACATGTCCAGAGGAGAGCCACTGAAGTGATCAGAGGACTGGAGCACCTCCCCTATGAAGCCAGGCTGAGGAAATAGAGGTTGCTCAGGCTAGGGAAGAGGAGGCTCCAAGGTGACCTTACAGCAACCTTCCAATATCTGAAGGGGGTCAACAAGAAAGCTGGGGTAGGGCTTTTTACATGGATGTGTACTGAGAGGAAAAGGGGAAATGGTTTCAAACTTGAAGAGGGGAGATTTAGGTTAGACATTAGGAAAAAAATCTTTCCTGTGAAGGTGGTGAAACACTGGAACAGGTTGCCCAAGGAAGTTGTGGCTTCCTTCTGCCTGGAAATGTTTAATACAAGGTGGGATGGGGCCTTGAGCAACCTGATCTAGTTGAAGGAGTTCCCCTGACCATGCAGGGGAGTTGGGACTAGAAAATCTTTAAGGTCCCTTCCAACCCTAGCTCTTCTATGACTGCAGAACACAATTATATCTTGCTTTGTAAGCACGTTATTACTCAAGGAGGGATTAAGTTCTATTTCAAGTAACGAGCAACTAGCATTAATGACTTTTAATGAATTTTTTCCCTTCTCATGCATCCTATTCTTAGGTCAGTCCCATTATTCTGCCCAGCCTATACAGCAGAGATTTCACTGATATTGAGTAGTTGAAGCTTTTAATAGCTAGCTCACAGCAGAGCAAAACAAATGCAATATAAGACAAAAAACACAAGAGCCCTTCAATACAACCCTTAGATTTTCTGGTAAAGCTACTGTGTGAAGATAGTTACAGAGCATCTGAGATAAAAGCAATAAAAGTGTCTTTCAGATCTGATAATGGGGATGCTGGTTTTAGGCATAGCTGCTCTGTAAGTCTATCAGAGCTCCCTCTGTGTTCACACATCATTCCCAAACTCCAGACATATAGACCCTGTTATCTGGATCCTCTAAGGGACAAGCCATTCCTCTTTTCATCTTTACTGTCTAAAGATTTTGCTTTGTTTTTATTTTTTCTTAAGTCACATAACATTTGCACAACAGAGGGACAGATTCTAAAACATTCATCTTCTGTAATAATCCCTTTGCATATTTTTATGGACTTTGATTGATTTACAGAGAATTTACTGAACCCATCACCTTCAAAACTCTGGACAAAATAATATAATAAAAACTGGCAGATACATACACGTAAATATTCTGCTAGTCTGCCAACATCTATTAATTCAATTTTAAAACATATAAATAACTGAAACCTCCTACTCCCGGTGAATTAAATGAAAGAGGGAACCTGATATATTTTTAAATTACCTTTTTCTAGGAAATCAGGAAGCAATGAGCACAAAACCATACTGAACACCAAATATACCAGGAGAGCGCAAATTTTATTTTTATCAACATGCTTTATTTCTGGGTAAGTATTATCTTTACTAGAAATATTGTATGATTTTTGCTTCATTTAAAAAATGGGTACGGTTATGGATATTCTTATTACAATCCAAATGCATGAAGAAAAACAGTAACTGAAAATATAAAGTACACAAAAAATGTTTTGTAAGGCTAATTTCCAGACCACAGTCCCAGATAAGCTTTTGGGAGATGAAAACCACAACATATTATTTTTGAATCAACAGCTAGTGCAAGACATTTCAATATACTCTTCAGAGCATTCATTTTATGTGTGATTATTATTTTTAAAAAATCAGATCATAGCTAAACATGCAAAAATGTGCCAAATATGTCACTCAAATCATCCATTAATGGTAAGCTGATTAACACAACATCTTTTATTTCAGAATGAAATTCAAAGCCTGTTACAGCAAAGCAATTCAGGCTTACAGGATTGTATTGAACACTGTTATGCTTGACCATGCTAATGTAGCTGGTTTTATTTCAGAAGCACTGGGGAGGTAAGCATGAAATCATTAGTAATTATATAAATATTAAGGCCACACAACTGGCTCTATTACTGTTTTGAAATGGTAGCATCTGCAAATTCAGCCAGTAATAAACTCTAATGCATCCAGAGACGAGAGTGCTGACACATGAATGGGATGCTTTGTCAGACTTGCATAAAAATGTAGATGAACTGCAGGGAAAGAAACCCAAAGAATTCAAAGGGTTTCTTGATTGCCTTCTTTAAAATGCCAAGAACTTAAGCTGGCCTTTTTTATCTTCCTCTACATGCATGTGACACTTCAGGAGGTCTTTCTTATTGTACTATAATTCAGTAATTGTTCCAGCTCTGTGCACCATGCCTTCTTTCCAAAGGGCAGCATGAGATATATAATTCTGGTAATGAACAGCTGCATAATTTAAGGGTTGAACTAGCAGGGCACTGTTCTTTATTTGTGTTTTCTTAGCACTTGCCAAGATATTCTAAGCCTATTTAGGAATACAATCCTTTGTCTGCCTTATTTCTCAAAGATGATATATGTTGAGACTTGGTCATGTTCCAGAAAGCAGATTTTACCAGCTGAAGTACCAGAGCAAGCCTTCCTCTCATTTTGCTTCAAAGGGCAGCAGTACAGAAATCTAATGAGGTAATTTTTATCCCCAGCCATGAACATTCTATGTTCTGTCATGCAAACTTGTTCAAACTCAGTGCTATCCCCTTTCCAAAGCATAATAGACTTAATCACGGAGCTATCAAAGGCATTTCCACACAACATTTCTCTCACCAAGGCTAATCTTCCAAATGTTAAAAAGGTCCAGGCAGCTAGGGCCTTCAAGATGAAAGCTGCATGCTGATTAATCAGCTGCTTTTTTGTTCTGTTCTGGCAAGTGTTCCCTATTTGTAAATAAAAGGTTTACTTTGGATTTCCTGTAAACTAAGGAGCATAAGGCTGCCTTGGACCAGACTCATAAAACAACAAAGCCTTCTGCTGTTGCATCCGCAGGGGTAGGTTGTTTGTTCTATCGCAAATACACTTTCAGGTGTCCTGGAGAGAATGAGCTAATCTAACACAAACAACATTCCAACATGAGAATATTCCATGGCAACCTCAATGTCACCTGCTTATAAATTACCTTATTTGGCATCCAGCAGCACTTTAATTGTTGCTTGCTTGAGGAGACCTGTCTCCAATTTGTGTCATTGCAGAAGCTCAGGTTGGGTCATGATGTGTGGCACAATGTAACACAAGTCCCTCACAGAAACACTCTCATATTAAATACAAATACATGTATTTATGTTATAGAGTGCTGGCTCTCTATTCAGATGGTAAATAGGTAGTGTGAAAGAGATGTGACAGACCCAAGAAGACTAGAAATTGTCTACAAACTGGCAGACACTGTGGTTCACTGACAGCCTGAATTACTTTCAGGCAGTTTGGCACATCTCCATTTGTCACACTTAAAAGCTTGAGCCAAAGATATCCAATTAATACAGAATACAGTTTTTTTCCTTCCTTCAAGCTAGAACAGAAATGCAAATGTTTAAGATGCACATTGTGCACCATGTCATCCACACATCACAAAGAAATGGAAAGCAGTTCCGAACATAGTTCCAAGCAGTTCTAAAGCATAGATAACTTAACTCACATCAGACCCTCTTGGCCACTGCTCACTTCAGGTTTTTCTCTATGCTGTGCATACCACCACTGTACTGTTTATTCCAGATTATGACTTCTCAAGTAGACTGGATAACTTCTGCTGTAAATTGTACATAAGCTAGCACAAATAGTTTGTGTCTATAACAAGTACCTGGAAATACCTTTGAAATACCTATCTAAACCAAGAAAGTGAACTGTTCCATTCCTCCCAACCAATTTTGAAGGCAGGGTGAAGGTTGCTTGTTTTGAAAGTAGCAGAACTTTCATGAGTCAATATCAGGGTTTGGCGCTGTTATATTTTAAATCATAGAATTGCTTCAGTTGGAACAGACCTTTAAAGGTGATCTGGTCCAACCCCCCTGCAGTGTGTAGGGACATTTTTACCTAGATCAGGTTGCACAGAGCCCCATCCAACCTGGCCTTCAATGTTTCCAGGGACGGGGTATCCACCACCTCTCTGTAAAACCTGTTCTAGTGTTTCACCACCATCATTGTGAAAAATGTAGTACCTAAATCTAGTATGAATCTACCTTCTTTTAGTTTAAAACTAGTATATACCCTTTGTTCTCATAAGCCCCCTTTAAGAATTGAAAAGCCACCATCAGGTTTCCCTGGATCCTTCTCTTCTCCATGCTGAACAACCCCAACTCTCTCAGCCTGTCTTCATAGGACAGGTGCTACAGACCTGTGATAATTTTTGTAGCCTGCGTTTCAATCTGCTCAACTAGGTCCATATTTTTCCTTTAGTGAGGACTCTAGAACTGTACACAGTACTCCTGACTGGGTCTCACCAGAGTGGACAAAAAGAGAGAATCACCTGTCCTGAACTGCTAGATACTGTTTTTGATGCAGCTGAGTATATCGTTGGCTTTCTGGGCTGCAAGCACATATTGTCAGCTCATATCCAGCTTTTCATCCTGCCCAGACACATGTGCAGGATCTTGCACTTGATCTTGCTGAACCTCGTAAGGTTCACAAGGTCTCACTTCTCAAGCTTGTCAAGGTCCCTCTGGATGACATCCTGTCCTTCGGGTGTGTCAGCTGCACCACTCAGCTTGCTGTCATCCACACACTTGCTGAGGGTGAACTCAATTCTACTGTCTATGTCACTGATGAGTATATTAAGCAGTACTGGTCCCAGTATGGACCCCTGAGGGACACCACTTGTCACCAGTCTCCATCTGGACATCAAACTATTGACCACCACCCTCTGGATGTGGCCATCCAACCAATTCCTCCTCCACCAAAGAGTCCACTCATCAAATTCATATCTCTCCAATTTGGAAAGAAGGATGTTGTGGGGGTTCATGTCAAAGGCCTTATACAAGGCCAGAGAGATGATCTCCATGGCTCTTCCTCTGTCCATTGATATAGTCACTCAACCACATAAGGTCATTAGGTTGGTCAGGCAGTATTTGCTTCTGGTGAAGCCTTGCTGGCTGTCTTCAATCACTTCCCTGGCCTCCATTTGTCCTTACATAGATTATAGGGGATCTGCTCCATGATCTTCCTGGGCATAGAGGTGAGGCTAAAAGGTTAGTTCTTCCTAAGGTCCTTTTCTCTACCATGTTTAAAAATGGATGCCATGCTTCCTTTTTTCCAGGCACCAGCGACTTCACCTGACTGCCAGGGCTTGTCAAATATCACAGGGAGAAGCTTGGTACCTACATCAGCCAGTCCCCTCAGGAGCCCAGAATTCATCTGGTCGGGTTCCATAGATTTCTGTGTATGTTCAGGTGGCCACAAACTGATCTTCTCTTACAGTGGAAGGGACTTTGTTCCCCCAGCCCCTGTCTTAAGGTCCATCCACTCAAAGAGGTGTGGTAAAAGAGGTTGCCAGTGAAGACAGAGGCAAAAATATTGTTGAATATCTCAGACTTCTTCTCTATTGTTACCAGTTTGCTATTCTTTCTCACCAGGGGGGTAAGTTTTCTTTGACATTCCTTTGTCAAATTCAGGTTCAGATGCTTCTTGGCCTTCCTGACCCAATGCTTACACAACTGGGCAGTGTCCCTACACTCTTTCCTGGATACCTGTCCCTGCTCCCACTCTCTGTGCATTTCCTTCTTAATCTGTAGTTTGATCAGCAGGTTTCGACTCAGTCCTGCCCATCTCTTGTCTTCCTTGCTTGATTTCTCACACCTGGGGACTGAGGAGTCCTCTGGTCTATGGACAGTGTTCTTAAGGATCTGCCAGCTCTGCTCTCCTCCCTTGCCTCTGAGGACAATTTTTAATATAGCTGCCCATCAACTAGAAGAGAGCAGAAAATGATCTGCACTCCAGATTCCCTTCCCAACTACCTCAAGGTCCTGAGGTCTCTTTTGTCCACCCCTGGGCTATGCATTGCAGCTTCATCACCACTTACATGTAAGTACCACACCGGGATCGAAAGTTCCCTAGCGATGTCCTTAACTCAGGTCCTAGGGAGGCAGCAGTGTTCTTGAAGAGGAGGGTTTGTCCAGCATATTGGACCCTCTGTTCCCCTCAGAAAGGAGTCACCTACAACTATAACCTGTCTTTTCTTATGGTGAAAGTGGTCATGATAAGTATTTCTCACCATGACAATGCTTCTGGTGCAGATGGATGGTCATCCCCATCATCTGTTGACTGGCCTTCCATACCCAGGCCCTCATACCTGTCACAGAGGCACCTGGGAAGTGAAGGTGGGTTATCTGCCACTGCAAGTGTGGACTTGCCTCTGTTCCCTCCTTTTCTTTAAGCTACTGACTTCAGCCTGGCAGGGGGAAATCACTGGATCCCTTTGGCCTTGTTTTTTTTGTTTTGTTTTGTTTTGATTTGGTTTTTTTCTGGTAGCTGTTCCTGTTTCTGCCTCAGGAAGAATAGAGCATGGTTTCATCTATCTCTTTCTCATATTCCATGGTGCTGCTTAGCCTTTCTAGTTCCTCTCCCCTGGTGTTTTCCTTCAGCATGAAAACCCCCTGTGTGCCAACATCTGCCAATCCACTACAGATTAGGCCAACTCTAGGGCAGCTAGTGACTATATAAAGATATCCATTGGTACACACCAATAACAGCTTTGCTATTTGCTAAGACCCAATGCCAGTTTATGTATGATTTGATTTAAAATATTGGTGATGCTTTCATGAGGATCAAGTTTGTATAGCTCTTTTATGGAAAGAATTTATTTTAAATCACAGGGTTTCCTTGGAAAATTTCCACTGTCCAAATTACAAATGCAAAATAGACACATGGAAGGCTACACTGCTAGCAATATATAATCAAAAGGTTTGAAAGACTTCTTAGAGTAACTGATGATACAGATATTTTTCTATTCATCAATTGCATATGGAAACTTTTGAAAATGCCATGAAGAAATAATAAGGGTTAAATAATGATTAAAGATTCAGAATGTCACTTTCCCTGCTTTCTGCTATCTGAAGAAAGATGCAGCTGCCCTCTTGTTGTTGTTTTGTTTTTCACCCTTGAAGTATCTGAAAAAAAAACCGCTTTAAAGAAAAATGTTCTCAGATATTTATGTGTTACTGCCTATAGGAAGCCAAAACCTCATACTGAATTCAAACTTGTAAGTGCTCTGCTAAAATTATTTCAAGTTTGGTGGCGTAAATAATATCACAATCCCTGGCTTTAATTGGCAATTAGCATCTTTTATCAACATTCTTCCTGCTTAATGCCATGGCATTTTTGACTGCAAAGTCCAGTAATAAATATAAAAAATGAAATGTTTACTAGGCCAGATATTTCAGAACTAAATTTAAAACTAATCACTGGAGTATACCTAATTTTTCACATATCTTCCTGCTGAAATTTTCATATATAATATCCTGTCATGGTTTAATGGTTAACAAGACAGAAAATTAGCTCTGTCCTGGCCCAAACCAGGACATATCCTCTGCTATAACTTCACCTCTTAGCATACAAATAAGAAGGGATGATGTTGAAAGATAAGTTCTTAAACACAGTAATCCATTATAAGGAAGTTCAAAATTCAGATTCAGCTTCTTAATTATGTGGTGGGTGTATGTATTTTTGCAGATACTGCTAAAACTATTTCAATTCTTAAACCAGTGTCAGAATATCAACTATAAACCAAGATTTTCAGATTTAAAAAAATTTTAAAGAAATACATTTTTGTTGAAGTGTAAATTTTGAGATAAAATGGTTACAAAATAAAGTATTTCTCCTCCTTATTAACACTTTAAGTGTAGGAAAGGAAATCAAATCAAATCAACTCACTGAAATATATAAAATTTAGAGCAACAAGTATGAAAGTAACTTTTTTCTAAATAAACTGACTGGGGAGAACATGACTCAAATATAATTTAGAGTAAAAATTGTTTTAGTGCTTCTCAGATGATAGTCTCCAATAATGCAGGTGAAATTCTTTGTAGCTGGGGGTTATTGAAAAAAATATAAATTACAATAGCATTTATTTCAACATAATTTGGGGGGTTCTACATCCAAGTTATTATGAAAATAAAGTCTGAAGTGTTTTTTTATTATTGACTATATGGGGAAATGTTGACTAGTGTGGGAACAGTTTCAAACAGTAGTTTGCTTTCTACATTACTGATGTATATGCACTTTGTTATATGAAATATTGAATTAATTAGCCTTTATGAATCACTTGCTGATATTCTTTCTACAAGATAAATTAATATGATTGAAAACATGTGCAGTGTAATGCCTCATCATATATATATATAGATCAGTTTAGGTTTGGGATTATTTTGTCCCTTTTATTTTAGGTAACCCAGTCAAACAGCCTAGAAGGCTAACCCATAGAGGTAATCCCTGAGTAGTTTCATCAGTTCATGACAAGTAAATGAAAAAAAAACCCCAAACAACTTAGTGAGTGATTGAGATTGCACCTGTGACAGTTTTCTCCTGGAACAACCTCTCCCAGGCATGGCAGAGGGGAGAACATGGGGCAGGGATTGCTCCCAGCAGGCAGATGGCATGAAGCCACTGTTCGAGAGACTGCCTGACTGACTGCCCTGGATCATGTAGACCCAGGCTATCCAGTTGGTTTCATTGCCTTGACACAGTCCCAGGCACATTTATTGTATAGGGAGTCTGTAGCAAAAAAAACAATAAAATACATCAAAGACTTTTTTACAATTTGTTTAATTTTCTGCTAATTGAAAAAGAAATGCAATTCTGGTTGTTTGAAATTATATATATGAACAAACTATTAAAAATGTTCAGTTAATAAAGTTAAAAATAAAGTTAAAAAGTTCAGTTAATAAAAGTAAACTTGGACTAAGGGCCTCCCGGCCCCGGCTGATGCTTTGGTCTGCATTTGAATACCCATATAACTTGCTACATCAAATGTTACTGGCATAAATCCTGGCCTGTGCTACATTTTATCCGGTGCTTAGAATCACTGTTTACATTTCACTGTTCTGTCAAGACTTTTCCAGAAACATTTGGGTTCTGTTTTTTTTTTTTTTTTTTTTTTTTTTTTTTTTAATGGGAGGGGAAAAAATGAATTGCATTAGAAAAAAGTTTGAGGCAACTTCCAAAAGAAAATACTGCAATGAACTACCCTGTCACAAAAACCTAGTGGAACTGAAAAGATGATTCATTACACTTGTCTGCTTGCAGATGATTGTTTGAAAGGTTACCTACAAGAAAAATGTCCCCCAAACCAAAAAGGTATATCTAGTAAAGAAAATTACACTTGCAGGACAAAAAAAACCCAACCCAAACCAAAAAAACCTCCTATGCTTATTACTTATAAAATAAGCTTTTCTCTATTCAAATACTCAGATTTCCCTCTTAAAATATCCTGTCTTCGCCGTGAAAAAAAAATAAAATATCCACATGTAAATCTCTTATAAACACATACAGAGACAATTAGGCTCTTTGTTGTAAGTAATTTTTTACTTAAGATTCCAGAAAAATCTACTCAGTCTCACTGTGAACAGTGCTTATGGTATGAATTTACAAATGGTATGAATTGACAAAACAGTGTTGAGTAATCAGCTATGTTTAAAGCTTCCTGTACTCTTTTTTTGCATGCTTTGCAATCCATACTCCATTATACCCATTCTTTGCTGTAATTGCTGCCCTGCCATGATTCCAGTGAAAAATAATTCCACTAAAAGATGCAGCATGCTCTCTCAGCTCAAGAACATTTTCTTCAGATAAAACCAGTGTTGTTACACAGGATGAAAAGCAGTAATGTCACATGAATTTAACTGCAGCTAACTGGAGAATCTATATTAAGGTTTTACTCCTCCATCCTAAGAGAAATGTGTTTGTGAAGTATGAGGAATTTTAAGCTAATGTAAAGTCTGTAAATAATTGAAAAAATTTCCTCAATTAGTCGCTCCTGAATGAGAATTTGCTGTAGGGTATGCTCTGAATTCATAACTGAAAAATAAACTCCACAAAGGATTTGTATGAACAAATCGTACAGCGTCTCAAAACCAGAAATATTCAGCATGTGATTTTTATTTTAAATACTGGATGCATGCTTCTTTTGTCCTAAATATGTCATGTCAACAGTTATGTGTTTTTTTTATGCACTGCAACACTAAATCTCTCCTCAGCTGAAGTCATCATGGTTGCATACCAGTGCACAAGAACAGAATGGCTGTTTAATAATAACAGAAATGTTTTGCTGAATGATTTTTATATAATGCAAGGACACACAATTTAGGAGATGAGTTCTTTTTAGGATTTCTATGCTTGGCTGTGATATTACTGGAATCTGGAGGTTTAGTAAGCAGAGTAATACCTGATAATGACAGCAAAAAATAAAAAGACATTCTCTGAACACTGAGTTAAGAAGTCTAAAGAGCTTTTAAGTTAAATTATTATATTTCAGAGAAGCTAAAGAAATACACTTAAATATTATGCACTAGAGAAAAGAAAGAAAACCAAAACTGTAGGTAATAAGCATTTTAGTTCTTTAGGGCAAAGTATCTATCTATAATTGCTAAGATATCTGCTGTCCACAGATGGTAATCATTCACCTTTAACTGAAGGACAAAATTTTAGTAATGATAAAATTAAAACTATAATAAGAACCAGACCTCAAACTCAGGCCTCAAACTAGAACTAGAAGAAGAAAAGGAAAAAAAAATTCGTTACGACATAAAACGACGACATAAAAGGACAAGGACATGTATAAATGCAATGGCTGGATCATAATTCTTCTTATAGTACACATCTAAACTTGGGTAGGCATGTGTGTATGGATTAACCTGTATTTCAACACATATATACTTCCATGTAGTGTTAGTGAAAGAAATACAAGGAGAAAAAACAAGGTATTGACAAGCTTTAAAAATACTTTGAAGTATTGACAGCTCTTTGCTGAACTCTGTCGAACTTCACATCTTGCAGGTCCTTCTACTTCAACTTTAATCTTTCCAGTTTGATAACACTGCCTCATAGATTGTCTCATATTGTTATTGCTGTATTATCTACTGCTACCTGAAAAGAACTGAGGTTCTGAACCAGTGTGAACATGTGGTGATTTATTAAAAGATAGCTGTGCTTAAGTAATTTTTTCCAGTTGAACTATTCATTTACAGTATAATCATGACTGAGCACAAGCCCTGATCAATAAAAAGGTACATAGTTGCTGCAAAATAGTTTCACTCACCAGAATAAGTAATCCACCACTTTAAAGACTTGAAGAACCAACCAATTAAACACTGGATAATGTCAATTATTATTGATCGTAGATTCAAGTGAAATTCCTTTCATTGCTTTTCCTTCTTTTGATTTTGCTTGTAATATAGGTATTATTTCCTTTAAAATACACATTTTTTAAAGAAGTTGCACTTACATAGCAATAGGATATAAGTGGTCTCAGAAAAACATTATGATGCATTGACTTGGAGATCAATATTGCTACAAAACCTTGGAGATGGAAAAATAAAATGAAAACATATTTTCCAAAATTCACTAAAGGTCTAACTTCTACAGCTTCTAAACAGCTGGGCTTGACAGCCCCATGAGCCTTTCTAAAAAATATCAGACAACTATATTCTTAATAGGGGAATACTAACAAAAGCTAATTTCAGGCCTCTTCCAGAGATGGTGAAGAGGAAGTCTAAAATGGTAAGGGGCAAGACTACGGTGAACACATCTCTGTGTCTTGAACATGCTAATGCTCTGCTACAGTCTAATCCTATTATTACAATATACAAAAAAGTTCAGGATATTACCTACAGGTTAGGCATGCTATGCCTTACTCTTTTGTGCTTTGTTCTTTTCCTGCTACAAAATCTTCAGTTAGAAGAAGCAGCTTTCACAGTTTGAAAAACAGAAATATTAAGTACTACAAAAATTACCCAGATACAAAACCGCAATAAAAGCTACATTTACTGTTCATCATTACTCCTACCCTTTTATTCTCAGCCAAATTCACATAACAGGCAAATTTTTATGAATTGTTTTTCTTATACACTCTTCTGGCATATCTTGTCTGCAAAGTAGTTAAGAACCTTTGTCTCCCCTTTCAGGAAACTTGCAGAATCACCAACATGTGGCTCTTATTTTACACCTGTTTAAAAAAAAAAAAAAAAAAGGTAGTAAAAATATCCCTTCCCAGATGGTAAGGAGCTCACCTCCAAGCTTTTTTTTTCTTGTAAGACTCTTTCAGTCTGAGCACAAAGTCACTTTGATGAAGTTTCACAGTAGCCAGATATGCCTTACATCAAGCTCCTGAATGGGAGTCTTCAGCCTGGAGAAGGCAACAGCAAACCTTAATTCCTTTGCCTTTCTGTAGTTCTGCATGGGAGACCTACCTTTGAAGCACCTAACTGGTACAGACCAAGTGTGTACCACAGCAAACTTCTAGGTTCTCTGATTCAAAATAAGGAAGAGAGATCTGTCAACCTGTCAGTAATCTAGTGTCTTTTTTTTTTTTTTTTTTTTTTTTTACTTGAAGAAGCTGACTGTAATGCAGTAGTTATTTAAAGCTCACTATAAGCTGCTATGAGCACTGACAATGAGAGAGGTTAACAGTATAACTTATTTTATGCCTTTACAATACAGTGATTTATTATATTTGGTACAGAACCATCCTTCAGATTTGCACTTTTTCTTTGTTCAAACACATTAAACATGTTGTCTTAGCTTTTCTCTAGCTTTCCAATTACAATTTAATTTGCCCTAAAATCATTAATAAATTCTTGCTTTCTACTGCATTTTTGGGCATCTATTAAATTATTCTCAGTCTCATATGCATTCTCACCTATCTACAGGTAGAATGGTATGCTGCTGCATTTTTATCTGTCTGTCTCCAGAAAGCTGTGAACAGATAGGAAAATATCAATGTTTGGAGAATTGCCACCTGGCACAAGTCAGTCACTAGGTGGGTGAATATTGTGAAGAGGAACAACTGGCTAAATAGAAAATACACTTATTACAATCCAGCAGTGCATCTGCCTTTCTCATTTATAAGTGAAGCAAAATATTTTTCTTAGTTAATAACTTTGATAGTTTTTAATATTTTCTCCCTAGTTTTGCCTTTCTCACTAATGTAATCTGCTATAACTCATCTGATGATCTTTGTTTATTCATTTGTTTTTCCCACAACTCATAACAAATGAACAATAGGAAAAGATACATCCTGTTTTCATTAGCCAAGGCACACATACTTTTAATGGGACTATGTCAGCCACCACAGACAATCCCTTTATAGAATATTTTTTAAGTTTACTTTAAGGTCAACATAAAGTGGAACAATAATAGCTTCTCAAACATGCTGGTGTCCTTTAATGTCATCTTTTCCTACTGCACGCACACCCTACCTGTCTATGTATTAGTGCCAGGCTTTTCTATAGGTCAAACAGAAACAGGAGTGAGAAACCAATTACCTGAGCTAGCGTGAACAAAGCATAAATTTTATAACAGAGGTGCTAGGTCTAATTGAAAATTGTCCATAAAAGTGTGACTTTTTTTCCCAACAGATAGTCGAAATTTTTCATGATGAAACTGTATGCCATTTCTAAAAGGGAAGAAAGGTTACTGCAGTTGAAAATCCAGTTAGGAAGGTCAAACTACAAAAAGGAGAATAAGGAATTTGCATTGCAGATCTTTTGATCTAGCACATATTTCTGAATTAAAATATTTGATCCTTGACTAGAAAGCATTTTGTTTGGAATATTTGTCCCTGAAAGATTAGATCTATTCTTCCAAACACCTCTTTTCACATGATTCTGAGGTATAATTTGAACTAAGTAAACTTGTGTAACTTATTATTTACCACTTTTCTCCTGCTTAACAGGAAAGAATGTACAGGAGAAAAATGAAATTAGGATCACCAGTATTTGCATGCCACCAAAACTCTAGTGTACCACGTTTTTGTGTCAAGGTTTTGGTAGTGAAGAGGCTACAGGGGTGGCTTTGGTAAGAAGCTGATAGAAATTTCCCCTGTGTCTGATAGAGACAAAGCAACTTGGCTCCAAGACAGACCTCCCCCTGGCCAAGACCAAGCCCATTAGTGATAGTGGTAGTGCCTCTGTGATAACAGATTTCAAAAGAGGGGTAGGGGTGAAAGTCACAATTGCAGTTGGGAGAAAGGAGCGGCAATATATGAAAGGAACAACTCTGCAGAAGCCAAGGTCAGTGAAGAAGGATGGGGAGAAGGTGCTCCAGGTACTAGAAGAGAGATTTGCCTGCAGCCCATGGTGAAGACCATAGTAAGGCATATTGTCCCCTTCAGCCCATGGATGTTAATGGTGGAACAGATATCCACATTGCAGCCTGTGGAGGACCCCATGATGGAGTAGGTGGATGCCTGAAGAAAGCTGTTACCTCATAGGAAGCCCATGCTGGAGCAGGCTCCTGGCAGGATCTGTGGACCCATGGAGAGAGACCAACACACACTGAAGCAAGCTTGCTGGCAGGACTTAAGACGCCTGTAGTCTTAAGACCCATGCTGGATCAGTTTGCAAAGAATTGTAGCCCAAGGAATTCATATTGAAAAAGTTCATGGAGAGAGGTCACTCTCTCTCACGGGAGGGAAGGGAGCAGGGGAAGACTGTGAGGAGTCCTCCCCATGAGGGGGAAGGAGCAGCAGAGACAAAGTGGGATGAACTGACTGCAACCCCTATTCCCAATTCTTGTACATCGCTGCAGGGGTAGGAGAAAATATTGGGAGTTAAGCTCAGGGAAAAGGGACAGGCAGGGGGAAAGTGTTCAAGATTTGGTTTTATTTCTCATAATTATACCCTTAATTTGATCAGTAGTAAATTAAATTTATTTTTTCCCAAGTGGAGTCTGTTTTCCCCATGATGGTATCTGGTGAGTGATCTCTGCCTGTCCTTACATGAGCCCATGAATTTTTCAATGTATTTTCTCTCCCCTGTCCAACTGAGGAGGGGAGTGATAGGGTGGCTTTGGTGGGAAGCTGGCATCCAACCAGGGTTAGTTGACCACAACCAGTTCTCTGTTAAAGTTTCTACAGCACTTTTACACTAAGTGACACTGAAGAGAACTCTCTCTTTTAACTTTTTGCCATCCTTGTTTTTAGGCCAAAACAATGGCAGTGGGATAGACCATTATGGCAGCCTTAAAGATGGCAGTGCAGGATGATTTGCAAGAAATGGGATATCAAGTAGAAAGTCAAATGAGGACTACTCCAGCTAAATCTGAGATGGCAAGACACATTCAATAAATTCCACAGGTGAAAAATTCGACTGCATTTACTGGGCATCATCTCATCTATGCTTGGCCTTTGAATTCTGAGCTATGTTGACCACTTTAAATGTTCCAAAACTGTGAGTGCCTGTCAAACATCTCTTTTTATTTTTTCCTTTAAAAGAAAGCAAGCCAGAAAAATAATGTCCTTTCTCTTCACATTGTGTTCATTCCTGTATAGACAACCAACATTATTCTGTAGATCTTGCAGTTGGAAGCCATCTCTGAATAGACTTGCACATCAAATTAAACACATTTTTTTGTCACAGTTAAACTACTTTCTATGTCTAAAATAAAATTTAGCTCATGTGCAAATCTTTAACGATTACTTATATTAATGAATTTACAAGTGAGTGTTCTCAAGTTTATGAGACTACTTCCTTTTGGATATTCTGGATCTATGGTATAGTTTCTCAGATTTAATAGACTTCTTTTTAAGAGGTCTTACACTCATTAAAAAAAACAAACCCTGATTGTCACGCAAATTCCAATGTATCCATCTTAAAAAAAAAAAAATTGAAAAATTTATCCAGCAAATTCCCCCAAAGAAAAACTTATCATCATGTGTTATTGTACTCTGTACAAGTACATTGCCTATTACCTCTCATATAAATAATTAAAGATTTTAAGGAACTTTCCCATTCTCTAGGATACGATGGACAAAGGTGAAAGTATGTTATTATTGCTTGAAGCACCACAGTAATTTAAAAAGTGTTTAAAGAAATTTCTTCCAACCTATAAAGCTTTAATTAGATTGAATTTCCACAACAGATAAAGCATCTTAAAAAAACCTAGGAATGTTCTAATAGTTGCAATTTCGATGCCCTTTTTATATCACTGTCATTAGTATTATAGTACCTACTGCGGATTGTTGTTATTTATGGAGATTAGGAAGATCATAATTTAAAAGATATAATTATTCCTCCTAGAGATATAGTTTAATATCAGTTAATTCTTCAGAAAGACTGTCCATATCTTTCTGCCAATGACAACAGCTTATCTTTTCCATCAGAAGCTTAATTCTATCCCAGAGCAATTCTATCCACTTCCACTTTTTTTTTTTTTTTTTCCTTTGGGGGAATGCATGCAAAAGAAATTTTTTCCTTTGCTTCACTGTGCAATTCCATGCCAGTTCTCAAGTTCTCAGTGATACAAAATTGGCTTTGTCAAGGGAGACAGATGTATCAGTAGTAAACTTAATTCTGAGTGAACCCTGGCTAGAATTACAGGACAGTAAGCATGTGAAAGTAAACGGAAGATGCGCTGACTGCACAGTTGCAATCCTTTAGCAAAACTGTAATCTGTAATAATTTATAGCAATAGAGAATTTGGTTGACTGATTCAATCTAAGAGAATAAAAGCCTAACATATCTCTGAAGAAATGTTTCTCCTTGGCTTAGCTCATCAGGCACATTGTATTACACACTACTGTAAACAAAGGAAAACTGCCTGTGCTCTATGTACAATTCTGAAACTCCATTTGATTTCTGCAATTTCATGGTTCATGTACTAGCTGAAAGAAAATTTCTCCCAAGAAGACTACACACATGAAGCACTGCCAATCTCAAACACTTAAATCCTGCGTCCAGGATTCAGGATAAAATTCATGATAACTTACAAAACCCCAACCAAACAAATACCAAACCAAACCAAACCAAATAATAAAAAATCCCACACAAACAAAAAAACTCCAAACTAGCAACAAAAGAAAAACCTTAATCAACCAGAAACATCATATTGATTGGTAAAATATACCTTTTTTTCCCAGTTATTGACATAACTTTTTATTTCCATGTTTCTTCCGCAGAGCACACGTACTAGGCATTTATTTATTTGTGTAATAAAATATTATATGCTTACACATAGTCCTATCACTCTAGACTTCTAAGAAAAAAAAAATGCTTCCAATCTTATAAACATGTAAACCTGAAGGACTGGCACTGCTCTTCTCATGTAGAAAATCCCCAGAAACAATGTGTTTACAGAAAATTTTTCAGCAGACTAATGATTTTAAAGAATATAAATCTCAGCAACTTTCTACTGATTTACATACTGCGGCCTGAATTCAGATCACCTAACTTTTCTTAGCAAAGTATGCCTACAGAACAAAACAAAGAGAAATGCTGAGCAGAATAAGAATGAAGGTGGCCTGCAGTTCCTTGACACAATACTGAGGAATTTTACATTCTCTTGCCCATACTATTGTTGATTTATGTCCTCTGTGCTATTGGACATTATGCAGCTTACTAATGTTTTGCATGACAATAATTTACCATTCTTATTTGCTGGGCCCTCTACTACTATTAAGAAAATATAACAGGTTTTCTAGTAAATTGCTTTGCCACATAATTATACAAGCCATGCTTTTGTTTCATTTTTTTTTTTGTTATTATGTAGCTGCTAGTTGATGTATAACTGTTGTGCACTTCAAGTAGCAGAACATCACCTCGTATGAGTGCAGGATTGTACAGGCTCTTTAAATTGCACCACTTGTACCACTGTGTGGGGGAAAAAGAAAAGAAAAGGTAAAAAAGAGATTACCTGCTTCTTTATTTATTAGAATAAAATAAATAAATAAATAACAGAAAAATGGGAAATCATATGACTTAACACATCTATAGTTTTGCCAAGTATGTTTTAACGTATAATGCACTAAGATACGGATGATATTTAACTCTTAGTGTAGGGAGCTAATACAATTTTAAATACCTACGCTTGCATTAACATTTGAGTACTTCTAGTGAATTCATGAGTTTTCCTTTAAATTAAATATTAACAATTTGAGTATGTGATTGTAGGGTCAGATCCACAGAGGAAAGTACATGACCATTTTAATATATCCCTATTTAATACTTCTCTAGTACAAAACCTTTGGTAATGTTTATAGTGGTTGGCTTTGGGGCGTTGTTTTTTTGTTTGGGGTTTTTCAACAGATAAACTTTGGTAAAATATTTAAATACAAGTGACTGTGAGAGTTTAATACATGTCATAACAAAAGGACAAAAGGTAATGTCTGACAGAAAAATTGTTAATCATCAATATACTTGGTGTTGTCATGAATAAAAGTCTAATTAAAATATATATTGAATCTTATATATTCAACATAAATAAATTGCTAGCAAAAATTATAGGTTTAATTTGAATATCAAGAAATAACAATACAAGTTCTTAGTTCTAAGCACTTGTTCAGAATTTCAAGCTGGTGAAAATATTAAGGAGCTTTCATTTCAAGGAATTGCTGATTAAAGAAAAAAATGTTGCTTATATCAGTTTTAAATGTGAAAGTAGTCCTCCAAATTTTCCATTGAAATCTTAATCTCTTATTATTTTAATAGTTATAGTTTGTACCTAAACGGTGCACTTGGTAACATATCCAGTAGAAGCAAAGTCACAACATTTTTTTGTAATCCAACACATGGAAATAAACAATATTGACTGACAAAGCTGAACTAAGTGATCTTAGTTGGTAGGAATTGCTTTCTACATCAACGGTAAAAATGAAGAGAGAAACAAATCCAGTACGTCATCTACTTCATCTGTATATCAATGGCAGCAATAAATTGAAAAGATATCCTTGAAGCCTGAGCATTTTCAGTTGGAGTAGTGAATGAAGAGGTGATCAAAAAAACTTTAAGCATCAGAATAAAAACTGTGTATAAAACTTGACTCACAGTTCAAAACACTTTATTAGTAAGTTGAGTTACCATCCTAAAAATAGAAACACCATGAAATCCTGTTGCAGCGAGCCCTTCTCTTGGGGACACGGTTCTCCTCCGGAGCTCTCCTGCCATCTCTCTTCCCAGGCATCTCTCTGCTTCTGGGAGCATGCCTTTTATTTTGCCCTTCAGCCCCGCCCATTTCCGGCTGGGGCAGGCCCTAATTATTGGGCACAGCTGGGCCTAAGCTCCCAGTTCATTATCGGCGACACCTGAGGACTTGTGGTTCTCTCTACAAAATCCAATCTCTTAGGAGAAGATAGCTAGGAAAATACTGAAGGTAATAACAACAAATTCTTTAATATATATATGTATTATAAGAAGGTAATATAATGTGAAATGGATTATCTATGAAGTGCTATACATAGACAAGAATTGAAGCAAAGAATCCATGGGCATGTGAACTCTTATGGGAAACAGAGCATCCTGACAGCTTGATATTCCTGCATTATTGATATTCCTTCATTAAACCAGGAATGGGTACAAAGGTTAAAGTTCATTTAAAGTGACTAATCTCCCAAGCCCATCCCACCAAATAGGCGTTTTCTTGAGAAAGACACAAAATCATAGGACTTTTAGAAACCTCCAGAGGTTATCCAGTCTACTTCCTTCCTCGGGTAGAATTAGTTATATTTATGGCATTCCTGACAGATGCCTCCCCTGCCTCACCTGCTCTCATAGCCCACAAATGATAGACTTTGTAATCCACTCAGAGAAAGTATTTCAATATGTTTCCCTGTCTGTATTTTTGGAATATTTTCCCTATTGTTTAATATAAATCTTCCATGAGGCATTATTGATTTTTCTTATTCACTGTCTATATGCAGAACAGATTTTGCAGAAGCCTGTTATATATTTTAAACTGATGATATCCCCCTGTCATCCCCACTTCACGACAGATCTGATTTCCACAATCTTTACAAGCAGATCAGTGTTTTGAAATTTCTTCTTGATTTCTTCTGTACTCTTTCCAAATGGTCTGCATCCTTCAAGTAAGGGTTCTGCTCAGAAGCAACCAAAAGAGCTTATTTCTTTCCATGGACTATTAAGGGAGCCTAGGGTTATTAGCCTCCCAAGGATAAAGTTAATCTTTGTGAAGCACTGAAGTAAATTGTATTTTGCAGTTTCTTGCTAGATGTCTGCTATGTAAGGACCATTGCTCCTAAAATAGCTCCCTGACTGTTATTGTATGGTAAATGATGTGAATGACTTGTTGCTATATTCACAATGCAGATGGTCTCAAAATCCACAACTATGTGGCTTTATTGTGTGACTAGATTCTGAAGTGTTCTACTCAGCTATTTTACTAAACTTACCATGTGGAATACTTCAGTTCAACAGATGGGGATACCTAAACCATGTTATGAATCAGAAGGCACTCACTGGGTACAAACTAAAGAAAAATTTCACTCAGAAATAATTGGTAGCTGTATCTCAAAACATCTATCCATCTCATGCTGGTTTTTGCTCATCATTCCTTAACTGACAATAATTTTTAAAATTATTTTTATGTGTAAATCCCTCATGTGATCTAAAACAGTGTTGATTTTGGCTCTTCAGATTTTTTTTTTTAATATCATCAGTATGCAAATTCTGAAGCCACTCCATCTTTAGCTCTTAGGCAACATCTTGCCTCAGGGGATTCCTAATGTTGTTTAATGCCTCAGATAACTTGAAAAGAAAACTGAAATCCAAAAGTATCAGAAAATACATTGCTGCTCACATCTGATAATTTCCTTAAGCTTGCTACCTTTAGGTCAGTCACTTTTGGAGGACTATGGATCTATTATCTCTGCTCTAAAGATTTTATGAATAGCAGCTAAGAAACACTGCACGCATAGAATGGATATCACCCCTGTCCTTCTCCAGGACAGTTTGAAAAGACACTAGTACAATAAATCAAAACAGTTGGGCAATCCATAAAAATATGACAGTTACAATTTTTCCACTAGTATAGCAAAGTCATCATTCATAATAGTGAAAACACACAGTATATCCCTAAAAAAATAAAATAGTCATGCCCTTAGGAGTCTTTTTTGAACTACAATAAAAATATTGCTGCCTATAAAATTGGTGAGTAGATTCTGTTCTCTCAGTACAGAAACGATGAAGATGAATTGCCTTCAAAACGATACATCCAGAAGACCCAGCGTGGAAAGATACGAACTCAGAAACCCAACATGTACAGTAATGAGAAGTTACTGGTATGCTACTTTTTGCCAGCTGTCTATTGCAATAGGTTACCTGTGGTGACTATCTAGCTCGTGTTGGATAAAGGTTAATAAAGGTGAGGCACTCAATGAATTCAATATGAATCTTTCAGCTGACATCAGCAGCTATTGAATTTGGCCCTAGAACAAAGAGGATTCTATGAGTATCCTTCAGAGAGTTTTTCCTGTATTATCTTGAAAGACACAGCACTGAGAACAACAGAGGTAAAAATGTTCTTTTGTATATCTCCTGGATGAATAGTGCTGTAAAGTAATATCGATAAAGTAAAAAAGCAGAAAATAGGGATGTATGTTATTTCTTTGTAGATGGTGCTAATGGCAAGTTATAAATTCAGAAACACATACTTCTTTTACACTGCCTTGACCAAGGTCATCTTATGCAAAATGGAACTCGCACTCCAGATGCTGAAACCAAGAGAGTGTTTATTAATCTCAAGATGTGGTGTTTATAAGGGGTTATCGCCTTCATGACTGCCATACAGTAGATCTCACAGATCTTTCATGGTGAGCAAATGCTGATGGCAGAAACAGGTGCATTGCCATTGTACTTGACACTGCATGCTTTTGACATTATTTTTAAGTAAGCAGTTTCCACACAGACAATTCACAAATCTTTACCACAAAGGAACGAGGACAAAACCATTCTTCCATAAATTAAACCCCCATATTTCAAATTACCAATTTTTGGATTATTTGAAAATAGACTGAAAACAGCCTTAACTCATGCACTTTAGTACGATTTGAATTTGCACAGTAAGGATCCAGGGTAAAAGTGATTAATATGAATCACAGAATCTGTTATAATACTCACTAATTACTACAGTACAAATATATATGCTCTATTTGTATTCACAAGCATCTTGATCCTAACACCTCAAACAATTGTCACAGCACTAGCAAAGTTGTTTTTTTCCTTGCAAATGAAAAATCATTACTTGTAACACACCCGAAAGGTAAGCCAATTCTTTGATAGTCTCTGATCAGAGAGTCTTTGATAGCAAGCTGAAGACAATTCATTCAAATGAGGTACCATTCTGCTTTCTCAAATGCACAAGTTAACATCTTCTATATTCCTACATTGACTAACTGATGAGATAATCTACATAATAACATGCCCCCACTGTGTGTTTGTACTGAATCAATACAACTCTAAGTCTACACAAAAGCACCACCAGCTTGTACTAAGCAGATAGAACCTGCACTCTCACTATGAGTTTCTCAACTGATGTGTTGTGTGCTAATCTCATAATTTCACTCCTAGAGTCCACAATTTCTCCATGTTTTGCATTTTAACAGCAAATGCATAGAACACAAACCAGCCTTTCTTCTACATAAATTGAAATACACTTCATAGGAATATAATGGTTTGGCTGTAATTAATAAGAATTTTGCGTATGATTTTTGCCATAATGGAATGTGTGGTTTTTATTTTAATTATTAAAAATATAATTTCTCAGTCCCAGATTTGAGAAGATAACCTAGAAATTGAAAGCAGTGTTTACACACTTGTGGCTCTGCTACTGAAATGTGTAACAGTGCTCGGACAGGATTCAAGACATTGTAATTGAGAATTATCGTTCTTCTCACCCACCCCCCTCAGAAAACATACACTTTCTGTTGTAAAATTGGAGTAGGTGTTTCAGTGGATTTTACATTGAATTTTCACTGGAGTAAACTGTAAGTTTCCATCCTTTTATAGCTAGGTTTTTTTTGTCATAATGGATGGGGTAGTACCCTTTCAGCTTCCAGAGTCCAGTCTGTTACCATGGGCTGTTCCCACAATAAAAAGTAGTGTGGAAAAAAAAAGAATGGTTTAGTAAATCCCACCACTATTATAACTGTCCCTCTGGACTGAACATCCCTACCATCTGTGTCACTTGAAGCCACCCAAAGGTCCAATTTTTCATTCTTACCCCTATCTCATGTGGGGTAAGAAAGCATTTGGACCATACCTGTCAGAGCTTAGCTCTCTCTGAAAGAAGTCTATCTTAAAACAGAAATGGTGAATTAAAACTTCTCTGTATGTCAAAACAATGCAGAAAAAAAAAACCCAGAACAACAAAAAAACAACCAACCAACCAAAGAAACAAAAACAAACAAGAAAAAGCAGAGGATTTTGTTGTAAACAGCACAACTGATTCAAATCAAAATACTAATGCAAATATGTTCACTGAAGTATCACTGTTTTTTTTTTCTTCATCCATGCAGAAAAAAAATTAATTAATAATGACCTTGACAGAGCAGTAACTATAAGCCACTTCTAAGCTTAATATCCTGTCTAATAGCATTAAAAATTTCACACTAATTCTGAGAAGGTAGTCAGTTCCAACATGATTAATCAGGACACCTTATCAAAAGAAATAATAAAATTTCTAGGTGTATTTGATGTAAGATAAATATGCTGTATTTCTTCCCTTCCTTATTTTCTACTACTGTCAATATTAAAATTTCTAATAAATATGGACAAAATATGGACATTTCTAAAAAATATGTCAGCTGTGACTATTGATACTGTTGTCAGAAAATTACAAAAGCCCTCCCAAGAGGACTTCAGAAACAAAGTTTATTTTGAGATGAGCAACTCTGAAACTACTCTTGCACTATTCAAAACGACTGTGTTTTATCCTTTTTAAAAGCACCCCATTAAGAAATACCGCTTTTGTTAGTCAATATTAGCATAGTTTCTAAATAACTTGTCCATATGGTCAGTTTCTGAACTTTCCCAATTTAACTTTTCTGCAGACATCTTTTGTTCTCTTAATGTTATTAAGGGTGGTTTAGGCAGGTCGGCTTTTTGTTTGTCAGGGTGTTGGTGTGCCTGTTTGTTTGTTTCCTTGCTTTTTAAAAATCATATTGGCACAACTATAATAGGATATGATAGTGTAATGGTATCTTGAAGTCATAAAGAATGAGGACATCACCCAGAAATTGTAAATACCCTTGGTACTACTTGCATATTTAACACTTTCAATGTTATCACACCTATTACCTTTAAGACATATAGTAAAGCAGATGTATTACTGAACTTTGCCATTCTAAGCATATTTTCTCTTGTATAAAAGCAGAATTTGCTGGGAAAAAAGATTTCAGAAGTTTCAGAAAAATATTTTCTTCCCATGGCTATAAATTGCTAAAGATTTTTATTTTAATTTATTTTTATTTTATTTTACTATAAGTTGTGGAGATCCTATTGACAAACACATAATCTAGTAAAGATCTTCATCACTGCCAAGTAGCCAAAGTTTTTGCGGCAAAGCTAAAATATTAGTTGATATGAGTATTGGCTGGAATCTTAGCACCTCCTTCATAAGAACTTTAACACAGATGGTAAAGGGAATAAATTTATGGCTTTTATGAAAGTAATGATGAACTCATTCATACAACAGACTGAAAATTTTATCTGTAGCATGATTTTTTTTTCCTTAATGTTCATAACCAAAATGATATATTTGGGTTAACTGAAATAATATATTTGGGCATATGGCGAAATAATTAAGAATAGTAGCTTTCTGTCCAGTACATTAAATTGCTAAGTTTTCTGATAGCCAGAACAAAATTACTAGCATACACTGAGATGTGAGCAGTACCGGAAGGAAAGAAAAATTGTGAAATAAAGGATTTGAATGAAAGGGGAAAAAAAATCTCTGTCAGGGAAAAAAAAATTGCATGAAGGAAGACCAAATGGCAGTATGTTGTTATAGCCTTCAAATGTGCAATTTGCAGATTGATTTCCCTGCTCTCTTCACATAGTAAATGTAAAGATTATGCTGAAATCTAGGAAAATTTGATTGTACATGTGCCAAAGTGAATTGAGAACTTGAGTCAAATGACTACCCCTCTTATAATAAATACATAATGAGAAAATAGCTCTGCAAGGCATTTCTTTGTAAACACATCGACCTAATTTGCAGCTATGTATTTTAAGAATATAGGCATGCAGCCTGAGTCTCCCTTGCTAATCCTGGCTGTTTCTTCCTGTAATATGACTGAATTTTGCAGCTTAGCCTTCTGTGATAAGCAGGAATGTCACACATCTCCTCATATTTCTCTCATCTCTGTTCTATCAGTGCTGTTTGGTTGGGGTTTTTTTGTTTTGTTTTCTAATTACTTGCTGTCCCTAGTTCTGGCTCATGTTTGGCAAGCCTTTGGCCATTCCCACAGAAGAAGGTAGAATTACTGAAAACCCTTCCCACCACTACCCCTCAACAAGAGACATTCCTAAGATGCCACCCATAGCCTGCTTGATTGATAGTTGTACCACCTCTGGAGCAAATTTTGCCACTCCTTTTCCTTAGTCATCTTTGTTTATTTGGAGCAGTTGGCTTTCCCTTCAGATACTTGTCAACATTTCCTGAAGGTGTTTTAACTGGCACCCTGTCAGCTGACATGTCTAAAATGGGAAGGCTGACTAGCTGTGAAAGATGTGACTCCCAACACCAGCAAGACTTAAAGCACTGGAAACTGAAACAAACCCCTTAAGAGCATATGTTACCCTACTTACAATGAAGTTTTAGTGACATCCTTCTAATTGCAGCCATATGACACTTGCTTGTAAGCCAGAGGCACTGAATATGAGTGAAAAGTCTCATGTGAAGTACTCAGCTTTGAGTTTTCAAAGGTACTTTGAGTAACTTCACTTACAGCACAAAAATAAACAAAGCTGCAAGAGGTTTTTCCCAACATGACTTTGATTGCACAGTTCAAGTGCATTCAAGGCATAAGCTAACAAAATAATGGCCAACAATCAGATTTAAAAAAAAATACCATTAGCAGTGTTCCTGTCTTGTAAATAAACTGAATTGGTGGGAGCAGCATTAAGCATATAGCATTTGGACAGAAGGAGGCAATGTGATGATTTCATTCTAATAAGGGTAATGCACATGGTGTTCCAAAATGCTTTGACTCTGGTTCTAGCCTTAGCTGTGAACATGTTAAAGTAACATTCCCTTGGATACCTGTGAAGTTAGTTCATTTTTCATCTAGAATAAGTGATAATTTGTTTACATCAATGCTTCTTTCCTGTTTTCCTGTTCTTTAAAATATCCAACACAGGTTTCAAACAAAACATACTACCAAAGAATGCTCTTTTTTTTTTCACCATTTCCAGTCCGCTCTCCACCAATTTCTAGATGCAAACATGCTTTAAGGGACACAGATAACAACATCCTGACTGATTTATTTTGTAATAAAAAATGAAGCTCCAGAGTGGATTCCATTAGCACATTTTGTTTACACTCTGTGAGGTAGGAATGAAAGACAGTTTTACTTGACAGTGTTATGAGAAATCAGAGAGTGAGATTACATGCTGAGATACATAATTTCAGCAAAGTGTGATTAATTTAAAAAAAAAAAAAGTATTGCAAACTTGTATAGTTATAATTTTAAAAGAACATAAATTATTTTGAAGCATCAAATGAGAAACTCTAGGGGAAACTGGCTTAGATATAAAGAATGAATTAAAATTAAAAACTGTATATGCTAGATTAATTTCACTAGAGCTACCTGAGTTTATCCCTGGATATAATCAGGTCCCCGAGTCATGAATTCACTTAAGCATGCGTTTAAATCTGTCTCAATTTAGAGAAGCACTTTAGTACATGCTTATCTTCAAGCATGTGCTTTAAGAGCCATTGACTTCTGTGAAACTTAAACACAAGCTTAAAACTGTAATCATGAAATTAAATCTCCATGCTGAATAAATATGTCTATCTGAAAAGGGTCCTTTGCCTTGTCCCTGCAAGTGGTTAAATTGAAAGTACTCTAGAAAGGAGAGAATAATGTTGAAATGTTATTGGTAGCTTGATGCCTAAACAGCAGAATAGAAAAGAAAAATGTAGCTACTTAAGCAGAATTTATGGCATTCTCAAGTGTAAAAATTTTGCCTTAAGTAACCACATTTCCCAAACAGTCATGGTTAGGAACAGACTTCCCCTATTGTGTATAAGTTCCAGATTCCAAAGTAATCTTTTCCTGCTTCTTGAGTTCTGTCTGATTTTATCTATCAGGTAGTACAATCAGGAATAAAAGCAGGAATAAAATTTTTCTCCCACTTCTGTTGCAATGCTGAAGATACTCCCCAAACTGCAGTTTCCTAATGGCTCTCAGGAAACAAAGAATCTGGCAAAACTATTGTCTACCTCATTGAAAAAAAATGGCTAAATTTTTGCAGCTTTCTTTTAACTCAGAGACCAAAACAAAACAAACAAACGAACAAACAAAAAGTTGCCAGTGTTAAACAGAAAAAAGGTTGTTAAGATCATGAAATAATTTCCACTGGCTTTAAGTACAGTAAAATTAGGAAAAATCTTTAGCAAGACATGACCAGGATTTTTGTTTGGGGGCTGATATTAAGAGCAGTAGCAGACCTTGAGACTATTCCTGGCTCATACTGGAGTGGTATATAAGATCTGCAGAAGGCTAATGGATTTATTCTCTGCAAAGTAGAAAGAAGTGAACTGCCAAGACACAAATTATTTGTCCAAAGTGGAAATCTGTGTGAAGAAGGATATTGAATATACACCAACAGAATCCCAGGATAGCTACAAAGAACCATTGCTCTTAGGAAAAAAAAAAGATTTATGTAAAGCAGATGTCAAAGTTTTCAGTGACTAGACTAAAATATATTAAAATAATAAGTCTAAATACACATGCAAATATTCAAAACCAAAAACAAAGGAAAAGAGGAAAAAAAAGGTTTAATAAAAAACACGCAAAGAACCAGACACATTAATTGAACTGATAAAAATAAAATTAGAAATAAAAATAAACTTGGTTGAAAATTAGACTTTTATATAGTAATGGCTTTGCTGAGTGAACTGAACAATTCAGAAGGTAAATTGTGTGCACACTTTCCAGAAAGCACTTTTGAAATATATGGAGTTTACATGATCAGGCTGAATGTCAGAAAATATATTTAAAGCTCCAAATTATAAAATTAAAAAGAAATAAAGAAAATTGAAGCTTGTAGAGACAATTGTATGAAGCATTAAACTGTCAAACATGGTAAACCTGTTCATGAGCTGCTCTGTGTGGGTACAAGAGGGTAAGACAAGAGAAGAGTACAGTAATTCAGAATTTTAGATAACAATGGGATTCATTTCACCTAACCTTATGTGTGCAATAATGACATCCAGCAGAGGAGAGTCACTGCAGAGCAACTGTCACCTTCAATTAGCAGTTGCTTCCTTTCGAAAATGATTTTCAGGCAAGCAGCATCAATTTCCCCTGAAGATGCCTATTTCTTTCTTCTGATGACTCAAGGATCCTGGTTACCTAAAACTTAGGTGACAAGCTTTCAGGTGCCCAGAGTTAAATGAGATGAATCTCACACTGTTGTAATTAGGAATCTTAGAAAACTTAACACTTTAGGAAATTTTTCCATTGCAGACAGTAATTTGTTTAACTAATTTAGGCCAGATCATAACTAAATTACAGCTAGGACTAGGAATGAATATGGAATGTTGTAGGAAGGCAGTTTAAAGTATCTCAGTAAATTCTGGTGTTTCTAGAAATGCTTTTCAGTATCAAAATGGCTTGGAAATCTAATTTACTTGCAGAAAAGGATAGTTTTTACTGCAGAAATTGACATTGTTTCACTGTCCAGGATGTGATTAGACTCCTAACACCAACACTTCAGGCATTTGAAGCACATAAGAACAAATACAGTCAAAGGTGAGCACATCTTAGGTACTCCTGCATACCTGAAATCTGAATTATTCTGCAGGTACTGTCTTCTGTTACATAACAGTGCACTAAAAGTTAATAAACTTCCACTGAGACACCTGAGAATATATCAAATAATAGGATGAATCTAAGCCTAATTATATAGACAATCCTATCTGTAGACAACCTCTAATCCACTAAGAAACTTCACTGAATATAGGCCAAATATAAACTTAATTTTCTTACTCTAAAAACATTACCTCTTCAGCACCTCATTCCCTGATTAAATGAGAATGCACTTTCTCGGTATTATCTTGCAAGAACTGCTCCTTCAAAACTTATTTTCTGTAAATGTTTTTATAAGGATGGAACAATCTTTCATAAGAATCTTATAAAAGGTTCATAGTGTCCTTAGAAATGGATTAGTTTAAAATTCTGATTTTTTTTTCTTTTTATGTTCTCCAGATTCTAAATGTTATATCTGCAAATCAATTCAAGTATGACTGGAAGAAAGGTTAATGTCACCCCCATCTAGAAGACGGGTTCAGAGAAGGACCCAGGTAATTAAAGTACCATCAGCCTTACTTCAGTATCTCAGAAAGTTAGGGAACAAATCCTCCTGGGGACTGTCACAAGTCAAATGAAGCATATGATTGTAAAAAACCAACACAGACCCACCGATATAAAACAATGCTTGACAAGCCTGATCATCTTCTATGACAAAGTAACCTGCTTGCTTGATGCAGGGTGAGCCATGTCTACCTGGACTTCTCCAAGGCTTTTTTATCATCACCCATAGCTGCCTCTTAGAGAAACTGATGTGTTATGGCCTAAACAAGTGGTCTGTGTGATGGGTGGAATGCTGGCTGACAGGCTGCACTCAGAGAGTGGCAGTAAATAGTTCTTTTTCAAATGGGCAACCAGTCACAAGCAGGGTCCTCCAGTGTTCAATTTGGGTCCAACATGGTTTAGTATCCTCATAAATGATCTGGATGTTGGCACTGAGTGCACTCTGATGAAGTTCATAGCATGTTGAGTGGGGAAGTAGAGACTCCAGAAGGGAAAGTCACACACTAGGAAGACGTGGACGGGCTAGAAGAGTGGGTTAATTTCAATGTGAATATGTGCCTTGCACTTTGGAAAACACATTCCAGGAAGGCAGCTCAGACTGGGATCCAACTGGCTGGAGAGCAGCTCTGTGGATAGAAACTCAGAGGTCTTATTGGGCAATGAGCTCAACATGAGTAAACAATATTGCTGCAACAACAAAGAAAGCCAACAGCACCCTGTGTCACATCAACAAGGGCATCACCATCAAAGATAATGAAATTATCATCCCATTCTACAAAGCCTCTGGTCCCCATTGTACAAAAAAGGTGCAAAGAGGCTGGAGAGGTTTTAGAGAGGGCCACAGTGATTATCAAAGGACTGGGAAGCCTGCTGTGTGAGGCCGAGAGAACTGGGTTTGTTAAGCCTGGATAAAAGAAGGCATAGCAAAGATGTTATTGACATGTTCCAGTACTTGAATGCTGGCTACCAAAAAGATGGAGACTCCCTTTTAACATAGAGTGACATGGAAAAGATAAGGGGTGATGGGTGCAAGTTACTCCTGGGGAGATCATGATTGGACATCAGAAGAAAATTTTTCACTATGAGAACAGTTGGACAGCATATTCCCCAACACTGGGAACTTTTAAGACTCAGATTGACAAGGTGCTGAACTGTCTCATCTAAACTATGTTCCTACTTAGAAAGGCTGGACCTGATAGTCCTTGAGGTCCCTTCCAACCTGGCATTCTGTGTTTCTATGAAATCTGAAATCATCTATATGAAAATCAGAAACAAACCAACTTTGCTGATTTAGGACAGACACTGAATTAGAACATCTGATTTACACCATTTGCAAGGATTCTGTGGATTAACTATGTGCAATAGCTTCAGATTAGACATTTTCCTATTTTAACAGAAGAAATTCATTAAAGCAGAAACAGAGTAAGAAAAACAGGTAATCCAGGCAGTTCATCTGGAGTATTTAATAAAAAATATCTTCTCTTCTCAAATGTAGAAAAATCCTTATTACAAGATTGTGGGTTATTTTCATTTTGCTCAAAGACATCATTTGGAACTAGTGTAATTTAATTGTCAGCATTAATTAATTACCTCCATTGTGTTTTTCTATTATTCACATCATCTTTTCCTCATAATGAAAGGATCATCAACATCCATTTCTTGTCTCCCAGAGAAAACAAAATTTTCCTAATGAAAAGCAAAGTTTTTACAAGCTTTTTTTTTTTTTTAATTCTTCCTACACACAATAGAAACATGGCCCTAAGCATCACATAGATGAAAGTAGTCTTAATTTGTTTAGTTTTGAATTCAGTTAATTGTTAAATTTCAGCCTAATAAGCTGCTTAAGTAACTTTTCTTTCTTTTTTTTTTTTTTTTTTTTTTTTTTTTTTTTTTTAACTATGAAATGAGGTAAATATTATGAGGTAAATGAGGTAATATATTATTGGCAAATGCTGGTCAGCATAAGTCTGAAATATGCTCCGTGCTCAGCTTTCTGGTAGAAGGGAGGCTACTACCCTGCCTACTCACACCCACATGTGTGCTCGAACACAGAAGTAAATGAAGCACACAAATAGAGAAATTTACAGGCATACTGAACCATGGCTCAGAGACAAAAAATCTATCTTTAATTAGTAAGACCTAGGCAGACTAACAGAAAGAGGACAGAAACCTACAAAGCATACTCATTTAGCTGTGTTTCAAAGGTCTCACAGACTGTTAGCACTGATGCCAATGCATCTGGAATAATGCCTTCAACACCACATATATTCCTCATTGTACTGCTTTTTAATCTGTCTCCTTGTTATTTTTACCTTTCCAAATCTCCTTTGTCAATGAAAAGTATTTCACACAGAAAATTAAAAATACACAACCTAATGAAGAAGCTGTCCTGCAGTAGTTAATCTTCTTTAGCACTGGAATTTTCTTGAAGGGAGAGATCCTATCTCTGATGCTAAAAACACAATTTGAAAAGAACATAAAGGAACTTCCATTTTCCCCTGTCATCCAAAGTGTTTAAAACATATTTATGTTTGGTGAGAAATAATCCATATCTTTAAATCCAGGAGGCATTTTTTACAAAATTTTGAATACACTGATTTCCACTGCTTTGGCTTTTGGCTATTTTTAAAAATTATTTTTCAACATTTGCTAATTCACAAAAAGTTAAAATACAAATCACTGTTAAATAATAATTAAAGCTTTGTGAAATTTGTCAGAATGTTTTGTACAACTCTAAAAGGCAAAATCATGTCAAAATCTACTTGCAACATATTACTGTCAAGTTCACAGGTTATATAACAACTACCTGCATTGATAGCTAAATAGTAACATCTATTTTTATGTAAGATAAGTGAGAATATAGCACTGGACATAGCAGCAGGTATTTTGAAGATCTCCCCATTGAATCATTCTCCTGACTCCTTTCTGAATCAGTTATTGCTGCTGGCTGTTCTAGGTACATTCTTATATTTTGGTTTTCTCTGACATAGATAAGCATTTCCAGCGAAGTTCTAATCACTGCAAGTAACATCCATCATGTGTTGTTCACATTTTGGCATGATGATATTTTCTCAGCAGTGTTCATCACATTCAATCATTTTATCTGGTCTTAGATTAGACAAAACTTTTGGACAGAAACCATGTCTATCTGAATCTCATTATAATAAGATCTCTGAGTACTTCTGTTTCCAATGAGGTCTCCTGGGTGTTCATGGGAGTGGTTCTTAAACAAGCAATTGTTCTTAGTATGTATTTCTCTATTGAACAGCATTTTAAAAAGTAAAATAAAAACAAGACAACAGTATGTATATTACATGGAAAGAAAAAAAAATCTCCCAAAGTATACCTAAGTCTGAAAATATCTGAAATAAACAGTAACCATGACTAGACTGAAGAGCTGTAGGGTAAATGCAATCACTTTTTTAATGTTACTCTCACACATTCCAACAGGTACAGATAATTAGTATGCAAAGTTATGTCACACACCATCATAGATCATACACTACTTAAACACCAGTTAACAACTGTAATAAGCTGGTAAAAAAAATGGCAGACCTGCTCAGAAGTCTGGAAAGCATTGGTTACTTTGTACCAGTAAGGTGTAATGATATGACAGAAAACCACAAATCAATCACAGTTCAGAAGATTTGGAAACCACTATATGAAAACAAAATTGCTCTGAAACACTATATGAAAACCATTTATTCTAAAGCAAATGCATGGAATTCGGTTATTATTAGGGAGCTACTAATAAGTCTTTGTTAAGAATTTGTTATTTCACTTGAAACTTCAGGAAAAAAATGTCTAGAAACTAGTCTGAATTAATCTATTAATCTAATATTACATTATTTGAGTTTTACATAGGACTAACTTATGGCAATTGTAGAGAAAAAAAAATAAATAAATATTGGTAGCAGCAGGACATCACAGTTTTTCAGAAGACTTAAATCATATGAATCTCCTTCTTTCTCCAGACACTTGCAAGTGCTTCATAAGTTGTTTCAAAGCAATATTAATAGCTCTATGAGTAATTGCTGCTGGAGGGAGACTGAAAATGGACCTTCCTGGGAAGAAAATTGTAAATGATGCTACATTCTTTCTCTCTATATAAGCAAAAGTGGTTAGATATTAAAAATATACTTCCCAAGAAAGCTGAATTACACAGAAATATAAATACTCATTCAAAATGTGTTTCTGGGCTACATTTTTAACTCATCTTTGTAGGAATGATTATGGGAATAGCTTTGCTGAAAAGCCCTAAGGAGAAAGTAGAGCACAAAACTGTGTGTTTAAATGAAAATGGATTTAAACATGATATATTGGAATTGTTGTCATTCAGCACTTTGGCAATATAATAATATTTTACAGAGGCTTTCCAGATCCTTCAGTAAAGGAATAATCTGCCTTCAATTCCTCTAACACTTGCTAGCTCAAAGAATTCAGATGTAAGTATAACATGCTCTTTTCCTCTCTTATTTTTAGCACTAATAAACAATGTAATTCTGCTCAGCTTTAAGACATGATCAGTGTGTAACTTACATTTTTTTCTTTACATAATAATTTTGCTACAACTCAAGTATCCATGTTGCAATTAATCTAAATATATTCATACAAATAAGAGAGCAGAATTTGGTCATTAACAATGAACCATGTTCTCTGGCATTTACTATCTTTATAGTGTGGTATTAAAATAAAACATAAATTCCTGCTTTGCATGCTATTTACTGTCACAGTTTACCAAATTGTTATACAACCATTATACATCAATATTTGACTCATGTGCCAGTTTTCTACTAGTTGATTAAGGACATAAATTTATGTGAGGATGACTGGTCCTCTTTATGTGAAATAACCAGTCAGTGATATTCCCAGGACAAAATGGTCCACAAAGCTCAAGATGGAAGATACAGTGATGAGGAGTTTTTTATACTTAGAAAAATTGATTGGTTTATATATAGAAAAGACTTGATGTAGAAGAGATTGTGGGAAAACTGAAAACTAACCTGTGTGGTGCAAAATATCCAGTTCTGATAAAGAACTCTTCCTGATGAATACTTTGTCAATATCAAATCAATAGGTGCATCTATCTGACCTTGCTAGTACAAATAGCTCAAAAGAGTGAAAATAAATGACCAAAACACCAAAAGACCTCCAAAATACTAAGCAAATCATATTTCAAACAAAACAGGAATGAAAGATCAGGACATTTGTGATAAAGAAAAGACAGTAGAAGCAGCATCTAACTCTACGACTTAAATATCCTGGGACTGTTCTCTGGCACTGAGATCACCAGCATGGAAGAGCTTGTGCTGCTTCTCTCAACGATTTTATAAAAAAATAAACTTCAGATTAGAAATATGCATTATAATTTAAAAAAATTTAGTTCAAGTTATTTTAAGTGGTTTGCTATTAGAAACCAGAGAAAAAAAATCCCTAACTTCAGAGGCAATCACTTTAAGGTATAAATTACTTTAAGGTATAAAGGGACACACTGACAGCAGTATTAGAGTATAATATATTGTTAGAGTATAATCCAACTATGAACACTTTTTTTATTTAAATGGAAATTTCCAAGTTGATGAAAAATCAAGAATCTGCTGAAAAACAACACACTCTACATTATAATATACCATCAGGAAGCCTCGTATCATCAAAAAAACCCACAGTGTTAAAAAAATAATAATAAAAAGACATCTTGATTTCTTGTGGAATGGAATGATAACCATAATCAAAATAAAAAATGAAAGTTGCCTTCTTAATTCAAGTTAAATGGGTCCAAACTGAGAAACACACATTCCTCTTCTTCACATTACTCAAAACAAACTCAGATTAAACATGCTTCCATATAAATATTTAATTCCTGTCTTTGAAAAATAAAATATCCTGTTTGTTTTATATAAAAAAAAAGTGAACACAATCTTTCTTGCTATTTACAGAATGAGGAGAAGTAACAAGTCCTTGGCCAAATTGTCCTCTTGTAGCTGTGCTATATGACATGCAGAAATTTTTTTTTTGACCTCTTTTAACTTCCAGAAAATAAATGGGACAGCACATGTTCAAACAAAGTGATTATATTACCTGAGGCTTCCCCCTCAAATATGCAGCTGCTAGCTGGAAAGCAGTGAAATGAGGCCATGAGAATTAACACAATGACTTCCACAGTCATCCACATCCATTCCTGGATGTTCCTTCACTGACAAAGTACTCAGACCGGCAAATATTTCCTTTTGATCAAATATTTTAAAACCAAAACTCAAAATTGTTTTTCCCTGCTACTGACCAGACCTTCTCTGGATATCTAGATCATGGTAGAAAGCAGGTCCTGGGCACTGCAAATCTGCTGCACAAAGGAATCAAGCAATCAAAGAGTTCAACTGGAAGGGATCTCAGAAAGTCTCCATGTGCTCCCTGTGCTCATGTCTTGAGATCCTAGGCGTGAAAAATAATCCCTTGCTGAAAATCAAGAGTATTTGAAAATGCATAAATATATTTCACACAGTGATCCAATGTAGCATTATCTGTAATTGCTAGTGCTGTTACTTTTAGGAGATAACACCATGTCTGTGAATGGCAGAGAAAAGAAAATGAAAATTTTTCTTCCATATAATCAGTCAGCTCTCAAAATAATGTAGCAAATATGAATAGATGCAAGTCATAATGCCACTTTTAAAGTTCTGTAATGAATATAGTAAATAACTTATTCTCATCTAACTATTCAGTTTAAGAACAAGAGAAGACATTTCACTTTTTCAGATCTGAATACACAGGCATTTTGAGGTAGGACCCCAGTTTTCTTTGTAACTTGAATTTAAAAGGAATCTTGAATATTTTCTAGCTGTTAAAACTGACTCTTGTAAAAAGAAACTGTCTGCTCTAGTTGTAATTTTTAAGTTCTTTATAGATGACAAAAAGACCTTGTCAGCAACTAAATACTACTTTAAAGTATTTTACTGTGTATTAAAACTTTTTATGATACAGCTTCTAAATTAGAGAAATTTCATCATGTACGTGCTCAGGTTTCTGACACCACTGAAAGATTATCTGACAACAAAGAACCAGTGACAATTAATTTGGTTATAAACATAACTTTTATCTAAAAACACCTCAGGGCAAAGCGGAGGAAAAATGAAAAAGAATTGCAAAGACATACTCATGCTCAACTAACTGACTTCAAGTCTTGCTTTCAGGAAGCAAAGTTATAACACCTTCATTCAGTTAATCTTTTTCTGAATACAACGAACTTTTAAAGATTCGTAGACTCTGTAGCAAAGACTGGCAAAAAAAGAACATGGTTTAACTGTTTGAGGCATATCCTGTAGTTTAAAAATACTGGATTGTGTTCTTGCATCTTGTTAAGAAATAATTTATCTTAAAATCCTAACTTTTTAGATTTCTTTAAAACTTGTTGAATTTACTTAGTCCATTCCTACATCAAGTAGAAAAAAATCTTTTTCTTGTGTCAACAGATTTGGACAGACTGTAGAATCTCATTAAATATGATTTTGCTAAGTCTGAGATTTAAATTAATTTTAATTATATGCCTAAAGAGCTATGAACCAAAGTTCAGAAAGCAAAGATGTATTGAAATGCATTGAAACTGAATATAACCACTAGTTAGTACTAAGTCAAAGATAAAAATAATTGAGAGCAGCTAGAATTGTGAGAGCTGTGGAAATGTATATGAAAGAGAAAAAAAATACATGAAATAGTTAGGGAAATGGTGTTTTTCTTCACTATCCCTTAGATCAAAATATTTTTATAGTTAATACTGCTGTTGTTGAAAGATGGTTACCAAATACTTCCATATGAAGGGGCCCAAAATGAAGGTAGATAGAATAATTGACTGATCATAATAAAACATTTTAAAGGGAGACAGTGGTACGGTTAGAGACTATTTTAATTTTCATCACATTAGGTATCAAGTTATTACTTTCTTGTAGTTATCATTAAAGAATCCCTATAAAGTTTCTCTAAATATCAAGGCAGATCACTGAAAATTAAAAAATACAAATCTTTTGAAGAAGCCAGCAACTTTAATTAAGTTATATAGTCATCTGACCACTAATATTATATACCATCATTATGCTAAGAAGGGCAGGGACAGCAACAAGAGGCTGAAGAAAGAAAATTTTGTTCCCCATTCGTGCCCACCTCCTGGATAGAGAGTTAGGACATGTCCATAGCACAAAACACTCTTTCCTCTCAACTTCAAATGTCAGCCCTTTCACAGCTCCAGCAAGTACTGTTGTTCAAGACATTGGTATGTCTGTGCATAAAACTGGAGAGACAGTAGAATGCTGTGTAAAACCATGAAATGTGCTTTCCTGTCCCTTAGATCTGCATTAGGCTCACCATTGAACTGAGGTGAAGCATAAAAAGATATCCATATTTCCCCACCTTGTTCATTCCTAGGCCTTGTAACTCAAAGATAAGAGCATTGTCTTGCTTTATAAATACACTGAAATAAACAAACTGGAAAAACTGCATACACATATTAACATTTCCTTCATGGTCCTCAGACCACTGCCTCAGACTTTCACCTCTGACATGCCCACATAGAAGCTTTAACTCTTAATGAAGGATAGGAAGTCCATTTCTGTACTAGCCTGCTGCTAGGGGAAACGGGAAACAAAATTTTTACCTGTGCCAAAACCGCCAGTACCATTCACTTAGAGAAACTGAGAACTTAATGAAAGTTGGCTGTAGAAATGTAGCTCTTCTAAATACAAATGAATTGCTTCTATGCAGAATTAAATTACTGAATGAGAAAATTATGTGAAATATGACAAAATGAAGCACATTTACCAGGCAGATATTACCTAAAGAAGAGATGGTGCATGCAAGCTCAAAATCAACTCTTCTTTTCCAAGCCACAAGGACTTTATTTTATTTCTTTTTTTTTTTTTCATTTATCTGTGCTGCATATTTTGGAGTTGGAAACTATCTGGTTACAGTGACATTGTTTCTAAGATTGCTAAGGATGTGATTATTCATTGATTTCAAACAGAGGAACACATACTTGCCAAATAAAAATCTGGAAAACCTAGTCTGCATTAAGGTACAAGTGCTTTGTGTTATGTTATGTTTCCCTGTTCTTGGTATATAAGGGGTAATAAATAGCTTGTAATTAATTTAAATTACTGAGAAAGTAACTAAAATCTCTGGAGCTATGTGACTGCCCAGCAGGATCTCCTTATACAGAGAAAAATTACAACAACGATGATGATGAAAACAACAACAAAAATCTTTAGCAATAATCACTCTGAAATAATGCACTTCAGTCTGGATAGATAATTGGCACAGGCTAACAGATTACCATGAGTTTACCATGTTTTCAACAGTATGACAGATGATGGATATTTTCAAATTTGCATGCATAGGAACTGGAAAAGAAAGCCCAGAACTACAAATGCTAAAGTAATAAGATTCAATTAGATACTGTCAGAAATACCAAATCTATCAAAACCCTCACAGACATGTTTTAAATAGAAGAAATGCTTTATGGATTAGAAGACAAGCAGAATGGAATTTATTATAACAAATCTACATCTCCATATCTGACAAAATCCAGTAAGTCAGTTATAAAAATCACTTATATTGAAAATATTGGGTCAGATCACACTTAGATATCATAAATCATAGAATGGTTTCGGTTGGAAGGGACCTTAAAGATTATCTAGTTCCAACCTTCCACTTCTCTAGGTTGCTCAAAGCTCTTAGTGCTTTACCAAAAAAAAAAAAAAAAAAAAAAAAAAAAAAATTCTTACTCCTTTCACTTCTCCTTGAGAATGAATTTGTGCCACACAAACCTTTGACTAAGTGTCTTATGTGTCAATGTTTCAGAACTGCTGAAGTTCCAAACTCCCATCTAGATTCCACTTTAAAATTGCAGTAAATTAAACAACAGTTCTTAAGTTGTCTTTAAGTGACTATAATTAAATCTTCACTCCTAATGATGCCATCCATTCCAAGGACAAATTCAATACGGTAAGAGGTGCAGGAAAGGAGAATTATAACAAAATCCTATGGCTTGGCTTACAGCCATGTGTAAAGGGCACAGAGTACGTCAGCAGTTTCTGCAGGAGTCTCTAGAAGAGAATCAGTCTGAAGAGGGTACAGATGAGACACACTAAAACATACAGCCACCTTTTCTTATTCAGGCCCTCCATACTTCTTCAACTATTTTTAATCTGGTAAATAAATGCTTGCTTTTTCAGAGGAAGCTTATTCAAATTCTATTTGATATACCTGATTCTCAAATGCTACTAATACTACTACAAATAGGCCAAAGGTCCTCAGCTTGAGGGGGTGTGTCCAAATCCAGGTGTTAAGACATTCCCTGAGATTCTTCTACTTTTCTTGGAAGCTCTCATCTTCACCAATTTTAAGTTAGTTGTTGTCAAGGAATCCAGAAATCTTCCTCTTGTTAACATGCCCAGGTTAAAAACTGATTATAACAATGGGAAGTAAAGTGAGTTTTAACTGTGTGTAAATGGACTATCATATTCTGAGACAATGTTTCCCCAAACCAGAGACACCTAAATTGGAAATCATCAGTGACAAACTTTGTATGAAATTAGCATCAATCAGATTAAACAAAAATCAGATAATTGCAAAGGGACTTTTGAGAAAAGCAGTCAGTTGATGAGGAGACTAAAGAAGCATGACATCTTGTGATGGGGAAAAGACACCTTGGAACAGAAAAGTGGTAACAGAGCAACAGTTCTACACCAACACAACACGCACTAGCCTCACCTCCTTCTGGGCCTAATGAGATAGCGTCCCTATGTCAAAGCTGGTGGGATGCAAGGGTCCCAACTCATGCCTCAGACCTCTGGCACCAGCCAGTGGTTGTAGGGAGCAGAATAGTCACAGGTCACACATAAAGCCAGCATCTCATCAGGAGCTGGGTATCAAGAGGTGAAACTTCACTCATCAACAAGATGGGGCATGGTGCCATCACATCATCAACCATGTCGTTCTGTGTGGGAAGTTGGAGCTTCTTGTGGTTATTGGAGGACAGTAAGAAATGTGTAGAAGCACACTCACATTTTGTTGGTATTCAGCATTATGCTTTATGAATTCTATGGCTGATACTGATCCCAAATTATCCCAAATCAGTTCACCAATTGACCCATTAATTACATTTAATTCAGAAACCGATAAACCACTTTGATCCTGATTTGGTTTAACCCAAGTGAACTGAGTGGTTCATCCCTGACACATTTGTTGCGTTTACAATTTATAATAACTAGAGCTCTGATAAAACCCTCTCATTAATTCTCATCTATCACCTACCTAACTTTTGCCCAATAAGGTCACACAAGACTGAGGATTTGTAAACTGGATCATCTCTTAGATCATCAATATGCAGTTTACTGGGAATTTTATTTAGCAGATGGTTCAAAAATCTGCCAAGAAACTGAGAAAATTTCTGCTGGAGAGCAGTGATAAACAAGTAACAAAGCAATTCAGTTTTCACAGTACTGAAGTATACAAATATATTTTGTTTACATGTTTGCATGGACACTTTAAGATAAATAATTTTATTTCTGTTACAATGAATCATTGGTTTCTCTCAAAGGCTGGCAATCCTCGAAATACACACAATAGCAAAAGTCATTGCAGTGGAAGCCAATTCAGTGGTCTAACAATGAGGCTCCTCAGCTTCATTTTGAAGTGATTAACTGAGGGCTTTTGAGCCAACCAAATTTTTTTTTCTTTTCTTTCCCATATGATCCTTGTACTCACATTTGTGCAGAAAATACTTATGAATTGTAACTGTGATGGTGATTTTTATGATGGATTCTCCTCTAAATTAAACTCTGCTTGATGTTATAAAATTATGAGTTTAAAGACAAAAAATATATCAAATACAAAAGTAATATATGTTACTATTCTACTGTGTCAAAATCTAAGAATAGCACTGATATTTTTACCACTTAAGAAATGTATGCAAAAAGATTACCTTTTTCTTCCATTAGTCTAAAAAAAAGAATTTTCCTTCCAAACTTAATCTTATTTAATATCTAAGCAAAATATAATAATGTTGGCTCATAGACAATTTTATACCATAATGAGTTGTTTCAAATGATATTGGATTATAAAGAATATAAATAACAGCAATAATAAATAATTTAATGCAGGTTTCAATATTTTAAAACTTTAATTCTTAAAAAAAAAAAAAAGGTTTGCTAATTTTCTAAATTTTTCCCCTCACCCCCCTGTTAAGATTCTTAAAATCACTCTGTTGTTTATGGTTTAACTGAAATGTCAGATTATGAATTTGGCTTATTTCCTTTCTCAAGCAGAAGGTGAAGAAATACAACATTATATAAAAAATATTATATCTCTTTTTCTTATGAACAGATATCTGACAGTGCTTAGATTCTATGTGGTATGACAGCAATGTAATTTTGGACAATGTTTGTACTAAATGTTCGCTGGTTTATCCACCTCTATCTGGCACTGTGGCCAGGGGCTTTATTCTGATTGAAAAAGTTATTGTACATATTTGGCCACCACATATTTCAGGTGAATTAATCTTTGCATCACGCAGTACATAGAGCAGTAACAGATCCTTGCTATATCTCATGCCTTACAGTGTTTTGCATTTTTAAAGTGCAACATTTTTACTCCTACATTTTAGCTCTTAGAATTAGTGTCTGTCTTGCAGGTCAAATTAAGTCCTGCTAAGGTAGAAAGTGAGTGATTAAATTAAGGGTTGTTATGTGAACAGAGCATTGGCACTTATTTTGAGTAGTTTCAAATGTATGCAGAAACTTGTATAACCTCTTTTATGAAGCAGATGACTTGAAAGAATAGGCAGCTACTTCTAGGGAAGGTGAGTGGAGTCACTGCAGTATAACTACAGAAAGAAATATATCTAAGAACAGAAAAGCTGCTGTGTTATTTCAGTCCCTTTTCTTCTACTAGCTATTTTCAAACCTGCATCTGACTTTCCAACACTAATTGGAGTATTGACTGACCATATAAATGCTTGCCCTCATTGTTCTACTCTCACAAATTAACTAGTGAGTGCCTCCAGTTATCTAAATAAGGTGCTGATTGATCGTGTGGAAATAATTAATCAAGCCAGAGCTGATATGATCTCCAGCCATGTCAGAACTTTCTTTTCTCATTATGCTTACCTAGTGCAGAATTTAAATTTACAGCCTGTGGCAAAAGGTAATGTTTTTTTGACAGGTTTCTGCAAGTCAAATTACAAGGAGGAAGTCAGATTTCATTGTAATAAGACTTTAAATGAGTCCAATTACATTTTAGTTCAAACAGTCTTGTTTCAAATATTGTTCTGCCTGTCTGGCAGCCTTTAATAGAAGCCAACATCGAGTTTAGAGCACTGGGGAATAATATGCCAACTTTCCTGCCTTGAATGAGTGGAAGCAGGCCTCCTTAGTGGACAGGCACTTAAATGCATGTAACGCAGAAACGAAAATGCTGTAACAACTGTATTTCTCCTTAACGACAAGTAGACATAGTAAGCAATACAATGCCTTTTGCTGCAGCAACTCATTTATCACAAACAAGCTTACTGTCCTTCACCCTTCACCCCCTCTGCACATGCACACATGCTTAAAAAAAAAAAAGAAAAAGATCCTAAGTAAAAAAGGAGGAGTAGCTTAAACTATAACTTTGGTCAGCAAATTCTGTTACACTCTTGGTGATCATACAAAGTCACCAGACTTCTGCACAGCAACTTAGCTACAAGAAGCACATCAGAAGCAATCTTCTATATCACCAAATCCAGACCACTGCAGTGACAGTCACTGATTGCTAGGCTTTCTTGACCCAGTGTCATGGTCCTAGCTGGCACTTCAATACAGCTATTCTTATAGAGAGAAGTGGAACTACCTTGTGTCTCCTCTCAACACACTAGGAATGAGACAGGAGAAAAAAGATTTTAACAAAGCTGTTGTAATCTCATGAAAATGCAAGGAGGCTGAGACCCAGCATAGCTGCTCCCCCATCGAAGAAGGGTACCTTCTTTCTTTCTCAGTTATACAAGTCCAGGGGCATGAGATCCTGACCTAGGGGATGAGATCATGACCTACACTAAGATGTTCACCCAATTGGCTTTGAATTTCTGCTTCACCCAGAAACACACCACTACTGATGAAAATTAAACAAATTAAGCAAAAAGCAACATTGAATTGATAATTAAGAGTCATTCCTAAATGTGCATACCTCAGCAACATTCCCTCAGATAAGTTTGGTGGTGAATCCAGGCCCTAGAGCATTTTCTACTTCAGAGGTGGAAGAAGCAAAGGCTCTGTTTCAATTGTGTATGAATCAGCTTTAAGCTGATTTTTACATTGTTAAGAAAGAAGAATTCAAAGCTTTTCTCCAGCCCACAACAAAAAACTTATGCTTTTACCCTTTTAATACAGAAAGCATGTATTTGTAGGAAGGAGGGAAGAGCTGGATTCCACACCTTCAGATATACTCCTACGTTAATATATCTGCAAAGTGTTTGACATTAAAACTTAATTGCAACAAGGAACTGTCACACAGAGTATTTGAAAGCAATGCACTTGGTTTGCAATGATATATCTTTAATAGCCATTTAAGATCTTCACCAAAAGGAACAGAACACAAATCTGCAGCATTGCCCCACTGGGAAAATAAATGGTCATCTTGTTTCACTCATAAATGATCACTGTTGACAGTGAACAATTATGGAGAAATATATTGCCTTATTTTCAGTGGCAGACCATTATCAAATGCTACCAGATGCTCATCTCAATTGTCATTGTCATTTTTGAAGACTCTAATGATGCTAGCTAGTTTTCTACATAACAAAAAACCCCAGGGTTTCTTTACCTCAAATCTGCTTTCCCAGGATACACTCCAATTTTGTAAGCAAGTCCATTTCCATTCTCAATGCACAATTTCATCAAAATAGATCACAACTTACCAGAGGGTTAATTAACTAGTGCAGATCATCCTGGTATCTCTCCATAGCTTAATTCCCAAAAGGAAGATAAATATCTGAAATGAGACTTCATTGGTTACGCTAGCAGTATTGAGTTTATAATTAATGTATTCTTTTATGTTTTAACCATAGTACAGTACTTTAATCAAGTAAGTATGGTTAAAGAAAATGAGTAAACAAAAAACCCCCTTAAAATATAAAAGTATTTATGTATTTATTTAAAGCAAACTTATTGTGAACTCACTAGAGCTACTGTACATGCATATATATAGTATAGCAATATTTTCAGTGCTACAGTCTTTAGTTATAGCTCAGATTTTAAACCACCTGTCAGTTTTGGCCACTGCTTGCAGTTTGCATGGCATTTTAAACCAGGCTTGAGTAAAGTAAAAATGCCTAGCACATTTGAAAGCCATAGAGTGCATAGCTGTGCTAATCTAAGTGGATCAAACCATGAATCACAAAACTGAATGACCATTTGGTGTTGTAAATAATTTAAGGAATGCCATGAAATAATTTATTACAAATGGATTTTTAAAAGGGGGTCACTAAGTGCATATGGCTTTCTTGCTAGGAGATCTCACTGCTTCAATCACTGAATTCAAATACCATTATTGAGACCCTGCTGGGAGAGCAGCATAGGTACTTTATGGATGGCCTGCTTATTTGCTTCCATTTCTTACTGTGCGAGTCTTCCTTGCTCTGTAGAAAATACGTGACTACTCTAAAGGTGGCAAGAAATATTGAGATGAAAATGTTTGTAAAAGCCAGTTTTGAAACTGCAACTGCACTCCATATTAGACAAAAAAGCATTTTAGCCACAATACAATAAAATTTCATTCACAATAATTTACAGATCAAGACTAAATTATATAGGCTTCGATAAACATTCTTCAAATTGTATCTTGATTTGCTGCACTTACATTGAGCATATCCTTTTTAAATTCATAGACTCCTTGCCAGCTCAGGCATAAGACAACCAGCATCTTTCTGCTCTCAGCTGCATCACAGTCAGATGCAGAGGCTTTAAGTAAAGCCTTGTATTACAGCCATTATCTTCACTGCATTATAATCAAGGGTTTGCCTGCATTCCATTTTTGTCAAGGCATTATTGCTCATAAAGAATCACTCTGGACTTAATGTAGCACTTACTGTTTTAGAACTGAAAAGCATATATTTATGGAATTTAAAACAAAACAAAACAAAAAAATCTTCAAGAATTTTAAGATCTAAGTACATTGAAGGAAGGATATATGATCAGTTCAAAACTTCATCATCTTCCACAAGAACCTACAATTTTCACCATGTGTGCAATTTCTTTAAACTACCACTCCAGTTTATTTTAATATGTTTCCTGGATCCAGAAATTGCTGTCATCTCTCTTCCGTTATATGAACAAAGTAATGTTTTGAAGCACATCAGTGTCAACAAGAATTGTCAGTTACAGTCACATGTTTCATTGCTTTTCATAAGAAAAAACAACTTATTTTGCAACACCTGGCACAGGCATTAATATTCAGGTTGAGTCTTTCAAGTTAGTGTTGCATAGCGAGAAGTTTATGTGTATTCTTTGAAGCCAGAATTTATGTGTGTTCTGTATTTGAATGACCATGCTCATGACTTCACGTTTGGCCTGCAGCAACCTGTAAACAACAGAATTAATCTGCAGAATAATTCAGCATATACTGTGTAGAAATGCCTTTTAAGAGTCCAAGCTTGCCAACAAGATACCAGCAGGCTTGCAAATATTCTTGCTTCAAGTGCCATGCTATTTGCATAATTGTTTGTGAGAGCACACAGTTAGTCTGGACATTCAGAAAACATATTTGTTCTATTAGCTATGAACTAGAGAGCCTCTAAAGCTTTTCAGATGCAACTCATATTTATATTCAAGAGATCCTCTTTTAATCAGAGTATTTTACTTCCTTTCGCAGCATCCATATCTCTTCATTCTCTTCTTTACTTTATGGGGCTGCTTTGACTTAAGGTATCGAGGAAAGAAAAGAACACTGGATGTGCATATGAGAACATATTGCCCCAGAAGTGTGACCTGGTGCCTCTGTTTCCATTAGGTTCATGGGATTTCCATTTTTGCTCGAAGCTCACCGACTAGGATTTTGTATGAGTGCTAAAACAAATTCTGCAATAACAGCCTGTGGGGGCCACTTGGACAGAGTTTCTACTAAAAAAAACCCTATGGATAATTAATTTTAAATAGTTGCTTACAAATGCCCTAAGATAATGCCAGTGTGATGTATGGATAAATAAGACAATACAGATATACAGGAATAGAAATGAGAGGCAAATGGTTAATCTTATAAGTAGATTCAGAAAAATAAAATAGAAAATGCTAGTAATAAAAACAAACCAATTTTTTAAGATTTGAAATAGTTCTACTCTTGCTAATAGTTCTACTCTTGCTTTCAGAAGCCGATGAAACATGTAAAGCAACAGATGAAAAAACAATACTTGACTATCATGATAAGTATAACAGGGGGCGTTAAACCATGACAGCTCAGTAGGAGGGAATTAGAAATTGTAAATGATAACATTAAATAAATAAGATTATTTTTCTTTAGCCTGGCGAAACAATACGTGGGAAATAAATTCTAAGAGCTAAACTGGGTGATTAGATAATGTGGTGAAGGCTAAGCAAGTATCTAGAATGAAAACTTAATAGGTACATATAGCTGATTGAATATTTTAAAATACTTATTATTAAATAATCAAACATACGCTTTATTATTTAAGTCCTTAAATAATTAAATATCTATGTCTACATAGAGAAGCCCTTTTTTACTTTCTTGACCTTTTAAACCTATGAACTGATTGAACTGATTCTTTTTTTTGTTTGTTTAGTTTTAGAGAAGGCAATAATAATTAATTAATTAATTATGTTGATTAAAATAGTTAATTAAAATGTTATTGAAACAACCATTAACAAAAATGATACATTTTTTCAGTGCTGAGGCTAAACACTAGACCAAATCTATTCAGTTTGTAGGATACTATACAAATGCTTGCAGTAACAAGATAATAGCACATTTGTAATTTATTAAACAAGAAAAAATGACAAATCTACTAATGCACTGAGTACATTGGATGCAAACAACTGCTTGCTTTAAGCAACCCTTTTACAAACTAATAACATGATATATTGTGTTAATACTACTTACTTTAAGGGGTTTATTTTGAAAGAAAAATAACCAAAAAACCCCCACAAACAACAGAAAAAACCACACCCCAAACAATCTTGGGGTCTTGTAAAAAGTAAATCCTAAATAAAATGTTTTGAAAAAAATATGTCAAGACAAAATGATACTATATTTCCAAAATAAGGTTAGAACTTAAAGGGACATGAGAAATTCCAAAAATAGATTGACTGAAATAAGCTGGGAAAACAGTAGTTGAACTAAGTTACCAAAGCCCTGACAAAGGTATGGCAGTGAAGAAGGAGAAGATACCTGTCAAGAAGCAGCATGGCATCCAGACAACTAAAGACTGTAAGAATGTGACAATCATTTTTATATAAATCTGGAGTTATACCAAAGGCTTTCCTGCCTAACCAAGTGTTTGATCCATCTATGTGAATTCCATTCTAGGTACAGATAAATGTCTAGAAGTATTTCAAGACTTCTGACACTAGATGAGACCTTGATTCGTTCATTAATATAAATAACAAGTTACAAGAAATAAAAAGAAAAAGGAAAAAAAACGGAGCAGGAATAACTTTGAGATTTTTTTTGCTTTGGATACCATGTTTGTTACCACCCCAAAACAGCAGTTGAATTATTTTTTGCTCCACAACTACGAAATCGTGCCTTGAAAAAGTACCTCAGCTACACCGAGGGATTACATTCAGGTTGCTTGAGGAACCTTAAGACTAGTATTTCTTGATATCTGAGTGAAACATCTGTTATTTTTCACACTTTATAGTGTTACTTATTTAATCATTACATATGTGAAAATTGTATGTGTATTATCTTCTGGGGTTCTGGGATGTTATAATCCATTTTTATAAATGTATATTTATGATGAACATTTCATCATGTTGAGCATATCCACTTTGTACATTTAATTTAATTTCATTTCATAAACTACACAGCTTCCTCATTCTGCTTCTATCTGGATATATATTGGCCATTTGCCAACTGCTCAAGTAAAAGTTTCTTATTAGCCAAAAGTTCTATCCACCTTGTACAAAAACCTTGTACTGGATCCTAAACACACTCAATACCAAATTAGAAGCAGAACAACTGATAGCAAAATAGAATAATAAAGACAAATCTAGAAAAAAGAGGGATTTTTTTTTTTTTACATTCTCTAGTGACTTACTGTTCTGCCAGATGAGGAACAGGTGCATGTGCTTAAGAGTTAAAGATATTAGGGTAAGAATAATTGTTCTTCGGAATAATAATTCACCATCTGTTGTTCTCAGCCACGAAGTACTATGTGTTTTATTTTAAATACCATCAACAATGATTAAATGATTAAGAGCCTCACAGAAAAGCAGAATGCCATATTAGAAAGTGAACACACAATTTCATTTCTGTATTCTGTCATACAAATCTAACCTATTACTATTGAAAAAGTGGCCTGAGGCATGACTTTATTTCAAGATTCTTCTCTGCTTCCACTTGAAGTAGATTTTTGTCCTCGATGGTTCAGGTGGGTCTGTGTTCTCTAACCTGAGGCAGAGATGCCAGATGATCCAGTCTATCCATCCTGCTGCAGTCAGCTCTGCCTGTCACCAGCTGGATAAATAAATGCCTGATTTAGACAAATCATCACTTTCCTCTTGCATTTATGGTCATTGCCCCGGATCTGCACCTCTGCTTAAAAGAAATAATCTTCTGATCACTGTGATCTCAACACATAATCTGCTCCACTTGTCAATGTCAGTCTGTATGTTGCTGACAGATGTTTCCTATGCCAGGACAATGGACATTTACCAATTTGATTACACTGGTTTTGGTTGAAAAAAGTTGTATTCTATTGTTTGCTTTTGTTTCGGCTGCACAGTAACTGAATAAGCTTCCAGTAAAAAAGCTAAGATCTCTAATTCAAATAGGTGAAAATTCAATCTATTTAGTTACCATTCACAAAATATTGAGCCCATTAATTTGGGGGAACTGTTTGTATATGGGAAGGAATTAATAGATAAAATGTGTGGATAAGGCACTTACTGAAACTACAGAGATCTGAGTCTAGATTCTTGATTGCCAAAGACTTCCTCTCTGCAATCACTGGCAATTCATTTCATCTCCTTCTGTCCCAGTTCTCACTCCTTTGCTTGTTTAACATATGCTTTTCACTTACTGCCGGTATGTTGGCTTTTTTAGCAATAGAGGCTTTTCAGAACAAAAATATCTGTCTCTAGAATAATATGAGGATTATTATTTGAGTTACTGTATATAGTCAAAGCTTTGTGTATACGTATGTGTAGGTGTGTGTATCTATATCCCTACCTACATCCTTATCCATATATATACAGAATGATCTTTGGCCAATTCATACATATGTATGTTTAAGAATATATATATATATATACACACACAAACATATATATATATACATTTATATATATATATGTATATGTATGCGTGTATGTATGTATGCATGTATGTGCAGCTCAAACAAAACAAGTGCATCTATGCAAACAAAACTTTATCAATAAAGTTTCTTTTACCTAATATAGCCCTGTGTTTGAAATCTGTGGTGAAGGTGGATACACTAGTACGCTCTGTAGCTGACACATTTATTTCTTTTGTGCTAAAACTGCAGTAATTTATCTATTACTAATTAATGCCAGATGGATGCACAGAAGTTTATGTATTGGTATAAAACTACAGTGTTAAGAAATGTGTGTATGTTTTATGAATCATTTATTATTATGCTGATATAAAATTGGTAAATAGCTTTTGTACAGTTTTAACACAAAAGTATTTCTGCATAAAGGAAAGTGTAAATATTTATTATTCCACACCTGTTCCTGGTATTTTCTTATGTAGGCCAGCTATTCCCAAAACAAGTCCAAATGTTGCAGACAAAAGGGAAAAAAAGGTAAACACAAGGATGATAAGTGAAAATAAAAATAGATAAATAATATACTGCAAAACTAGAAACCAAATAAAAGACATTGTGACAGCCTCTGTTTACCAATAGACACATGCAAAAAACTAATTGTATTCTTGCTTACTACATACAGAAAATCTGCACCACCCAAGAAGCAATTTTAGCTCTGAAGATCAAAACTGTGACATACTTCATCCTAAGTACATCAAAACTTTCTTTTGAGGCTAAAAAAAAAATTTAAAAATTCAATATTTCAAATCTTTATATATGACTGAAGATGCTTCTTTTGTGCTTTGTACTGATCAACTGCCTATGCCAGTGTAATTTGACTTAAACATTAATTCTCTCCTAATTTAAGTATTTGAAAGTCATAATTTGTAATATTGCTGTTGATTGACTTGGATTCTTGATTTATCAAATGTTTTTAATGCATAGTGCATATATATCACTATTCTTGTTGCTATAAACTAGAAGTCCTATTAATGCTGACATGCTGTGAAAAATGTTATATTAAATTCACATACAGTAAAATGCTTCATTCCTAACATTGAGTCAATATCATGTTTTTATTTAATCATACAAGATGCACTTAAAGCATGAGAACAGCAAAACTTAATGAAACACAATGCATCTCAGACTTGCCAATATTATCAACAAAGCAAATTATAAGAAACAAAGTACAAATTGGCTTTGTAAAGCACACTAATGGCATTCACTTTCAAAACTTTCATGATTTTCTGTCCTCACGATCATACTGTTTTAATGCAGCCATGGTACAGCAGGTGATTTACAGGCAGACCATTTATAAGTATTCTTTATAACTACTATTACAAAATGAATCTCTATTTCAGACACCTGTATATCATTAACATCTAATAGATCAGAATAATAAGCACGAATGCTTGATCTTCTTCAATACCTTGTAGCCATCTGGTTTTATGTGCATCTCGTGGATTCTTCATAAAAATTCTTTTACGAGGCACACCAGAATATTGACTCTAAGCAGACAGAAGGTCAGACCAATGACAAAGGTAAAACTGGATCTTACGAATGACTACTTTTTCTATTTCCAACACTAATTTTTCCTGCAGAAAAGTGAATCTGCCACACTCACTGTTCACATACAAGTAAGTTAACATGATTTGGTTTTTAATTCAAACATCAACAAAGATTTTAATTAGGTTAATTATTAATTAGGTCAAAATATGCATTATCAGAAAACACACAGTAGCTTGGCTGTCAAATTCTTGGCTACTGTTTTTGACCTGGCATTTGAAAACAATTTTTTTTTTTTCTTAACTGACAGTTGAGCCCATCTGAGAAAGAGTAAAGGAAATACAAATACCTAGTGCCATACTATCACTTTTAGAGTCACTTTGTATCTAAGGCCTGCGCTAATTCCAAAATTTCAACAATGGGCCTTTCATAAAGGAATTCTTAGAGAACAGTGCCTGGGCCCCTCATACAAATAAATTAAAGCCAAGGCTTCCAAGGAAAGCTTCTGGCCACAATTCAGATGACCTACACACACTGGTTAGAAAAAAAAAAAAAAAAGACTGCCCAAAAAGGGAACAAAAAGAAATAATGTGCCTTGGAAACAGATCATCCATTCAAGTAAAAAATGAAATGCACAGTACAGCTATAATTGAAAGACCATGTGTAAAGAATACTAGAGGTTAAAACCTTTCTGCTAAAGCAATGTCATACTACCAGCTAACCTTCATACTTTCACCCCCAGTGTAAGGCATTATGCACAGTACAGTGTTTGAAGGACTTACAGAACTAACAAGGAAGAGGAAAAGAAGAAATTAGTATGCTCAGGCACAACATAGGAAAAGAAAAAACCCCTCAATAAAACAGCAAATACCCAAACTTCTATGGAGCTATGTAAGACCACTATGTTACAGCTCACTCTCTCTCTGCCTTTCCCTCTCTCAATGCTCTCCCCTGCATATTAAACACTGGGTTCAGTAAGGGACACAGCTTTTTGGATTCTAATGGAGAAGCATCCTTTCTCCATTCCAAGTACATTATATAACTGTGTAAGCAATGGAAGCCAATTCCACTGCCATGCCCTCGAGCAGCCTTCATCTAATGCAAACAGCCATGGAGAAATCTGCTGCTGCCTTGCATGTGATCCCAATCTCAGAAAAACATAAATCAGGACTCTGCCACACATCACAGCCTTAACCATTTGATTATAAGTTTCCAATTTCATAGAAAAAATGTTTATTTTCATTGTGCCTGGTTCCAAAGTAATCAAGTAAGCTCCCTGCAGTCACAGATGATCTCTTAAACGAAAGATTTATCTTGACTCATTGTAGGCAAACATTTTTGGTCGAATCTCTAACAATACTAACACTGATATTTAAAAATAAAACAGAAGTTTAAAGTGCTTGCTTTTATTGGCTATCAGAGCAGACACTTATTATCTGAACCTGCTGACAATCTACTGCACTCTATATACTATACATTTTCATTATTATTTTGCAGAAGGATAAACAATCTTTTCTTATGCCCTGGGGAAAACAAACAAACAAACAAACAAAAAAGCCCACAAACACACAGAGAACCCACTCTCCCAATAAAATATGCTTACAAATATAGTCTTAGCTAGCAAACACACGAGTTAAAGACAAACGAAGTTACAAAGAATGGATTCTTAAGTAGCCACTTTTCTCCATACAATAGGGTTGTTCATGCACCAGCTTTTGAGTCTTCAAAATCTTACCAGCTCTGGTAAGTGGTCTGGGCTGCAAGTTCACTAAAAGACCCCTAAATTATGCACATAGCTTGACATGAATAGTCTTTGGATGTGTTTACTTTTCCATGGTGTAAAGGAGATAAAACAATTGAATAAAAGGTGTGTGGTTTCAAAAAAAATTTTTTTAAATGTTGAGAGACTAACAAGAAGAAACCAGAAGCGAAACATTTCCCTTAATGGCATCACTGGTTCAGTTTGTTCACCTATTGGAAAGATGGTGTATTGCAGTGAAGAGTAACTAGAGCACAAGGAGCAGGCAATGTATGCTACTGCAGCTCTTGGAGTAGAAAGACCCCTATAGGAAAAGCTGTTTAATGTTTCCTGGTATGAGGTGACTAGATCTGATAGTAAAACCATAGTTTCTCTGAGGCTGCTGCAACTGCTGACAGTAAAAATGAATTATGGCTTAGTTACTATCAAATAAGTAAACTACACGCACAAATCTTTAAAATAAGGTTAAGACTGTGGATTATTTTTTGGCACTTTCAGTTAGTCTGCAGAGATTTGTAATGCCATCTGAATGCTAAATCCATACTAGTGTTGCTGCCCAGATTAAATGTAATTTTCATTGATAAATTTGAGGCTTAGCAGACTGAAAGGGCTGGATTTCTGTCAAATAACTTCACACATCTACACTACAGAGGTGTCTTTATCTGAAGACAAGTTAGGCTCCTTTATTATTTCAGAGAAACAGAAAATTCCTGGATGTGATTCATCTCATACTGAAGGGGATATCTAAACGAAGACCCATGAACTCTTCCTTAAATGTGTTTATTTATCTCCACTGACAATACAGAGAGTAACTAGAGGTGTACACTTACAGTTCAGAAGAAACTCATTCTAGATCTTTTGCAGCAGGGAAGATCTACTACAAAGAAAGTCAGCTCTAAACACTGGACCTACCTAACATCTCTATGGCAATAAAAATTAATCTGGTTGAGGTCACTTGACACTGTGGACAAAGCTTTCGTGTGTCTCAGCCATCTCAGTACTACCATCTTTCACAAAATCATGTGTAGTGTTTACACCTGGCACAGGGGTTTTCCAAAACCTAGCTAGGTAGAGATGTTAAAAAATTAAGTAATCATTAGAGAGCTGGCACTTTGACCTACACCCTCTCGTTCAAGAAAAAGGAGTGGAACACAGCACATGCTGGCAATCAGTTTTAGACTTCTATTTTAGCCCCTGATCAGGTGAGGGATGTCAAAAGCAGTAATGAAAAAGTCATTTTTCTTTGGCTTTTTTTCTCCCTGTAATGCACTTGTAAGCTACTATTTGGAAGCTTTATAGTATTATATATTATAGCTTTATTTCTAAATTATATTAATATTTTTTATTAAAAAAAAAAAAAAAAAAGGTCAAAGCCTGAAATAGCAGCATCAGCTTTAAAAAAAAATAATTCCTTCAACTCAGCTTTACCTTATATCCACAATGCTTGGATATAAGGTATAAACACCACATTTTTGACCCGATAGACAGCACCCCAAATACTTAAAAGTGCACCAGGGTCTCTATCTATTTTTTTTTTCCAAAATTCTCTGGCTTATTCTTTTATTCTTTTTCTTTTTAATTATTATTTCAGTTTTATGGATAAGTTGCTTTGATTTAAAGTAATTGAACCTTGAAGTTCCAAAAATAATGGAGGCCTGGGCACACTTGGAAACCATCCAGATGCCACAGTTTTCCCCTAAACTGCTTGCTGAGCAGGTCAGCAACTTGAGGACTGTGATACTGCTGAGTATGAAACTAGAAACTAGTTACTGAGAAGCTATAAATCACAACTAAAATTTAGGGCCTACAAAAGAGATTAAGAAAAAGAAGCATGTGATGCTTTCAGCCACTGCTGTGCAATAGGGACATTGCTTATAAAGGAAAAATTGTTAGAGCATTACGGCTCTTTTCACCAAGATAAACCCAATACTGTAGTTTGTTTTATGGTTTATAAAGTGTCTGTTTTATGGTTTATAAAATCTGATGAATGAAGCCAGGAAACAATACAAACAGACCTTCCAGGGTTGAGCAAACACTTCAAAAGTTTGGGAGAAATGTGAAATGAAAGGGAAAAAAAAAGCAAACAAACAAACAAACAAACAAAAATATAAACAATAAGACAGCAAAGAAATGCTGATATAGATCTAAACACTGTGTTTGAAGCTATTTTTTTCATTTCACTGAAAGATATCTGAAATCACTGAAAAGAGAGTTTTATCTGGGTATTGTGTGTGGATATATACAAATACATCTTCATACAGAAAGTAGAAAAGTCATTTAAATGCCAAAGATTGGATCAGCCCTAAGAACAGTGATTCAGCTGTTCAGTAGTGCTATAGCAATACATAGATAAGAATAAATAAACACAGAGTATATCTGTATTGCTAAATAAATGAGACTAGGGAGCACATTGGAGCAGTAACCATCGTGAATGCAGAAGCATTTGCAGAATTTTTAACAGCTCTTGCCAGGACACAACTCCAGTGCAGCTCACAGAATGGTTCATGTCAGAGAATATTCCTACAATTCAGCACGGATGTAACTGTAGCAGTTTTGGATCCCTTCACCCTCCATCAGCACTGCTCCAACAAGCTAACACTGGTAACCTAAAAAAGCTTTGGTGTTCTTTAGGACCTTTCATGCACATACCTGAAACACCACATGCATTCTCTATTGCATGATACAAAAACATTTCTTTGATGGCTTACAGCACACCTTTCATATCATAGAATCATGGAATTACTCAGTCTGGAAAAGATCTTTGAAATTATTGAGTCCAGCCTTATTCTAACTCTATTACCCTATTCCTGATGATCCACCACTAAACCACATCCCAGGCACCTCACCCTCACATTCAGGGGTGAAGACTCAATCACCTCCCCGGGGGAGCCTGTTTCAGTGCTTAAGAACCCTTTCTGTATAGAAGTTTCTCCTGATATCCAACCAAAATCTCCCCTGATGAAACCTGAAACCATTCCCCTTGTCCTGTCATCAGTCACCAGTGAGAAGAGACCAGCTCCACTCTCACTACAGCCTAATTTCAGGTGTTTGTAAAGAGTGATAAGGTCTCTCCTCAGTTCAAACTATGTCTAATGCTTAATACAAGGGTACTAGATGGGGTGTCAACAAAACCCACAGCTTGACACTGTGTGGAGGAGAGAGAGCCAGTCTGCCTCAGAAGCACAAAGTCCCAAATAATGGATGTATGAACCATACCAATAAGGTACCTGTTTTTAAGTGGACATTTGATAGCAAATCCAGTTGTTAACAAGTATTGATGAAAGTACTCCTCTATTTGTGACTACATAACTCAGTTGTAAAGTAAAAAAAAAAAACCACCACAAAAATGGAGCAGAAAATCACAACATTTAGGTCAACTGAACCCGGGTCACTACTTAATTTTACGTCATTATTTCAAACAAACAAATTAAGAGGCAGGAGTTACCCTTCCTGAGCTATAGAAAAGTACAGGCACAAGTTCATATTTCCACATCATCTTAATTAATGTCTGCATTGTTAAATGCCTAAACTTAGGTAAGACGCTTCTAAATCCCAGAGAACTGAAAGTGTGGGAAAGCAGGAAAGTAAGTATGAATGTGTGAGAAGAAATGTAACAGAACACCAGAGAAAGACGAAGTTTATGTATGAAAAGCTGAATACTGCAAGGTGTTGATAGTCTGTAGAAAGATAAAAACACCCTTAGAAATCTGTTAAATGAACTACTGTGATCTTTTTTCTCAAACAGGTGTCTATGAGAGAAAATGTATGTTTAGATGATAAATTGAAATAAAGAGCACCAACAGAAAGTTCATGAAATGATGAAGGAAATTTTAAACAGTTTTTGTTCTAGAGAGTTTTCTAATAAACCTGCTCTTCTTTCTTTTCCTGGAAACCTATGAGAAAGTTCAAGACCAGCAGTTTTTATGCAGTGTCCCATATATTGCCATATTATTTCTTTTCTCTGCAAACTAAAAACTCAAAAACTCATGAAGCAAAAAAATCTCAATTATTTCAGAGCATATAGTTATGAAAGATTTTTATTTTTCAGATACTTTTTAGATTGCATCTTTCTATTTTTTACCTACTTCAAATGTTTTATTTCATATCAACCTGAATACAATCTCTTGTAAGATTGTACTTCTAAGAGCAGTGAAACTGAAATTATGCACTACAATCTGGCTTGCTTCCCCAGGAAAAGAGATAACAATAGTCCACCACACAGCATTTTAAAAGATTGTTTCTATCTCTTAAAAAAAACAAAAACCAAAAACCAACAAAAAACAACCAAACAAAAAAACAATAAAAACCCAAACAAACAAACACAAAAAAACAACCAAACAACCAACCAAACAAAAACCTGCAAACAACCCAAATGCCAACAAATTCTTGATGTGAAAGGAGAGCCTAAGGAAATACACAAAACAACACTTCTGTTTTTAGTTTCACATCACTGCACAAGATGTACCAAACCCTACTTTGGAGAATAAGAAAGCAGTAGGAGGAGAATCCTACACAATTGATAAATTCAGCTTTAAAACCTTTGTAAAATGAATGATTAAACAATAAAGTGTTATACAATGAGTGTGTGTGGTGTGTGTGAGGAGGAGGTGTAAGTGAAGGGAAACTGCAGTAAACAATTCTGTGGAAAACAGGAGGACTAAAAATAGCTGTAATCCCATCCCTTTTCCAAATCAAAAGGATCTGATACAAAATAATAATAATAATAAAAAAAAAACATACAGTAACTTCTCTCCTGCAATAGTCACTATGTGCACAAAGACATTTCTTTCCATACACATGGGATTAGATTTCCATGTTCATCCTATTATTGCTAGAAGGGGAAGATAACTCCCACAAAGCCATGATTTAAACTTACAGCTGGCTAACACTTTCAGTATGAGAGGTGAGAACAAACTGCTTAAAATTCTGTTTAACCTTTATAAACATCAGATACTGACTATGGGGCCTCCAATGAAGGAAAAGAAATCTTAAGCTCAACATCACATTTTCATTTTCATACACTATTGAAACCTCATTGAATTGAAAAAAATTAACCTTAAACTTTGAGAATTTCATGGAAGAGCCTTTAAGGCTTGATCAGCCCTCAAATGCTTTCACATTTAACTCTTACTGACTTCAAGGGAGCTGGTCAGGCATACCTAATGGAAGATATGGGCCCTCAGTGAAAAAGTTCTGAACAGATTTAAATACTGCTATACACTTTTAGATAGCTACATTGGAAGAATATACACCTGAAATATCCAAGAAGAGATAAGTGAACATGCTACTGTTAAATCACTGAAAAACTTCTGGAAACATGCTTACAAACTTGACAAACTATTGAACGTGTTTTTTGAATTGGCATCCTGTTTTGTCATTTTAGTTTTTATCACTTCAAAATACAATTTTAACTTATTGGCTTTATTGAATACATTATAGGCAAATAGAGTTTATCTTATATTTTCACAGCCTCACTATAACAAATCTACAGGGTTTTCCTAGGCAAAATTCAGTCCTGATTCAATTGCTATGATTGTTGCACTTCTCAGATACAGACAGAAAGATGAAGTAAATGTGAAGTAAATAATGTGAAGTAAAAAATTCTAACATTGCTAAAGTAAAATTCCATGAATCAAAAGGCAAAGTGAAATATGTTTCAGCAGTAACATGTGGTTTATGTTATCCATAAAATAAGCTGTAACCTAATAAGAGTAGATTCTTGGAAGAATATATCACATTGTTCTGCTAAATCTGATTCTCCTATCAGGTGATATTATGAAATGAAGAAGCAGATCAACATGAATAACAAGTTAAAAAAAAAAATAAAATCCAGTATTCAAATTACAAAACACTTAGTAACATGTGCCAATGACAGCAAAGGTCTTAGTTCAGTCTTAGTTTCTTCAGAACAGGCTGCTTATCATTAGTATCACATAATTTCTGCACTGTTAAATTCAAATTCTATGTAGCATAATTAATAATTTATGACATGACAGTAAATATCACAATTTCTACTCAAAATTAATCAACATTAAGAAACAACTATGCAAAGCAAAACTATCAACTCAAACTAACACCCAATAAAATATACATGGTATTTTAGAAGAATATCCTTAGAAAGCAAAATTCACAGATAGGTTCAGAACTTTTCACTTAAAAATATCAGGAAGTTTTGCATCAACTTCCATGAGAGTAGATTTGTATTGTCTATGTTGAAATGAATGGTTTAATTAAATTTTATATTAAGTAGGCTAAAGCATAAATAGATATAATTCCAAATATAAAAGTGCAGTGCATCTCCCTTTATCTTGTAAATGTTTGAAACGTTTTAAAGCATTCCTCCTTCCACTAAGATGTGTTGATTGTGGAGAAGGTTAGGACAAGGAAACAACAGTGGAAGTGGATATTTTTGTGCAGCCTTTAGTCAGCTGAAGGGGAAACAGGCACTTTTGTAATTAGGTCTCTTGATACATTAAAAATTGACTAGAGAAGGTAACCTTGACTTACTATTTGTGACTAAAATATTATGTATTTTTACAGTTCCATGATTAAAATTTCCTTTGGTGTTTAAATCTTGTGATAAGGACAGATATAACTCTCCTGAGTTCATGGAATACTTAGTTCAGAGATTACTTTCACCCTGTTAATTTATCTTAGAGTACTGTCTTGTCTCTTGGGTATAGAACCTTTACAATTCCCTTGAAAGCACCTATAAAACTCTGGTTATATAAGCTGAAAGTATAGATGTATCAGTATAGATATGACAGAATTTGTCTTCATACACTTTAATGTTCTTCTCTTCTTTTCTTTTTTTTTTTTTTTATTTTTAAGAATAAAAAAGTTATATAGTTAAGCAGCTTAGAATGCACTGATGTGAAAAATCCCTCAGAACTCAGTAGTGATGTGTTCGTCTTTCTGCACATCTGCTCAAATTCCAAGCCACGATGAAGAACCTATAAAAATTCGAAATCTGTGAGAGAGAAAGAGAGACACTCACAAGTATTAAAGTGCTGCTGAATCAGTATTTCCACAACAGACTTTTTATGGCTAAGGAAGCATGGCAGTTATATTTGCAGTTTCCCAGCTGGGACTCAGAAATGCATGATCAACAACAGAACCAAGGAGGCAGACCTGGCCTGTTTCCTGTAGCTCGTTATCTTCATGCTTTGTTCAAATAGCAAAAAGAAGGAAGGGAGAAACTGGCCTTTCTTGATGTCAATTGAACATTTTCCCATTTACTTAAAAGGCTCAGAATTATATATCACCTTTCTACTCTTTTTTGTTTTAACAGAATCTTTCCAGTTAGGAAGCAAAGCCTTTTTTTTTGCATCTGAAGGTGGCCTTAAGCAATAAGTCAAAGAGAGGAGATCCATACTATTCATTAATTTATTGGATCTGTTGATCTTAAGCCAAAATATAAAACTTTAAAGTGGGCATTACTTTTGACTTGTGGAGCTAGAAGTTCCTTTGAGGGAGAATAAAATTCATCTCTCAGTGAGAAGAAAAAGAATGGAAAAGGAGATTATAGAAGATAGATAAAACCCAGTAAGTTAGTTCTCAGGACAGCATACTTTTAACAGGGCTACATTGAACCTGACTATAGCTTCCCTTCTAAAATTTCCAATATATTCTTAGAATTTGGTACAACTCTTAAAATATTTTAATTTTTCAGTCATTTTCCATGAACAGTTATCTTTACCATAATTAAAAAAAACAAAAAACAACAACAAAAAAAAAAACAACAAAAAACCACCAATCCAGACAGGTAAAGTGTTAAATCCTAGGATGTATTCTTTCTCTGTTTTCTTTCAAGCAGGCCTTGAACAGATACTACCAACTGTTCCTTTCTTTGTTGAGGATTGTGTCTCTATATCATCCTAAATTTATATTTAGGTCACAGACTATGATTGAACTGACATGATATGTGTACTGCTGGGCAATGAGGTCAGGAATGAAATTTATAATGGCTAGATGCAAAGCCTTTGAAGACATAAAAAAATCAACTGATCATTAGATCAAATTTTCAACATGTGTTTCAAGCTACAGCCATAAAAGAAGGTGCAGCACTATTCTGCTGGTCTCAGGATGGAAGCTGGCCTGACACTAAATTCATCCATAGTTTTCTTCTGACTTCAGTAGTGAGGTGATACTGGACAGATGGAACTGATGCCCTTTTACCTCAGTTATGTTTGGTTGACCAGAAGAACCCACAGAATTCAGAAAATTTCTTCCCTTAGAAATGGCTGTGGTCACATTTTTCTTTTGTTACTTTCAGTGTTTTTATCATATCTGACAATTTTTGTTACAGAGAGTTTCTTTAGACTTTGAGTAGGTCAGATAAGTATTTACTCTGAAAATTATCAGAGATGGAAATACTATTAGAACATAAGATTCACTTTGTCTTCAGTATGATTCTTATAGTAAAAAAGAAAACATATTTAAGATATCTTTCCACACAATCAGTCTCAACAAGAACATCAAAATATCAGCATATATTCCTTTTGTCATGTAATAAAGCACAATTAATAAATAATAAATACAGAACTTTATAAGACCTAACCTGTCTCACTAGAGTTCAGCTGTGTTAATTAGATTACACGTAGGAAGCAAGTGAATTATTCAAGATAAACCATAAGTAAATAAACAGCTACAGATTTGCTAGGGGACAATACTGTATTTATTTACTTAATTAATTCTGACTAATACTAATCTCCCAAACTGATTTTAAATTTGCACTGGAATGGTATGCAAAATTTATACAAATGCAAGAACTGTGGTGGGATTAATGATATGTGCTTTTTCTGTTGAGAAGACTTCCTTCAGAAGAACCAACCTGACACAATGGAGTACAAGGAAGCATATCTCTAATTGCCTCACATAGATATTTTTGTTTGTTTAAAATATTCTTTTTCATTTGTTTTTAAAGTAATTCATACTTCATTTGAAAAAGGCTTCTCACCATTCAATACCACTGCTCTAGACAAATCCAGGGCAAAATTCAGTTGCCTTATCTGCAAGGCAAAACAGTTTAATATGTGTGAAATCATATTCTGCAACACAATCTACAAATGATAGAGGTATGGAATACAATCTTATGAGATAAGGAGTGTAGAACTAACATTTAAAACCATACTCAACAAATACCTGTATGGAATCTAAATAGCTTTGTTGCCCAGTTTACTCCATTGTCCTTACTCCCTAATCTTCATTGCTACACAAATCCCAATTAATTCATAACTTTCTAGAGCAAACCAACTAATTTTTTCCAAAAGAAAAAACTTCTGAGGACTGCATGCTCCAGGGATCATTTGTATACTGCTTCCTTTGCCTTGCACAGTCTTCTAACGTATTTCCCACAGGTTGTGTATCTGCAGCTGTTCCAGCCTGCTCTCAGGCCACTCTCACCCCCTTTTTTGTGCTTTGAAATTCTCACTTTGAGGACTGTAGCAAATCCTCATAGCATTTCAGACATGTTGAGCTGAGAAAGTATGTAAGGAATTACTGCTTTGTCTTGAGTGATAGAAGTAGATGAGAAAGACAGGAGTGTATACTAGGTAATATGGACACAATGAGCCTTGGTGTGAGAGGGGGTAGCCCTGAGTGATGCTCTGCACAAGAGCCATTCGGAACCAATTGGTATCAGATCAGTCCCTTGGGCTGGGTGCTGGCACAGGCAACTTCTAAAACTTAACCCAAAGTGGATGCAGCACTTGGAAATGTGGAAGCTGATACTATATTTATGCTACTCCTCTTCATAACACTACCATGAAAGTCTTAAATTTCTCTTAAAATTCTGGAGAGTGTTTTCTGTTTAAATGTAAATGTTCATGTTTTTCCTCACCATTATTGCAGTGGAAAGAAAACAAAATGAAGCAAAACAAGAACATAAAAAAAAAGGTATTCTTCATTGCATTGCAGCTGGGATTTCTAAGATACATTGGAGGTAATTTCACCACTGCCTTTATTTCAGCGGTATGGGAGGAGAGCATGTCTATAAACACATATACAAAGAGAGAAAGACAGGGTAAACTTACCTCTCTCACCCTCAAGAAACCTATAAAGCTATCAGATGAGAGTGGGAATAAGTAAATCAGGCCTCATTTCTCCAGAACCAGTCACTTTTAGAAGCAGTGAAGGTCTCATCAGTGCAGGAATGCTAAAACACAACATGCTTCAAAGTGACCCACATTTATACCCTCAGAAGCAGCCCAGGTAGAAATCATAACCCTGACTTTCCATACGAGTGCATGTAGAATCAGATGTGTAGTTAACTGTAATGGAAGAGTATCATGACTGAATTAAGAAAAGAAGATGAAAGCTCACAGCTTAAGTGTCTGACACCAGCCTGAACCTGCAAACAAAAACTGACTGGCATTTTGTAGTATGAGCATTCCAAGTAAATCTTTCCCTTGTTGTTCTTTAAGAATTCTGTGCCATCTATGGGATAGCTTTCATGCCTCAATATAGACCACAATAAAGCTCATAAAACTTTCATTCTTAAAGTTTAGATGAAGCCTTAATTGTTACTTCATTTTGTGCCTGTCCCTTCATTAAGAACTGCACTGTGATATATCCTAGGTATTGGTCTCGTATGATCATAGACTGTGATCACACTGCTTTGGGTTGGAAGGGACATTGAAGGTCATTTAGGTCCAATCTCCTGCCATGGGCAGTGACACCTTCCACTAGACAAGGCTGCTCAAAGCCCCATCCAGCCTGGCCTTGAACACTTCCACCCTCTCACCACCCTCACACTTAATAATTTATTTCTAATATCTAGTCTAAACCTCTTCTCTTCAGGTTTAAAACCATTATGCTTTGTCTTATCACCACATACCCTTGCAAAAAGTCCCTCCCCAACTTTCCTTTGACATAGGCACTGGCAGGGCAGTGACCACATTCAGCATGAAGAGAAGCACTTCTACTGCTCCACATTAGGCAGGGAAGCTGCATGTCCTGACCATGAGCCTGTTGTCCCGTATCTGCAATGATCTTTCTCACAGGTAATAAGTCACACAGAGCAAAACAAAGGAATACAGGGATCAGTAGAAAAAAATGGAACACAACTATCAGAAAATAAACCATGTGAAGGGACACTAAATGACCCAGTGTCATTTACTAAACTGAAAACTCTAGGGACATGATCAGTCTCTTCGAGTACCTTCAGGGTAATAATATAAAAGAAAGAAGAGATTTATTTAGTCTGGAAAATAGTAAGGACAGGGGACATTGGCCAAAAGCAAAGAAGAGAAAAGTGGTGGCAGTGAATAAGAAAAAGATCTTAACTTTAAGATCAATTGCTTGTAGAAATAAGCTCCTTAGGGGCATTTGGTCAAGGCACTGTCACTGCAGATGATAAAGCAAAAGCTAGATAAATCATTAATTGAAATGATGTGACATGGTTCTGCAAGGGGCCAAGTAGCTGCTGAGTCTGTTTTTTAGCATTACTATTGCACTAATATAATTCATGCAGTGCACTTGAGCCAAGGTTTCATAGTTTCATTGTAATGCAGGTCTTAAAAAGACCAAAGATGGGAGAGACACTAATTATTTCAATGTCCAGCTGTTTATGTTTTGAATGTCTCAAGAATTAACTGTTATATTTTTAGCATCTCATCTAGATACTGCTGAGACTCTAATTTTACACCAAAGTCTTATAAATAAGAGTTGAAATATGTGTTGATGACAGCTAGGCTGATGTTAACAACAAATCTCATTATTCTGTACTAAGTTTGTATGGTATGCCTTCTTATGAAGTAACTGTCTTTGGCAAAGTTTCATTTTCATTTTTTCAAATACTTTTGAGAGCTGTAGCAAAGACTGACCATACAAGTATAAACTATTGAAGTGCAGATATAAGAAAGGCAGAAATTTTTTTTCTTCATGAGTAAACGTTTGTAGAGGAGACAGTATTTAGCTAACAATTTGGTAAATGAAAGAAAAGGAGGAAAATTTGAATCCACAGAAGTCCTGCATATCTTGTGTGAATTCCCTATTATTTAAAAGAAACATAGATTCAATGAGGCTGTAAAAGACTTCTGAGATCGTCAAGTACAACTGCCAAAGAAACACCATGTCAACCAAACTATGTACTGAAGTGCCAAATGTACACATTTTTTTAACACCTCCAGGGATGGTGTTCCACCACCTGTCTATCACTTCCTTGACCAGATTGTTCCAATGCTTGAAAAGTCTTCAAGTGAAACAAATTTTTCTTAATATCCACTCTAAACCTCCCTTGGGGCAAGTTGAGGCCATATCCTCTCATCCTATCACCGGTTTCTTGGAAGAAGAGACTGATATTCACCTCACTACAACATCCTTTCAGGTAGGTGTAGAGCCTCAGCCTCCTCTTCTTTAACAATCCCAGTTCCTCATTTGTTCCTCATCAGGCTTGTTCCCTAGACCCTTCATCAGCTTCATTGCCCTTATACTCCAGTTGCTCTTCAGATCGTATAAAAGACAATTACAAAACTCCTCTAACACTAGGAAGATCAGGATTTCACTAAATTTCATCATATCCCAAGAGTACACAGATTAAAATGATAGGATTAAGTAAACAAAAAACATTGTGTAAAGCTATGAATGCATGCTCCTACTCACAACTATATCTATTATGTCCAATAAGCCATGAAATGAATATAACTAACATTTGAGTACTCTGTCTTTTTGCAGAAAAAGAGGTGCAATTTCAAACTACTGGTTACAGTGATAGGAAGTGACATGGTACAGGGATCAAATGAACCTGTCCATACGTCAAGCCATTATCACCTAGCAGCACAGGTAACACAACTGCCTACACTGTAACTTGGCTGTGTTAGCGTGACAGCAAAGCTTATTTACAGGCTCCAGAGAGACAAAGTCTGATACCAGCAGCTAATAACTAACAGTACAATATTGCAATACAACTGGGCTAGCTAGAATTATTGAAGAAGACCATGTTTGGGGATTTTTTTCAAAGATCATAGAGGATAGATGAGGTTTGCTTTCTTTCTGCTAAACATGTGGAACTACACTGCCTTCAAAGCCCTATTTTCTTTACCCCTTTCTCGCTGTGCAATGCCCAGAGTACATCAAGACCTGATTTTTACTCCTCTCAAACATTACATTATGATCATTTCTCAACAACAAGTTCATTTAGGAAGACCTTGGAAATAATTGTCCTCAGATCTTATGTTCTAGTAGTCATTATGTTAAATACTGTTTTCTAAAAGGAAACTAATTTTCTTCTTTGTCTTTGTTGTAGAACTTGCAAACAAGTGTTCTACTCCTTAATCTTGCATCAAATTTCAATGTTTGAGTCTTTATATGAATCAGATAATTCATTACAGGCATATAACATTAACCTTGTGTCATATGAAGCTTTTGTTACAAACTGTTTTCCTAAATACATTTAAGAAATGTAATAAAAATAAGCAGCAACAAAACCACATGGCACCTAGATACTGAAAATAAGTCATTTATAATGGATATGGTTAACTTGTGACTTTAGAGTAATAATTGTGTGAAATGAAATATTTTCTAAAAAGTAACTTTTCTAAGTGTCCTTGTTTCTATTCTGTGGGTGTCTTACTTTAAAATGAATGCATTCTTTGAAATTGAATTACTAATGGTGACTCTAGTTAGTGATAAAGTTAATATATGGGCTTTCTTCAGGTAAAGCTCCCAGAAGAAAAACACTATTGCATACAGTAGATATTTTAAAGCATGTTTTTTATCTCTAATAAAAGGATTTCAAATTGGCTTCTATCACATCTTATCTGCTTTGTGTTGACTTATACTTACTTTGATATGCATGCAACTCTCACTACTTCTGGAGAAAAGCAGTACTAAAAATGTTATTCAGTGTTCAAAGTTTTGGGCAGATGTATACCAAAGAGATTACACCACACAAGGATGCTAGCAAAGAGGGTCTCTATTCCATCAGTTATCATATAAAATAATTCAAAGACCATAGTGTGGCTAAAGTATCTGTGCTGTGTTAAAAGTGTGAGAAATTCATATCTCAAAAAGTCCTTTAAATAATTTGTGACAAATAATTTCCTGCAGTGATGGGAGAATGGTAAGACACTACTGCAAAATAAAATAAACAGGATATGTAGGAAGGGAGAATAAAGAAGCTTAGAAGACTATTGAGAGGAGAAATAATGAAATAGATACAGGGGAAATGATAACCAGAAGCAAAAAGACAAAAGTCTGTACAGTCTTGGAACTGCCAAAAGTTTGGAATATTTTCTAGCTGTGTGATTTCTTATGCCAGGTTGATAAGGAACATCACCCCAAGTATTTCACAGTTAATATTCCACTTTATTCTACTTAAAGGGCAATCATGAAGTCAGCATTTGTCCCTTACGCACGTCACATGTATTTGCCTTCAGAAGTTCTTATCATGATGGATCATTCAGTGTAGTCTATAATCCATTTTCCATAATATGATAAGGAAGATTCAAATTTACTTTAAAAAAACTGATCACAAGACAACCTAGATAGTTTGGGGGTTTTTTTGTTTTTGGCTTTTTTGGTTTTTTTGGTTTTTTGTTTTGTTGGGTTTTTTTGTTTTGTTTTGTTCTTTTGTTTTGTTTTTTTCCCCATTCACTTTGAAAATAATAAAAGAATAAACACTGTATTTCTTCTCTTCTTTAAATTACTGCAATCCAATTAGAAGTAAATATGTATTAATGAGTTATTTTTCCTGGCATAAGAAAAAAAAGCCATGTTGTTGTATGCTAACCCTCGTGGGCAGCTAAGCACCGTGTACGTGTGCACTCAGTCCCCCAATCTCATCCCCAATGGGATGGGGGAAGAGGAAGAGAAGAATAAAAGCAAGAAAATGTGGGGTCAAGATGAAGGCAAAAAAAGTTATTAAGTGAAAGGATGTTAGAGAAGGAATTATTTAATAAGTGGAAGAAGAGAGAAAAGAAGAAAATGAAAAAAAAAGGAAAGTCACTCTCCACCTCCCAATAGTAGACAGACATCAAACTACTTCCTAAGCAAATGATAGTTAACATTCCTAAAACCTCCCCTCCTTCCTTTTACTGCTGAGCATGACATCAAAGGGTATGGAGTATCTCTTTGGATAGTTCAGTTTATCTGCATGGTTGTGTCAACTCCTAACCCCTTGTGCACCCCTCCAGTCTATTCACTGGGGGAGCAGGCTGAGAAGCAGAGGCAGACTTGATGGTGGGGAAAAACTGTTCAGCAAAACTTACAACATTAGTGTCTTATCAGTATTTGTTTAGTCAGAAATTCAAAACATAGCACTGTATGAGCCATGATGAAGAAAATTAATAGTATTCTAGCCAGGCTCAGTATACACATAATATTAAATGCTAGTAACAGGGAGATTAGTTTAAAGCAGGGCATATTATGGGGTATTTCCCTTCAATATCAGCACAGCTTCTGTTTTAAAGAGGGTTTCAAATCTGTTTTACAAATTTTCCATCTTCCTCCAGGTTTTAAAAACATTAATTTTTGCTCAGGTTCAGTTGTTTTGTGCAGGGTGCTGTGACATAGGGATGAAGAGAAATACTATGTAAACACAGACTAAATACTGCAACAAAATTGGTTTAAGTTAAATTTTTAGAGATTAATAAATCACTAAAATAACTGCAGTTTAATATTTTAATATTAGTAACCATGCCTGCTAGCCTTCATTTATGGTGATAGCTCTAAACTATATGCAGAATTATATTGTTTTTGTGATGATGCTCTGATGTTGCACAGCATAAACTATCAACTTAGGTTGATAGCTCTTACACAGAAATAAAGATAAAGCACTATGATGAAAGGATGAAATGACCTTTAGCTTTTCTGGGCACTCAAGTGGCTCCCAAGAAGATAAGTTAGGGGAGTAAAAGCCAAGGTGTGGAAATTGATTATTGCTAAGCAGAAGAGTATTTAAGCAATGAATAAGCTAACAAGCTGTGATTTTTAATTTCTTTTTAATTTATTTTAGTGTAACTATCATGAAAGTTTCTATCAAAGCTGGAAGAGCTATTTGTCTTACATGACTGACTGATGCAATTCCTATCATATGTAATATCATGCATTTGTATAAGCACTTGAAATAAAGCCTCCAGTGCTCCCTGTGGCCAGCTTTCCACTGACTACAATGGGAGTTTTCAAGCTTGTCTCAGATCTCGCACCAAATTCAAAGTACTTCATATTTTTCCTGTATGTATGTATGCATTTAGGAATTTCCTAAGAATGTAATCTTTGGCTTTGGCCCTCAAAAATTTTCCCAGGGTTCAGCAGGAAGCAGCAGCATGGGATGGAGAACTGTGTGAAATATCTCCACTCCTTTATTGATTTCAGCACTCTTGCTCTTTGTCATTGCATGCTTAAAACAGATAAAATTAAGCTTATTCCCTTAGAAAAAACCCAAATTCCTCATTTGTACCCAGAATAGTCTTCACTATAATTTTTTTGGATGAAGACATAGAAGCATTAAGCAGAGGAAAAAATATTTTTTTCAATTTAATCTACAACTCATGAATTTTGTAGGAATCACAAAATCAATGGTAGTTCCAGTGTTAATGAATGAAGATCAGTTACTGAGAGATTATCATTTTCTCTTACAGTTTTATCAGTCCCAGTTATTCATGTCATAAATAAATAAATAAATATCCACATCATGCTTAGAAATTTAGAGCACTATAGAATGCAGCAACTAAAATAAGTAGACTTTAAGATGATCTGGGGAAAACACTATAGCAATCAGAGTTAGCATTTATGTTACTGAAGAACACTACTAAACAGCTTCTGAGAAAAATAATGTATGAATTTATCAAGGAAATTTGGAGAAATAAATAAATAAATATATACAGAAGAAAAGATACAATAACTTGGAAGATACAGAGAAAAAAATGTCCATTTAGATTAGCTTTTTTCATTTCACAAATTTAATATTACAATAGTCAGACATTTTATTTGGTAGTGGATTATTTTAGAGGTCCTACTTCAAGTATCAATTTTTTTTAAGCACTGGTTAACATTATTGAATGTGTTTTCCATTTACACAGAGAAATTAATTCATTCTGTTTACTTTATTCTCTCTTGTTGTCTTAAAGATTAAAAAGAGATCAGTATCTCAGGATAAGTTTTCATGACCCTGAATGAATAAATAGGACAGTAAAGAGCTATATTCATAACCTTTAGATCCCTGAATTTATGCATCAGTGAAGCACTTTGACAGAGAAGGAATTAAACTCCAAACTGCCTCTTAAGAAAGGGATAGAGAAATCCATTAAGTCTCGGCTGGATTCCTTGGTGTTTCAGGGAATGTCAACAAATTAGCTTTTATTATTTGTGCCTCAAACAATTACAAGCTCAGTGATGTTTGGAACAGAACCTAGTGAACTGAAAATGCAAATCACTAAAGAAATTTTTAAAACAAAATATTTAAGGTATTGCAGTTAAAATAGAATTAAAATACATGTAGCAATGTTTTAATCTCAAGGCTCCTGGAGTTCAACATCTATTTCAGAAAGGGCAACTTCATCTCATGTGTGAGAAGAGGGGAAATAACAAAATACACACATTAGCGGAGGCTTTTCTTTACTTTGAAAAATCAAATGAGTGTTTAACAACTTCCTTTTGGCAACTAATTCAAAAAATGTTTACCAGGAATATGATTAGCTTCTTTGAAGTGCTGTTACCCAGATTTTAAATCTTGCATTAATCTTTTACCCCCAGTTTTAAATTCAAGTCGGCTGTGTCTTTTGAATTCAAGCTGAGAACATATTTGAACATTCCTTGGAAGGCAGCATCTGCTAGTCTTACTCTCCTCCAGCACAGGGTGCCAAACTTATGATCAGGAAGAAATTAAACAAAATGTACTTTATGTATGGGGAGAGTAATTTTCTCTTTCTTTCATTAGCTTTAGACTTTTCACTGTTCATTTCTTCTTAATGTCTTACCTACCTGTGTCAAAGATATCAAGGCATCAAGGTATAATCAAAGTTCCTTATTCAACTACTCTGCACTGCTTATTTCTTTTTTTTCTTTTTATTGTATTCTTCTTTAACTATACCTTCAGCTTTACTTTTTTTGGTTGTGAGGTTTGGGTTTCTTTTGTTGTAGTTTGCTGTTGTTTTGTCCTTTTGGTGTTTTGTTTCATTTGTTTGATGTGGGTTTTGTTTTGTTTTTCTTAATGCAGCCATTAAAAAACTTGCCTTAATGGAGGAAAAAAAATAATAAATTGAAAGATACAGGATTCTTATGTGACTCTAATATGAAACCAGTATCTGTAATATGGATAAATTAACTATTATGTATAATAAAATGTTAAGCAGCAGCACATTAAAGACACCGAAAACTAAAGGAAAATCCACCAATACAACGTTTCGCATTTCACCACTGTTTAACTCTAACAGGACTACTAGTGCTGCATTTAGAAATCACTAAAACATCATCAATAAGAAGAAAACTTTTTTTTGTTCTTATTTATTGAGAGACTATTTGGGAACATGTAGTGTGCTGAACATGAATATATGAACAACTAGATTTTTTTAGAATTTGTATATAAAGAATGTGTTCAAACGTGTTTACTGAGCATGCTCAGTAACTATAAATATGTATATTATTGGAACCACTTGAGCTTGACTTCTCTCAAAACAAAATTATCATGAGGTTCATAAGAGAAACACAAAATCACACATTTCTTCCACACAAGATTAAATTATATAATATTTGTATTTTATGGGGATGATAATTTTAATATTCCAAATAGATCCACAAAACATTATGGAAGGAATAACATACCAGCTGAATATTTCAGTAACAATTAAAAAGTGTCAGTTATACATGAGTTTTAGCTGTGGACTCGTAATTGAAATGTTTTCAGAGAAAGAGGTAATTTGATGCTTTCCAAATTGTTACTTCATTGCTGATAATGCTACAAGCTGTGAAAAGAGCAACAAACAAATACTTATTCTCTTCTACCTCAGATATTAAAAAACAAACCAACAAAAAGAAATAAAAAAATAAAAAGAAAAAAAGGACAAAACAAAGCAACCAAAACCAAAAAGTCTATCACAGCTGCAATGAACAAGCTATTGGAAGACTGTGCTGAAGTTTTATCAAAGACAGCAATATTCTGAACAAAGGTCTTATCATATACTTGGTTCCGTATCATATTAATTGGTTTCTTATCACATTAGCCAACTCCCCTCTCCTAATAGCATACAAAAGTTAATAGTATGTTTAAACGTTGATAATACTTTAAGACTTATTAGCAACTTCCATGAGATTAGCTCCTTCCTTTTTCACGAGCACAGTACGGCTCTAAGATCATATACTACCGAGTACCTTTCATACCATATTTGTTTAAATGAAATCATTAAGACAAAAGCCAGGCCAAAGATACAATGTAAGTGACTCACTGCTGAAGTAACTTCCTAAGTTTACAGGCTTATATTTTATTACACTAGATCACAGAAAGCATCTATGTTGGCAATATTTCCCTCATATCATTAATGTGATGATAGATTATTAGGTTTTGTATAACAGTCAAATGACAAGCAGTCATAGCATCTTCAGTTCATAGTTCAGACACTGTATTAACTCAGGTTCCTTGAATATGTCCACTGATGTTTTACTACTGCATCAAGGGGACGATGATGTCCTCAGTCTTTTTCCTATATTTTCAGTTGGATGCTCTTTGAAAACTGACTAGCATGGCATCTTAATTAAGGAATATGTTGGAGCTTATCCAATCACTGACAAAGGATATAAACAGATTTACAGATTTACAGCTGTGGTTTATTGATTTGGATGAGAAAATATTCCAAATTGACTAAACACAAGTTTAAAATGAAACATTTTATTTTTAAAGATAGAAGCTGCCAAAATTCTTCAGATAAACATATCTCTATTGGAAAGAAATATCCAAAGCAAGAATATGCAGGACTAATAACTGAATATGCAGGACATATTATACCATTTTGTAATGCAAATGGTGTGTAAAGCAAATAGCATCTCACTCTCCTTAAGGGAAAGTGGTGTCATTTACCTTGGGATCCAGCTGAGCATTGGGAGGGTGACAATAACATCAGCAAAAGCAGATGGATATGAGAAAGTTTATATGCATCAGTGATCATTTTTATTACTGGAAATTAGCAGTACTTTAATTAAACTGTCTATAGGTGTTAGTACTGTAATTTTACTAATAATATCTTTGGTTTCATTTTGACTAGACAGTTACAATATTGATTAAACAATCAGTGAATTCCTTGTGCTTCATAAGGTACATTTCTGCAGTCAACACAATTTTTACAGAAAAAAGTATCTATTCACAGAAAAAATATCTGTACACTGTCTATTGCACTAAGCTGGTACACAAAATTTATCTAACTAAGCATAAGCTCATTGCAGGTACCCCTCTACCTATGCTGTAATCCTGGAATGATCTGTCCTCATCTTTTTAACCTTCAGACAAGACTGCTATAAATTAGCGCACAGGCGAGATAAAAAAAGTAAAATTAACCCAAAGGCATTTATAAGGGATATCTGTATGGGTTGCAACATTTTCTGAATATCTGGGAGAGGTGGACATGTGTGCATGGAGGCAGGGTCAGGACTTTTACTCAGCTCTTACCCTGAAGTGGCTTCCACAGATGACTAAGGGCAGGAAGCAGCTATGAGTCAAATATACCCAAGGGGCACAGTTTACTTTCCTTTTGGTACAAGGGTAGAAAAAACGACAACTATGATTTCCCATAGCACAATCTGGCCTCAGATTTGTAGTCTTAGTTATCAAGATCTGCACTTCCTTTTTTCTAGAGGCAAAATTTCACTGCAGTATTTCTTTGGCAGAAGCTGTAATAGAGCTGCTGCAGATCAGACTACAGTCTTGAAAACTGTGGCAGTGAACCATTATCTAAAGTTTCAGATCTAAATTTATTTCTTTTTTATGTCAACTGTGTTACTAGATCTTCTCTGTAGCCCTCCAGACTATAGATATAATAGGACAGATAAATCTTAATTTGCAATAAACCACCTATGATTCCCTCCTTTTCAAAAGCATCTGTATATGAATGAAAGAAGAACTACGCCTAGAAAGTAGAAGTACTAGAAGAACACATATTTTAGGCATTACTTACATCATAATGCCCCAGATTTCCTATTTAAATACATTTTAATACCTTTATTTACTTTAGATTGGGCTTTGTAATTTGAGGTGTAATTTTTATTTTCCTAAGCAAAATGCCTTAAGTAGGAGATAAAACAGATACTATATACTATTCTACAGCAGTAACCTGGAAATCAATAATTTAAAAAACAGAATACCAAAAAATAATAATCCATTCATTCCCCCCCCCCCACAAAAAAAAACCCAACCAAAACTAGCAACCTCAAAATATGAAACACAAGGTTTCCTATATGAAACACAAGCAAGTTCCCTATAAAAACTTATAGACACATCCAGAAAGAGATTGAGATGAAGATTAAAGTTATACAATCATGAAACTATACATGTAACCTGTAACTTTTCTACTGCGGTATGAGATCATTTGGCTAAGTTTATATTTCTAAGAAGGAAAGATAACATAGGCAAACATTTACCTATGCCTACCTAGGTATACATTTACCCATGTTATTATGTAATAAAATATATACATTCATAAATACTTATATGCATGTATTCCACTAATATCAGTGGGTTATTTTGATACTGTCAAAGGACAACATCATGAAATTAAATCTATTACCATTTGCACACCATATCTGTAATGTAATAATTCTTAAAATTGAAAGCAATAAACATATGGAAAGAACAAAAAACTGTAGCTGATTGTATCTTTAGTAGGCATTGTATATATATACAATTTTTATGAGAAAATACAAGTTTTAAGAAAGTAAGTAGTTAAATCGCAGCATTTTATCTTTCGAAACTTTTCAAGTTTTACATGTTTTCAAGAATTACATATATTTCACAGAATAACAGAAATTTAGGTCTTAAAAGATCATCGAGTCCACCCCTCCTTCTAGAAGAGGGTCATGTCCAGATGGGTTTTGAATATCCCCAGAGGAGTCTACATAACCTGCTTGGGCAGCCTCTTCCAGTGCTCTGTCACCCTCACAGAAAACAATTTTTCCTTTGTGTTTATATGGAACCTCCTATGCTCAAGTTTATATCCATTACCTCTTGTCCTATCATTGGGCATAATTGAGAAGAGTCTGAAAACCATCCTCCTGGCTCTCTCCCTTTATGTATTTATAAACATTGATGAGGTCAGCCCTCAATCTCCTTTTCTCCAAGATGAAGAGACCCAGCTCCCTCAGCCTTTCCTCACAAGGGAGATGTTCCACTCCCTTAATCATCTTGATCACTTTGTGCTGGACTCTTTCAAGCAGTTCCCTGTCCTTCTGGAACTGAAGGGTACTGACCTGGACATAATATTCCAGATGTGGCCTCACAAGTGTAGAAGAGAGGGGGAGGAGAACCTCTTTCTTGACCTACTTATCACCCTCTCCTAATGCACCCCAGGATGCCATTGGCCTTCTTGGACACAAGGGCACACTGTTGGCCATCCTTCCATCCACTAGGAAACCCCAGGTCCCCTTTCCCCTTCACTGTTCTCCAAGAACTCAGTCCCCAACCTGTACTGGTTTCTGGGGTTGTTCCTACCCAGATGTAAGACTCTACATTTGCCCTTGTTGTAATTCACTAATTTTTTCCCTGTCCAACTCTCCAGCCTGTCAAGGTCATTCTGAATGGCAGCACAGCCTTCTAGGGTGTCTGCCAGTCCTCCCAGCTTTGTGTCATCGTCAAGGTCTATATGCAGTACATCCACTGGCCTCCCTGCATCTAGACATTCAGTCACAACATCATAGAAGGCTATCAGATTTCCCTGTAGTAAATCCATGCTGACTATTCTTGATAGCCGCCTTCTCTACCATGTGTTTAGAGATGACCTCCAACATGAGCCACTCCACCATTTTTTCCAGGAATAGAGGTAAGTCTGACTGGTCTGTAATTGCCTGTATCATCCTTCTTGCCCTTTTTGAAGACTGGAGTGACACTGGCTTTCCTACAGTCCTTAGGTACCTCTACTGTTATCCATGATCTTTCGAAAACGTTGGAGAATGGTAGGGCAATAACATCAGCCAGCTCTCTCAGCACTCTTGGGTGCATCTCATATTTTGCTAAGAGACTGTTAAAAGTACCATAGACTACTAAATTTGTAGTCTGAACAGTTGCCTTCTGCACCACACCTTGCTCAAGTTAGTATACTTGGCTACCCCAACAATTTTCTACAGTTTATCTAAACTCTCCGTAAAGTATCAGCATCATTTTTTGGTCCCCTTACAGTCCTACTGAAGGGGCTAAGACTTGTCATCTGTTTCCAGATGAATAGTCAAAACATTAGACCACAGAGACAACACAAGTACCATTAATCTCATTATTTTAAACAAAACTACAATGTAGACAACAGAACTAATCAGACCAGTTTCCCTTATAACCACTGGAGAGAAACAGATGCTTTGAGCATGAAATTTATTTGATCTCTTTGATCTATGCTTTAGGATAAGAAAAATTACACCTAGAAATTTGTTTTTTTTCTTTAGCCTGTAACCAGAGTCTAGATAGGCAGCTCAGCCCCATATGTAAAATAAATACCATACCTTTTTGCTCTCTAAGTGTCCCTACTTCATTGCATATTGATTTATGTAAATTGAAGGATTTAGAGTACTCACACCTGATAGAGAATGACTACATTCAATATACTGTTCCAGTGCCTATTTAATAAAAAGTTCAAAAAAGGAAAATCACAATGAGACTGAGAGAAACTCAACCAGACACGACAAATGGATTTGTTGTACTTAGTCTAGGGAGCCAGCTCTGAGTGTCTGCTTGGCCTTATTCATGGCAAGTTTGAAAAATAAGTATTACCCATTCCCTGAAAGTATAATAGTACTCATGAAAATTACTATTATGACATAAATAGGTGTTTCTTCTTGAAGAGTTTCAAAAGTTGTTGTGAAATGCAGATCATAAACTTTAAAAATCTTGCAAGACTTTATGGAATAGAAAAATAATTTCCCATTCACACAGGAGATTAAAAAGATTTTAAGAAAACAACAATAGTGTGCCTCACTATGAAGACCAACAAGTGTTCCGGATTCATCTTTGACATTTAAAATGAAAATTTCTCTTTAATCTGTGTAACTCCTTGAGCCAAACCTGTGGGAACAGAACCATGCCAAGGTCTAAGTTTTCCCTGTTAAGCAGGATGTAAGTCAAAGCACAGGAGCTAACTATATACATGAGAAAAGATAAATGCATTAACTGATATTTAAAGTGACTTGGACTTCCAAGAAAAACATTAGAAGATACTCATTCTGACTCTGCCTTGGCCTGGTGTCAAATGTAAACACAGAGCCAAACCAGCCACAGGTGCCGAACTGTAATTTAACTTTCATTACAGTCCTCACCACATTGTGGTCAAAACAGCAAACCTGCCAAATCATCAGCTAGAACAAAAAAAAAAAAAAACAAAAAAAAAAAAAACCTCTTAATTGGCCACCAAGGGTGAAGTGAGTTAGAAAAAAGTCTTTTTTTATTTCCCATTGGGTCACTGAGAGTCTGATATTTTAACGTACAACAATGAGTTCCAAAGTCCCTCCATGTTATTGGCTTCCAATGTACCAGTGCTCTCGCTCATGCTTCAAATAATTAGAATAGGCAAAACATTTCTTCTTCATTTCTTATTTATATGTTCATAGAGTCCATATTTATCCACTCACAGACACAGACACATGGGAAAGGAAAGGAAAGGAAAGGAAAGGAAAGGAAAGGAAAGGAAAGGAAAGGAAAGGAAAGGAAAGGAAAGGAAAGGAAAGGAAAGGAAAGGAAAGGAAAGGAAAGGAAAGGAAAGGAAAGGAAAGGAAAGGAAAGGAAAGGAAAGGAAAGGAAAGGAAAGGAAAGGAAAGGAAAGGAAAGGAAAGGAAAGGAAAGGAAAGGAAAGGAAAGGAAAGGAAAGGAAAGGAAAGGAAAGGAAAGGAAAGGAAAGGAAAGGAAAAAGAGCAAATCCTATACCAACCCTCCTGTTATCTTGGCTTTAGCCAATGATCTATTAACTGTCATTTCCAGATGCATTCCATCTCAGACTGATATTAGTCTTCCAAGCTGTTCTACAGAAAAAAAATTGTAAGCAGTTGAATACTTAAACCAGTGTGGCTTGTGCTCTTTTAAAAGACACAAGGCAATATCAGATGAAGAGAGCAAGTGGTTAGCCATCAAGTCACTTGGTCATGTGTGAAGATACTCAAGAGCAAGATTCATTCACTGAGGGTAGTTTTCTAAAAGCATGTTTAACATTATCCATGCTGCTTTTATAGTTAGAGGAAATAAAAAGCCACTTTGATGTTTAGGTTAATTGCATCATTTTAAGATGGTGTTAAATAGTCATCTGAATGAACCTATCTCAACTGTATACCGCAGCAGCCTGGAAGAATAGTGTGATGGAAATTAATTGCTAAATACTTATGTATTTCACCATAACCATGTTCACCAGGAAATAAGCGCCTAACTGTCATTCATCAATTAAAGGAGAAAGGAAATAAGTAAAATAACAGTTATTTATGGATATAAAGGGAAAAAAAACACCTTTGTGTTCTACAAAATTATTACAATTATTATGCATATAGATTCCCCGTACATAGTTCCCTCACTACAGCTTTGTAGTTTGCTACAGTTTTGTTTGTTTGCTGACTTTTTGGATGCTTTCTTTTTAGCCTGCAATGTGAGCTGTGGGGAAACAGGGATTGTAGTTTTAAAGTAGCATGTTTTTTGTTTCATTGGTGTCTGGTATAAACACCAATTTGTGAACTGAAAATATTGTCAAGACTAGAAACACAAAATGCTGCTCAGTTTGCACCTGTTTCAAGCTACAGAGCATCCTGGGAAAATGGTGACCTGTCTTCTTCCTTGACATTCTTACTATAAACAAGAAATTGTTCAAGTAGTTAAATCTTGATATAGACTTCTATGACTTCCTCTCATACATCTGTAAAATATTTAGATTTCAATGTTTATTACAAACCTATTACCTCTGCATATCAAACATATTTTAAAATACAAGAAAAACAAAAGCATTTTTTCTAACTGAGCATATTGCAGAAAAATTTCTATTTACATGTCTAAATTCTGGCCTTTGTACAACATTCTTTCTACTTTTTCCTTCCAGTACTAGGTTTTAAACTAACATCTGAGTATCCTTAAAACAGATAATTTTCCAATGTCGGATTTTCTTGTAGCTACCTACCATACAGTAAACTACCTTTATTTACTTCAAATTCCTTAATGGTGTACACCTGACATTGCAGTCTGCTAATATCTGATTTTTGAACAGTCAGTAGTACTTGTCTCATAACAAAATACTCTTGTTCTCTAGCACAGTAAGAATTAATATTTACCCTTACTGAACCTTTTATCCTTTACCAGAAACTTTAACATAAGCTGTCCAAACCTCCATCCACCTTTGTCTAGGAAGATTAATAACAATTCCTTTTGATCAGAATTACTCTGTTGGCTAGCAATAGTTTCCATGGTAATCAGGTGGTAGACAGAGCTAAAGCAGATTTCATCAGTTGTAAAACAGCATTAGAATTATCCTGCACTTCTAATTATATCTTAGCAGGACTGACTTTTACATACTGTAGCTCAGAGGCATACAGAAAAGGCAATTTTAACTCTTACAAAGCTTCCACAAGAAAAAACATTGCAAGGCTCTCTGGGCTTTGGGGTTGGGGGTTTTGTGGGATTTTTTTGTGGGTTTTTTTGTTTGTTTTTTTGGTTTTGTTTTGGTTTGTTGGATGTTTTTTTGTTTGGTTGGCGTTTTTTTGTTTTGTTCTGTTTTCCAGTTAAGAACTGTGAATTAGAGGATATTTATAAAAGGAATGCAATAAGATGAACTGAAGATGCACCTGCTGAATAACACTGAGAATTTTAGTCAGTGTCTCATGTGTAAGTGGGGAAACTCAAACTGCTGCGGGTATTTTGGATTTTTGTGGTGGAATAAATCATACATCTTCAAAAACAGTAGGCTTAAACATGAGGATGGGTAATTTCAGCAGCAAAGACAAACACATTTTCCAGCTCATGCTTGTAAACATTTTAATTGTTTAATAAATAATAATAAATATTTTTTTAAATAATAATAAAATATTTTATCTGATTATTTCTGCTTGTTTCTTTAAAGAAAATGTCCTAGGGGAAAAAATCCAATGTGGGATTTTTATTCCACAGTCTAGCTGGTTCCCCTGGAATAGTAATAGTCAGTGTATGGTAAAAATTCCAAAGGCATACTTAATCCTTATTTTAGTGGCAAACTCAAGAGCTGGTTGATGCATATTTAGAATATGAATTAAACTTGAAAAGAAGGCAACTGAAAATTACTAAACATGTCTACATTTACCATATCACATCTTGATTCAAAGAATGGTAACACATTTACAGTAACTATTCCTGGAATTTCTAGATAGACTTAGGAATGAGAGAAAGGGGAAGAAAAAGGGACTAACCAAGTTTATTTTGCAGATGAGACTGACATGGGATAAGGCTGGATAGAGAGACAGAACATAGAATAGGAAGAACTTTAGACTAGGAATAGAAATTAGTTAGTTATGAAAGTGGCAAGACACTGGAATAGGGTGCCCAACATTGTTGTGGATGCCTCATACCTGGAAGTGTTCAAGGCCAGACTGCATGGGGCTTTGAGCAACCTGGTCTAGTAGAAGGTGTCCCTGCTCATGCAGTGGGGTTGGAACTAGATGATCTTTAGGGTGCCTTCCAACCCAAACCATTTTATGAATTTATGAGATTTGATGAGATCCTAGGATGACAAATTTGGCTGACTTTGACTTAGACTTGAACTTTCAGACTATAAGCCTTGTGTACACATCAGACATAAACATTTTTATTACATGAACAGCTATAGCTGTACATACTCAAAATCAGAGACTCATCTTTGAAACTATGTTCCTCTCTGTAAGGCAGGTAGTCAAAAACAGGAAATGTTACTTAACAAAAAGAAATGTTAATACAAATTTCCCTTCTAGTAATGGTTGCCATGAAAGGACAGGAAAAAAAAGATGTCAAATTATTGCACCTCTGTAATTTTCCAAGTTTTTTAATAAGTTCAAGACTACCAAAATTCATGCCAGAAGTAATTGAGAAGGCCAAAATATAGTGAGAAATTTGTTTTCTAAAAGTACTACTGAAAATGTGGACATCATGCTAGTTCATGGAGTAGAAATGATCAGTGAGTGCACACGGTGAACATTCTCTTCAGCCAGGAGAGAAATACCATGTGATGGTCAGAGGTTTGAGCTGCAGGGCTGTAAGCAGAAGCCAGCAGGTAGAAGGTCCCTCAACAGGATTCCTCAAGTCCCAGGCTTGTGGCTACAGAGCTGCCAGACCCTCAGTACTCTTTTCTTGGAAGAAGAAGCCCAAAATCCTTGGCTTAAATTCTACTTTTCAGCACTGCACTTGGAGGAAGGATTTTCAGAGCATTTACGAATTCTTGCTGCAAAGATATCCAAATGTGGAAATCTTCCAAATGTGATCTGAGATCTCAACCTCCATGACTATACATCCAGAGGCTACGAGCAGTTAAAGAATAATTTTATGATTGTGAAGAGAAGCGATCATTTCTACTTCCATTTTTCAGGTATAATTTTGCCTGGAGATGAAGTCATTATTTATAATTAGTTCAATGCCCAACAGTCAAATCTGAGGACCTAAACATGCCTGGTAATATGTAAATGGAATTTTGAAAAATATAATATGAAAAATAAAGTTTTAGAAAAAGGCTTAGAATACAGTTACAATTAATATTATAAATAAATATTGAGACAATAAACAGAAGAAAAATGAAACAAAATAAAATCTTTCAGAAAACTAATAGTTAAAAAGACTGGTAAAAGACCTATGGCCTTTCAAATTCTGGCAGACCATTAGTTTGTATGTGATCTAGTTCATTAATATGTCCAAACGAAACATCATTACTGATGGATGGCTATTCAACTCCTTATGAAAACTGATCCCATGGTCTCAGTTCACTTCCTGTTGGACAGATATCTGCACTACAGCTGATGTCCTTGATGACAGTATCAAGAACACAATGAACAGAGCAGACATGGAAAAAACCTATAAAGATATTACAATTTCTTGAAGAAAATGGTTTGTTTCATTTGCTTTCAATATACGACTTTGAATAATTTTTCAAAATATATTCTTTGTAGCTAATCTCAGAGTGACAGTAGCCCATCCCTCAGTAGAAATGTGGTGCTAAGCAATACTTCAGTAACTACATATAAAGGATGGAATTCTGTATTTGTCACTTTCATTATTCAACACTTATTTTTTTCAGATGTGCCATTTTTGCATTAGGTAAGCAGCCATTCCTGTATTTACAGTACTACATAAATGATTTTATAGTTGTCATAGATCATTCTGAAAACAGCCCCTGCTACTAAATAGTAATTACAGACAATTCTCACCTTCACCATTAAATTCAGTATTATTCCCAACACCACTGCAGGTATTTGTAACCCTAAGTAACTTTCTGAATCATGCCAAAGCAAGAGTAAAGCAATTTGTCCAAGGTAAACTGACAAGACTATAAGGGGGACCATTGTGCACCAGATTTTAATAAAGGACACAGGGTTCAGAAAAAATAGTCATATACTTTTCGCTCCATTTGTTTAAGAGGAAGGATACAGAGCAAGGAGCAAAGGAAGTAAAATGAGTTCCAGATTTGCCTCTTAATTTGCAAATGTTTGTTAATTAACAAATTAAGTTTAATGTTGCAAGGGAAAGCACGTAAGGACAAAAGTGCAACATAATTAGAATCACATTAGAGTAAGAAGACTGAAGACCTGATTCTGCATTTATCAAAGGCAATAGCAAAACTATTATTTTTGACTCAGGCAAGATTGAATCCCATAAAAAACTGACATGTTTCCAAAATACCTAAACAATGACTAGCAGCAGCAAAGGGAAACAGATTGTTCAGATATTGGAAATAGAACACAGCAAATAGCATCAGAAGGAAACCAAATCATGTATTTGTTAGTGTGAGACACAATATACCATAAATTATACAAAATCTTCAAAGACCTCTCAACTGGAATATCTTAGAAGCGAGGAAAATCTAGATTTATACTTTCTCCTTTCCATTTAATAAAAACTGAATTGTAATAGAAATATCCTGAGAGAAATTGAAAGAAATGTTTATATGTGAGATTTATCTGACTAAATCTACACCTAAGACAGAGTTACTTTTACTCAGAAAAAAGAACCAGTATTTTTTAGAGTATGATCTGATTTCACTATCAGGTAGCTGTAATTAGGAAGACAGTGGTACACTGAGCAGGTCCAGCAAAGGTCATAAAACCGGTGAGAAGGATGAAGGACACGTTGTGCACGGAGAGGCTGTGAAGTCTTTTCAGACACAGAAGTAAAGCGTTCAGAGATCTCATTGTTTTCTTGAGATATCTTGTGGAAGGGCACAGAGAAGATGGAGCCAGTCTTCTTGAAGTTACATGGCAACTTGTCTGCATGTACTGGACACAAACTACAGAATGGTTTGAGTTGGAAGGGACCTTAAAGATCAACTAGTTACAACCCTCCTGCATGGGCAGTGGCACCTCCAACTAGACAAGGTCACTCAAAGCCCCAGCCAACCTCACCTTGAACACTTGTCGGAGGAGGGCATCCACAATTTCCCCCGGAACCCTCTTCCACTGTCTTACCACTGTCGCACAAAAGAATTTCTGCCTAGTATTAAATCTAAATCTACTCTTTCACCTTAAAACCATTACCTGTCATCCTATCCCTACATGCCATTGTAAAAAGTTCCTCTCCAACTTTCCTGTAGGCCTCCTTCAGGTACTGGAAAGCCACAATAAAGTCTCCCTGAAGTCTTCTTTGTTGTAAACTCAGCCCCAACTTTTTCAGCCTGTTTTCATAGGAGTACTGGGGGATAAAAACCTCCCTCGACTTGGTGTCCATGCTTCTTTTGATGCAAGCCAGGATATGGTTGGCTTTCTGGGCTGAAAGCAAGCATTTTCAGCTCATGTTAAGTTTCTCATCAACTAACACTCCCAAATCCTTTTCCTCAGGGCTGTTCTCAATCCATTCTCTGCCCAGATTCTATTGTGATTGTAGGGTCTTGCACTTCACGAGACTTGTATGAACCTCTCAAGCCTGTCAAGGTCCCTCTGGGTGGCTTCCTTTCCCTCCAGCATGTCAACCACAGAGTAAAGCTTGAAGTAATCATCAAACTTGCTGAAGGTGCACTATATCCCTGTTACTAACATATTGGAGAACAGATAATTTGAAATGGATATGTGCCTTTTTTACCATGAGAGTTGGCAAACACTGGAAGATATTACCCAGATGGACTGTGGGGTTTCCAAAGGGACATCAAGACATTCCAAATGCAACTGAACATGTTCGTAAGAAACTCTTTCTAACTGGACCTCCCTTAAGCAGGGGTCAGATGGATGACATCCAGTTTCCCTTTCCTGCAAATATGGTTCTGCTTCCTGTGAGTAGAGCTTGCTCTGATGAAGTAGTCTCTTTCTTCTGAAGGCAAAGGAAGACATGCAGGCTTTTGTTGTTTTCTGCATCTAGCAGAAGTAATACTGCAAGAAAAAAACCTGCCAGGTCTGTCCCTGGAATAAGAGGAGAGTTATGCAGACACTTTAAAAACTTTAAAGTTAAATAAAAAAGGAAGACTTATATATGCTGGCTTTCAGCAATGTAGACAAATTCCTATTTAGTTCAGATAGGGGCACTTCGAAGAAATTTGTTAAAGAGGCATAAATGGGACTGAAGAAAAATAAACTTGACCAAGACTTCAGGAACAAACAGAACCATAGTGGTAGCCAAAGGGAAATAAATGGCTGGAAATACATTTATGAAAAAAAAAAGGTGGAGTTATTTAAGGAAGCAGCCAGTAGGTAGACTAGGTTATTAGATAGACAAGGTCTGTTAGTGGAGGCAGAATATATTAGAAAGGATCAGTTCATGTGTGATTTTTGTTTAAACTAGTTGTCCATTGCAAATAACATAACAAGTTTAATCTAGAGGTAGAGTAGGTAACACTGTTTAAAGAAAAATACTTTTAAAATCTTGTCTTGCAGACTGCCACTGGTCACACTTCTTGTTGCTGTTCTTGTCTATTGTAAAGCCTATTTTCAGTTTCTACATCTATTCAGCTTCCTGTCATAGGACAGAAGAATAACATAAAGAAATTAAACTATGAAGACAATCTCTTTAATGCAGTTCAGAAAGAAATGTGCTAGGGATAAACTCCAAGAGCATCTGTTCCTCTCAGTGAAACCTTCTAGTTTTAGTTTGTGTGAAAAGGGTCAGTAGATACTGAATTAGGAATATGATCTGCTTTTCTAAGAGCAACTACATGGATAGCAATGAACCTCACTAATTTCAGAAGTCATAAAAGCTTTTTTATGCTGCTAAGCAGCCAAAAGAGCCTGAATATAGTAAGAACTGTAAGACCAGTTTTATGATTGAATTGTTCATGGAACAGTTATAGTTTTTAGATTAATATGGTTTTGTGTAACTCATAGTACAAAGCTAATCTTTCTCAAAATCAGATCTTTTTTCTCCATTGACACTGAATCTTAAAGTACTTGCTAAGAACCAGTGTAATTCACTGCCCCTTTTTTTGACTTATAGTTTAATTAATATGCTACAAATACTAGCATAATGAGTGTTAGAAATCAGTATGATTTTTCCCCTTTCCTTGCCTTTGTCTTTCTCTTGTTGATGAACCCAGTTGTGGAGCTAAGCACTCCTCAAATACTAGCTCACTTCCTCTCTGTCTTACCCACAGAGAAGATGGAAGGAAGAATAAAAGCAAGATAGCTTGTGTGTCTAGATTTGAAAAATAAAAACAAAAAATAAATGACGAGTTTTCTGAATCGTTGCATCAGCTCTCAACCTACTGTGCAGCCTCCAGTCTTTACAGTAGGAACTCACAGTAAGAAACAGAGAAGGTATTGAAACTAGACAAGCTAGTGTCTGTTCAGTATGGTTTTGATCACAAATCTAAAAAACATTTCCATATGAGCTGCTATAAAGAAAATTAATTCTATCCTAGCCTGGTACAGTTTCTTTACTTATCCCTTCCCTTCTTTCTCTTTAATGAGTGGTATCTCTAGCATGCTGCAGTTTCTTTGTACTCTTTTGCTCTTAGTAACATAGTGTTATATCATGGACTCACAGAATCATGAATTTTTCAGGTCAGAAAAGACCTGTAAAATCACTCAATCCAGCCTTTAACCTAACACTACTAACCTAGCTCTAAGACCCCACTGCTAAACCATGTCCCTAAGCACTATCCCTATCCAATTTTTAAACACATTCAGGGATGGTGATATATATATTTTTGTGTATATAAATCATTCTATTTCACTTCTGTATGCTAATACACTTCTATATTCCAATTTGTCTTTTTCAGACCTTCTGAAGGCTGACCCTTCATGTTTCAAATATAAGCTTGTAGAAATACACATTACTATCACCAGAAAACAAGATCAGTGCAAAAGTAATTATGCATAGTTTATCACTCCAGTCTTTTCCAAAACTATCATAGTTCACAAAAAAACTGGCTTCCACTCCTCCCAAGAATTTAGTAAATAATGTCTTTTTTTTTTTTTTTGAATGATGAATTCATTTTGGTAATGAATTCATGATCTTTTTGCCTTCATATTTCTTTGCAAAAACTCAAGCCCTCATGTAGGCATCATTCAGTTATGTCAGTCAGAGAAATTACCTGAAGTTCTTATGTGGAGTTTTCCTTTCAAGCAGCTAGGACAGATAGATTACAGTAAAATATAAATGGTTTCTTTTTGAACCTCTCTCACTATAGACCCAAACTGCATTATCGTTGTAATGAATTTCTAAAATTCATGTATCTAAAATGGAAAAGTTTAGGCAAAGAAAAACCAAACAAATAAACCACAAACACAAGCAGAAATGGAGTGTATCTTAAGCAGGAAGAACAAGAAATGTGATTACTGGCAAGGTACTGAAAAGTCTCACCAGGAAAGCTTATAGCTGCCTTTAGTTCTGCTATTACTCAGACCCAGGGACTACCCCAGAGGCTACTTTACTTAATACAAGCATTTCAGTAGCTATTTCACACCTGAACCCCATTTAAAAGTCAGAAATAGACATGCACCTGAGACTCTTCAGGGACCTTATCTGATAGGTGTGTCTGATACACGGACATCAATTGAGTTCAATGCAGAGGCAACTTTCGGCTGATGAGTTTTTTCACCAGTTTTGCTGATTTTGTTGGGGTTTTTTGTTTGTTTGTTTGTTTTTGTTGTTGTTGTTTGGTTTTTTGTGTTGTTTTATTTGGGGTGGTTTTGTTGTTTGATTTTACCTCTCATCAGCTAACCACATAAAATTTGATGTTTGTGAGCTATTAGTATATAACAAAGCAGGGGAAAATTTGCTTGTTTATAACATAGTTGCTTGGACTTTTTCTGTGATGAAAAAAAAAAAGAAATTGAGATGCATCTTCCTTAGATTTACCCACCTAAAAGCTTCATATCTGCTATTCATTACTGCCTCAGATTCATCCTGAATCCAGCGTGGCATTTCCAGAGGATAATTCTTACAGTTTTAGATAGCTGAGTTTAGATGCTAGGATTTTCTCATAATACTAATCTCAGGAGTGGAGAAGACTTTTTTAATGTTGTAAGAAAAGCTTGATTCAACTAAAGTGTTGTAAAATGAGAACAGTACAGTGTATTCTGCTTTTACTTTACTGGAGTTAAAATACTCATGTTCAAGCAAAGCTACGCAATCATTAGAAAGCCTTTCTTATGATCAGTAAGGGGTGGCTCCTGAGAGAAGCTGCTGAAAACTCCCTCAATTTCAATTCTGGCCCCACTTCTGGCCAAGGCTGAGCGATATGGGAAACAGGACATGCCTCTGCGAGTAACATATGCAAAAAACGGAAAACAAAACAGAAAAAAAGACCAGTAGAGCATAGGAGAGGATTGAAGTGAGAGCAATGCTGGAGCAGAGATACCAAAGTCAGTGAGGAAGGAGGGAGAGGATGTGACTGAGCGGAGATTTCCCCCCAGCCCATGGTGAGATGGCAGCTGTGTCCCTGCAGCTTATAGAGGAGCACTGTGGAGCACACTGTGAAGGTCCATAGTGAGGCAGATGTGGATCTGCATCCATGTAGGAGCCCGTGTCAGAGGATGTGACTGTTCCTGCAGCAGCCGTGACTCTGTGTGCAGCCCAGGCTGGAGCAGTCTGTGCCTGAGGGACTGCACCTGTGGGAGGGACTCATGTCGGAGGGGTTCCTGAAGGACTCTCTGCCATGGGAGGGACCCCGCGTTGGAGCAGGGGAAGAATGTGAGGAGTCCTCCCCCTGAGGAGGAAGGAGCGACAGAAACAACATGTGGTGAACTAGCCCAAAACTCCCACTCCTCATGTCCCTGGGCTGCTGAGGAGGAGGCACAAGTAAAGGAGTTTGAAGCCAGGAAGAAGGGAGGGGTAGTGGGAAGGTATGTAGATCTGGATGTGTTTTCTGTTTGATTTTTTTTTTCTCCCCAAGTTGAGACTGTGTGGTTTTCCCTATTACCATAACTGGGAAATGCAAAACTCCCTGTCCTTGCCTCGATTAATAAATCTTTAGGTGTATTTCCTCCTTCCTATCCCACAGTGGGGCTTGGGTCTGGGTCAGCGAAGGCTTGGTTGATACTAAACTGTAGCATCTTTAAGCAGACTTAAAAGTATTTTCTTTTTCCACCTAGTCGTTTGTTTCTCAGAAGAAAAAAAATCAGTCAATGAACACAGGTAACTTCATGCTGTTTCTAAATGTGTTCTTCTAAGGCTTTGTCAGTAGCATCCAGAAGATTTCTATATATGGTCATTAAACTAAGTTAAGAAATGGTTGTGCTGAATTGTAAAATAGAAGAGAAAGAGAAAAGATTTCAGGAACAATTATAAGAAGTGAATCTGCCCATCCCAGATACTGAGCATGTGGTGATACGATGAACTTACAATATTCATTTAACACTTGAAAATATTTGCCACAAGTAATAGCTAGTCCTTCAGTAAGATATGCTTGATAGGCTAGTGTGTTAGAAGCAAATTTTCTGCAGAATTACCAAGCATAAATAATAATAAAAATATGTGGTAGAAGAAGTGCATTAGGTTGTTAATTATTTCTTTAAAATACTTTATTGAAAGCACTGGTTTTCATTGTTTCAATGATTTGCTGATTTGTTTGAATTCTCAGATTCTTATTTCAACATTGATCCCATTATCTCAATGCAAGTGATAGGAAAGCAAATCAAGACAACAGCAGGGAATTATTTTTTATTCCCTTGTCACTTTGTCAACTCTGATAAACATGTGAACTTATTCTAAAAGCAGTTCCAAATCCATGAGCTGTGAGTTCATTGACAGGAAATCAGTAAGTTAAAATGATAATGCACACATGATTTTTTTCCATGTCTATCATCCTTCTAGCTCTATTAAGTGCGAATCTGAAAACTGACACTGCAAGATCAGATCATGGCATTCTCATTGCAAGAGACACGAAGCAGATGTTTCCAGCTCCTAGCAGAAATGCATACAATAACAATGCACCTAGCCCTTGCTAGTATACTTACCATCTAGAAAGCAGCAGCTGTTTCACACATAAAAACTTAAAAATGTATGAACTATCAATCATTGTACGAGCTAAATTTGACCAATCCCAATCCCACTGTACATATATTCATGCAATCCTATCAAAAAGAAAGTCTACATCTTACCTCTTCACAATTGCATTGCAGGGGGCATTTGCAATGGACAGCCCTTTTTACAGTCCCATTGGTCTATGGTTACAGTATGTAACACCATTACCTCAATTAGAGCTGCTCTACCTCTATGTGACCTGGCTCCCTGAGGCTTAGCAGTAACAGGAGTTTAATCTGGTTTTCTGATTTTTTGATTTACTCCGAGTTCCAATACCTTTACTTTGATGCAAGCTTCCTAGGGGCTGTGCACTGGAGTGGATACATGCACAATATCTCATCTTCTTCAGTCCAAGCAAAAATGCAGATCAAAATAAAAGCCTAGCTTTTACAAAGCTCAGTTACTGCAGTAAAATGATGGTGGAAAAACAAAGTCATTAAAAGTAAACAAAATTGGAAGCAATAAAAACAAACAAAAAACCCAAAACAGCAACCAACCATACAAACAAACCAAAAAACAAACAAACCAACCAAACAAAAAACAACAAAGAATGAATCACAAACCTGGTGTGACTCAGAACTCCGAAATAGACATAATTTCATAACTCCTGAATCTCTGGGATTCTTAGACCCAGCCTTTCTTCCATATATGTGCAGAAAGGGACCAAATTAAAAACCTACCACTGTACTGTAATCTCAATGAGAACTGAAATACCTCCTGTACCTCTGGGTAAAAAAGCGTGGAGCTATTTCACTTCACTTCATACAAGAATAACACTATATGCCATCACACACAGAAGTAGTCCTGTATTCCCAGCACCCACCTTGTAACAAATGCATAATAGCTTTTTGTTCTGTAAAGAAATAAAAAGAATAAAAGATCCCAGCAACAGCATGGAACTAACTGTAAATACATAGTAAGTACACATATGTTTAAAAGAGGCAGATTACCTTAAGTTCCATTTTAAGTCCCAGAAGCCCATTTACATGGCCATATGGATATCACTAGCTGGAGATATGTTTACTTCACAAGAACTACAAACAAGCTGGATTATCTGCAGGCATGATTTAGCTGATGATAAAATGAGTAGCAAATTGAATGGTCTATCTACTATCTTATTAGATACCCTTTTAGCTGTACCTAGGGAAGATTGTTTAAATATTGACTATGATAAATGGAAAAGATAAATTTAAATATAACTAGTAAATTTTCTGTAAAATGGCAATCATTTTCAGGACAGCAATTTTAATGAAGAAAGTTACTTTTAAGTGAGTGTCAGTCAAGTTGATGTGGATTTTTTTCCACTCATGTAGTGATCCACTCATCTTCCTACACCTCCATTTTTAAGCTTTCCTCATTACTCTTTGTTTCTCTAAAATTCTATAAAAAACATAATTTTATGCAAGAAGTGAATTATTAGTAGCTCAGACAAATGCATACACTAAGCATTGTATTTGTTTCTCCTGCAAGTTCTCTAAACAAACTTTAGGCAATCCTCTTTCCTCAATAATAGTGAATCATGCTAGTCCAATTAGTGTCACTGGGTATCACTACAATATTAATTTCCATTACCCACTCTTGCATGAGATGATATGGTGATGATACAAAATAGTATTACAGAAAAATGTGTCATCCAGCTGAAAACCCTGTTAAATGTAATAATACTGCCAGTGAGGAAAGGTTTATTGAATAATGCTACGGTAATTGTTTGAATCAAGGACAAGATAATTTTAATTTAAAAAAACCAAAAAAAGATGATGAATTTATTTTCTATATCCTCCTTGCTCACAGTTCAATTGTGTGGGCTTTGCTTAAAGAAAGATAAACATCTACTCGAAAGTGAGATTCAGCAGTATTAGAGATAGAGCAAATTAATTCTACTAGATGTGAAAATGAAGATACTTCCTTACCACTTTCATGGTATCTTAATTACCATTTAAGTAGATATTAATCACAAAGTTAATACTAAAACTGTTCAGAAAAAAAAAAAAAAAAAAAAAAAAAAAAAAAATTAAAAAAATGCAAACATCTGAAAGCTACCCTTTTAAAAGAGAGTTCTTAATTTCATATGTAAGTACTAGGTTGACCTGAACAGGAATTAAAGATGCAAGTAATTAGGGCTAGTAAAAGAGATTCAAAACGCACCAGTGGAAGATTTGTAAACAGTAATTTGTAAGAAATGTCTGTACTAAAAAATAGCTGTTAGGTATTTAATCCCTTTTCCCTTCCTCTATGTTAATGAATTTTCATATGTTGCTACATCTGGCTTACAAATGGAAAACTTTCACTGATGCATCTGGTTTTATTCAGATGTATTCAGTGGCAAAGTGCTACAATTTTCCTAGTTGTTGAAATAATTTCCTTTTCCTTGGTTAACACCAGCCATTTTTGATTTCCTAGAAACAGACAAAATAATTCTCTCTCTGATTTTTGGCTACAATGAATAAGTTTACCTGAAGGTCCTATTGTTTTGCAATGCAGTCCTTTGAAAAACGAAGTGAACTAATAAGGAATAAGTATACTCATAAGTCTTTTTTACACAGGCACTTTATTTAAGTGTTCTCAAGGTAGCAGGTACTTTCCTTCAAATATTCACCACAAATGGTAGTAATGAAATAGATAACAAGGCCATACTTTTATTCCTTTATAATTCTTCTTTTGCCTTTTACACAGAGCCATTTATTTTTATTAAGGCAATTCAGATATAAGTATTTAAACATGTTAATGCCATACTCCAAACACGATGTTAATTTTCTCCAAAATACACTGTCCTATTGTACTAGAATACAAGGTCCTGTAACCAAACCTTCATACCGTGACATTGCTGGTGAATTAGTGCTTTGTTCTGCTAAAACAGTTGGGGAATGAAAGAAAGAATGTTGCATAGGTCATCTACCTTAGGAATCCTATGATCTGTAATTCAAAATCATAAATACATGTAAAAGAGTGGTATTTTCCCCCCCCCTGTGATTAACATGAGAAGTATGCCTTAAGACACCTCAATCAGTAGTTTTTCTCCATAGAAAAAACAAATCATAAGCATTGTTTTTTGGGAAGAAGTAACTGACATATACAAAATGCCAATTGCATGGATACGCTTGTGAAGACAGGCAAAAGAACCCCAAAGCAAAGCAAAACAAAACAACCAAAAAAAAAGTATGTTTTCTGTTTGTCTTTCAGTTTTTTTGAACAAGAGAACGCTTACTCGCTGAATGTCAGACTCCCATTCTCCCTCCATGGTAATCTTCCAGCAGTGCCCTTGGAAGAACATGTAGGAGGATTACTTTTTGTTTAACTTCTCTGCTTAACCTTCACAGCATTTGCTTACTGTGTTGTCAGTAAACACAGGTCTTAAAGGATATGCGCTGCTGGAAGGATGGTTAAATGCAGTGCTAAGCAACTTTTTCTCAATCTCTGTTTAATTGCAGGTGGGAGTGAGTGGATAAAAATCTTTTCTTCTTAAGCAGTAAAAAATAAATGAAAAAAAACCCAAACAAAACAGAAATCAAAGATAATTAGCTGACAGGCAAAAGTCTCTTGTTCTAATGTTTCTCCTAGTAGACTGCAAGTCTCATTTATTTGACACTCATAAAAATACACAATTGCAATTTATGAAATAAGCTTCCCGTAGATTTGATTTATTATATTTTTTTATGATAATATTTTTCCAGTGCTCTTGACTGACATCAACTCAGAAGACAAGTCACTGGCTAATACTGCCTACATACACGAAACAGTCAAAGAATGAAAAGATACATGGGAATGCAGGTCTAATGATTTGTTCTAAGTCTTGAAATATTCAGTGGCAGATTCACTGGAGGAATTCAGGATTTCTTAGTTCAGAGCTTTTAAACTGTGCAAGAAATTCTTTTCACTGAATAAGATTGTTAGCAAGGACAAAGGGCTCTGCAGCCCTTATTCTAGTGAGGTGTTTTCCTTCTGTAAGGACTGCAGGATCAAGATGAAACTGACTTAATGAAAATAAAAGTGTTCACAAATTATATAACTTATAAATGGAAATTTAAAAGGCACATATATGAAAAGAAATTAGTAAAAATCATTGTATATATTGGTGAAATAATAGTTTTGCTGAAAGGAAACAGAAATTCAAGTCAGAAAATCAAATGCCTTTTGCAACACCTCCTCACACATGGATTAACTCAGATACGGAGACAATATCTTCTGCTACTTAGAGAATATTGACAATTTTGATTTGCATTGGCTAATATTGTAGAAGAGTTCTGTTTAGCTGCACAGCTATGGAAGCATGAAAATACTTCATCAGCACTTATTTGCCCTTGGTAAAATTCAGTGAAGGATTCAGAGGCCTGCATGTTTACAGCAAAGATTAATTTGTGCTCATCTTCGAGAGACACTGGAAGCTGAAAATACACTTTTATTGTGTTTACTCATTTTAAAATACTGTTTTGTTAGGAGACAACAAAGTATGACGCATAAACTCCTTCGAGTTTTTCCATTTTCTCTTAATTTAGTGCAAATGTTAGAGCATATATTTTCTAATATATTTCCTACCAGTTTTTGATGTTTGGCTTCTTAAGACAATTATGTCATGTTTCTTTATGGCATGGAGGAAGATACAGGGATTCCAGAATATCCCAAATTCAATATCGACCACTCTCAGAGGAAATATGTTGTTTAAGAAATACTGAGACTATGGAGAGTACTTTTTTCTCCAGTCTTGGCAATGAGTAAATAGCACAGCACTTCAGCTCTGCCATCTCCCTACTATTCCAATGATACTTTACAAAAAGTCATGTAATCAGGTTTCAACCTGTTCTTGCAACATTACTAGTTTTCTTGTTATAGATTACCACATGGCAAGTGAAATAGATTTAACGATGACTCATTCAAAATTTTATCCATGGCATTACTAAGTAGCAATAGGATAATCAAGATACAATAAGAGGGAGAGCATCATCATTATTACCATTATTTCATGCCTCTACAGGAGAGATGTAAGCATAAAATTAAGATAATTCATTTTAGATAGACTGATTTCTTTGTTGATAAATTGCAATAGAAAGCATATTCTTAATTTCTGTGGTTTGGCTAACATTTAACTTTGTTTTTGCCCTCCCACTGAGCAGGAGGTAAGAAATAAGTATTTATCTCATATGAATTGAAAAGCTAGTTGAACACAATAAAAATGCATCATCAAAAAAACATGGCAAACCTTTGATTCACTCTGAAACATTATCTGAAAACTGCACCGAATAAGCTGGAACCTGCCAGCAGTACAGATACATTTTTTTTTTTAACAGCAGATGAGTAGAACCGATGTGAATCCCCAAAAAACAGTGACTCAGTTTCTGTGTACCAGGACTGCATAAGATCAGCTTAAAAAAGAACTCACCTGGTAGCTACTCTCTTATGTAAATCATGTTCTGTACAGTATAGTAATTTCTAAAAGAAATCTCCAAACTACCAACAATAATTGCATAGTCCGTTTTTCAGTTGATGACTTGTAACATCTACTTCCAAGTCCTTCACATTTTATTTTGACTAATGCAAGAACACAAATAAACAAAAATAACAGGAACTAAAGCAATATCCTTCAATTAGTGTAGCTAATAATAAGTGAGGAGTAGAAGAGCATCCTGAACTTCAGACTCTTTGTTGGAGTTTTCTCTGCTTCGTATGCCAGCACAAATTAAGGATCCTGTTGTATACTGGGGAGAAGTCAATCAGTCTCTTTTAAGTGGCTGTTTGTGTGGACGGAGCTGACCTGGAGCAATAGAGTCCATCCAACTGAGCAACACAATAATGCACATGCTCAAAGGGCTCTGCTTCAGGGAAGTTTGTGTATCATGCCACTAAGCACAGCTATCAGCAAGTATGGAAGTGCAGAGGAATGGATAAAAAGGCAAATAAAATAATTTATGGTATTCTGTATGTGTGGCTGGTACCTCCATAGATGTTTATACTGATAGATTCTGACATTAACAAAAGCTTTGTATTTTTAAGATGGCAGGAAAAATCTAGGGTGTCATTGTTCAGTCATTGTTGTAGGTGACAGCTACTCTCCTCAGTATGAAATTCAAGAAATATCTCAATGAAACTGTTAAACACACTACCATCTACATTAATAGAACTAGCACATGGACACACAGATGTATATTTAAACATTTTAAATTAATTTACTGTGTCATTATCCAGCAATTTCAATAAAAGGTCATGTCTCTCTGTTTCATCGTAACATTATCATATAGCATAAAGTTCTTTCAGATACTCAGGTATTTAGTACTTCAGCAGCTAGTGAATAGCTTCCTATTGCATTTCAGTTTCAATTCAGTATCATACACCTAGGGCCAATCATGGTTTCTGTAGATATTAAAAATTTGCACAAACACAAGAAAGATAAAAAAATAGTTGTAAAGAAGTGGTAAATGTCTAACTCTTGATGATCAATTTTTTTTCTCATGTAATACAACTGCATCCTGATTTTGACTTTTAAATTGTCCCGAAAGCCTCTTGGATACAATGATATATATGTTACACCTTATAGCCTGAAAAACAATTTTGCTGTTAAATTAAATATTCTAGCAATTTAAATCTAAATAACTTCATTTTTTGTTGTTGTTTTTACTATGCATAAGATCCTAAATTTTTATGGACTGAAATACTGTACACAAAAAATTAGAAAGTTTATTTTTTAAATATTTGTAATGGAGACCCATTTCTCAAAAAGGCAATACCAAAACTGTCGTAAGTAATGAACAAGAAAAATCTAGGTTGTCTATGAGCCTATGTAAGATAACATAACATAATATGGAGATAGACATAGGTAAAGGTGAATTGCCGCATAGTTAGAAAAATCACAGAATCACAAAATTGTCATGGTTGGATCACCAAGATCACCAAGTACAACTGTCAACCAACCCAGAAAAAACCTACCATGACCACCAGAGCATGTCCTAAAGTACCACATCTATGTGGTTTCTGAATACTCAAAGGGATGGTGACTCCATCACTTCTCTGGGCAGCCCATTCCCGTGGCTGACTACTCTCTCAGTACAGAAATTCTTCCTAATATCTAGCCTAAACCTCCCCTGGTGCAACTTCAGGTTACTTCTTTTAGTCCTTTTGATATTTACTTGTGAGAGATGCCAACATCCTCCTCACTACAAGCTCCTTTCAGGTAGTTGAAGAGGGCAATAAGGTCTCCACTTAGCTTCCTCTTCTACAAGCTAAAAGATCCCAGTTCCCTTAGCTTCTCCTCATAGGACTTGTTCTCTAAACCCTGATTCATATTAATGTTGGGAGCCAGTTACAGAGCTGCTGAATTTTATTGTTTTTTGTGGTTTTTTTCCTAACTGCTAAGAACACCTAAACAAGTTTTACCTGCCTGAGGGGATCCTAAACCAAGGAAACCATACAGAAAACTAATCTATAGTTTTTCAATACAGACTGATTGGCAAGAGTACCCTTCTAAAATAGTGATTATAGGAGATGATGGCCTGCAGAGTCAGGAAAATAAGGTCAGAAAAGAGAGAATTTCAGTGCTGATAGTTAAGATTCATAATGAGGAATTATCAGAGTGCATTTTTCAATAGAAGCATTGTTGACATATGAAGGAAAGTCAGCATCACCTGATTCTTCAACCTATCTTTCTCTCTCCACTAAAACCACAACAGACAACTCCTGAAAGTGCCTCTTAACATGTCATCATTTTCGTCTCATTTAAATCTTGTTCTATTGTCAGTGTCACCAACCTCAATACTCTGCTTGAGTGGTAGCCCTCAAGGCATATGGGAGCAGCCTGTAAAAGCTCTGTTCTTACATTCAGATTTGCTTTTCTGTTCAGCCCAAAATTAACACAGTAGCTACAGAGGTACAGTGATCACTATCACTCATTTACACTCATAGTTAGAAAGCAATTATTACAATAATTTAGTAATAAGTAATTATTGCCAGGGCCTATATTTTTCCATGAACCATAGTGTACTAAATGCACTCTATGCTTAGGTGAACATTTATTGTGAAATCATGTGATGGTCTCAACTAAGTGCATACTTAAATCTAAAGCTCGTGTAAATGAGGATAGTTACATCAGTTACTAAAGAACAATAAGCTAGATCCAAAATAAGTCTCAGTTAAGAGATGCTAATCTTCTACTCAAGTGCTGAAGACAAGATTTTGAAAATGCCTTTTGTTATCAAATCCTGGAAGCACCTACTTGACATCAACTCCACCACTGTGGTCCTTTTAACTGCCTGTAAATCTAAACTAGTCCACAAGCAGAAGTAAGAGGCCCTGCCAGAGAGTATTTCTTGTTGTTTCAGATCTCCCAATCTGAAATCATGGAGGTCTATGCTCCAAGCCTGCCTAATGAAGTCAGCAATGGCAATAGGAATTGTGTTGGGTATCCCAATGCCACTGCTGATGCCAAATCCATCAGAACACAATTGCAAACCTAACTCCAGGCATTGCCAATGGATGTTCCACAACGCGTTCTGAGGTCTGACCATTGTGTGCAATAATTCACCACCATGGAAAAAATAGCATCTTCAAATCTGAAAGCAGATCTGGGTCCACATTGTATTCACGGTCTCTGGCACATCTTCACGGTCTCTGGCACATCTTCTTTTTGAGTAAATTTAGAGATATCCACCACATTTAGCACAAACAATTTCAGCTGTTTTCACACAGTATTTAAACAAATGTTTTCTGAGATGCAGAGGGAAGACATAAAAAAGGGGTACAGTTGTTATGTAACTATGCCTGAAGGAATCATGAAATACCCAAAAGGGAGAGAGGAAGGTGGCCATGGTCCTTCAGGGAAAGATGAAATTCTTTTTCAAATGTCTGTCTGTCATCACAGACAGGTTAAATGTCTTGACAGTCTTCTAGTCTGTCTAGGTTGTATATTTAAACATTCTTGTCACAGCCTCCAGGAATGTTTAAGTGTTTTATACACAAATCATCGACTTCAGAAACACAGACCTGGGATCTGGGAATGGAACCGTGTTTTTCAGTTTTGCCATCTCTGTAGTTTATCTGAACTTCTATCTGTGTAGTGATCCATTTTGAGGAGAAAAATGAAAAATATTGAAAGCCATATATTCCATCTTTGTGGAGTAGTGCTCAGCCTTTTCAGCTTATGAAATAAGATACTTCCCCATCTTTTCATTCCAACAAATATTAAAATAGGTCATACTAGTACAGCAGGGAAAGGAGAAATGAGATTGAGAAAATCTTTATTCAGAATAGATATAGCTCAGGACTTGAAACTTTGTAGAATACATGCACTCAAATTTCATAAAGGACTAAAAGCATGTATAGAAAATTTCTTATTTGGCAAATTGTTCTTTAGTGAACTCCTTAAAAAAAATGTGCAGAAGCTTGCTATTCTGCATTATGTGTGAAGAGATTCACTTGATAAGCACCACCTCTGCAAGAGGCTCATCTCATTGGCTTAAATGATACTTCTGTCAGTACTCAGTGCAACCACAAGCTAAACAGGAGTCTGTAAATTCATGGGGTGTGCTGCTCCACTCTCCTCTTTCCCCAGGTAAAACTGTACACTTAAGCTACTCAGTAGAAATTTCCCAGTGCACAATAACCTACTAAATATATAAATTTTTAAAAAGCATATTTAAAGGTCTTGTGAACCACACTCTTAAAAACCAACTCTTTCTTTCTTCCGAGGCATAGGTAATGCACCAAGCTTACAAAGAATATATAGATACTGGGGGAATAAAGGTTCTTTAACTGAAACATTTTCTTTTTACAGAGTTATCCCAGTAGATATTAATATTTCCATCACTATATATTACATGTTTCAGTGTGGGACTGATATGCACACGCATCTCTGTATGCTTATGATGTGTACTAAAATAATAAATAAAAATAAAAGGAAAGTAGTAGCTGCACATTCCTAATATAATGATGGTACTCAACTTTCCCTGATTAACTAGAAAGGCTATAAAATCTAGAAAGTGGAGAAGGAAAAAAAAAGATTTTTTTTTCACCCCCTCCACTGCTAATAATTTAAGTTTGACCAGGACCAAGAAATAAGCAAATTTAAACAAAAAAAAAAAATCAAAATCACTTTCTCTTACTGCCATTTTGTTATATGTAGATTAAAAGCACTCTGCAGAAAAAAAACACTGGGACACAGAAGTCACTGCTTTCCTTTTGCAGGTACACAGTGATAAGTTGTACTTTACATTATCCAGTTGTAGAACTAATGCTGATTAAAAAAAAATAAGAAGCTACCATTACAAACAAACCACTTAATTGCCCACATCAGTGGTTTTGTGGTTTGCTTCAATGTACAAAATCCACATGATTTCATTTGAGTGATGTCCATACAAAAGTCATATTCCAAAGAACACAGATTTGAAACTCTGAGGTCTGCCTTCCAGGCTTTGTAAGGAGAAACAGCTTTATGCCATGGTTGGATGATAAATAATAAAATTAATCTATTTCTGCAGTACTCAGTTTTGATTTGCTCATTTATGTTAGTAAAATAGGTTATTACTTCAAGATATTTTACTACTATATATCCCCCAAAAAGGAATATGGAAGAAATCATGCATGATAAGGTGAAATCTTCACATTACCTAATGTGAATTAGCCACCAACATGGGTAAAAGGAAGACAAAAATCTTACTGTAAAACATGTTAAGTAAAACAGAAATTAGCACCACAACTGTTTACTCAAATGGACCTACTACTCAATAAAATGTAGTGGTTCAAGCTAAAGTTTTAACATGCCTGCTTCAGTTATTTAATACATATGAGTACAGAATGGGGAAATTTGCAGCACATACCAATTTTTGCATAGATTTTGAACTCACTAGACATATTTTAGATATTTTTGAACTCACTAGGCAAACATGAGGAAGCATTCTTGGTATTACTGATAGAGAAACTACTATATATTAGAATGCTGTGCTGATGAGAAGTTACAAGGGGATTTTTTTGGGTGGATTCTGTTCAACAGCAAATATAGAATGTACTCTAAGACAACTAAGCAGGGACTACAAGGCAAGTTTTCAAGGGTGATTTTTCTAACATTTCTAAAACTGAGTGATTTTGAAGTAAAATCTATTTACAAAGTCATAGAAGATTGATTATGAGGTTAACACAGCCATTCTCAAGGGTTCATTTTGCTATTATATAAATACCATGAAATTGTAAACGGGACAATGTTTCAGCTCTGCCTGGAAATCTATATTATGAATCTGATATAAAGTAAAAACTTATTGACACTCTCTATTCATGTTGACTGTGCTCCAGGATTTCTCCTTCATGTTTCCATTACATTCTGAAAGTGTTTTTTTTGGTTTTTTGTGGTTTTTTTTTGTTTGTTTTTTAGTATTTATTATCAAAACACATTATTTGTACTTTGCTCTTGGGCAGAAGGACTCCTTCAAGTTACAACCAATGATAAAGACAAATCAGAATTAGAAATAAGGCATATTGTTTTAATTACAGTTTTTCAAACAGTGAGAATATTAACTAAAACTAGACTTCTGCTGATAATTGTAGTGACTACTTCATTATTGAATTTTTTAAACAGTATTCTTATTCAACATTTTTTCCTAGCTTTGGTTTGTCTATCTAGATCAGGTGAGACTGTTATTCTCTTAACAGTAGTCTACTATTCATCAAACTGAAGTCAATTACTAGATGTTTCCTTTCCCTTCATCTTGAAATGGAGTTGTCTTAGCTAACTACCTTGTGGCTAAGCCTGTCTTTCTTACCAAACTTCCAGAAGAATTGTGACATTTCTTGGCAGTCTGAGCAATAGTGTCAAACACTGAATGAGCAATTCAGTGCTTAGCCATGCATAGCTATGGCCTCATTGCATAGCCATGGCCTCAGGATTGTTACACACTGGTTATGCACTGTTGAAAAACTTGCATTGCTATTTCCTTTTTCAAACTAAATCTCCAAATCTGCCCATCCATAATCACTTTGCACAGAGATGAAGGCTTGAATTAGCCAGTTAACTTCAGGTAATTGCTGAAAACGAAGTAGGTTCCTCTAGACCTCTATGAAAAAAAAACCCTCCCTCCGGAGGATGAATGAATCATCCTTTTGAAATGCGTATTTCTTAATGGAGAAAAACTAGGTAATTTTCACCCTAATTTAAGTGTTTTGAAGAGTACTAAAATTAATTTCAGTGCTTCAGGTAGCTATCTTAAATCAAATGGAGAAACCCAGCCATAAATTTGCACTCAAAGTGTGCTAGGGATCCTGCCAAGAGAGTCATAAGAGTAGGCAAGAAACAAAAAAGTTGTTTCTACTGCATTTGTTAGGACTGAGGAAGTTCTAAACTAAAGAACTAGAGCCATAGAATTTAACACTATGGGAAAGTATTTTAGGCAAGTAAGTACCACAGAAATGTTAAAAGTAACGGGTTTTAGTGAACAACTGAAAGGCATATTTGTGTTTGTAAGTTTTCCTTTTAAATGTATAGACAAAGTAGGATTTCTTGCTTTTTAAAATAACGAAGAAACGCTGACTGTTCATGTATTACAATGGAAGTAAGTCACAACAGAAGGACAAAGAAAAGCTGAAATAATGGTGTAAGTTCTGAGACCCACAGCACACTTCACATTAACTGAGACCAGTGTAGTAGGTCAAACTCAATTTCCTTTGCACAGAAGTGGAGGCAATTTATTTATTTATTTATTTTTAATCACAAAGTCCTCAGAAAACCCTCAAATTTTGAAGAATGGATTTTTACTATTCCTGGTTTTAATTTAAACAAACTCACCCATGATATGAAAATAACTGAACACTTACATCCTCTATATTTATACAGATTTGTTGTTAAGGGTCAAATTCTGTCCTTTGATGTGCACCTCAGGAAAAATTTAGTGTTCAGAGACTTCCACGAGCATAGTCTCTGACTCATTAATTTTGCTCTAAGCCTAACTTACTTCTCAAAGGCCTTCTGACAGGTTTGTACAGAGATTTCTGTCTCCAGATGGCACCCAAGTACAGTTAACCTTAAATCAGTGGCAGTACCAAGGAAAATACACCATTTAAACACTTCAGTGCCTAATTCAACATAGAGCAAGTTTAATGTTACATGTCTCAGCTTATATTGTATGAAGAACAAGGAAAAAAAACTGTCTGAAGTGCATAAAGGTACACATATATTGTATTATACATGACTGGTGCTCTACAACACTGGCCTATGCCCCTGGGTTCCCAAGAATTCCTCTTAGGGAACAGGCAAGAGAACAACACAGTTTCATTTAACCTAGAATCCTAGGTCAACTTATCAAGGAGTTGGAGGACACAGCTCAGATTTTATCCCAGAATACAGCCACGACATGACTGGAGCATGTTCCCTTATCCATGAAATGGGATTCACTCTTGCATCGCATCTCAACTTTGAAATAGACAAGGACAAATCTCTCCTGAGTTGAAATATCTGGGTTCGTGTTTCCAATACATCAAGAAATTTCCTCTGGTAACCTCCATAAGCTTTCTTGCAGTGTACAACAAATAAAAACAAGGACTTAAATCTTTTCATGCTACAGTGATACCTGCTGAAAAAACAGTTAACGCTGGCTCATGAAAACATGCTAAGTGCATTAGTACTTCAGAGATTCTTCAGTAGAAGGACAGCAAAACTAGGTATTTCAGACCAGAATAACTCCAAATTAATCCTTTTTTATTTTGTTTATAGATAGAAAATACATAACTGTAGGGTAAAACAAAGTAAGACACTCTTCAACTGTACGGTTTCTTGCTGCCACATATATGTTCATATATTGTAAATCTTAAATGTACTAACATCAGCACAAATGTACATAAATTTCCTGAATTCCTCCCAGACACACTGAATTTTTGATAAACAGACTATCTAAACATTTCATGGAGCTTCCTCCGTTTGATTTTTAGGTAGGTGTGAAAGCACTTATTTTTCAAAATTTGGAACCTCAAAGATTATGCCCCCTGTGTGGGTAAGGCCAACCTCCCCTAGACCACGTGGCTCAAAGCCCCATCCAATCTGGCTTTGAAATCAAGGCTCAGTGAGTATAATCTACATACTACATTAAATACAAGATTCCCTGTGTACCATAGATTGGGAACATTGTCTTACAGATCAGAGAATACAACAGCCTGCAAATGGTACATGATAGACTTTCCCTGATTCTAGTATTCTATCAAATCCATTTTTAGATGTTTTGAGTGCTTTTTACATCTAGAAGTCTGTAGACATCTAATAGTGCTACAAAATCCAGAGTTACAGGAATTTCAAATACATTTTTTTCTTTTTTTAGCTTCCTCACAAAAATTCCATTTGGACTATCCAGAAGAAGTATGGGAGAAAGGTTTGGGTTTTCTTCTTCTGTTTTTTCAGTCTTACTGATTAAACAAACAAACAAACAAACCCCTAAAACAACCAAAGAAAACAAACCTGCACACTGTTTTCCTGTGGCTGCATTAAGAGTTTTTTATTAGGGAAGTTCAGTTGTCTTACTGAAGAATTGAACGGATATTGAATTACCAGTTCTAGGGCTTTTTTGGTGTACCTCCAAAATGCCTGATTTAATTCCTAGATTATTTTAGCAGCCTGTGCTGAGAGAGAAATGACTTCAACTCTCCATAACTCTTGGGTCTCAAATTGTTGTGCTAGAGTTAAGCTATTGTAACAGCTTTTTCAATCTTTTCAAACGTGTGCTTGAATTAAGAAGCACAGTCAAGTTGGTAAATTTAAATTGCCTTGACTCAGAAAATGTCAGTTCAAGCTGAAGCAAAATTGTTTTGAAAACTAGTAATTTAATACAAATTGACTATATTACAAAGTAAGCATATATTTGAGTATGCAAGCCCCATCTAATGCTATTTATTACACTCCCTGTGAACCCATGAAAAATTAATATTCTATACCACTTTTCCCCAGGAAACAGTAGCAAATATATTATCAAACAAAAGGAGAGAAAATGTGTGTTCTAAACCTACACAATATGAAGACAAATTTTTGCTTGTGTTATTCCCACACAGCAACAGAAGCTTAGTACATGTGCCTCCATGGTACTGTCCTTTTCATTTTTTGTCAAGCAACAAAGATTCATATGGGTCCAACCTCACTTCCAGATTCCAAATTATGCTAGGTACATAAAGCACTCAGATAATGTTAAAGAAATACATTAAAGTTGCTCTGTCTTCTCTGTACAATTATTGGAGAAAAAAAACTACCTGAAGGGCATTTCAAAACTGAAGTGAATAGAGTCGCTGGGGAAGCTTGTCTTTCTTCACTGATCATTAGCACTGAGAAAACAAAAAATACTTTCTACATCTCAGTTGCTTTGGGACTCATTGAGGATATTCTCAAAAGATCATCATACCTATGTGATACTATGCATTCAACACCTGACTCACACTGATATCAATATCTGCTAAATTCACAATTATTTATGATTTTACAAGAATGGTGCAAAATCGCAGGTTGTTTCTTTAAAAATCTGCATTTTTTCATATCTTAAATAACTCAAGCAATAGGGCTTCCACTTCCTTCCCTGCAAGACTACTAGAATTAAGTTTTCTTTGTATTCTATCCTCCTTTGTATTACTAATTCACATATTTTATTATGTTCACTAATAATATGCATTGTTGTAGTAATAGGTATTTAGTACTCCTTTCACTATCAAATTTTCTTGTTGTAAGCATGTAAATATTAATGCTTTGGAGACTTTGTCATAAGCACAGTATCCAAACTGCGTATTTTTTCACTGTAGCAGGACTACACTTTTCTCGTACTAATTTAGCCCTTCCTTTATACTTCTTTGCAATGATTTTTAGCTTTGCTTTGGTGGATTATTATTCTTATTCACACTGAAATTACTATCATATATTACAATTTGTTTATAAATAAACATGTGTATGAACAGCAGAAAACAAGCCACCAAAATAATATAGTGAGCAGAATATCAGTGGATAAACTCTTACCCCAGCGTAGCTTATCATTACAGAAAGAGTGTATCTTTATTTCATCTTTACTCACAAGATACTCAGTATTGGTGTTTCAGAATATTTTCCTCCATTAAACTTTCCCTCTCTAACTTCAGTTTTTCTTGTTTCTTTCCTCTCTCTCTTTCCTTAATTTTACTTTCTTATTACAGGTTGTTCAGCATTTTCAGCTACATAATGAGCAAAAAACGAAAGAAAAAGAGGTTTAGTCTTTCAATGGAAAAAGTTAGGCTACTTTCACTCTGTTGAGAAAATATTAAACTATTTTCACCTTATTTTATGAACTTATTTTAACTAGCAGTATCTATTGCAGAAAATCCTAATGAAATTAAGCTGATGCCTTAGAGCAAGCTGAGCTCTGTTGATTTATGCAGGCAAAGGGTCTGACCTCAAGAGTCCTTGCTATAACAGAGAGAACAATAAAGCCAAGAAACTGCTGTCTTTTAAATAGACATTCATCAGTATGTATCAAATACTGAAGGCCTGGAAACCAGCATTCCACTCAGATTTAGAAGCAATTTCAATTCACCACATGTCCTTACGAAAAAACCAGCAAATTAAATAATTAGATACATAGTCATAGTTGACAATTTAATTTGTTTTAATGAAGACAGCAAAATACCTGCTTTCAACACAAAGAAACATTGTGCTCTGAAAAAAGCACATTATGATATCTCACAATGAACATGATTCAAAATATGATGATCTTTTTTCCAGTGTTATTTTATCTATGAATATTACACATCAGAAGTTCCAGGGGTATGGTACTCTTTTACTTACAGGTTCACTAGAGAAGAGAAGGACCACAGCTCAAAAAAGACAGAGCTTCAAATACATTCAGTCACTCCTCCCTCTCATGCTTGAGTAAGCATTAATCTGCTTTCAGCTATTACTTTAACCACTACAATAACTGTTTTCTTTAATTTATTTTTGTCACAATTTTAACTGTGGCAAAATGTTAGAGACTTACTAAAAAAAAATTGCTAGATGCAATTAGCTTCCACTAGAGACAATTCTAACAGGACAAGGCCAGGCCAAAGACATGCCCAAGTCAGGATGTACTAACATCATTTGAAAGCCCATAAATTTATCATTACTGTAATTAATATTTGTTGGAACAGTATTTGCCTGAGAAACATGAATGGCACATACGATAAAATCAGATGAAACCAGATTTACTCTCTAGTAAACTGTGTTAGTATCTGTCTTAGCTTACATGTATCTCCATTTCTACTTCTGTGGAAAAAAAAGCACCAATTAAACAAGGTCCTGGTGGATGGAGGTCCTCAGAAATTTTATTACTCCATTTGAAAAATAGATTTCTCATGTAATGTATTTCCTGTGTGGTAAATCCCCATATTCAATATTAAAATATAATCACTTTCTCCAGTATTTCCCAATTGTTTCTAGTACTGCACATGGGATTTGAAACTGAAGTTGCTTGGGCAACTCACACAGCTGAAAGAAGGGCAGGGCAGGGCAGGGCAGGGCAGGGCAGGGCAGGGCAGGGCAGGGCAGGGCAGGGCAGGGCAGGGCAGGGCAGGGCAGGGAAGGGAAGGGAAGGGAAGGGAAGGGAAGGGAAGGGAAGGGAAGGGAAGGGAAGGGAAGGGAAGGGAAGGGAAGGGAAGGGAAGGGAAGGGAAGGGAAGGGAAGGGAAGGGAAGGGAAGGGAAGGGAAGGGAAGGGAAGGGAAGGGAAGGGAAGGGAAGGGAAGGGAAGGAACCACCTGCTCACGTACCAGCCTCTGCATCTGGAAGGAGAAACATAAGTGTAAAGACCATCATCTGCTAAATCCAGATGATCGTCAGCAACCACTGTTGGAGAGTTAAAACTCAAGCAGGGCATCCCAACCCAATAAAAAAGGGACCCTTGCTGACCTCGATTGCTGACCTCCATTACTGACCTCCAACCTGGAGCCAGGGGAAAGTAGTTAACAGGTGAGTCAGCTATTTTGCCATTTTCTTGGTATGTCCTAAAGCAGATTAAAAACAGCATGAAGCATGATCACCTCAGTGTACTTGCATTGCTAGACACTGTCTTGAGAAATAAGTCTTAAGCAGCAAAACTTTGAAAACATTTATATAATTTAAACAATGAGAATTCAAAAGGCATAGTAAGTTGACAGAATATAAACTAATTGACTTTGGATCATTCCCAGTTCTCGGTTTCTCAGTCTGCACAGATGGAAACAGTATTTGTAAGAAAACTTAGGATGAAATATGCTGACTGTGTCCTGTTGAGAATTAAATCCCTAGCTGTACTTTGCGTTGGACAGAGGACAGTTATGCAGTCTAAAACTAGAAATGACATCTTTCATGGCCACCTTAAAAAATTATAATTTCAAAGCATTGTTTAAAAAAAGACTTACAATTTCAGAAGGGTAAAAAGGCAGAGGAATTCCAAAACTGTCAGCAATGAAGTATGAAACAAGACTTATTTAACAGCAGAGAGGACTTCAGTTCTTTGTAATTTGCAATGAGGCCCAAGTGCAGCACAATATCCTGAGCTAGTAAGTAAAGGGACTAGATGTAAAGATGGAAGCTATAATTTAGTGCATCCTATTAGCACTCTGAAAGATGTGACACACATATTTCCTACTAAAAAAGATAATCATGGACATATGATACAGGGGGGATCTGACCACTGTTCACCAACCTGGAGTTCTTTATCACTGCAACTCCTCTTGCTTCTTGTCCCTCACACTAAATTCTGGAACCAGGCTTTTTATTGCTTAACACCTCAAAAGTCTCCTTAACTTAGCCTTTTTATGTACTTCAGAATACTCTTCCTCTCATTTCACAGTAAACATTTGTAGCAGGACGAACTTCTTTTAGGGGCGAACCGTATCGAGGATGCTCTTGTCAAGCTGGTACAAAACCAACGGCTACTGGAACTCTTCCTCACATTACAGCGTGTGCTGACAATTCGCACACAACCGTGCCGTATTCTTCACATCTGTAGCCATAAAATATCATTAGGCCTAGGGGAAGGAAATGCAAAGGCTGACTCCCTGGTCAGCCTAAGAATGCAGGGTCCTGTAAGTCAGTTCGCGAAGGCTCAAAACAGCCATTCCCTGTTCCACCAAAATGCCAGGGCATTGAAGTGCATGTTTGCAATTCCATGGGAAGATGCAAAAGGGATTGTTAAAGCATGCCCTCAGTGTGCATAATTTGGCCCTGCCCTAGGAGTGGGAGTCAATCCACGCGGGCTCCAAGCAGGAGAGATCTGGCAGATGGATGTCACCCACGTTCCAGAATTCGGATGACTCAAGTATGTCCATGTGACCATAGACACATTTTCAGGCATGCTTTGGGTGACAGCTCAGACAGGGGAGAAGGGTTTACATGTGCTCCATCACCTGACCAATTGCTTTGCTGTTATGGGGGTCCCTCAAGTAGTAAAAACTGACAATGCGCCTGCTTATATAGGCGGAAAGGTCAAGCAGTTTCTTGCTACTTGGGGAGTAAAACACGTTACAGGGATCCCTCACTCGTCTACAGGCCAGGCGATAGTGGAAAGAGCCAATCGCACCCTGAAGAAATATCTACAAAAGCAAAAAGACAGCAAAGACATGGACCCACAGATGCGGCTTAGCAAAGTGCTTTTTACACTGAACTTTCTTAGTCTAAGCCGCGATTCCCAGCAACCCCCCGTGTTACTCCAGTCCTTGTCTCAGAAAATCAACCGCATGCCGGAAGTCCATATCAACTACAAGGATCCATCTACAGGTCAGTGGGTAGGGCCCAAGCCGCTACTGTTTACTGGAAGAGGTTATAGCTGTGTCTCCACAGACTCCGGACCTCTTTGGGTACCCAGTAAATTGACACGCCCTGCCGCGACCTGATCATTAATGGACAATGATGCATCATCCAGCAGCTCAAACTGAATAACCTTGTTGATACTTTTGAACTTCATATATTTTTTGTCTTCCTTAAAAAAAAAAAAAAACAAAATAAAAAAAAACAAACAAAAAAACCCCAACAAAAAGCCAAAAAAAAAAAAAAAAAGAGGAATTGTCATTTTTGTTGTATTTGTGCTTATTATGTACTTATTACAATTGTCATGGTATTTCTTTAAAAAAAAAAAAAAAAAAAAAAAAAGGGGGAAATGTAGTGAAATGAGGCAACCACGTGGCACTAATTGCCAGGTAGTGGGCATGACCTTGTGTTAAGCCCACCTGTGCCTGATTAGGGTGGGCCCCTACTGCGCATGAGCAGGATTAGGGGGCCAATAAAGCTCACACCTGAGGAAGCTAGAGGGGAGGTCACTTTTGGAGCAGTAGCATTGATTCAGGCTGGTCAGCCCTGAGAGCATTAGACTCGGAGCACTATTTGTGAGTTTCTCCTGGAACACCTGGTTGGACCTTGGAGCACCGTGCCCTAAAAGAGGTTTGTCCTGCTACAAACACTTATTTCAAGACTAGTTGCACAACTGCTTGCTTCCAGTGATAAATTTTTTTCACTGGATATTTTTTTATTTTCTTCATCTTTCCTTCTGGTCTGGGGCTTTCTTTCTGTTTCTGTATTATGTAATGGTGACAAGCCTGAATGAATATATATTTCTTTTTAGTGCATGTACAGTACTAGCAATGTGCACTAAAGCTAAAATTCAATTGCTTTAAGAGAATTCTACCAATAACTCCTGAATAATGCATTTATGAGACTCTACAATATAACCTATAGTTTACTTCACAAGATGTAATAAATGACAAAGTATGAACTTTTAGAATATTTGGAATGTCATTCAGTATTCATTTCACGTGCTGTCTTATACAAAGTACTTTACAACACTTACTATCCTTTCAAAATAAAGCCCAGCTCTAGTTGTTAATATCTTTATTTAAATGCAAATCTTGATTTTCCATGGAGACTCGTAAAGCTTCAGCTTTGAGCTTTCCTAGGATTTGGTGGGTTTGGCTTTTTCTTTTTTTTTTTTTTTTTTTTTTTTTGTGTGTGTGTGCTCACAATCTCTAATTTACCGTGTTTGCTTTTAATACCATATTGTACTTCCTGTCATAGGTCACTACACAAAGCAAATGCTTTTGTATCATGAGTCAGCAAACAGTAATAGTATAATAATGATTGGGTCTCCTATAGAACCCTCTTGTCAACATAATTCAAAAAGTTTTAAACTTTGTGTGTAATTTTCTTTGGTTTATGGTTGGAGAAACTGAGGAACTGAAGGAAGTTAAAGATTTGATTTCATTGTTTTAAAAATGGGTTAAGTTTTCCTTCTTCACAAATTCCTGGAGACTCCAAATATTTCATTGAAACAAGTGTTACAGTGTCCCATAGTGGGTGCTCACTCAAAGTGATTTTTTCTCAGTATGATATCAGGTGACTTAGAACTGGTGCAGAACAGAAGAATCCTTTTTAAATGTCTTGTTTCAGAGAACTTTAAGACTAACTAACTATTTTTCCACAGAATCATTATGATTGGAAAAGAGTTAAGATTGAGTCCATCCATAATCTAACTCTACCAAGTCCAGTGTTTAAAAAACATGTTCTTAAGCACCTCATCTATGCCTTCCTGGGCAGCCTATTCCAGTTTTAATTACCCTTTCACTGAAGAATTTTCTTCTAATATCTAATCTAAACCTCCCCTTGTGCAATGAGAGAACATTTCCTCATGTCCTGTCAGCTGTTACTTGGGAGATGAGACCAACCCCCACCTTGCTATAATCTCCTTTCAGGTAGTTGTAGAGAGTGATAAGGTCTTCCCTCAGCCTCCTTTTCTCCAGATTGAACAACCCCATTTCCCTCAGATGATCCTCATAGGACTTGTTCTTCAAACCCTTCACCAGCTTTGTTCCTCTTCGCTGGACTCTCTCCAGTTATAGCACTTAGTCCCAAACTGAACACAGATCCAAGGTCTACAAACAATTTGTAACATAGACAAAATGAAGTCAGGCAGTACAACCACTGAAATGGAGTCCCACGTATTTTATAAGCTTTAATTTAATCACAGTCCATGCCTGCCTCTCCCTACTCTTCAAAGCCTGAAATAAATGTTACAAAGTACTAGGTAGTACTAAATCATTAAATGTGTCATACCCCTGAACATGAGGCATGGTATTCCAGTTAATCAGACTTCATCTAGGCTGTTTCTTCCACGAGCAGAGAAATCACAGATGACTACTCATTTCACTTTCATAGTATCTCCACATTTGGAGAATGGAGGTACCTTTCTCCAAGGACTATAGAGAAAACCTAAACACCAGCTTGGACCAGATGCATGACTTTTTTCCTAAAATAAACACTATCCACAGCATAAATTTAAAGATTATTTATGTATCTCTAATCACTGTATAAGAATTTATTGGTGATGGTCCATTTTAGGACAAGTGCCATTTGAATTCATCAGAATTCACAGAAGTTGTGGGGAATCAGCTGACTCAGCCAGTCAAAGGACATTAAACTAACAACTACCAAGAATGATGTAAAGGAGAAACAAATGAATACTCATTAAGTTCAAAATCAAGATGTCAAGAATAAAATTAATCAAGGCACCAAGAAGCTTGAACAGAAATGCTTTAGTTGCCTATATATGCATGCTAGAAGCCTGGGTAATAAAAAAGAGAAATTGGAATTGGAATTGCACTTTTATGATCTAGCCTGAGACCTGGTGCAAAGATCTGCATGAGCGGAATCTTAAAATCACTGATATACTGTATTTAGGAAGGATCAGGTGAGGAAAAAAGAACAGAGATACTTAATACCTAAAAGGGCGTATTACCTCCGAGTTTTCAGAAAAAACCCCACAGCATTTTCCATGTCCACAGATTCATGCTCTAACTAACAACCATTAGATAAGGCACTAGTTGGTATCTGTAATAGGTCAACAATTTAGTGTAGGAAAAAGGATGGATGGCCTGTAAAGCACAAATTTCTGCTCCGTAGCTGAAAAAAACTGCATCACAATGTGCGACTTCAACTCGAATGGCATATATTGGAAGTCTCATGATCCTTATGATTTCTAAAAATTATTTAGAAAAAGATTTGCAATGAACTAGAAATTGCAGCCTAAGTGTTGTATGTTTTTTACAGGAACCTCATACAATTAAGGAACTCTAAAAATACACACATACACACACACAGCCCCCTAAAGGTTGTTTTTTTTCGAACAAATGATTATGAATTAATTACACCTGACACAAAAGACAACATTAAGTTCAAACTCATAAGATATGCATTATCATCAAATCTGTGGATGTCACCAAATGGGAGAGGATTCATGTGTTGGAGGAATGTGAGAGTTCACTGATCTCAGAGATTAGAATTTGCATCAAAAGAACAGTTTTAAAGTGAATAGTCATGGTGAGAGTGGAGGAAGATGCTGATGTACCTGGCCTGGCCAGAGCTGAGCTGAGGGCCACCCTTCAATGCTGGGGTGCTTAGTACAGCAGTCCACCCCCACCCCCCCCCGGGCACGATTACGCTGGCCAGGGTGGAGGAAGCCACCTTGATTGTACTTATACTGATGTACCTGGCTGAGGGGGCTGGAACTGAGCGGGGACTGGCACCTGGAAGGAGACAAGAACTGATGAGTGGGTAGGGGACTGCACCCTTCTGTGGAAGCCCCCTCCTCCCCCCTCCCCCCCAAGGCAGCCTGTCTGCAATGGCTCTGGTGCTAATGACCTTGGCTTCAGAACAGGGAACAAAGGAACTTTGTTCCTTTGGAACTTTGGAACAAAGGAACTCTGGGGGTATAAAAGGTAGCTACTCTGTGGCCATGTTGTCATCTCTTGACCGACCACCATCTTTCATCAGACCCTGTCCAGGACCAGCACCATCTTGAAGAACTGGATACCTGGACCCCTGGTGGTGACTCTCTCTCTCTCTCTCTCTCTCTCTCTCTCTCTCTCTCTCTCTCTCTCTCTCTCTCTCTCTCTCTCTCTCTCTCTCTCTCTCTCTCTCTCTCTCTCTCTCTCATTCTTTCTTCCCCCTTTCTTACCCTTTTTCTCTCCCACTTCTCTTTTTCTCTCTCTCTCTCTTCTTCTTCCTTCCCCCTCTCCCTCTTTTTTCTGGTTCTTTTATTTGCCTGTGTCAACTGTCAAATAAGTCTGCTTGCACCCGACCTTTCTACGGTTGGACTTTGTCTCATGGATACAAAACAAAATAAATTTTAATGTTACACCAGACCGTGACAGAGGATGTGATTGTCATTCAGAAGGATTTCTACTGGCTGGAAGAATGGGCTTCCAGGAATGTCAGGGAATTAGAAAATTAGTCACAAACCTGCATTTGCAAAGGCACAACCCACTATGCTGGTGCAGCCGGACTGGCTTGGTAGTAGCATTGCTGAAAAGGATCTGTAAATCCTGATGAACTGAAGGCTAAGCTTCCTTTAGCGGTTATTTATTACTCTTCCTGACTATTTCATTGTAGCACTCTTGAAAACTCCAGTCAAGAAGGGAACCTCAAGTTAATGTAACCTTGGGAACCTAAGCTAAAGCATCTTCACCACTCAAACTGATCATTCAAGTACATATAGCCAGGAAACAGATACATATTTTTTCACTTAGATATTAAGTAGAATTTATGAATTCACTAAAAAACATCAGCAATGGAACTTGGAATACCACTTCTAAAGCCACTTTTTTGGACAGGAACATGCTGTATTAATATTTTTCTTTTCCATTCTGAAGTACATTGCCAAAATTATATACTGATAAGATTTAGAAAACCCTCTGCCTTGAAAGAAGAAAAAATGCTTTCCTTCCTAATTGGCACTACTATTAAAAAGATTAAATAAAAGGAATGTGAAACATTGCAGGCAACTTATATTTTTAATATTAAATAATATTATGCAAAGACAATGACAAAGTTCAGTGCTATTGTGCATAACCGTAATCCATAGGTTATTCTTTTGGCAGTATTAACCTGTTTTCTTGTAGAGGGAGTTAAACAAGGCCACACTAAGATGTGCAATACAAATACTAATTATTACAATACTCCATTTCTCCTTCTTATCAATGTGAATATGCATAGGGCTTTTTGAATTTTGGTTTTGTTTTGGTTTGGTTTGATTTTTTTCTTGTGGAGTTTGGCTTTACTAAATATCATTGAATGCATTACAACAGTGGGCGGTGGTTCAAGAAAAGAAAAACTAATCTTAAGGAAAACTAGTTTAATTTGCAATAGAAAATAATTTTCTTTTTATTAGTGCTTTATATTTATCTGTTCTTTCTGTAGTTTCTGTCAAGATGGCTTAGATATTCTACAATATGCAGTTTACTGAGCCTTCTAAATACATTAAGAATCCTCCAATATTAAAACCGTATTCCACTGCAAATTTATAAATCTGAAGTATCTGTAATATTACTCCATTGTGCTACAAAAAAAGCAAAATACCATCTTATTTTATCTCTTCCCAACAGAAATGGTGAGTACCGAAAAAAAATTAAAAATACCTTCACAGCTGCAAAAATGCTTTACACCATAGCTGCATGTGCTCTGCTCTTGAGTTAAGCAGTACTACAGAGTAACAGTGATTGTCAGTTGACCTTTTGATTAGAGGTAGTCCTATTAAATGTTATGAGTGTAATCAATTGGCACTAAACATTGACCAAAACAAGAAAACAAAATTATTTCACTAAATGACCTTTTTAACAGTATTAATTTGAGAAGGGTACTTTGATTTTTAGCTTGGCTGTGACACAAAAGTAAAAAAAAAAAAAAAAAAAAAAAAAAAATTCCTTCTAAAGGAAACTGCAAAATCACATCAGTTACCTAAGTCCACCAACACTTAAAACAGTTTCTGAATTTTCCTGTGTAGCCCTTACTTTTCCATCATCCTTATGCCTTCCAGCCCAACAGTGTCCATCAAACATCAAAGTTGAGTGAAGAACAGAGGGACAAGGAACTGAACACAGGCCAGTGGATAAGGACATTGCATAAGATGTTCTACCTGATGGAATTAGCTGTTGAATGGACTACATACAGTGATACAGATGGTGATATTCTTTATGGATAAGATAGGGCTTTCCAGTCAATGGCTTTAACTCCTGGAAAAGTCTCTTCTGTTAGGGAAAAAAAATTTTTACTTAATATTCATTTCTGACAGTATGAATTTCATTTGGTTATTTCATTAGTAATTTTTCTTACAGTATATTTAAATGCCATAGTAATGAATTTTTATGCTGACCTGAGGCTAGCTATTTTTATTGCAGGGTGTTCCATTTACTCTTCCTCTGAGATACCTCCAACCATTCAGTTTTGCTTCACAGTCCCCTAACTCTGAAGCAGAACTGCTCACCTTTTATAACAAAAGTGATTCCCCTCTGGGTACAATAACGAAATAAATTGATGGTACGGCATACACAAACTTATTTCAGCCTTCAGAGACTCGCTTACTGCCTTTCATATTCAGACACACATAAACATGGTAATTCACCCTGATTTTATGAATTGTCTCCCGAATATCACTGGGGAGTGACGGTTAGGCAGTGCTAAATGAAAGTATCTCAGGCAGGGTGAGAATGACTGCAGTGTGTCACTAAAGATAGATGATTTGGAAGGTAATGTTATAAATTACCATCAGGTGCCATTCACAGATGATAGGAGCTTCGTCCTGCATGACAGTCATTGATCCGATGCAGAACTAAGATGCAACCTTTGATGACACTCCTTGAGGATAAAAGGTTATGCTTCACATTTAGTTATGAATAATAAGGTCATGTTTTAATTAAAGTAGTATCTCAGTGGAATATTAGGGCAGTGAAAATGTACAAATTAGTATGACTTGTATAACAATTGTTGCTGGAAAACAGCCTAGCGCTGAACATAATAACGTGGAATAGCAATGCAATTACATTAATGAGGCAAAGAGCCCACCTCATTAGAAGGAGCTGAACTATTCAGACACAAAAATAAAAGAAACAATATTTTTTTCCATTTACATTTGACACTAAAACTTGAAAAAAAAAATAAACTTACATCTAGGTAAGAAATACATAAGGCATACACCAGTATCTTGTGATACTTCAAAACATTTTAATTGAGAAACATTTTGTGCAAAACTTTGTATTCAAGCTAAAAATAAGCTTGAGATTGACTACTTAGAGAGGTTCCTGAGTCTTTGTTTCTGGGCAACTCAGAAGACTGTTCACAACTGCCTTTCTTTTTTTACAGCCCCAACATTCCTGACAAAGTTTTCTGAAATTAACACAAGCAAGTATTCACAAAGTGCTATTAAATGAAGATTTTTCATAAATAATTGTGAAATTTCTATTGTATAATACAATAAAATAAAGTTGATAAATATTTCTGATGCTGAGCTGACAAAATACTTAAGCGTGTGCTTAAATAAAGCACTGAATTAACACAGATTTTCAGAACTTAGTTAAAAGGTATAGGGTGGGATAGAGCCAGTATGCACTCTGCTCAATAGTAAATGAATAGCACATACTCCAACTGATAGTCCAAAAAGTGATTTCACTCACCCATGTCTCAGGAATTAACTTGTGAGATAGCAAGTGTGAAGAAAAATGCTGAAGCCTGAAGATTTAACAAGCAAGTACCATTGCTACCCTGTGCATTCTGTCAGCACGGCAAACTTTATTTATTTATTTTGACATACTGCAAAGCATGTACCACCCAGCCTGTCTTTCCTCCCACCCACAGCTGTTTTAGCTTATGGTGTCCCCAATCCAATCTAAATGTTCATTTTGCAATTACTCTGCTGTCAAGTGATAAGTGAAATATAGGATATATATACAGTAAGTACTTAATAGCTTTAAAAATATACTTTCCATCATAATATCACCAGTTGCTTGTCAGAATTAGTAAATTTTAAAATGTTTAGTGCTCAAACTAGAAGAACATATCCAGATCAGAAACCAGGGATAGTGGCTCTGCAGGAGGCTGGCTATGCAAATGCCTTGGAAATATAAATTGCTCTGAAAAGGCTGAAAACACAAGATCAGATTGGGAGGTCAAGAGATTATGGAAACAAGCTGTCTGCCTCCCATGGTGCACACACACTTTCATTTCCTTTCATTTTCCCAACATGAGTGACCATCTATAAAAGTAAAATATAGTACTACAGACACAACAATGCTTGTTGCAGGGCTCTTAGTAAGAGTAAGCTTAGTAAGTTCCTTCCTTCCTGCCTTCCTGCCTTCCTGCCTTCCTTCCTGCCTGCCTTCCTTGCCTTCCTGCCTTCCTGCCTTCCTTCCTGCCTTCCTTCCTGCCTTCCTTCCTGCCTTCCTTCCTGCCTTCCTTCCTGCCTTCCTTGCCTTCCTTGCCTTCCTTGCCTTCCTGCCTCCCTCCCTCCCTCCCTCCCTCCCTCCCTCCCTCCTCCCTCCCTCCCTCCCTCCCTCCTTTTTGCATGCAAAAACTTTTCCTGTTCCATAGTGGTACATTCTTTTTTGTGCAAAAGTATGGATCAAAAAAAGAATCATCTAACTATTCTTCAACAGAAATCAGTGAAAATTATATAAGTAGTTTTAATGCGATTAGATCAGGATCAATACCTGAAAGACATTTGCACTAATAATTTGTTTTTGGAATGTGCTCACATATTACAGATTCTAACTCAATAAATGTTCTCTATTCATTGGGCAAAAGAGCATCCTATCAGTAAAACTTTTTTTAAAAAGAGTTTTAACTCTTTAAAGTTTAAAAAACTACATGCAGCAGTTCACCTGTCACCTACAAACCCACAGCCTCTGAAATGGTAGAGATTTATCTGACACACACACAACTTGGTTTTGATTCTGAAACACTTCATGGCAGAAGCTCAAAAAGCCTTTTTCAAGCAATCCAGAAAGACATAGCATGAGAAAATCACAACAGATTTGTGTGTTGCTGAATCCACTTACACAGCATGTGGAAAAGTAACAGATACCTGACTAGAAAATAAACAGAAAACAGCAAAGTGAAACAAAAGAAAGAAATTAAGAAAAAAACCCCGGACTACCATATACTTAATCTGAAGACATAGAAGATTTAAATGCTGAGTTTTCAGGTACAACAGCATAATCCCAGTGAATGCCAATAATATAAATTTCCTGATAGCAAAGATATTTTTGAAGGTACAGAATATTGTTTGAAGCTCCTCTTAATTATGTCTCAGTAGGAGAAAATATGTAGAAACACACTGAAGATCAAAAGCCTAAATAATTATCTTCTTTATTAATTCTAAAATTATATTTTACCAATGTCCCTGAAGTACATATTTCAAGGACATAGTACCAATATTTTAATATGTTCACTTCAGCACAAATAGTATTCACCCTTTTGTGACTGTTTCATCATTATCATGTGAAGAAGCTTTCCTTCATCCCTTTGGCAAAAATAATAGTCCATTTTGTTTTCTTTATTTAGGCACTTACCCTTCAAAGAGGTAACAAAGAACATGATCTCAATACACTTATTAAGAGAAAACTTGATTTTTTTGAAGTACAAAATTGAGCAAAGGGATTTGGTGAGAAATATTAAAAGGAATTATAGATCACACCAATTATAATATTTAGAAATGTCCCTAATTTTACTTATGTATTCACCTTCTTGCTAGAGAAAAAATTAATGCTATCTTACAGCTTCTTTTAAAATCTAAAAAGGATTTTTTATGCTGAAGACTGATGTCTCTAAATTTATTTAAAAGGTATTAGAGTTAAACCTAGCGTTTTGTGTCCATTCCATTTCCCTTCTGGATTTTCCCTTATTATGAGGCATGGAGCTCTACTGTATTGGCAGTCATCTATGTTTGGTATGTTAATTAGGAAGTCACCTTATCATTGGGTGGGCCAGCAAACATTCTTTCACTACACATGTTAGTAGTCTTCTTTAAATGAGTATTTCACATATCTATGTAAAAACCAAAAGGAATTTTAAAAATGTTTTAAAATCACAGGAACAACTATTGGAGGGGCTTCTTTTTATGTTTTGTTTTGTTTTTCACTCAGACCTGACTGCTCATTTCAAAATTCTGTTCTTATGACTACAAAGACTCTGCTAAGTGATTAGCAACATATGCAGCAAAGCAATTGTTGAAGGTCTGGAATATATGAGAAGATCCACTGATCTTAGTAAGATACAGGAATCAATCTGTTAGACTTAATTTAAAAACAAAAAAACAGTTGCTGCTCTTCAAGTTGTAAAAGAGGGATGTTTTATTCCTTTCTACCCCATATGATTGGGAGCAAACTAATATGAACAATTATGAATTAGCATGAGGCTCATTATTTCAAATAGCAGTTTATCCTTTTTAACTTTCTGATCTTTATTCCTCAATTTCACTCATCCTACTAATTTCTGAAGTCCAAATGGTAAAGGCATTCATCTTATTAGAAGACTCACAGAAAAAGTAGGCAAACTATTCCCTGGAAAATATTAAATAAAATATATAAAAAAAAGCATTCTCCCCAACACATAGACAAATATCTATATGCAAATATCTTTATACAGACATATATACAGAAGTATGTCTGTATGTATATGTATATATACAGACATTTGTACAGAAGTGCTGCTATGGAGGCAATAAGTGAGATTCTAACCTCAAGCCACTGAAAGATACATTTCTAAATAAAAATTATTAAATTAAATCTAAATTTGAATTAAAAAATAAAATGTATTGATTTTTCATCATTTTAGATGGGATATTATTATTAAAAAGATCATTATTATTTTATTAACTATTTTATTGAATTTTTATACATATATATATTCTATATATATTCTATATATATTCTATATATAATATTTATATAATTTATATTAAACCACAATGAAGCATTGCAAATCTATGCAAGATTTTAAAATCAAAACAATGGCTGGTGTCCTTCAGGGGCTTGTACTGGGACAAGTACCGTTTAATATCTTCATCAATGACATGGACAGTGGGATCAAGTGCACCCTCAGCAAGTGTGTGGATGACACCAAGCTGAGTGATGTGGTTCACACATCTGGGACAGTGGGATGCCATCCAGAGAGACTTGGATGAACTCAAGAAGTTGTCCTGTGTGAACCTCATAAGGTTCAACAAGGTGCAATGTAAGGTCCTGCACGTGGGTAATGGCAATCCCTGACATCAATACAGACTGGGGAATGAAGGGATTGAGAGCAATCCTGAGGATTACTTGAGGGTACTTGTGGATGAAAAACTGGATATGAGCCAACAGTGTACCCTCACAGCCCAAAAAGCCAACTGTATTCTGGGGTGCATCAAAAGTAACCTGCCCAGAAGGCTGATGGAGGTTATTCTCCCCCTCTACCCCACTTGGAGTACTGTGTCCAGCTCTAGGGTCCTCAGCACAGGAAAGACATGGACCTGCTGACCAGGTCTAGAGGAGGGTCACAAAAATGATTTGAGGGATGGAACACCTCTCCTACAAAAACAAGCTGAGTTGGTGGTGTTCAGCCTGAAGAAGAGAAGGCTTCAGGGAGACCTTATTGTGGCATTTCAATGGGCCTTTCAAAAGGGGCCTATAAGAAAGATGGGGATAAACTTTTTTTGCAGTGCCTGTTGTGAAACAACAAGAGGTAATAGTTTTAAACTTAAATAGGGTAGATTTATATTTGATACAAGGAAAAAAATATTTTTCATGAGAGTAGTGAAACCCTGGAACAAATATCCCAGAGAGGTAGTAGAAGCCCCACCTCTGCAAAAATTCAAGGCCAGACTGGACAGGGCTCTGAGCAATCTGATATAGTTCAAGACGTCCCTGACTCACTGCAGGCACTTAGACTGGACTACTTTTAAAGGTTCCTTCTAAGCAAAACTCTTCTATGATTCCATAATGCTATGATTCTGATTATGATCTTGTTTTGCATCAAATAATTCCATTTATTGTCTTTTTTTTTGTCTTTTTTTTTCCTCCCCCCCCCAGTGATTGTTCCCTTTCCTTTGCATCAAACTCCTTTCTAGATCTTCAACACAGACATGGTTAATGAATGAAGACAGAAGTGAAGACCAGTTCTTGGCTAACAGTTTCCACTATACTAATTAGCAACAACACTGTGGTGAACCATGTTCTGATCTGACCCTAATCCTAAAATAGGTAAGAAGATACCTAAGGCTAATTTGGGGTTGAGATAAATGTGAGTAATTCTGACCAAAAGTGTAAAAGTCCCAGGAGGAGATTACAAGGCCCTCAGTGCTCATATCTGGGTTACAGGTTGAGATAGTACCGCACTGAATCATTTATAGAGAAAAAGCCATAAACTGCAAACCTGGGAAAATGTGGGGAATGCATTTCTCCGTTATCCTCAGGCACTGGCTCTTTGTATGATTTTACACATGCTGCTTGTTATGATGATATTGATTAGTAAGTCAACAAGCTATCACAAGGGACTGCAAGAACTCTTTACTACCGCTCTGTAATATTAAAATGTCATTACTGAGTCACCAACTATTTGCCCTGCTGTAATGTTATTCTCTGATGATTGCCTGCCTGAGCTGAAATTTGAAACTGTCACCCACAGACTTCCAGAAGTGATTCAACTTCACTTATAAGGAAAGTGAAATTAAATATTCATCTCTGGACTGCATTTCAGGTTCAAATTGACTGAAGTTCCTCAAGGCAAAATGTACTTAAGTCATAGAGTATTTTTTCTCAGTTTTAAAAATTCAGGATGTCTATTTATCAGTGCTGGACAGTCAAATCATCATTTATCTGGAACTTTTGTACACAGATATTCTTCTCCCTGCCTTGAAGCATGGTTTTAATTATTTTGGCTAGGTAAACTCCTTCTCCAACATGGCTTACCTTTTAGCACATCTGACATTCAGAATGAATCCCTCAACATGTAGCTGTTCAGATAATTACCACAAATTACCAGATAATTACTATAAATTTTGGATGAGCTTCAGTTTGGATCATGTGAACTTTCCTACAGATTTCTGCAGATAGTAACCTTTGAAATTAAGGCATATTTACTCTTGTGAATAAGAGATTACAGAAATGACCAGTCAAGCTAAATCTTCTGCTGAATGTACCATCTTGAGACTCAACTCAGCTTCCAGTGTACAGATTCACATCCAACTTTTACATACTTTGGAAGCAAAAAAGTAAATAATGTTAAATTATCAATTCCCTTCTACATAAAATTTCCTCTGAATACAAAATGTGGAAAAATTCACTGATCCAAAATATAGAAGCAAAGGATTCTTCCTCACATGGGAAATTGTTTTCTAAACTGAAGCCAAATTAATAGAGAATGTCTTACAGACTTGAAATTTACTTCATTTACAGGACTCAATGGGGCAAACACTATTTTATTTACTTTTCCTATTTTATTCTCACTACTTTTTCTCTAACACTGGGTATCTAGCATTAAGTCAGGTAGTTTTAATATATTACTAAATTCTACTGAGAGATGCAACGTTGTCCCAAATCCATACGTAGTTACACAGCAGAAGAGTGAGCCACATACTGTAGGTACAATATGGACAAAGCCATCAAGAGACTCTTTGACTCAGTATGGTTACTGAGCATTCAGTTTTCATGTAGAATTTCAACACAGTAAAATAGCACGAACAGCATGACTTTTCTTCTAGATTATATTCCTATTTTTCCAGGAATTTCCAGCTTCTATTAAATCACTGACCTGTTTTGTCTTTGATCCGTATCATACATGCAAGTTTTACTTTTCTAAGATTTTAGAATGCCAGACAGGCTTCTGTTTAAATCTGTGATATTTATGCTTACCATCCTTATAGGCTTCTCATCTATATGAAAGAAGGTCTTGGCCTCATGCTTTTCCTCCAAGTATAGAGTACTGTGTAGGAAAATTACTTCTAGATTAAACTTGGCTTCTGCCTAAGCAGGTGTCAGAAACAAATTATGAGAGGACAAACTCACACTACTAATTGCAGAAAACACATGTTTTGTCTCTGCTTCTTTCTGATGAACATCACAGCTAGAAATATTTAATTATTGTTTAATTATGTTTACCAGAAGTGTATACAGAAACTATAATCTTCCAGTGATGAATTCTGGGAAAGAAATTTTACTCAGTGATGTCAATGCAGAGAAAGCAATACTAAAATTTATCTGTCATTGGACATATTTTTTTTCTCTAAATTGATATTCATAGCAAGACCAAAGATATATTTTGTGGTTCCTTATGAATCAAAAGAAAGGGAAACTAGCTTAAGAGGATAAAGGTATCAGTAATGTGATTGAATTCTTTATCCTGGACACCATGATGGCTAGGGAGTTGTACCTAAATCATTAGTATATCCTCTTTGGCTGTGTGTATACCTGAAATCCCAACAGATCTTTCATCTCCAAGGTGAAATAATAAAAACAACATAATCTGTTATTAAATACTCCTTTCTCATGCCAGACAAGTTAATTGTCTCAATCCAGGGCTAAACAAAAATGTTTCTAAAGATATGTACTTGGGAGACAGACTGTTTGTTTACTATGCCACTACTTATAATTTTCTTCAAATTAATTCCGAGAGATGCAGAACAGGACTGTGATTTACCATGCAACAAGTAAAAAAAGAAAAAAAGGTTACAAAAGGATTAAATTTCATAAAATATAAAGTGATTCAGGGTTTCTGAATTTCATAAACAGTATTTTATAATGGGCACATTTCCTCAATTTATGGAATAATTTTTTATTTCCTATCTTTAGAAGGCCCAGAAAAGTTACTGTGTTCAAACCCATTAGTGAACAATGCTGGGTACCTATTTATTATGAAGACACAATTTATCAGTGCTTTACATAATAATTATACATTTCTCATATCTACAACAACCCTAAACAAAATTTTGAAGGTCCCAACAAGTTCCTTAAAAAACAAACAAACAAACAAACAAAAACCAAAAAAGGGTTTATTTCCAAATCTTTTTTTTTTTTTTTTATTTAAGCAAAACTAGGTATTGTAAAAAAAAACTTATCCCATTTATAAAAGTACTCATATTTTTGCGTGACTCTGTTTTATCTCTTCGTGTATTTCATGCTACAAATACATTGAGAACTACTTTTTATCTATGAGGGAAAATTAATAGAGCTTATTATTTTAAAGTGATGACTTATGAAACAAAGAATAATCTCACTTAACTTTAGTTAGTTGTACATGATTTAAGTGTACCACAGTCATGTTGGTTTCCTTTACGATCAATGTGTACATAATCTAAGAGTACAGAGGTATCTTAAAAAGTCATCTAGCAGATTGGAAGGGTCACCCTCTCATGGTAGTTATGACCTTTCAGTTAGTACAAATATAGTTTAGTATATCTTGTTCCATGGATGACAGCTAAATTTAAAAAGTCTAAATCTTTGTAGATCAAACTTTCCTAGAGGGTGTAAAACATCTTGCCTAATGCAATATACCTTTTTTTTTTCTCAACTGTTATCGATGTGACAAAAAAGTATAGATTTTCAGCTGAGTAGGATTTGTAATGCAATTTTCTGAAACTTACCTACCCTTCATTCAGTAAAAAAAATGGTTGGGTGGCTGAGCCCAGAGAATTGTGGTGAATGAAGCCACAAGTAGTGTTCCTCAGAACTCAATTTTGAGGTCAGTTCTTTTTAGTACATTTATCAATGAACTGGGTGAGGGTATCAAGTGCACTCTCAGAAAGTGTGCAGATGAAAGGAAATTTTGAGGGAATGTTGATCTGCCTGAAGGTAGGAAGGCTCCACAGCAGGATGTGGACAGGCTGGATCAATGAACCATTATCAGTTCTATAAGTTTTAACCAGGCCAAGTGTCAAGTCCTGCACTTTGGTCACAACCCCATCTAACTCTACAGGCTTGGGAAAGAGTGGCTGGAAAGCTACCCAGACAAGAAGGACATCAAGGTGCTAGTTGATAGCTGGCTCATGTTGAGCCACCAGTGTGCCCACGTGGCCAAAAAGACCAACAGCATCCTGGCTTGTATCAGGAATACTGTGGCCCACAAGAGAAGGGAAGTGATCACACCCCTGTACTCAGCACTGATGAGGCCACATCTCGAGTTCTGTGTTCAATTTAGGGCCTCTCACTACAAGAAGGACACTGAGGTGCTGCACGGTGTCCAAAAAGGGCAATGAAGCTGGTGAAAGGTCTAGAGCACAAGTCTTCAGAGGAGAAGCTGAGTTTGGAGAAGGAGAGGCTGAGGAGGAGACCTTACTGCTCTCTACATGAAAGGAGGTTGTAGTAGGGTAGGTGTTGTTCTCTTCTTCAAAGTAAATAACAGTAGAACCAGAGGAAATGACCTCAAGTTGCTCCAGAGGAGACTCAGAATATTAGGAAAAAATTCTTAACTGAAAGAGTGGCCAAGCGTTGGAACAGACTGCCCAGGGAAATTATGATGTCACCATTCCAGGAGGCGTTCAAAAGATGTGTAGACAAGGCACTTCAGGGCATGGTTTAGTTGGCATGGTGGTGTTGGGTTGATGATTGGACTTGATGATCTTAAAGTTTGTTTCCTTTCATGTATTATTTTTTATAACTATTATAGCATTCAAATAAATACTGTACAAAATCACATAAGAACTTGAAAAAAAAAATACCTGACATATCTCTAAAATCACATCGTTCTACTAGGTCTAGACAGAGCTGTCATTTGAATTGGAAAGAAAAGGCTACCCCTATCTTGGAATATGGTGGAATGATCATACCTAGTGAAAACAAAAGCAAGAATTAGCTTCCTGAAAAAAGGCCACAGACGGGAATTATAAACTAGCCAAATTCTCTATGCCCTGCTAATAAAACATCTTTTGCCCAAGCAGATTGTTCTGTAGCAGAAAGATTTCATTTACATGGATCTGTCTTAATTCCTGCAGACTGCTAGGAGAATACAAATATATGGATTGTGACTTTGGTATTAGATGGAACATTATGTGAGAGATTGTGTTTAAAAATCAAAAATACTTACTCATTTACTTTTAAAAGAAGGGTGCAGATTTTCTAGTCCAGATACAGTTTTATATTAGTAGCTAAACATCATGCAAGCTACCTTATTATGGCCCCCAAAACTTTGATTCATCTGAATCATGTAGTACTATTTGTATTTAGCATAGCTTCCTTTAATAAAAAAAAAAAAGCAAGAAAAAATCCAAAATCTTATTCAAATAAGTTTCATCAACTCTGTACTTAGTTTACCAGAAGACAATTTATGCATACTAATAGAATGAGTACAAAGTTGAACATACATATGTTTAGTTTTAAGAAATTGTTGCAAATAACTGAACCAATAGAAAACAAATAGAATAGAACCAATAGAATAGCATAAGAATAGAATATTATTTTATTCCAATGATCTAAATGATTCCTAATATTTAACTGAGTTCTGAAGGACCTATCTGCACTTTCTTGAAGTTCACCAATTCCTCAGTCATACAGGTACTGCAAAATGGATACTTTCTACTTTAGCACTGCAGTTATGGGCGCTATATAGAATCTATCCTAAAAATGAGACCGTTGCAGAAATCAATTTATGTAATAATCTAATTGTTATCAGTAACATTTCAGAGCAGCAGTTTCCTCATAACAATTTAAGAAAGCATGAACGTCTCTAAACATATAAAAGTTTCCATGTACTGTAAATGCACTAGGATTCTTGTATTCATATTGAAATTTACTATAATACAAGTTAGAATGTATGCATGTGTGCAGTGTGTAGTGCAATTAAAATCTACAGTATTTTCCCCAAAATCAGTATCTTGGATTGTGGTTTATTAGGTTTCAACATACAGAATGAGGGTATAGCTGTACTGGACACATTATAACAGAATTACTTCTGGTTTGGTGTCTAAAAGCCACTATGTACCTGATATCCAGACATTTGCACAAAAGGGTATAAGTAGAGATGGAAATTAGAACCCTCTCATCCGAAGAAACTCCCTCTTCTAATTTTTATATATTTTTTTTTCCCAGGGTATATGTACCATAATTCTCTCTGGTGCAATAGCACCTATTTAGGACTAGGACATACAATCAAACAAATGAGATTTTACAAGCACAGGTGAGTCAATCCGTCCTGTGGTAAGTAACCATCTGCATGTTCTTAGCCCACAGCAAATTCAGGTAAATCCATAAGTCCATTCCATAAGTTTCAAGCTGGTTGTCAGTTACTGCAGTGTAACTGTTGCATGATGATGTGTTCTGTCTATAAGAGTAGTTTCATTCTGTGTCTACCTTAATTGCCCTCATTGTTCATTTACAATGGATTCTGCAGTTATTTGTAATGCAGGTTAGATGAGGATGAAAACTCCAATGCAAAGTTCTTTGCCTCAGCTGCTATGATTCTTAGCAGTAGGTGCCAAATATATCAGCACTTGTGATCCAAAGTATGACAAGAAAACAAAATATTAATAATACATCCTGGACCCCAACAGGAGAGTCACAGTGCTATGTTCCTCCATAATTTAACTTGCACAGGAGCTATCAGCACACAAGACTATAATATCAACTGCAGTAAATACTACTATAGTAAATGTTCCTATCTTGTTTTCCATAAATATATTTTACCTTAAATCAATAATTTCATTTCATAAAAATACATTATTCTTTTTGTTCCCTTAGCTCTCCAAACAATGTAACCTTTTTCTTCTCTAGTTTGAATATGGCACAAGTCAAAAGTACAAGATTTATTTTTTCCACAGAGAAATATTACCCTGACAATTTAGACTTTTAGAAATGAAAGACAAATTACGCTGTCATGTATGTGGACATTGATAACGGGATGGATGAAATGTCTATGAAATATAAACTACATCTTAATGTAGGACATATTTTACTGTCAATTCAGTTTAGACGTTTTCAGTATCTTAAAAAGCAGTTATATCAGTTTGTAGCCCAAATAGACAAGATATGCACAGACAAGATATGCACATATTTAGTCATATTGGCACACATATGCCAATATGAGTAAATATAAATAGTGTAATATATTTTCTTGTAGATCCTGCATTTTTCTTCTAGGACTTTAAGGGGATTTTTTAATTATCTTTTTTTTCTAATAGTTATAAGTTATGCTTATTACTTATGGGAATCAAATTATGAGAATATCTTGAATTCAGTGGTTGTGTGTGTTCTTCTTTTTGATGTTGTTATCCTCAAAATTTTGTTTAAATTTACACTTTACATATATTATTATGTAGTACTTTAGAAAGCATGAATATTTTTTTTCTTTAGCCTCTCTATCTTCAGTGATACCTGTGCCTGGACCTGGATGTCTTTTACATAACTTTGTTCTCCAGTAGAACAGCAGAATTCCGATGCCCTTGCTCTTTGCTTCAGACAAAAAAAAAAAAAAAAAAAAAAAAAGGAAGCTCTAGGCATATCAATCAAAACCGACAGAGTCAGCACTAAGTCTAATAATGAAAACTATGATTTCATAAATCATCCTCCACAGGTTGGGGTCATCTTTTAAAAATTTCTTATCAGGTGCAGCTCAAGATTTCTCAGACTCTCATTCTTCTTTCTTTAATGAAAACAATAGGAAGGATGTCAGCATACAAATGATGTGACCCTCTTTAGCTTAAAAATAACCTAGAAAGAAAAGATTATGCTTTGCTTTGTCCTTGAAATTGTGGCAGTCTGGATTTCTACCTCCCCTCCCACAAAGTTCAAAGAAAAAGTTTCTCTCACAGTTCCATAATGAAATAAGAGTATCTCATCATATGTGGGCTTAATTAAATAAACTGTAAATTTAATTTAAAGAACTTGGTGTTATAGAAGATTTTCTCTCTTTCCTGTATCCAGTATATAGCATTCTGTAATTTCTTAAGTGGCTTTTGTTACTGCATGTCCTTTAGCAAACCAGGAATCCTCTGTTAATGGAATTACATAATTTTATTTCCATCAACAGGTTTCAATGAATCGCTTTATATTTTATATGTTACTGTAATTTGGAAAAAAAAAACACATTAGCATAGAATAAATTTGTTTTTCTTCCCATTCTAAAACATAAGAAAAGATGAACATAACTATGAAGAGGTGGTGATGACAGTGATCAGCCAATCCCTCTTGCAGATGCCTTGGATTATCTCATACCTTCCATGTCAAGAAAAAAAAAAGTGGCACTTATTCACAAACTCAGCAATTTCTTTAAAACAACTAAAACATTTCATCATACTTACTGTTTAATTTACACAAATGCCTTAAACCTCTTCAATGAGGTTGGAAAATGGTCCCAGAGCAACAGTGTGGTCATGACACCTTGGAGCTTTCTGGCTGTGGACTGAACAAACCCAACTCTATCAGCCTTTCTTTTCATAAGTTTTCCAGCCCTAAGATCATGTCTTTTCATGTCCCTCCCCTGGACCTGCTCCAGCAGGTCCATATCCTTCTTGTGTTTGAGCTCTTAGAGCAGGATGCAGCACTCCAGGTGGGTGTCCTGTTTTGAGCCAGGACAGAAACAATTTTCTTTCTAGTAATTTTACCTTTCTGATAAGTCTCTTCTAAGAAACTGCACTTACTGGCATTAAAAGCATGTTTCTCAGACAGTGTCTGCTTCTAGGACTGGTAATGCTGAGGTTTATAGTACAGCTAGAGAATGGTATGCAGCACCAAGTCCAGTGCTTGGTTCTGAAATAAACATCTTATGTCACAGAAAGAAAAAGGGAATAAAGGGGTCAGATGTCCTGGGGAGAAGGGGACCATACAGGTGACCAAAACTGTACAAATGAAGTATTCCATCCCATATGTGTCATATTCAGTATAGTATGGGGGTCACGAGGGTCAAGCTCTCTTCATCCACAGCCAGCATCCTGAGCAGATTCCATCCATTCCTCTGCTTTGGAGCTTGATGCGTGCACCCCTGAATCTGTGTGTTCCTGCATGCAGCTCCCACCTGCTGCTGGCTCCAGGAGCCCAGTCTGGGACTTTTTCACAGCCTGCCCTGCTGGCCCATGTGGACCTCCAGTTCCCTCTCCGCTGTGCTGCTCTCCAGCCCCTCATTCCCCAGTCTGTACTGGTGTTGGCCCCATTCCAGGTGCAAAACTCAGCAGTTGCCCTTGTTAAACTTCGTGAGTTTGGTGATTGTCTATTTATCTCCCTCTGATAATGGGGATTACCCAATCCAAGTTTAGGACCTTGCACTTGGCCCTGTTGAGGATCACATGGGCCCACTCCTGCCTACCAGCATTAACCCACAAGAAGAAGAATGTATTTTTTATCTGTCTGTCTGTCTATTTAGCTATCATATAAAATACATGCTATGTACATAGAATGGATCCAAAATATTAACAAAAATTCATCATATATATTCACACATTGAAATGTTGTCATTATTGCAGGGTACATATAGTGTTGTACATTTGCATAAGATGTAACTCATTTTGAGTAAATGTTTTTAAGAAAAGACTTTCAGAGGCATAAGCATTACAAAATCCTACTCTAAACAAATCAGCCAAAATTCTGAGCAAATTACTTGGTCTATAACACATGCTGGCAATAAATACTTCAGCACTTTATGCTAAATACCCCTTGTAGTTAGGAAACAATATACTTGATTTCTTCTTAAAATTAAATGTAACAATTTAAAATACATGTTCAGAGAAAGTACATCAGTTTCCAATACTAACTGAAAAGAAAGACATCTAATCTCACCAGAAAACTTTTTTTGTGAAAGCTTTTTATCTGCCAGTAGAACCAATCAAGAATTCTGTGTTTAGAGAAATAGATAATTAATGTTTCCTTTTGCACCCTTTTTATTTATTTATTTTTTTAATTTCCTGCCTAATTGAGGGTATCTAGTGTGTCGTGTAATTAATACATTCTTTTTCCTGTATTCTATGGGTCTAGTTGTTGCTATACTGAATAAAATATCTGGAAAAACAGGATGATATTAGAAGAAATTAACTGATCCTTGCTAAGGCTAAGAAAATATCTTTTTAATATTATTAGAATTCTTTACATGTCTTCTTAATGTGATTTGAATTCCCTTGTTTTAAAAGGAATTATTATATCAACAAAGATTACTTCTCTTTTATTACTAACCTAAGGAAGTATGTAATAATTCAATTTAATTTGTATTTCCCTGAAGAAGTGCAATTCAATGGATAATACATGCGAAGCTTCTGCATTAATAACACCTAGCTGACAACAGTAGAATACGTATGGTACAGAGTGGTTACAATTAAGTGAAAAGACCTGAGACAGAGGCATTTATATCTGAGCTTTGTTCTGCTTAGGAAAGTAATGGACCCTGAGGCAAAGCTGAGGGACTTCTTTATTTGCTATGATTAAAACTATTGATAATTCCCAAAGTGGTAGGTTCAGCTGCTGTTCCACATTCTATTGCTTAAGATATTAATGAGAAAACAGAAATACTGTCTGTGCTATTTAGTTAATAACCAGAGGCCATATTCCATTTGCCATTTCTTCACGATTAGTCTACTTTACTATTGTTGATTTCATGCTTTAGGAAATGTTCCTTGGCTTAATCCACCTACTAAGACAGTATAATATCATTAACAGTATGCCAGGTCTTCTGTGATACCTGAAGAATATACTTATTATGACTATTTCTACAGTTGCACCTGTTTCCATTCATTGAGTTATTAATCCCTGTTAGAGTAAAATTTGTGGTTTACATTAAATTGATCCATATATGATATATCAATTATTTGTAGAAATATTAATGACAGTAGAGAAATGCTGGTAGAACAGTCTTCCCTGTAACCTTTTTACTGAAATGGTGTTTGACACTGATCTTCAGTCAACACAGACTTTGTTAATACCGAATTAGCCTTTCAAGTGGCATGACCAATGAAATAGTCCGTCTAAGCAGCAACACACTGGAAGAGCAGGGATCACTGGCTCAACCAGTTAGATGAAAAAGCTTAATCAGAAGCTAAGCAATGGGAATTGAAGCACTGAGTATAGAAACAGAGGATGAAATGAGTTTGTCAAGTTGTCTGATGGTGAAACACAGTCATGACGGTAACTCTAGAGTGGCTGCTTGGGACATGCAGTAGTCAAGAATATCACAATCAAAAAGTTCACTTCTAATCAGCAGCAATCCAGTGACATTTTTAAAAGCATGTCTAGCTATTTTACAAAATTATTACTTTGTCTTCCTAGTACAGGGAGACTTTATGCAGTGGGCTTTTGACTCACCACCTTTTCCTTATTCTAATCTTATTTCAGAAAGGCTTCTGACAGTTGCCCTTTGTTTCTGGTCGGTCAACCAAATACATGACCTCTAAAGCTTATCCCGTTATTACATCTCTGGGCTAGTAAAGTTATAGTATTTCAGAATAAGAGCTTAGCATGTTTTTGTATATATTTACAATACCTGTAAACATGGCTTTACGCATTTACTCTGACAGCCATGGATAAAAGCGCAAATGAGTAATGCTTTGGGAATAATATACTATACTATACTATACTATAATATAATTAATATAATATAATATGCATGTATTTTTCAGAAAAGAAAAAACAAAAAAACAAAAAAAACCCTAAAACCAACCAACCAAAAAATTAAAAACAAAACTCAAACCAACCAACCAAACAAAAAACCACAAAAAGACCAAACAAGCAATGATAACTCCATAGGTTTTTTTCTTCTTTTTTCTGTATTGCTGCTGGACATTCAGATTATTCAGAAGAATTCAGTTATAAGAAGCAAAGCATGGTAGGAGCATAATAAGGCTAGAAAATAAAAGGAGACTATTTGGGATGAAACAGATAAAGGATTGCTTCTACCATCTCTAAAGTGCTCTACAGGTGCCTTGCAGACACCTTGTCTGAACAAATGGGCCTACGCAGTCAGATTTGCTTCTTACCCTTGGAAAGACTAACAGGTTTAGGCTGCACAACTTACTTTTTTATTTGACAGATCAGTGGCAGTGGCCATTAAAATAAGATATATGCTTTTACATTAACCTGACAAGGGATTACACTAAATAAAATGTTTTTGACTGACATGAGTTTCCCATTACTCAGTTTGTCCTTTGCTGCCAGAATAGGGAAATAAAAAGAAAAATAACATGAAAAGTCCTTGTACTGAGGCTTCTTGAAATTACTTGGAGGCTGGAAGTCCTGAAATTCATATGTAATATTTATTTAGGCCTTACCAGTATGCTGTTTTCTAATCATGACAATGATAAACATTTAAGTGCATTTATTTGTTAAAAATAATACCATTCTGATTGATAATTCACTAACAACAGTTTCATGTTTACTTTTTTTCTTGTATACAGAGCTATTCTTTCATGTCAGGTACTCATCTAAAAATACAATTTTCATAATTTAATGTGGTATACTATTGTTTTTCTATTGTATTTTATTTCTGTGCCAAGTCAGAAGGTAAAGACTGATGAACTTTCTCTGTTGCATGATACCTCTGAGCTAAACAAAAGCAATATTGAGCCAAGCTCATCAGTGGAACTGGTCAATTAGCAGCTCTGTTAGACAGATACTAGAAACCATGAACTAGATAGATAGTGCATGGTTTGGTTACTAATGTGACCAGTATTACCTCATTTAGCACTTTGTGACCTTCAAAGAATTTAGTCTTTGTCACTCAACCTAAGAACCTCAGTCAGCAGGAATTTTATGGGTCACCAAATAGCCTGTCTTTTTTCAAATAAGCCAAAAGAAAGATACCCACCTGTTCAATCAAGCATACAAAATGTGTCCTTACTGGAGATCACTCTTGGCAAATATTTTCCTGTACAGTGGAAAGGACGCACCAGAGTTCATAATTACCACATTGCCAGATAGGTAGATAGATAGAGCCACCAGGAAAAAATAAAATCTAAACCAGACTTAACCATCCCACAGCTTATTTCAGCCCAAAGCTGAAAAATTGCTCCTTCATTTTCCACAGAAGAGAAAAATCAAATTCTTGTGGTTCGGAAAAGGCACAAAGTAATAATTCACAATTAAATTGAGTCTTTACACATCTTGTCCCTGGTTTTGAATCAGCCACTCAAGCAGTTCCTCAGTTTCCATGGAGTCAGAGGTTTCTGCCACACCAAATCAAAACTGTGAAATAATTATGCTTTGAATTTAACGACTCAAGTGGGTTGACACCGGCTGCCCACTTGCAGACACTGAATGTCTAACTCCTTTGATCCAACTACATTGGCTCATTAAGCATTTTTTTCTCAATAATTTTGTGTATGTAAACATTGAACAAAAGGCTAAATATTACACCAAAGAAGAACTGAATACGCACAGCAGGGTTTGATGCTAGCAGCCAATTGCCTCCCCTGCAGTTGGAAGACAGCTTGGGTAACTATTCCAAAGATTAATGAGCAATCAGTTCTAAATTAAACCAAGACCTACGTTTAAATCTTTTTTTCCTCACACCCTTTACAGATCTGAATCTGAGTTACACTCACAGAGATAAAATGAAATCTTTGGCTTTGCATGTTGTAGAATATTATTAGCAGAGTGAAAAATCGCTTCTTTCTCATTTCCCTCACATTTTTCAGCTTTTATTTTTGTGAGCAATTTGAAAGGAAATGGACCATGATGACCATATAGCCATGTAGCTTCTGCACCAGGCTATAAACAGAAGTTTCCTGTCAGTCATTTCTAGAAATGATACAATCCCATTTTTATAGTGGAACAGAGTTATTAGATCTGTGACACTCACAAGTGTTCTGTCATGCCACTTTCATACAGAGTTCAGTTTTAACTATTGACAAAGCATCCAGGAAATACAAAACAAATAGTACAGTGAACAATGCAAAGAAGTGTCCTGAGGGTTTTTCAGAATCTTAGTAAATAGCAAGTTACTTGTGCCTATGCAGCTCTTTAACTGCACCTCTACCTCTCAATCAGTTTGGTTTCTAAGTACAGTACTGATACAGAGGACAATACTGATAAAAATGTTAGATGCCCATGTGCACTAGTTAAATATTTTAAGTACCAAAATAGTTTTTAAATTAGACTATGTAAAGATAGTGTTGGATGAGAATACCATTCTCAACATGACTGATTGCAGAACTAGCAAAAATCTGTTTTTAATTAATTTCTGTTCTCATTTCCTAACTCTTTCCCTTCCTCCACCTTTAATTCCAGCATAAAATCATGAAGCAGTAATTAAAAGAGACTCAGAGACTGACGAAGAGATCAGAGATGCAAAAGTTACTTTATAAGAAAACTTTAAGAACATCTTAATTTGCTGTGTAATTTCCTCCCCCTATGGTGAATTTGCCTCTCTTTGTGCACATATGTATCCACAATAAGAAATCAACGATATGTACCACCAAATTTCATTTTCTACTTATTCTTAGTACTGCATAAAGAGCAAAACCACAGAAGATGTTTTTGTGAAGTTTAAATCTGCCAGAGGTTGTAAACATGTTGAGATTAACTAAAGTACAAGGAATAACATAATAAATAGGATTAAGAACGTAACGTGTTTTGGTAAGTTTCAGAAAATTTATCACAGTGACACCGGCCATTTTGAAAATGAATAGCAGTCATATCAGGTGCCATTCTGACATTCAGAACTGGATTTTTCCTTGACACTTTTCAGGATATCTCAAAGAAAAGAGATAAATTTAGTTTATAGATTGTTTAAAAATAACTAATTAAATAACAGAAACCAGCACCACATCATGCATAATTTTTGTATTTTCTATTGTATAAAAACTTTACAGTAAAATGTAGAAGTTTGTTTGTTTGGGTTTTTTAATAGTAAAATAGTTTTTTAATATCTAAAGGAACTTCCAACAGAAGGCATTCTTGTCAATGGAAATCACAATATACCACAACTTCTACAATACAGCTATTACAGTTCATCCAGGTGAGGAAAGTTAGATAAAATACAGTATTTGTTGTGGAGTTCAGCTGTTACCTAAAAGCATGCTCTTAAGCTTTATGAAATAGAAAAGAGAAAACACTTCTGTGCTGGCATAAAATACATGAACTGATTTAATATATTTAGTATTGACAATATGCTTAATATTATACAAAATACAGTAGCCTTCAAAACTCTGCTTTTTTCCTGTTTGGGAAAATTATTATTATACAATTAAATTTTGCTGATATTTTCCACATACTCATGTAAAATTTATTCACATTGATTATTTTAAACATACAAAGAATTATTACATGCATATATTTCACTTAAAATGCAATTATTCTTAAAGTCAAATTGAGGAGCGGAAATCTCAGTGAAATTAATAAAAGCCTGAGAATTTTACCTAGGTGTTGCTACTTAAAGAATGTCATGATAATATAGAATCACAGAATAATTTGAGTTGGAAAGGACATCTAAAGGTCATCTAGTCCAACCCCCCTGTAGTAAGCAGGGACACCATCAACTAGTTGCTCGTCCAGCCTCACCTTGAATATCTCCAGAGATGAGGCCTCAACTGCCTCCTTGGGCAAACTATTTCATTTTTCCACCATCCTTACAGTAAAGAATTTTTTCCCAACACCAAATATAAATCTACTTCTCTCTAATTTGAAACCATTGCTCCTCATCCTATCACTACAATCCCTTGCAAACAGTCCATATCCAGCTTATATACCATTACTATAAATTTTTGATAATTCTGATGTAATCAGTTGAGTCGGGGATATATATTGCTCACGCACATTGGGTAATAGACCTCTGAGCTGGAATACTATGTCTTTGTTCATCCTGTCAGCAGAGCTAGGATGCAGAAATGTCATGTCTGTGTTCACCCTGCTGTCTGGAACTATAAGTTAGAGAGGTGTGCAAAAATGCATTTTGTTCTAGACCAAAGATACACTAGCTTAGGAGTACTAAACTCACGTATTTCTAGGCATGTGATTGCAGAAAAAAGTGAGACAGTAATTGTCAGCAGCCATCACTTAAGCCAAAAGATAGTATCCTGCTACCATGATTTTGTATGTGTCAGCATTCTTTCCATGTCTAGTTTCATGTACAGATTTCTGTCCATGTTCACTTTCAGTATGTAAGTGCCACAAATCTCTCTATTACACAGTTTTTGAGTGCTTTCTCAGAAAACACCACATACTGGATGACTACCACAAATCTTCCTGAAGGTGAGTAATTTGAGATATTTTCATGTAGCTCACCACATGAAATGTTTATTACCGGTAGCTTAAGTTTTTCCATTATAAACTAATGTTAGCAATTTATTTATCCATTACTAGTTATGTAAACCAGAAATATGAGTCATAAATAAGGACACAATCATAAGCTATTATTTTTGAAAAGTTCCTGTTCACATTATTTTATCACCATCGTGTTAGAGAAATTACTGTCATATTCAAATAAATGGAAAGTAATGGAAAATGAAAAAGGAATTGAAATGCCTGTGATACAGCTTCAGAATTTAATAAGTAAAAATGCTGTACAATGATTATTCATTTTACTTAGAACCAAGTATGACCTTTTCTCATACACATCAGATTATAGTTTTGATTTTCTTTATCATTATTTGTTGATGCTTACTTATGTTTGGTGACTGGCTATCCAAATATGTCAAAAACATACCATTTTAAAAGATTGGTTCCAGTACTACAGAGAGTTTTCAGTAATGTAGTCTGTTTCTCTCATACATTGTGATTGACAGCTTGACACATTTTTTGCACTTCCTATTCTAACTACTTAGCTGTCCCACTGTAGTTTCCACAAGAACAGCACGTGCTGTCCTTCTTTACTCTGCACTTTCTTGCCACCCCTCTGTCCCATCCATCATGTCTGTCTGAAGGGCAGGTCAGCCACAAGTCCCCAGACAAGGCACAAATGAGACAAACAAGGAAAAAAGAGTACTGGGGACATGGCTAAAGAAAAGGAAACAGAGACTGAGCAAACAAAGGAACTAAGAAGAGATTAGGAGAAGAACATGTCAGAAAAGATTTATTTGAAGAGAAGAGGCATAAGGCATATTATTAGGAATTTTTATGGAACAGCTAGAGAGATGGATAAAAAAAAAAAAGAGAGAAAAGAAGGGAAAGGTAAATAAGAAGGACAAAGCCTTTCAAAGTATACCAGAATAGTCCTAGATTAAAAATAAAAGAGATACATACATAGAAAAAAGGGAAGTATAAAATTAGTGATTAGCATAAAGAAGGAAGGAGTTGGTAATAAAATGCTGAAGGAGGAATTTATACAGAAATGTAAATGAACGGGTTAAATGCAATGGTTAGAGTAGACTTTATCAAAACATACTAGGACACCACCTTCAAAATATAATTCCAATGTCACCTGCAGTGAGGACTATATAATTATATGTCACTTCACCCAGAGGAGATAAAGTTCAACTTGCCTACACTGCTGAGAAGCTTGCTCAGAGCCTATATTCACTTTCCTTTGAAAGGTTAGACCATTCAGCTGATGATGACACATGTTTTAATGAATGCACTTCACAACCACAGGTTTAATTAGTTATATTTTTTCCACAGAGCTATCCTGAATGTCTATTTATTAGCATGTCCTATGGAGTTATTTTTTTCTGAAGTTTATGGTCTAACTTGAAAATCAGATTCCTTACCTGAAAATTAAATACTCTGTGAACATTAGCTGAAATGGAGACTTCAATTCTTATGGGAGTTCATAAGGAATTTGAAAATATATGGTTAACAGAAAGGTTAATCAAAGGTTAATAGTTCCTATGACTGAGAAAAGTGGCTAGAAAGTGGGGACACTTTAATAGATTTTTCACATCAACTCATTTCAGCTGGAAATCTCTGAGGGATGCAAAATGAGTATCCTACCTCTGCTTCTTGGGTGGGAACAGTCTAGTGACATACCTAGGACATAAGTGTCTAGTCAATTGAACATCAGTTGAGGAAAAAGTGCAAAAAGATAAATTTAGGAAATAAAAATATATCTATGTAAGAAGCGTTACATGGATTAATATTCTAAATAGATGCTGAAAATGAGTAATCAACCATGAAAATATATGGCTAAATTCTTGAAAAAGTGTAAATCAAAACATTGGTAACTGTAGGAATGATAACCAGAATAGAATATTCAGAGAGCAAAAGAAAGAAAAAAAAGTTTAGTAGGCTAAAATAATGCATGCCCATATTACTGAAATATGCACTTCCTACCTTAGTATTTGATTTAAAATATTAAAATACTTGTAAAATTAAATGGTTTTATAGCAAAACTTTAAGTAAAAGAGAGTGCAATAATTATAAAAAAATTTAAGAATATCACAGGATTTTCAAAATTTAAAAAACAGGAAGAACTGGGTTAGAAACAGCCCAGTCTTACAAGAACACAAGTATGACTTATTTGTTTGTCAGAAGGCATATGACTCTTTCTTTGTCTTCATAAAAGCATATGCCAGAATCATTTTTGGGTGATCTTGTCAACAGACAATGAAAATTAACTGGGAACAAGCTATATGTTTATCTGCTGGATGGATGCTCTAACCACAAGGTGATAACAAAGTTTTCACTCTTGGGTCCTATATGCATTTGAAGAACTCGTTATATCAATCAGAATGTTTGCAGAAGAATGTACTGAGTAAAATACAAGTCTAAAATTCTATATTTAAGGACGTTAAAATTGAATAATCGGCATTTAAAGCTCTTCAGAGAACAGATCTTGCGCTCTGTTTCTTGTAGAAAAGTCAAGCCTTTGAAGCTTTCTGTAAAAGGAAAGTCATGGAATCCTTCTCAGCTCAAGATAATCGTTAAATGCTATCTGAAATTTGCAAACAGTACCTTGATAATGGGAACTCAATTTCTAAATATATTAATAGTTGAAAAAATGTAATTTAGTTCTAGACAATCTGAGAAAATACAAAGGAATACAAAACACAAAGGAAAGGGAAATCTTAGATTCAGCTTTTAGATTGTCCTAGAGCAAAAATTGTATTGGTGATGAAATAAAGATGAATTAGAAGATGTATGGCAGGCAATCCCATTTTCAGGTACTTCACAAAATAATGTAGCTCCACTCCATTTCTCATGAAGGAATACAGCTCCATTAAAATCAAACTCTGACATGAGTAAACCCTAGCAATCAATATAGTTGGTGTTCTTTGATGCCTCTCCAGTGCACACTAAAACTGGATAGCTGCCAGTCATGAAACTGAGTAAGGATCACAAAAGACAGAAAACAAATATATTCTGCATCTCACATTCTTCCCAAATGACACAGAAGTCATGTGACAGTGAAGGGGAAGTAAAATTAAACTACGTAATTAAGGAAGCATTAAATATGGAAGACAACTGACCTCTAAAGTAATGAGGGGGGTTTTTTGGTTGGGTTTTGTTTCTTTATTTCTTAATTCCCTGATGGATAAGACAATTTTTTTTTTAATTTTTTTTTTTTCTAGAGGCAGGATTCATTTGATTAGCTTCTGATTTCTGAAAATGCTACAAGAAAACACAAAATAGCTAAAGCTAGGTTTATCTATCAGCTACTGAACTGCTTAGAGAGCCTTGGAAAACATAGTTCAAAACCGGCCTAGTAGAAAAACTGTATATTAGTTACAATACTGCCTCTGATATACACATTTACTGAGTATTTCAGATCAGCTGCTAAAACACTATACAGCCTTTTGTTATAAAATAGGCAGTGTGGGCATCTGGATGTTTTCTGTATTATCAGATCACACTGTGTAAACTCAGAAGACCAATCAAAAATTGTAATCAATTTGGCTAGGGTTAAGGGTCAATTTGAAGACAGAGTATTTCCAGCAAAGATGTCTTAAAGCTAACTAAAACAGTAGGCCTACAATAATCACTACTACTTTTTCCTTTCTCTCATTTCCTTATGTCAGTCAAGCACACATCTTAAGTTTCCTAAATAAAAGGGCAAGCATGCCAAAAATCAGTTTTTACTAAACATTGCTAGGATGATACCACAGAATGTGCCCACTGTAAACACATTGGAAAACTTTGGAAACTGTAACTTTGGTATCACACAGTCCCAATTGTTGATGGGTGCTGATTTAAACAAATATCTTAAAGAGACTTTTTTTTTCCTGATGGACAATTTTCAAATCTTACAATGGCAATATCTAAGCAAGTTGTTCTACACATGGGATTCACATTTCAGGTTTGGAAGACATTTCCCTTTTTTTCACTACTAATACTGGAACTGGTTTTCATCTTCTTGTTCTACTGCACAGAAAAATTGAAAAGTTACAAAATTAAAAGAAAAGGGTACATTTGCACTTTAATCACTTTGCTAGATTTGTTGTACATAAATCAGGCATTCAAACCCCATCAGCACATCAGAGATTATAAAGTCTTACTGACATCACTCAGCAATCTTATATGCTATGTGCTTTATGTAATGGAAATTTATGAAATCCAGTTAGGGGAGTCTTTTAGTCTTTCTTCTTTTTTGAGTTTGGAGTTAGAAAAGAAGAAAAAGGAACAACGAAGCTTTAACTTTGTGACTTGTTGGAAATAAAATTATATGGATAGTTATTTAAAAAAAACCCTCCTATGAAAATATGCTTTAAATATTACTGAAGAAAAACAACAACAACAACAACAAAGGACATAGAAAATTAAGTTATGCACTGGAAATGCCTGAACACCTATTTGCCTATAGATATGCATAATATTTACTCACTCCAAGGCAAAACTGCTTCATGTCTGCCTGCAGGAACTGACACCCGCTAATCCTCAACAAAGCTTTTGCTTCAGAGTATTGGCAAACTTTCAGGAAATAACACGACTACTTTAAACTTCTGTTGTATAATTCTATGAATCCTGTATAAATTGCAGTCACTCCTGGAGTACTGTAATTCAGTGTTAATGAGAGATTTTGTTGGTCTTCCCCTTTACTTATAAAACTGGAAAAAAAACAACTGCAATTACTGATTGTTTCTCAGGAAGGGAGGGACTGGTCCTCAGAACAGTAAGTTGTCCTCTCTTTTCTGAAGTACAAGCTAGGTAAACACTGGAAGTGTGTTGAACAGTTCAATTTTAACATCATACCAATTTACAGGATCTTTATAGTTGGTACATGTATGTTTCTAATTCCTTAATTCTTATATTGAGCTTTTGTGGAGTACTGAATTTATATTTACACACAGAGCTTTTTGTATATCACGTATATAATGTGATAGCAAAAAATACTCAGTGCAACAACCTCTTCATACACTGATACTCTTAATTAGAGCTATAAAGTTGATAGAATTTCAGTTAAAAATTAAAAATATTATAAAGTAGGACAAAATAAAATAATGTAAAAAATTATAATCTACAGAAAGCTAATAAGTATTCACCATTATAATCTACGATTTCTGATTAGTTTCTCATAAAATGAATGTTGAGAGATAGACTTTACAGCAAAACCTTCACAGATAAGGACCATTCAAATACTTTATTTTCAAACATAAATAGTATTATTTTGGACATTTATTTGATCTCACATACAAAAACCTAGATTTTTTTGAGAGTTCATTTTATAATTATTTATCAGAATTTAATCTTTTACATATATATATTTAGCAGCTCATGCTTGTTGCTAAGGAAGTCCCTCCATGCTTTTCACTTTCCAGAAGAAGAAAAGTCTCATTATTCCATATAATTTTTCTGTCATAACTATTTTGAAACCACTATTTAAAAAGCCATTAACCTAGAACAGTGAGTGCAAATACTACCTGTCTGAAAAGATATGACTGTCTGCATTTTTCCCCCAGTACTCTGCTCTGCAACTACTCTGCCTGGCAGATAGCTTCTAAAACAGCTCACAACTCTCATTGAGAAAAGTATCTACGTTTTTGTTTTTTTTTTTCACACAGATTACCCATCATTACCACAATCTGTTGGCTCCTATAGCTAGGTAGGGATTAAGAGGCTGCCTGGCAGCCTCTAAATAATAATTCCTCAGAGGAGTAGCAAAGTCAAATAGTGCACTACTGCCAAGGTTTGAGTGGCACCGCTCCCTCACAGTCAGCTTCCCTGGGGATTGATTGCTACCACAGAAGAAGAGAATCTTCCTGCTAATCTCCTCGAACTGTTGTTGACCTATCTCTGCCATCCCCTCCCAAGTATACAATAAATCAAGCACATTTTACATGAAAAATGAAGTAATTACTTGGTGAATCCAATGGCTAATTGCACATGGAAGCCTCTGGGAGATGTGGGAGAAATCCATGTCAGATTTCAAAAGGCTGAGAAAAAGGAGACTAACTCAGTAACTCCTCAAATACTGACACACCAATAGGTATTGAAATGCAACATTTCTTCAAAGAAACTAATACCCCACTTAAGGGAAATGGAAAATTCTAGCTACAGAATTTAGCTTTACAGCAACAACACAAGTGATTTTGAGGGAATACTATATCAAAAGCAACCAGTTTCTGGAGAAAAATGTCATGAGGCTCAGATTATTATGTCAAATATCCTTATTAGATGATATTTAAGGTAACCTCTTTTTTATACCCTCCTTGCTTTCCACCTATTCTGCAGCTGTTTACTTTATAATTCCTCCTTCAATTTATTTCAGTTCATTCACTGGCTTTTTCCCGCTGCCCTCTAAATTGCTCCTTATCCAGCCAAACTCTCCCCAGACTGCTATCACCAGTGTCTCTCCCTGGCTGCCAAGAGCTAGACAGTTTCTTCAGCCATGTTGTGGAAAGAGAGGAAAAAAGGGACTAGAACAAGGAGAAAGCAGGAAGGTGAAAGAGAAACCAATTCCCTCAATCCCTTTTGAGACCCTAAGTCAGCCTTTGCTCGAAGGAGATCACATGTTGTGTGATTAGTTTCATCTTTGTAGCTCTGACCTGAATGAAGTACTTTTGTGATATTTGAGTATAGCATCTCATCATCTGGACAATACTGTAAGGAACTGTAAGACACCGAAGCACACTCAGTGACTTTTTCAGAGATAATAATAGTTAAGACTCTGTAAATATCTTCTGAACATATGTGGTTTTCCATCTTGAATAAATGTGATTGACTTGTTACAGGACAGCAAAAGAAACATCCATGATGCAAATGCCATTCTTCTGCCAAATTTCAAGGTCACTTGCAATTTCGCTTTGAAAAAGCTACACATTTTTCTTCAGCCTAGATGCTGGAAACATCTGAATCATTCTGGTCTATGTTTTTCAAGTTGTCATCCTGAGGTGACTAGCCAGCATGGAAAATTTTATCCTGAACAGTTATAAAACTTGCCAAACCTCATATATTTAGTGTGAGACACATTTTCACTTATTTCCTAGGTTCTCCCATAACAGTTACCTTCATCTCACATAGCTACAGGGCACCGCCGAGGTCTTGCCCGCAATTCAATACACCATCAGCAGGATACAGTTGATCAGCTGATGAGGGTTTTTTTCAGTGAAGGGGGAAAAAAAAGAAAAGATCAAAATAGAGAAACTTTCCAGTCAGTTCTTTAAAAATATGACATTAAAAAAAATTGCAGTGACTCCTGGAAATTAAAATTGGATGCTTTTGCTTGTCTTTATTGGTTAGACCTCTCAGACCTGTCAGTGGGGTCTATCCACTGGGGAGATCAAAAACATCAGGGGAGATAATATCATGAGAGAGAAGGAGGGGAACAGAAATCTCTGACCTACAGCTCTTTAGCTCCCTGAAATGAAACACATTTAGACTCAAAAGATTTGGATTAAAGATTTCAGTTTCCCAGTGAAAGTTCAAGAATTATAAAAAGTAGAAAAGAGGAGACATTTGCTCAAGAGTTCTAGTTTTAATACAAAGAAATATTAAAAAAAAAAAAACAAACAAACAACCCAACCAACCAAACAAAAAAAGCTCTTGGGCATTGGAGGATCTGAGGTAATTGGTTTTGATTAAATAAAGAGGAAGGCAATTATTTACATTAAAAAAATAATCTACAGAGAAAAATGAATATTTCTTTCATGGTACCTTAGAAACAATGAGACATCAAAACATTACTGTCATTCAGCCATGTTTTATTGTCTCCTTAGGTTTAATCAACATGCAAGTATGGGTTGGAGACAGTAATAAATTAAAACTTCAATCTTTTATCAAGTTTCCTTAGGACCTCTTCAAAAAGTTTAACTTTGTTGGGCTAATGTAAAGCAAACTCCGTTTCTTCTAATACAGCAAAACAACGACACATGTCACAGATGCGATAGATGATACAGATAGTATTACCATTATTGCAGCAAAGATGTTAAACTGGGAAGGTTTGCGTCAATCAGTACCTCTGGTTTTAGTTCATTTTGCTTTTCAAAACCAAATTTCTGTGACCGTTTCTGAGCACCTGAATGTCACTGACTGCACCTCAAACTTGCTAGGGTAGGAAAGACAGGAGTAACCTACTTTCATGGATTCATTGCCCTCATGGGTTGGAGGAAAAAAAAATGTTTTGCTTTGCTATTTCCTGGTTAAACAGAGGAGGAACACTTAAAAAAAGAAAGTGAATTAGTTTGTTCAGAGATTTGTGCTGACATGGCCAGCACTTCAGTTAGCCTGATTATCTGTACACAAGCCTGAAACAGAAAGAATGCAGCATGTAATAGCAAAATATTAGTGTCACTTAAAGACTATTTGTGGGATGAAAAACTATTTATTTCTGATTTCTGCTGAAAACTTGAAAGTGCTCAGAAGAATGAAAATGCTAATGATGTACAGAAAGGTACTGTTTTATCTTCAAATACTCCAATTTGAATTTTCTTACAAGTATTTCCTCTTAATTACACTCAAGATGACTATGTATATCTTTATATATTTAAATGGTCAAAGCCCAGCAATGTCATATGAAATCCTAAACATAATTTTGTATTTACATGTGTAAAACATTTTTTTTCCTGGCAAAATATCTTGCCACCGAGGAAATGTAAACGAAAGCAATAAACATACTGCTTTTCAGTGAAAATGCACAATTGGGAATAAGATAAAGAAATTAAGAAATCTGTCAGTTTTCAGAAATGTGTATATGTCCTAAATTGTACCATGAGTGTCATTTCAGTATTATTTTTATATTACCTTTAAAGAAAAAAAAAAAAAGCGCCATACTTTTTTTTGTCTTTTCTCAATATTAAATGAAAAACAGTTATTGTACATTTGTGCTGTGATGTGGTATGATCTCACTGTTGTTCTCCTAGTTCCCATTGAGAGGAAAGCATTAAACATTCTTTCTGAAATATTTTATTAATCATTTTTGTCTTTTGAAGTACTTTTATTATCCATGTGTAAACTCTGATTTTTACAAGAGATTTTTGTTTTCTCCTCATTCCCCTTCAGTACTTTCATGCTGTCTCTGAAGGAAACACTCATTTTCTCCATATGCCGATAGTCTCTCTATGCCAATAGTTTTCTTTAACCCTCATAAAGAACAACCTTAATCACTATGTAAAAAAACATGCTACTACATATTGAACTACATATTCAACCTCTGAGCCTCTAGCAACTCAAATCTTGGTGTGTTTCTTGTACAAGAGTAGGCAGTGATAAGGCCGTGAGCTTGGTGATAGAGCACTGAATCTGACACACTAAAGATAAATGAGAATTACTGATAGAAAGCTGCTCTGCTTTTGCCACACTGTATGGGAAGATGGGCTCATTTCCATCTCCCTGGCAGGTATCTGAAAAAAAACCCAAGCCTTATCCCTCCTTAATCTCAATGGGTCACCTTCATAAGCTCTTTAAAAGTTATATATGGAAAATGGAGTAAGCTGATTAGTAACGGTTGTTTGCAATCGGACATCAGCAAAGTACATAATAAGGTTGCAACTTTACTGAGAATATAAAATGAGGTTGTAGCACTGGTAAGATATAGCAGTGTTATTTAAGACAGAGAAGAGTCACATAAAACTCGGAAAGTAGCCATGTACGTTTTCAAATGTCAGCTCTTATCCTGAAACAGCCATTTAAAATTTCCTGACTTTGTAGGGGACACCTTTTTCTGACACTTATCAAACAGAAAAAGCTTTACTGAAGATCACTTTCTAGGTAGACATTTAGTCTTTCTCAAATTTTGACTTTCCAGATTTAAAAAAAATTATTAATAGCACTTTTTATGTCAACTAGGTATATTTTATTGAAATACCATCTGCATGCCTAACACTCTCCCAAGCACATTTTGTATTTTTGACTGGATTAATGCGGCTTTTAAAAATTCACACTAAAATTTTTCGTACTGGAACATTCCATCACTAATATTTGTACTGTGACAATAGTTCAGTTATGATATATATATCTTTTCTATCTAATGTGGCAGTAAAACCAATACTGAGCAAACTATGATGCCTAGTATCCCCTTCTGAAAAGATTTTAGCCTGCCTCGCATCCTTTGAAATTGTATCTGTGTCATGTTTACCCATTTGTCAGTCCTGAATAACATCGAAAATTGAGAGCACAGAAAAAAAAAAGGAGTTGATTAAAAATAAAAATGAGGCAAAATACCATATACCTTAGCTAAAGTTCTTTATGATTCTCCTCTGAGATTAGACAACCTTTTGATTTAATTTTTCCTGACAGCTCAGTATAATATCATAATAGACAGAATGTCCTTGGTTATCACTTTTCCTTCCTCTCAGTGTTTGTCCTTGCCTAGTGCAGATGCTTTGTCTGGACGACATCCCTTTTTAGACAAGGCAAATAAACCAGAAAGGTTTTTACCAAGAGTTTGAAAGAAATATTAAGAGCCTATCCATTGCATTACTTTCCTTTCTTTAAAATACAGCACTGAGGAAGAGAACTTAGACGTATGGTACCAGCCAATATCTCAGTGAGCATACATGACAACTTTCAAGGCTGGACTTACCCGTTATTTACACTAGAAATCTTCAAGGATAGGTTCAGACATGTAGACAGCCCAAGTTCCTAAGTATTCTGAGAATCTTAGCACATTTCTGTAACTGTGTTGACAACTACAGCCAAGTACAGAATAGCCCAGTCTGTAGACTTTTGTGGGCTGTCCAATAGAAAACAATGTGATCAGAAATCAGAGGTGCCAGAGTCAGTGAAGTGAAGTGAAGCGAAGCGAAGCGAAGCCCTCTCTTCACCTTTGGATACAGGCACAGCCAAAGATACTAATATGGTCACTCAGAGGTATAAGGGTATCTCATCTTAGTGAGGTTGACGGCAGAAGGCTGATGACAAGTAAATGATCCTGAAAGAGGTTTTAATGACATATCCACAGTAACACAGGATATCTGGGGTCACTGAGATCATACAACATATTTATACAACTGAAACTAATTCCTGACACTGAAGTTAGAACAGCAGCCTTTGATTGGTTGCTCTTCACATACTCTTGTACATGTGGATATGGGGAACAAATAGAAACATTTGTTAAATAATTTATCTCTTGAGTCTTACTTTTAAAAGGTAAAACTGCTAGATTTTTGGCTGCAGACTTGCACATTTTAATCAAAATGTTAGTTTTGTTTATATTTACCCACACACAATTAGGTCCATGTAGAGTGGAGTAAATATTTTCCAGGAATATCATGAAAAGGATAAAAAATATAAACACTACTTTAAGTGCTACAGGTATGAAACTATCATCCTATCCTTAAAACAGTAATTACTTGAAATTGCAACTTCCAAAAATACTACAAAACCTACATTTTAATAGTAGTTATTCTTTTCTTTTCATCCATTAAGTCCCTAGTATTTTGCTAATGCAGTCATTTTACCCCTGGGAAAACAAGACAATGGCAAGTGACATCTCTTTTCCCATGGTAGACAAATAAAGATGGGGGGAAGGTCCAAGATCAATACGTCCTGTTCTCTTTGCAATCTTTGAATGTTTTCATTAGAGAGATGCCAATGCAATACAGTAGACAGAGTACATGAACCATTCTGACTAAAGAGAAAGTGACTACAATATTTATAAGAATTATTTAAGTTTAGCAGTTATTGTTCCACAAACTTCTAAAACATATTGAGGACTCCAAGCATATATTAATTTCTCAACCTGGGAGTTGCAGTTCTTCCCGGAAAGTCTCAGTATTCTACTCTTCATTGGTCATGTGTCTCATTACTTTCCATTTCTTCATTGCTATGATTGGAAAGGTTTTAAAGGTACAACAGAGGTAATCTAGCTTTGAAAAGAGTTTGAGATGGATGGAAAATACTTGCTCTTCCTTGTTGTGCATTTGAAATGTACAAGAAGTCTGGTGAGGAGGAGAAACTGAATGGCTGCAACTTTATCCAACAGTTGAAATCTCTCAATAATACACACTAAAAATGTTCTTAAGCAGGCTGATATCAAACCCCTCTGTGACTGGTAAGTTTTAAACTGAATCCTTTAGTGTTTTTATCTCACTAACTAATTCTTCTAGCAGTTAGGTAGACATAACTGAAAATCTGAAACTAAACGTACTGGTAAACCAAAGAATGTATACAATTAGCTCTAGAGATTGTAAAGAAAATAATTTTGTTTGATTTAAACCAATGATAACTACTAGGCAAGGTGGTGAAATGAAGACCTGTCTGAGATCTGATTGCACATTTGTTTCTGTAAGGTAAGTGAAAGGCTTTGTGAATGACTCAAAGTCCTTTTAAATCTATGGCTAGGCATTAGAACAACTTGCATTTCCAAAAAACAAGTTAGTTACAGTCTCTTTCCCACCCAGTTCCACGTACTCACGTTAACTGGTGTTATTGTGGATATATACATATACAGAAAACAGAACAAAACAAAAAAAATATATATAAGGAGGTGGATGACAACATATTGGAGAGGCAGATCCCTTTTTTGGCTCTCAGTGTCAAAGGATAGCTTTGCATTGTTTACAAATACTGCCTTGCTCCTTTCTCATCCCATCTGGCTTTCAGCACTGTGAGATGGCCACCCACCCATACATTCATAATTTCCAGTTCTTTTCCACTTTAAAAGCAAGATACTTAACCTTACTTCTTTTACATTAAGGTAAATTCAGTTAAGTAATCACACAGACATTAATCAGACAGATACAGGCAAAAACTGACCCACTATCATTACCAACAAAGTATTTCAGTTCCAGTATTCGACAACTGACTCTTGGATGGAGAATCACTGTGCTGTTATTCTTAATTTATCTCACCATGATGTGATAAATAATGAAAATAAATGGGATTGAAACTGATGAAATTATGTCCTTGAAAAGGGCTCAGCCTGAATCAGATTTAGAGCTTGTTTTCAGATATCTTGAAAGGTTTTTTTCTTACTTTTATTTTTAAAGGCAAAATATACAGAGACATGTGGTTGATTTGTATTTTAAAATTAGGTGTAACAGAAAATCTGCTGCACAGAAGCCTAGAATTAAAACAAATTTTAAAAATTGCATAGAAACATACACCAAATCAAGCACCCATTAGTCCACTTTTATGGTATCTGTATTTGGAAACATAAGCTAACAGAAATAAGATACCACATTTTAAAAATTATATTTGATCGAATGTCCTACTCCTCCAACCTTACTCCTGGCTGCAAAAGATGGATATAAAGGATATAAACAGTTCTCCATCTTCCCCCCATCCTGTTTTTTTTTTTTTAATAAACTATATAAAAATTTTTTTTACTATATATTTTTATAACCCCTCACACAACAGGGTTACAATAGCATTAGAGGTTTCCTGTATTTTTTGAAGGCAAATAAAGGAAATAAAGGGTTTTGTTTCATTTTCTTCATGAATATTTTATATATATGCACTGATAAATTTTCAGGCAATGAATCAAAACATCCCAAAAGACAACCTGTATGAAATCCTCTGATGTAAGGATGCAGTGGTCTTTATTTTTACATATATATTGGCCATGTGTGAGACAGCATAATGTACAGTAACCATAGCAACAATAGAATATGTTGAGCAAATCAGAGTGGAAACTGTTGAGTGCATTAGATATGGAGGGCATAGAGGTCTGGGGTTTTAATTCTGTTCTTGGATCAGGCCCATACTCGTGCTTTATACTAACCAGCTCTACCATACTTCAAAAGTCCCTAAACATTCCCAAATTAAGCAAGAATCAATTCAGTTTCTAAAAAACATGATTGCACACTTGAATACAGTCAGGAGAATGCTTTTGTTGTAGAATGCTTTGAAGATATGTCCTAAGCAGAGATTTTGAGGAAAACATTAAGTTGAAAGTATATGGTTACACGGTGTCTTAAAAAGCAGATATCAACAAATAAACAAAAAAGATTTAAAAGACAATAGAAGTTCCTAGATCTAAAAACACAATTGTTCTCTATTTATCTTCCTTCAAACTATGACCTACATATTTCTTAACATGGGAAAATATGAGAGAACTTAATCTAAAATCTGGGATTTGATCACATAGGACTAGGCTTCTGAATGTATCCATAAAAATGAAACAGTTATGCCTTCATGAGACTATAACCACATTTTTTGTTAATGTATATGGTTCTTGATGTATTTTATATTATGAGATTATGTATTGAGAACATTATATATTTCCTCAGTTAAATTAAGTAAATGGTTAATTCTGATTTTCGGCAGCCTGAAATTTATCCTTAAGATTTTAATTTTCATTCTATTTAGACAAATAAATGGAAAAGGCCCCTAAATATTAATATCTGAGTAGAAGATAAATGCTCACTAAAATAACTACATGAGGTGAGGCTACTTATTTCTCCTGTCAACTATAAAGTAAATTGCTTTGAGTTTTTTGCAGTTTGGATCTTTCACAAGGAAAACCTGCAGTCAGTTTCAGTGTTATTTCCGTCATCAATATTTTACACTTTCAAATTTAATTGTAATTAAGTCCACCTCTCCTGTATCCCTTAGTAAACATCACTGGGGGAAAATAACTGGGGTTTTTTGTGTCTTCACCTCTGCACTCCATTTAGCTGTAGTCAGTGTTGTGGAACAGCAAAAGCATCACACTTTGGTACTCACGGACTCTAGGGTGCTTTACAAATGTACCACAGTAATCTGTTTTCAGTTATTGAAATGCACCACATTTAAAAATGGCTTTTTTCTAAGGAGTGACAAAAGATATAGTCATTGACACTCATCATCATTTTTCTTTTCCTTCTTTTGCGGTTGCATAAGAGACACTCAGAACTTCCTTTTTTCCTGTTTTTTCCCATGATACCTTCTCTCCCTATGACTTCGACAGGCCAACTATTTCAAATCATGGTTTTCTACTAAGCCGTGCCTATAATAAAAATCTTCAAACAAAAGATGGACCAGGTACGTCAAAAGCCTCTAACTAAATTCAGGTTTCCTGTTAGGAAGCCTTCAAACCCCGTTAGCTGCTACAAGGTATACGTGATGGCTGAGAAAGCAACCTCTGACCCAGTGGCTTTTTCATGCTCTAACTAGTAAGTAGGAAACAACAGGGGTTGAGGGGAGCTCTATGAAACAGTGCTTGTCAGAGCGTGACAAATTGGAAAATGGGCTCTTCTGTATTCTGTAATGACAAGAATATTTAATAGACTGTGTAGGGGGTACATTAAAAAAGATGTTAGCTAGCCTGAAAGTACACTCCTGGGGTGAAGTCCTAGTCCCACTGAAGTCAATTGCAAAAAGTTCCATCAGATTGAATGGATCCACAATTTCACTCCTGGTGTATACTCAAGTGAAATCCTCTATTTAATTTTACAATAGATAGGAATTCCGATGTATGCTTTTGATTCTACACAAAACACCAAAAATATCTGTTTAGGTAAAATGGCATAGGTCAGCATTGCAGCTCCTGAGGCTTAAAATAAACCAATTTAATTTTTTTCTTTCTACTTCATCACTCTCAGAATGATTGTCTGCCTTTAGGTGCTCAGTGGTGAATTATGTTGGCTGTTCTTTTTTATCCCACAATTCAATAGGGTGTAGAGGACCATAAAGTGGACTATTGAAAAATGGCTTGCAAGAGTGCAAAATAAAATTTATCTAACCATGCTTTTTCCCCCCTCTTGGCTCATAACTCCAATATTAGCAATTTTGCTCCTACTGACATTTAGAGGAGTTGTGACTGCAGAAAGCATGAAAAAACTACTGCAAAGGAGTGATCCAAGGGCTGGGGCATAAACCTAGGATATGTGTTAAAGCCTTTTCTTTTCCAATAATATCTTGGCAAAGTCACTTTGGACTCAATTTTTAAAGGAGTTAGGTTTCAAGAAATACAGACAAGCACAAGATTAGATTTTTTTTTTTATATATATATATATAAGCATTTAAGGTATCTGACTCTTTAACTTCTATGCTGACTCTACAGAGTGTGGGAAAAAGCAGTTTTCTAAGATGGCCACAGCAGCATCTGTCTGCCTTACACAGGCCTTATACTCAGAAAAATATCAAACACTGTGAAACCTCTAATTACATGTAATTCACAAATATCCTTAGAGTCAAAAGAAAAAAAAGGAAACAAAAAAGCAGCAACAACCAGGCCTTTGATTATATATTTCTTTAAGATAATCAGTACTTTATCACTCAATCTTATTTATATAAAAAGACATGCTGGGTAATAAAGTAATAAAGTGTGAATAAAGGTACTAGACATGGACTTTATTTTTTTTTCACATGCAACATTAATTACCATTTGTATTAGACTAATGTACCACTTATCACTCAATAGTAGTGTATCAGGAATGGACGAAACCTTAGTGTAATTATTATTCTTTCTAAGCGAATCAGTATGTTTTACATGCCTGTTTTCTTTAATCTACTAGTATAAAAAACCTTTTTTTTTTGCAAAACGCTGAGAGTTCATTTGATTAATCCTTTAGGAAGTTTCTGTCAGATACTTTAACTAAAGCTTTTAGCCCCTGGATGAGTTTGAAAGGAAAATATTACTTGGATCAATAACTAAACACCTGAGTTTTGGTGTTACTTTTTTAAAAAGGAATTATATATTATTATTCTTGTCAACCTTTCTTGGCATGGACTAGTGACTTTAAAATATTGTTATAAGACAAATCTCTTATTTGCCATTGGCAATTTCCTTTAAGCTTAAATATCCTAAACATTCTGCTTTGGAGAACCCACTTTCAAAGTGCTCTTTAATCACTAGTGTATTAACTGCTGCCAGTAACCAGCTTCCTGCATGAATGTTTAATACCGGGATGACAGATTTGTACTAAAGTTTATATTAACCATGGGTAAGTAAACAATTACAGTCCCAAAAATCTATTAATAAAAGCCATAAAGCATGCACTGAAACAGCTTAAGGTTCTCTTTTTCAGTATGACAAAATCTCATATATTAATTCTGGTCTGCAAATGAGTCAATCAATTATAGATCCTGAACACTGTTATTACTACTTTGAGATAAATTTTAATGTTCTTACTCATATTGGGTAGCACTTCACTGTGAAACAGTCTCATTATTGATTTTAATAGGACTATTTATTCAGTTAAGTAGTTGCCAATATGAGTCAAGATTTAACTATTAAGTATCTATTCACAGAGTCTAATTAGGTATTTTGAGTAGCATTCATTTTGGTTTTGATCAAGAGTTCACTTTTAAAGGAAAACTCTTGAGCCATTTGCTGCTCATAGGCTCACAGCATACAGAATTCTAAGAGCACACAAACAGAATTTTTCTTAGATAAAATTAAGGTTAAAAAAGACATTATAGTTGCCACTATTAAAAGTAATAAATACTCAGTTCACAGGATCAAACCAAAGCTACTCTCCAGAGCACACCCCCCTCCCCTCAAAATATATTCAGTGAGAACAGCATGCTCAATGCCACCTTCACTTTATACATCTCTTACTAGGCCCCTCCACTTACTAGTATAGAGATACAGGCATCTAATTTAAAAGATGAAAATAAAACCAGTCCAAAAGAAAAATTCTGAAATGTACACAGTATCATAACCACACCCTTTGTCAATTTATTTGTATTGGTCCACACTGTAACTGTATTGGTTACAAAAAAAAAAAAAAAAAAAAAAATGGGATACCATGTTCCCCCCCTTTTGCTTAATGGAAATTGAAAGCATCTCTAGATGGAATATCAGTAATATAAAGGAGAGTGCTAACATTCTTTCATGACTATTTTCTTCCTTTCTCTTTAACATCTGCAAAGCTAATTTTATGTTTCAAGAATAAATGTTCAAAATATGCAGAAAAACTGTTAAGGACCTCATATTGGACAGTTCCAAGATGTTCTGGCATCATCTGTTCCACGTAGAAAGCTGAACAACAAGGAGCTGTAAAACCATAAGCATTTTCAAATTATCATTTCATGACTTATAAACACTATATCTCTCATTACCGTTTTAAGAGATTGCTACCACACTGCTATCTACTTATTTCTCTAAACCCAGCCACCAAGCTCCTGCTCACTGCTAGGTTTCATTCTCCCACTTAATGTTTATCTCCATCTACAGCTGATTCAGCTGTTGGCCTAACTGATGGGATGAAAAGCTTAAGTGGTGAGGGAGGGTGAGAAGAAAAGAAAATGACATGAAGATGTCAGGAAAAAGTAATCTTGATTTGCTTCTGACTGGAAGAACCATTGCTTCTAAAGTGTTCCCTTCTTACTTAATATATAGTAACTATCCCCATTATTCATTCTTAGTTTATTCTATCACAGTATACTGTAGAAATAATTAGAATTGCTAATTTTTTCCTGATTTATTGCCAGGTCTCAAGCTTTTTGATTTGTTGTATGCTTATTTGTATTTTTTTCCACCACTTGTTCTGACAATACTACAAGAGAGAGTTAAGTCACTGAAAGAGGATATTGAATATAAATTCTATTGCACAGGTATGTTCTATGCAGAAATGTGGAGTCTGAAGATGAAGTCTGAGAAGCAAGAGTCTCAGTCACCAAGAAAATCTTTCCTGTTTCAGAAATTCATCTAAAACCAAGGAACTCAGATAATTTGTACCATAAGACATAGTCGGTCTGTACTCAAAATGTTCTCAGTTGCACTTTATCTATGTTATAAAATCAGAAAATTATTATTTATCCCTTGTTATAAAGATAAAAAACAATATTCAGTTAAGATTACTATAAAACCATGTGGGGTTGGAGGGACAAGGGATGGATGGATGGATGGATGGATGGATGGATGGATGGATGGATGGATAAAAAAATAAGTATGATTTCAGAAAAAAAGGGGAAGTTTTCACTGTTAAAATTGTTAGACACATTTTTTTTCTTAAAACCTCATTACTACAAATACAGCAAGCATCTGCTTTGACCTTGATTGTATAAATGAGAAAATGTAGTTTAGTGCTCAGACAATTTATTGTGAGGAAAGACACCAGCCCCAGCAGAATAGTAATATATCAGCCAGAATTTCCTTCCTGAAGAAAGGAGAAAAATTCATTAACTCTTTGTTAGCAACAAAAAAAAAAAAAAAAAAAAAAAAACACACAAAAAACCAAGAAAATAAACAGAAAATAAAAAGCATTAACAAATGCAAAAAAAAAAATTCAGACTTCAAATTCTGTCACTGTGACACTTGTATTTTAGACAGCTGCAACAATTATGACTGTTATTCCTGACTGTTTCTCAGATGCAGCCAAGAACATGAAATAGGCTGTGGCTCAGTATTTCTCTCAAGCCTGTGCCCTAATTCACCAACTGAACATACTTTTAAATCTTTAATTCCCAACTATAGATTTCAACTCTTGATCCTCACTGGGTTTCTCAGGCTTAAAGGAAAGCCTCCTGAGTTCCAATATGTCAGCTAGAAAGAATGGCAGGTTACAAGCAACTGCAGTTGGAAATTTGCTCTTAGCTATCTCAGCTTGTAATTGCTACTTCACAGCTGAGACCAGAACCTAGATATATGAGTATTCCTGCTACACTCTATACAATGAAGGTGACAGCTAAAAGTATAGTTTCCCAGCTGAGCCTGATGCCCAGCTGCACCTCATAAGTAATGCATGCACCTGCACAGGTGGAATGCAGGTCTCAGGTGTGAACCAGAGCTGTTATCTGATCATGAACACTACCCTAGTGCTTCTTTCTGCCTAAGATGGAGAGAATAGTATTGACTCTCAAAGGACCCTTGGTTCTTGCTGAGTGAACACGAGAAATCTAGAAAGTCATCACAATGGTAGTGGTAATTTCAGTTCCTAATTCCCCTCTGAAAGGACCCCCACCCTAACTCGTCCTTTTCTCAGACCAGAAACTGTCATTTGGAAACAGCCAATAAATCAGCAATGTTGCCTAACAAAAGGTAAAGATTTGAGACTGGGATTCTGAACAGCAAATAACTTTAATCATACAACTTAAATTAGATTCCTAAGGAAGGCAGACTGTACCACTTATCATTCTCAGACCTAATTACAGCTCCTGAGGTTGGCTCTGAGATGAGAATGGTGTAAGAGCTGGCATATGGTGGAAAAAAATTTGCACGCTCATCAGTCCTTTATTTTTAAGAAACTGGTTGAATATTTTGATGTTCAAACTGCTGAGAAAGCTGCTTATTTTAGTGTCCGCCCATCTCTCCCTGTAAGGAAGACACTTCATTATTTTGCAATTCTAAAAGGTCAGGTAATTTAAATTAAATACAAATAATTTGCAGGACATGACACACAGCAAATAAAATGTATCAAGAATCAATATACCGCAGAGTTGTTTCTGATTTGAAAATAAATTAATTGGACTACCACATAAAGCCTGCCTTTGCACACTTTTCTGAAGCAAAAAAGCTTAAAGTAGGTACCATATCTGCCTGCTTAGTGCTATTTCTTATTGTAATATTTTCAACTGTAATACAAAATAAAGTGTCAAGTTACCTGGTTGACTGCCAGGACCCCACCTCTAAGTAAATGACCAATGCATTTAAAACAAGTGAGATGAAGCAAAAATAGACTGTTCTTTAAAACTCTGGTCCTTCTGCATCAAATCACAGTGCCTCTGGAGACAGAATGCACTATGCCTTTGTAAAATTTTAAGGTTACCAATTACTTTTTTGCTAGATAAACACACTGTAAGGATACAACCTATAACAGATCAGAACAGTTATTTCAATTAAAATAAATGAGTGTTGTAGCCTGGATATCTTTGATCATTGTCACATTAACAAAATGAAAAACAATGAAGTTTTTGAACAGCAAGCTCTGCTGGGATTTGTGTAGTGTATAATGTCCAACAAAAGCTAAAACCCACTAAGCCAATGCTTTTGTTTCTTTATGCGGTTTCATTGTAAAGGTAAATGTTACCCAGTACAGTTACAACTTAAATACCATCAATGACTGTTTAGTCTTTTATAGAGAATTTTCACTGTCAAAAGCTAATCTTCTTTCCTTTTATCATTATTTTTCTGCCTGACAAAAGGTACAGATAGGGTTTATATGGATACAAGCAATGGCTGCTCACGCTTATTCGAATTATCCTACTTGTCTAGGTAAGAGGCAAAGGTGCACTTAAATAAAGCTTTCCACCCTAATGACACATAATAGGTAATGCAAATGTTCTGCTTACACTTTTCATTAATTTAGCTTCCTTTTCTGTGCTTACTTTCCTGCCTACCTTCAAAGAGAGTGAGGGGGAAAAGACAGTTATATAAACTCACATACATTTTAATGTTCCAGCACTGATAGCACTTTATTATGTCTTGAAGATGCTGATACTTTCATAGCATACATTTCAGATCACAAGATGAACTGTTTGTTCTTCCAGCTCCTCTGTGTGTGTTCATCTCTGTGTGTTCTATTTGATTTAAAAAACACAAAAACATGTGACAGCAGGACTTCTTATCAAATAAGACCAGTAGTTTAAAGAAGCTTTAAAAGCTTCAAAAATCTAAAATAAGAAAGCCTATCATCCTTCAAAACCCCTATAGGTTTTACAAACTGATGAAAACAGAGTGACTTACAGTGAGTAGGTGCTAGGCATCTGACAGACCGGTTCACAAAATATAATAAAACTTTCTAGATAATAATGAAAAAACCCAACATTCTCCTAGATCATTATACAGGATGGTTAACGCATGCCACAATTTGACCTTGCAGACAGTGTGACCCAGAACTGTAAATCTGCAGTGACCTCCTTGGCACTGCTTCATAATCGTCATCACTTTATCATTCCCACAAGCTCACTGGTATTGATGCCCTGCTCTAAAACACAGCCATGCATTGTCACCACTCCACACTGACCACAGAGCACCTTTCTTTCAGCCTCCATTTGACACAAAAATGCCCCAAAACCTGAGAAGAACCACAGAGGAATCTGTGGCCAAACTAATCCCCTCACTGTGAACAGAACACGAGATCTTACATGAAACACAAAAGAAAGGAGAAGGGTTTTCTTTTCTTCCCTTACTCCCCTCTTTTCCAGTACTGGCCTACTGACTTGAGTCCTGCTGTGGTCCTGCAGAGAGTGATTCCTGTCTTTTTTACTAGTAGTTTACTGGATAATTTAGCATTTTTTACCAGTGAAGTTTTCAGATGATACAAAGATTGAAGGAGTAATAAATAATAAGGACACATTACTTCTACTATGCAGATCACAGAGCTCAAAGGCCCTATTGAACATAATGCATTTAAATAGAGCAAATAAAACATAATGCACCTGGGAATTATCAACTCAAGCTGTACATAGAAAATTATAAGCCTTAGAAAACAGTGGCTTAGGAAAGGATTGTCAAGGTCCTTGGGCTGGTCTCCAGCTCCCCACATCCGTGCCCTGCCTGGCTATGTGTTCAGCTGAGCTGGGACCATTCCCAGGGAGATGCTCAATGATCAGGGCTGTGGATGCCCCAGTGTACCCAGGCTGCCCTCCTCCTGCCCTCCCTGAGGGGTGGAACGGGTCATGGCTGTCAGGTCCTGCCCTGGCAGACCCTTTGAGGAGCTCTCACCATGCCTGGCCACAAAGAGCCCCAATTCCACTCAGTAAGTACTTCAACAGCTATTTGGGAATAAGCAGAAACAATTTCTGTCTACTCAATGCTATAATCACATTACATTTTTTTAATCTTTGCAGAATTGAGGATGGTTGAGATAATAAAAACTCAACCAGGCATACACAGTTCAGTAGATATCAAAAAAGCACAAGAGCCAACTCAGAGGTCATCTTCATCTATCAGAAAAGTGAGTGTGAAACTGTCATTGTTTGCAAGTAACTTGCACATTCAGAGTGAGACATCTGATAGCAGCCCATTTCAGTCTCCTAGAACTGCCTAGATTGAAACACAGTATCACATGCTTTCAACCTGATTTTAGGCAAATTCAGCTTTCCAGGCTTTTTCAGCTATGCAGGTGAGTAATTACTATTTGACAGGATCATGGTAAGGATTTGCACCGGCTCCTGCACGTGTTATAACCATAACTTATCATTACTACTTAAAGATTATTCATCATTTGGAAGGGTATCTATATAGTACACATATAGTATGAATTCTGGAGTTCACTCATAGTAACAGGGGAAACACTGAATTTCTGAACACTTTGACTTGCACATGTCAAGTGCTTTTTCAGGCAATGGACAATTTATCTACAATGCCCAAAAGGAGAGGGACTGAAAGCCACTCAAATAAAACAATGAACACTCTAAAACAACAACATGAAGGGCTTTTAATGTATTTTTCTTTCTGTAGAGATACAAATGTGCAGATATTTTAATCTGTTCTGTTTTAGCTTCATAGTGCTTAGTTACATTTAATTCTGTGCTTGAGCTATGTTTATTCAATTTCTGTAATGGGCTGAGAGATAGACCCCATGACAGATAGATAACCTATGACCACTGATATCATGACTTGGTAGAATAAGCAGAGTAAAAGAATAGTTTCTGGATTTATAGGTTCAAATGTTGCAAGCATTAGACCTTCCTATACCAGAAGATGTAGGGAAATTTGCAAATACAGGAAAAAATGAAAAATGAGCTCACACAGTATGTCAACCTCACTTTGTTGAGCATGTTCTAGAGACTGGTAATGGGAATCACATTGCCATTGTTATTGAACTGTGTATTGCAATTCTCATATTTGTTAAGCATAACTTAAATTTGCACTGTGTTTTCACTATATTTTGTATTGCTCCACCACATTAGAAATCCCCTTTAACATCAATTTTCTTCAGATAAGTAAATTTGTGATTAAATATTATATCTGCCATTCATGGCATAACTAAAGAACTTGATCAGAAAGTGTTGAACTGTGACACTTTATAGTAGGTAATAAATTCAAATCTCTTCAGTAACCACCTGCAGATCTTGATACAGAGGCTAAGCCAATTCTAAAGCTTGTATAAATCAAATGTGGTTTCAGTTGTGAATGAAATTATGCTAAGTAACACTAGACCAATATCTGATACGTGAAGTCCACAAGATATGGAAGACTAAGCACATGCTTGCATGATTTACTGAGTCAGCCTGACAATGAAATTTCCTTATTGTTAAAATGCCTTCTCTCCATCAGACTTGGAAGGAAAAAACAAAATCTTATGTAAAAAGTATGCTTTAGATATGCAGACAAAGAAAATCTCACAGTTCCTTTAGAGGCTGAGCTGAAGAGAAAGAGCTGAATGGTAAATCACTTAAACAAGAGGACACAGAACAGTTATTGGTGCAGAAACTTATATATAACTGTGTGACACAGAATCACAGAATGTCAGGGGTTGGAAGGAACCTCTGAAGATCATCAAGCCCTACTAGAGCAGGACCAAAACTAGGGTAGGTCACCCAGAAAAGCATCCTGGCAGATCTGAAGGAGACTCCACAGCCTTTCTGAGGAGCCTCTTCCAGGGCTCTGTAACCCTTACAGGAAATAATTTCTTCCACATGTTGAGGTGGAACTTCCTGTACTATATCTTGAATCCATTGCCCCTCGTCCTATCACAGGGCACAAGTGAGAAGAGGTTAAACCTTTCTTCTTGATGCCCATCCCTCATAGATTTATACACACTACTTAGTTCCCCTCTCAGTCTTCTCCTCTCCAGACTAAAAAGCCCCACGTCTCTCAGCCTTTCTTCATAAGGCAGGTGTTCCAGTCCCTTAATCATCCTCATAGCTCTCCGTTGTATTCTTTCAAGTAGATCCCTCTCCCTCTTGAACAGGGGAGTCCAGAATTGGATGCAGTACTCTAAGAAGGTCTCACTAGGGCACAGTAGAGGGGGAATAGAACCTCCCTCGATATGCTGGACACACTCCTCTTAATGCACCGCAGGATACCATTGGCCTTCTTGACCACAAGAGAACATCACTGTCCCATGGATAATTTGCTATCCACCAGGACTCAAAGGCCCTTGCTCTTGTTGAACTTCATTAGGTTCCTCTTGGCCCAGCTCTCCAGTCTGCTCAAATCTTTCCGAATGGTCGCACAGCCTTGAGGGGAATTAGCCAGGCCTCACAGCTTTGTGTCATCAACAAACTTGCTTAGAAGACACTGTCCCTTCACCAAAGTCATTGATAAAGATGTTGAACAGGACAGTACCCAGCATTGGTCCCTGGGGGACTTCACGAGTTACAGGTTTCCAGCTGGACACTGCACCATTGAATACCACTCTTTGAGATCTATTGTGTAGCCAGTTTTTAATCCATCTCACTGTCCATTCTTCTATCACACATTTCCTGAGCTTGCTCACAAGGATGTTATGAGTCAAGGTAGACTACATCCACTGGTCACCCTGCATCTACCCATTCAGTCACACCATCATATAACACTATCAGACTACTCGAGCATGATTTCCCCTTGGTAAATCCATGCTGACTACTCCTGATAACTTTCTTCTCTTCCATGTGAGAAGAGATGACCTCCAGAATGACCCACTCCATCATTTTTCCAGGGATGGAGGTGAGGCTGACTGCTCTGTAATTGCCTGGATCTTCCTTCTGTTTGAAGCTCCTTGCTGATCCATGCAGGTCTCTTACCAACTCTACCTGATTTTTTACTCAAAGGAATGCACCTTGGACTTGAAGGAAGTGGTATTTAAAAACTGACCAACTTTCTTGGGCTCCCTTTCCTTCTAGAATCTTAGCCCGTGGGATTCCTGCAAATCTTTAAAGAGCACAAAATTAGCCCTGTGGAAGTCCAGGGTTGTAATCATACTTATTGCCCTTCTTCCTTATAAAATATTAAATTCCACCATGTCGTGACCACTGTCACCAAGGCTGTTCCCAACCTTAATGTCCCTAACCAGACCTTCTTTTTTTGTTAATACAAGGTGCAGCAGTGCACCTCTCTTTGTTGGTTCCTTCACTACCTACATCAGAAAGTTGCCACTGATGCACTGCAAGAGCCTTTTGGACTGATTATGTCTGGCCATGTGGGCTTTTCAGCAAATATCAGGGTTTCTGAAGTCACCCATAAGTGCTAAGGAGTGTGATCAGGAGGCTACTTCTAATTGACTGTCGAAGGCCTGAACAACATCTTGGGTTCGTGGTCTATAGTAGACACCCACAACAGTCTCAGCCCCATTTGCATGTCCCTTAATTATTGCCCACAACTTTTCAACCCATTCTACCTCCCCTCTGGGACAGAAATCAATATATTCCAGTTGCTTTCACACATAAAGAGCAACACCACCACCTCACCTTGTTAGCCTGTCTTTCCTAACTAGTAAACAGCTATCAATGGAAGCTGTCCCACCATGTTTCAGTGATTGCCATTATATCATAGCCATGTAACCTAATGCAGATCTCCAATTCCTTCTGCAATCATTGATTTAGTAAGTCTTATATAGTATCATGTTGCCATATCTGAGCAGGCATTTAGCAGCAGTCACTAAGGACTCTTCTCTCTTTATTTGGTCTTGTTGGGTTTTTTTTCCCCTGATAACAGGAAGTAATAATGAAGTTCAAAAGAAGATTCTTCTAACCACTCTTTGCTAGCTCCCTGGCACTTTTTTTCATTAAGACAGCAACCCTTCAAAAGGTGGAACTGATTGCAGGAGAGGACAACTTTATCACAGTGTCTTTAAATGTATGTTACCCTGGAAAGGCTGCAGTCTAGTTAAAATAAGTTCATGATACTTATCTTTCTTTGCAGCAGTGAAGGAGAGAAGTAATCTGTCAGTTTAGAAACTTCATTGACAGAGTAAGAAGCTATGAAAATCTGACAGGCCATATTATCCCTCAGAGGGATCTAGAATTCTAAGAGAAATGCCTTCTTCCCTCTAAAAACTATAAAAGCACAGAACACAAAAAAATGTAAGAAATAATACAAAACCTAATGAACAATATCCTCCTGCTCAGAGCAGGAGAAAACAAGATTGGCAAAAAAATTTCTAAATTCTCTAACATTATTGAGAGATATCTGGCTGACTAGCATAACACATTTGTTACCTCTGTGCCAGTTTTGCCAAAATCATCATTTCAGCAAGAAGTTAAATTTGACCTGAAAAATGTATCGAACTATAACCACCATTCATCTAAATTAAATGCAACTCATGCTGTCTCACTTATGTGATCAGAAAATGAGTTATTAGGTATTTCTTACACAACACCTAAAGTTTAAATTTCATTGAGGAGCTCTTGAGGTTAGTCATACATGTGATGCCACTGAGAACAAAACTAAAAGTTTATGTACACATATACTACTGACAATTATCAAGGGAAAGAAAATTAAAAAAAAAAAAAAAAAAAAAAGACGAAAGCTCTGAAAACTTGAACTACTTTTATTTCTCTGTAAGAGCAATTAACACACATTCCCAAAGGAACTACTGAAAGAAGGAAAGAAACTGAGGATTCCCTTTGGGATGAAAAGTAACTGTAGGAGGCATTAAATATGCAAGCAACCATTAGGCATGATTAAAGATTAATTCTGTGTCATAGACAAGACCTGAGGTCATTATAGGTCATGACTTTCATCTTAATTATTTGGCTTACTGTTTTTATTTAATTAGCTTGACCTAATGAGTCTTTGGTTATAGATGTCTGGCACACTGGATTATTGTATACCATTTATTAAGAAAAAGGCTCAGCTATTTAAATCCCCAGCAGATAACTCCTATAATCTCAGCAATAAGATTTTGAATAAAACAAGAGTGGATTCCACGTAAGAATGTAATGTTACAGTGGTACTTACCTCTCAAAAATTTTTATTAGAAGTTCTACTAAAATTAGTGGGATGTGGGATGTGTGAATTCATTTGATGACAGTATTTGAACTTTGAACAGAAAAATCATCTTTCACACTTGTCTTTTTTGCTGCTTTAACCAATTAGTTATATTGGTAAAACTCTGTAAATCAGCACTCAGCTCTCACTAGGCACTGGGCATGTCAGGGTATTTCAAGTCTTCGTGTTGTTTACTTTTTTCAACACAATATATTCAGCCAGAACATAAGAGGATGAACATAAAAGGACTGATTATGTTAAAAATAATTTGAATCACAGTTTTTAATATTAACTGTAATAAATATTTCCATAAGAGAGAGATATGCCCAGGACCTTCACGTACTTTTTAATCAGAAAAATTATCTTACGCATTTTTTTAATTAAGTATTTGCATTCTGCTTTAAAGGCCTATATTTTTCCTCCCTTTAGGACCAAAAAAAGTAATAGCTCATTTAATGTTCCTATCTCTTCCTTATGGTCAAATAACTCACAAATATCTTGATGCAATGTGTTTCTTCCTTCTGTTTAAATTAGGAGGTGTTTAATCAAACAAATAATAATTAAATCAAGCACCTGTAAGAAGGGAAGGACTGGGGGTGGAAGGCTTATGACACAAGAATTAGCTAGGGGAACAGGAGATTCTCTTTCTTCTTTTCTGAGTCTTTGTCTTCCACACCAGATTGAAAATAATAGTACCCTATGAAAGACTTCAAAAATTAATCAAAACTTCTGAAAAAATATAGGCGAAGGAGATTTTACTTTCTCAGTGTCCCCAAAAAATGGCTCGACGTTTTAGGGCAAAAACTAGAAACACCAGGACAGAACTTTTCCTCTGAATGAAGACTGCTTTTGAGAAACAGCAAATACTATGGAAGAGAACTACAGCCATTGTGGCCCAGAATAAAATAAATAAAATATAAAATAAAAATTAAAAAATAATAAAATATAAAATAAAATAAAAGACAGCTCAAGCTTAAATTAGACTTAGTGAAATTCATAGAATTAACATTAGAATAAATGTGAAGCCTATCTGGTGTACAAATTGTCCAGATTTGCTGGTGAACTACTAGGTAGGTTCTTTTTATTTAAATATCTGGAGATGGATGAAAACAACAGTGATCCTAGAAAAAGAGAAGGGAATGCAATTTTTGATAGAGGGCCTGCAAAGAGAATGGAAGAGTCTATCCACCAGATTTTGCAGTTGGTTTGCTTTGGTATCGGTACAGTAACAATAGGACAGATGCTATTGCCTATTGATCCCTGTAATCATGTTAGAAAAAACCTTATACCCAGAAAGAAAGTTAATGATTTCATGGACTCTTAATAGCTAATGATTTAATGGAATCTTTTATTAATTGAGCCCCAAGTGCAGCCAAGTCAACAGCAAGTTCTTAAATGTGCAACAAGAATGAAGCCATTCTCTTCTTAAGAAGCTGAGTCTTTTCAAAAATCACTGAGCAACTGTCTGAGCAACAGATTAGCTCTTAATTGTTTACCTTGATAGTGACAGAATGAATCTGAAAATTATAATTGAGAGAACACCAAATTCAATGGCAGCTATTAGCAATGGAGTTAGATTGATTGATTATAAATGCTTATGAAAGTTTTTGCAGACTGTGTATTTGTGCCAGACTCTGAAAAACAAAAACAAAAAAAAAAACAAAAAAAAAAAAAAAAAAAAAAAAAAAAAAAAAAAAAAAAAAAAAAAGTTCTGGAACAATATGAACTAAAAACCTGCCAAGATGGTATCTTCTGAAAAGGTGGCAATTGCATGGAAGTCTATCTGATATATCAAACAGATGAACTATGGCACAAACTTGGGAACCGACTCTGCCAAAACAACTTTGACTAGGAAAAGAGTTCAAACAAACTAATTTTTTTATGTCGTGGTAAATAGTTGTGAATTTTATAGCTAAGAGAATTTGGGTCAGTAATTTGTTTTGTGATAGAGATGTCACAGACAGAACCTCTGGCTTAATACCTTCTCTCATCCATATGGAAGGAAGCAAATATGATTCAAAGCTGAAAGTGCCTTACTTCAGTTATTAGGTATTTAACTGGAGACAAGATCAAGTTCAATCAAAGTTGAAACTGTTATTTCATTAATAATAATACTTTTCCTCTGCCTGAGCTTATACTGATAAATTCTGTATACCTGCCATCTACATCGTTTCCTCTGTCACCTATTTCCTTTCATCAATAACTTCCTTGGCTTCATTCCCATCTCTTTTTTGCCTTCTGAATTTCTGAAATAAGGACTGTGCCTCACCACAGGAAACCTGCATTTAATTTGGTATTAATACAGCTTTACTATAAACACATGGTGCACAGAGCACAAAGAGAGAATTGATACTCTGGAATGGATCCAAGATCTATCTAGTTCAATAACCTGTCTCTGACAGAGGAAGATAAAAGAAACCTACAACAGTCAGATCTAGAGTTACTCAATCTAAGAGACAGAATACTTTAAACTTAATATCAAAATATTCATTTCAATTTGGTTTATGACTTCTTACCATAATTTAAATGTGTTGTCAAGATAATTGCTTCTTTTTAAAAAACAGCCTCCTCTTTATTTGCTCTAAACCACGTCCTGCTTTAACGAACTATATAATCCATTTACGTGAATATGATAAAAACTGGTAAAACTATAAGCATTTCTGTATTTCACAACATTGGTTGTGTTCAGAGACAGGTAGAATTTGTCTTGTGAAAGGATGCTATTTATAACATAAATCAGAAAAAAAAACTATTACACTGTTGCTCATTTACTCATTTTCTTTTCCATTAGTTTTTATTTCTTTCAACAGAACTTTTCCACACCCTTCATGAAAATTGAAATTCTTTGTTCTGTGATGTGATGTCCTTGAAGATACAAGATGGTCAGTTTTACATAGGATTCTATAAGAGATATTTAAGGCTTTAGGATATCTTTACTATTCATTGCTACCCCTTTTTTTAGACATGCTAAAAGCTTGCTTTTTTTACTACATCTGTATGTTAAACTTAATCGTCCCTTTGTGCTCTCCCTTTATACAATACGCTTATACTTTATATTCTTAAAGTTTGTATATCCAAAAAGAGTAAAAATTATATTATTACATTCAACTATAAGTTATTTTTCTAACAATTTGAAGGGATTGTAATTTATTTTACCATTTGTTTCTGCCCTCTTGGGTATCCAAAAAACCCATGATTTTTCTGATCCTGAATAAATGTCTGTTTGATGTTAAATGTGTCATCTGCAAATATATCCACCTTATTACTCTATACTTTCAGGCTATGAATACAGATATTTAAAATGCAGGTGAAAAGTAAAAGACCAAATAATGAAAGTGAATTCAGCCTCATTGATGAAGTTTTCCATTAGAAAAAAAAACCCACAGATTTTTCTAGTTTTTCTTTGAACCCTGTTTTACCCAGTATTTGATCTGTGACAAAATTTCACTTTACTATGTCTAATTACTTGTTTTAATAAACTATCAGAGCAAAAAGACTTGCTGTGTTGTAAGGATACTAGAAGCATTTTAAAAAGAACCAGATTTATTGTTAATGGACTGTTGCTGGGTGAGCAGAATATTCCTTCAGTTATAAGGCCATATTGTGAAAGAAAATTCAGTATTGAATATATTTCAAGTAATTGTTAATGCTCTGTTCGTTTTTTACTTACGAACATGTGAGAAACAGAAAAATCATATAGAAATAAAACTAGAGCAATTCAGAAATGGTCATCACAACCTTCATTTACTAGCAAAAATGCATAGTCTGAGGATAATGTCACAGCAGTGTGATACTGGAAATCATCTCTATTTTAGGTAGTAAACAGATGGGAATAAAGTCAGTGGTTGTTAGGTGGTGCATTTAATTATTTATTAAACACTTCCCATGTGTCGCATTGGTAGCTTATCTTGAATACGTTTCTGAACATAAACAATAGAAAGAGTAAATTTTCCATGTCAAGGAGAGTGTGGTAAAGCTTAGAGTAAGCCTTTTATATTCAGCAGCTACTTTAATGAAGTGCTATAAACAATTTATATGACCGAGTTTTCAGGGAAAAAAGTTTCCTCCTTTCTATTTTCTCATTTTGCATAATGCTTTTCCTAAGGGAATGGTATGAAGGAGTGGGGGAATCAGTTTTATATCAGGCTGTAGAAACACTGACACATTCTTCTAGATCACTGAAGTTATCAAGCAGCAAGGGAAATGTGTATATAATTTGTCCATCAGAATTTGTCAAAATGTTATATGACAATTCATTGACCCACAACAATTCTAATTATATCTGGCACTAAAATTTTGTATCTGTCTTGCTAAGAGAACATCACCAAGTTAAATATCTAGAGGGAGAAAAATAGTGCAACATAAGTAAAGATATAGTTTAATCGATGAAAAAAAACCCTGTTTAGTCCTGTCATTAGTGCACAAGAAGAAATACTTACATGCTTCAGTCATTATTTGAATTTGCATTATCTGTGAGGAACTAAATTTTCCTTGTGGTTGATATGTGAAACTAAATGTATTGCCTGGACCTGTTTTATTCATGAGTACCAGACAAGGATCAAAGCATGAAATTAGAGATGGTAGCTTGCAGAAAGATATGAGAGCAAGGATATAATGCTTGCTATTCCCTATTGATGAGAAAAGCAGCTATAATACTCTGAAGCCTGTACTTTGTGTTTAAAATCTTCCTCCAACTTTTATATATATCCTAGAGCTCACAAATGTAGAGCTAATACATGAACTGGATGGGATTCACCTGAGGATATATAAAGAGCATGTTTATTTTACAAACTGTAAGGCTGAGGATTTGGCTAACAGGTATCTCATGAAGTTCAACAAAGAAAAGTGCAAAATTGTGTACCCAGGAAAGAATAAACCTGTGCACTGATATAGAGTGAAAAGCAGCTGGCTGAGTACCAGACCATCTGAAGTATGTAGACTGATTTTTAAGTAAAGCAGGACTCTGTGTGTTGCTATGCCAGAATAAAAGCTGTGTGTCTTCCTTATTAAGGGATGGCAGCATTTGGCTCATTAGTGAAACACTTTCCTACAGCCTTACCTGGGAATACTTCTCAACAGGTTCTAAATAACAGAATCTAATGAACAAAAGCAAAATAAGTTTAACTTTTTGTTTCACCCACTGTCATCATTAACACCAAAATGATGACACACTACATTATTGCAATGTATAATCCTATTAATATTTTTATTACTCCATGGTTTTAATATATTATTTGCTTAGGCATAAGAACTTGCTTATGATGAACAAAACACAGATACAAGGCCTCTAGAAGAAAGAAGAAAATAAATGGAGGATACTTCCAAGACTCAAAAGCTTTGCTTAGGGCTAAAATCCCACCCTGTTCATACGTACACACACCAGAGTAACCTAGATGATACAAAGTGAGAAAAAGAGCCTTTTTTTTTTTTTTCCACTTTTTTTTTTTCTTTCATAATTAAAGCACCTTTAAATCATTCTAATGTCAACAGACAAGTCTTTGAAACAGTGACTGATGTTATGTAAAAGAGACAATAATTTGTTGTAGTGTGACAGGTGAGCTAAGGATTCAGTTTTATTCTATACTCAAAATGTCTTTTGTATAGTGGATTGAAGTCAAACAATGTGAGCAAATGTGGCTTTTATGCATTAATAGTAAGATAGGTGAGGGAGTGAGGATACACAAACACATATGCATCCTTGGCATTTATAGAACATTTTATTCTCTTCATATCTAACACTTGCCATCACATCCCATTATGTCAAATCAGGTGCTGTAGTGCTACATGATGGATATAATCTAATGTGACAGGTTACAATGTAGCACATTATTTGGAAAATTGGGAAAAAAAAGGCAGTTGTTATGAAATTGGCTGTTACAGATATCTCAATTTTGTTTGTTGGGTGTTTTTTGCAGGTTTGTTGTTTTTTTTCTTCTCTGAGTGTATATTTCTTTTCATTGTTTTTTCATTGTTTTTAACTCATATAAAAAAAAACCCTTAGATGGCAGGTTTTATTTTAAAAAGCATAATTCACCTCTAAGGTAAGAGCTAGGTTTTTCTCCATATGCAGCAGATGTTTAAAAGGTGTAAAGAATTAGAGATGGGATCACTAAGCAGATATACCCTCTAATGAGTCAGCAAAAAGAAAACTTGTGCATGTTTAAATGATGTTGTTTTCTCCATTTTCCTCATAGAGAAAGTATGGGTAGGCCAGAAAATAAATAGGAAATAAAACCTATGTTCAGTTACTTTGAGTAGATAAAAACACAGCTCTTTCCTTTTACCTTGTCTGGTTTTCTGTCCCATTTTAGCATGTTAGAATCCACGAAATGTGCTGGCAACAGTTAGGAAGACCCTGATTACCCTCTGTTTTTTCTGGAGGACTATTCCTAAGAGTTAATACCATCTTCAACAACAACAGATAAAGCTTGTAAATAAATTTCACAGGGGTTGATCAAGCAATTCTGCTTGTACATTAGTGAAAACATGCATTTGGTGGTTTGTTTTTTTTTTTTTCTTTTTTTTCCTTTACTTTGTTAAGTTTCCTCTTCAGATAAGAGACAGGAAAGAAAACCTAAAAAGCCAGAAGTCTGTTACATCACAGTGATGCCTGCCTAATCAGGTTTTCAATCAGCCACAGCAACTCCGTCCCTAAAGTCTGATTCCACCTTAGAAATTTCACAGACACAAAGGGGACCAAGGAAAGACTTCAACCAATCAGAATTAAGAAATTATTCCAACAGCAAGAGCTATCTAATATATTTTTATATCTATGATGCTCTTCAACTATGGCAAGTTATTTCGAAACTGTAACAATGAGTCCTACCAAGAAAAAAAATAAAAGAAAGAAGAATAAGTATTAATATTATGTATATTATTAAAATATAACTTCAGCACATACCTTGATAGTTTGTTCCCAGACCATTTTTTTGGAATCTGGAATGGCTTCCACAATAGAACATTAGTCATGGGACTGACAGCAGCACTGAACTTAAGACAACTGAAATATCCATAAATGTGTCACTTTCAGCACAACAGACATAGTATGGAATACTCTGTCTTAGTAGATATATTGATAAAAGTATCTACAGCAAATCTAATTGCTGAACATTCAGAAGATCATGACATCATTTTCATTTGGAAAATCCCAGCTGCTTATGTTTGATATAGTAGAAGGTTTTGTAAGTTTTCCACTATGAAACTGAAAAAAATACCCAAAATCTGGATTATGTATACTCAAAATGTGTACACATAATACATTCACACATATATATGCATATATATGCATATAAATGGAATAGCCATCGATTTCAGTGATAGTAAAATGTGATAGGGTGTTATGTTAATAAAAACATTTGCCTGATTAATGCATGACTACACTTATTGTTGGACAGCTCAAAGTTAATAAAAAGAGTTACAAACTGTAGCTTTCCTGATTTTTGGAAGGACTTGTTTTAGTTTATTAACCCAGAAGTAGCTGTCATAATGGGTAATGGGTAATATTATGCATTTCTCCATAGACCTACTATTGTACCTATCATTATAAGTTCCTATACTTCTATTGTTTATATTTCCATACACCAAATGAAGTAAAGAATGGGCCCAGGGCAACAGATTTTCTCATTGTCTGAACAATCTTCAGAACACTAGCCTATATAAAAACTGTTCTTGTCCTATGATGTGATAAATACATATATATCTATGTATGTTAACATACACGACATTTATATTACAGCAACCTCTTAAATAAAAAAATGTAACCTCAGGTTTGAAGAGCATAATGTCAAAAATACTATCTCAAAATCTGCACAATGAATACTTGAAATTTCTTAAGGAAATTAGTAATTACTGATATATAGAATAAAGAACCATTATGTAAAGCAGTGCAGCTGAAAGCGATATAAATTTTCAAGTACTCTGAAAGAGACTTCTTCCTCCACATAGCAGTTTTATCTCAAAGCACGCCCTCCTTTGGACTGGAAACTTATTTTATTAATTATTATATCTAAGATTATTGCCAAAAATGTAAACAGCCAACTGTTTATGCTTCTTAAGAAAATGTTTCCTAAATTTCCAGGTTAGTATCCATTCAAGCATCACAGTAGGGAAAGTGTATTATTACAACCATGAATCTTAGGTGGCATTTTGCAAAGGTTCATCCATTATTATCTTCCATTAGCAGCCAAATAATCCAGTATGATTAGCTGTTCATGTCCCCTCTGGAATTATTTAAAATTCAGTCTTCTGGTATTATCTAAAGCTATTCTAAGTTGGATAGGAAAAAACCATTAAATCTGAAATGGGACAAAAAAAAAAAAATAAAAATATGGTACCAGGACCTATTTAGAGCTTATTGATTTTTCAGTTTGTTATTTCTTATAAGTTTCATAAATGACATATCCCTAAAGCTGCTTTTCTTCAAAGAAACACCCAAAATTTAAGGGTCCACAAGCCATCTGTATCTCATTTTATCAGGGCTTTTTATGAGGCTTGTGCATATACTTTATCAGAGAAGCAAAGCTGAGTGTTCTGAATACAATTCTTTCAATGTCCTACAAATTCAAAGCCTCTCAAAGGTAAAAAAAACCAAAAAATAAAATTACAAAATGGAATTTTTAATTTTCCCGTAACAAAGTACCACTTCAATAAAACCTTTATAAATGAAACCTTTATAATAATAATGGTTCTATATTTAAAAAACCTAAACACTGTAGCTTATTCCTTTAGTAAAGGTAGGTAAATCTCGTAGAAACAAATAAGGAAGAGTTATACCTGAGCACCAGACTGACATTTCATAGCAGAATAATTTTTCTTTATATTTTAGGTCATTCCCAAGCTCACTGGAAAGATGTCAAATAATGTAGCAGCATGAATGTTTATATCTCTGTGAAAGCCACTGACTACTGACTAACACCCCTGCATTTTCTATTACACGATGTCTAATTAAGCCCCATGACGCCACTCTCAAATCTGACAAAGCAGAGATAATTCTTGACATTTTCAAAAACTTGGCTTATGTTCCCCTTCCTTTTACAGTGACACAAGCTGGGGCTTCAAACTGATAATGACATTGCAGCAAGTTTCTGGTTTTTAGTCTTTTTCACACAGTAGTTTACTTAGAAGGAAGGGAATCACACAGGCCTTTATTTGCGTTTGCAATCTTCAAGCACAGAATAACAGCAGCCAAAAGACCAAATTTTGCCCTTACTTGCCTCTGTTCAACTACCACTAAAATGAATGGAAATTATGTCTTATGCTACCCAGGGAGTGATTGGATACATAGCACATAGAGAGAAGCTCCACAGCACATATGAGGTGATAGGTCACATCACTTCAATTGTCCCCATCTTCTTTCAGCACTAGACAAACATAACAGACAAACATAAAATAGTAAAATAGTAATACTCCATGTCCTGGTGCTGTCCCTGTCACTGCCGCTCATCCAATCCAGCCATAATGCAGAACTTTCTCTACCACATGTGGTGCCTCATATCTGCCTTTCTTGGGCAGCAGCAGGAGGCAGACCAGAAATATTTGGAGGTTGTCTTTAATTTAAGACTCAGCTCTTTGACATGAAACCTCAGCTTTTCAGATAGAAAAATAAGGACAACAGTGAAGAAAAAGATCCCACATATGCTTCTGAAATTATGAAAATTAACAGAGAGGAATATACTTTAATTTTATTTTTTAATTTAAAAAAAAAAAAGTTTTTGCATTAATTCCCCCTTCCCTATCCTGGTAATATCACCATGTTCCCATGGTTTTTTTTCTATGCTTGTTGTGGCACTAGCCATAGACTACATGATATCAGTTTCCCCATTAAAAGAAACAATAAGAAGAACTGGTAATGACTTACACATTTTTTCCACAAATGCACAAATGTCTTACAAATGATTAAGGGCTGGCTTATAGATCCTAGGGGTAAAAACAATAAAATTAAACTAGAATCACAGAAACCTTTAGAAATCTCATTAGTATATCGTTTAAGAGGGCACAATTTGCTATTTCATTTCTCAGTCAAAAGGACTTAATCTCCTGGAGTTAAGACTAATGCAAAAATCATTAATATTTTCAGTAGTAAACTCCTGAGACCTGTGCACCAATAGCAAAATGCCTTGCTTTTCCACAATTTTCTTTTAGATATTGCTTTAATACAGTTTTACAAGAAACATCATTTGTTCAGGTTTGTCCCAATTCACCCTGCACACACCGACAACAAAGCTAATTATTTTCAACCCCAACTGTTACCCAACTATATCTTTTGAAGGCAGAGTCCAAATTGGTGGAAAATTACACCTCACATTGGATTTCATGCTTATCACAATTTTTCACTATCTTTCTACCAATTTGATTAAATCATTTCACATCTTTCAGAAGTCATAAGAAAGAAAAAAAAAATCCCCAGAGAAAGATTTAATGTGTATAAGGAATATCCCCATTACAAATGGGGACTCAATCATTTGAGAAGTTAAGCTAAAAAGCACACAGCAATCCAGTTTACTCTTGAGAAACAACAGAGTTTCACAGGACATAATCTCTCTTCCAACACAGCCTTAACAAACTAGAAGACAAAGCTATTTGTAATCTGCAGCATTAAGGTTCTACTGGAACCGGATGTTGGGCAGTGATGAAGTAAAAAAAGGCTCCTGATCAAACTGGTTAACATTTCAACCAGAAAAATCAGATTGAGGACAAACAAGAATAGAGAAAAAAAATAAGATTTGCAAGGTCAAGGTGGATTTTAGTAGCAAATTCAAAACACTCTACCGGTACAACTCTAAAATTTACATTTCAGCTCCTTAGTGAGGAGGCTACATTGTTCCAAATCACCAAACTCAATCATTGAAAAGACAAATTTCTCTTCTCACATAGAAGTGTCAAAGAACTATCACTAAAATCAAAGACAATTGGGAAAAGGAATGCAGAAAACTAGGAATTTGAAGAAACATTACTGACATACAAAGACATAAAGTGATTAAAAAAAAAAAAATCCACTTTTTCTAGTTTTATTTTTCTGTTTTTAAATGAAATATTAAGCCTTGAAAAATTCTCTGATCAGCTGTAATAAATACTGTTCATGGGGATTCCATTTCGTTATGGTATTTTTATTACTGTTAAGAAGCTGGGTTTGGGAAGCTCACTTTACAAGAAGGAAAAGTATAAAGAAGCTTCTCAGGAAAATACAATAAATTCCTTTATTTCATGTAAATCAATAAGATGCAGTGGCCTGAGTGAAGGTACTGAAGACTGATGGGTTATAAAGAACATTGTGCCCATAGGATAAAGTAAAGATCTCTTTGAACCTTTTAACATGTTTCTGCACCACCAGGTGCCTCATGGCTGCCCTGTCTATTGATTTCTGTTAAATGTAGCTCTTCAGGCACACTCAGGTAACCTGCAAGTTTTGCAGGGAAACTCAAAACTGCATCAAAAAGACCTGTAACTTACTGTGCAGTTTCTACAGTTTAACAAGGTGCTGTGGGGAATTTAAATTGCCTGAATCTGTTAGATACCATCATAATGAAATGATACAACTTTAGCCTTTCCTGGGTATGGTGAAGAGACATCCTCTAGATTTTTCTGGTTGCAGAACACTTCTTGGTCCAAAAAGGATGGAAAGGTTATTTTCAAAGTCTCCTCTTCTTTTAGGTTGGGTACCTAGCCCTTTCACATTTAAATGGTCAAAGACTTTTCCATAAGACACATACACTGACATGACACTGATTTATATCCTTTTGTAAGGACATTGTGTGTGCCCTTGCTATCAATTAAGTTTTAGGCAGTATAATATCCTAATAATAATTTTGACCACAACAGGCATATATATTTGCATGAATTTGTAGACTATGTTAAATTCTCTGCTGTAATGCAAAATAAATTACTGTTCTTCATATTACTCCAAATATACAACAAGAACCTATTCACTAAGGAATACATACACATGATATGTTGTATAAACACACTAATATGGTGGTTTCTTCTTGCACCAAAGATAGTAAAAAGGGTTCTGTCTGTGCTCTCCAACATCAAGACTGAAGACTGCAGTTTTCTCAAGTTTTACAGTACTATTTCATGACAATATGTGAATCCAGGATTGCTGCATTTCTATTTATGTGTTTTTCAGATCAAATAACTGGTAGAGAACTTAACATTTTACTTGAAATAAATTCAAATGAACTGCATTATTGAGTCTTAGTCTTGAGTAACTCTTAACAATTACTAGCTCGATTTGACAGCTTGTCTCTTCTTAGGTAAAGCTGGATGACAGTCATTCATAAAAGCATTTGATTAGTTTATCATTACTTGTGTCTTTATTTAGTAGATGTTTTCAAAGTACTTTTTCTCAGTACCCAGTGCAATTTGTCAGCATATAGTGCAAAGTACTGTTCAAGTTACTTGCAAGTTCTTTCAGCATTTTACAGAAGTTTACTTCATCACCAAACAGAATTTTAGATAATCTGTAAAATACAATATTTGGGTTATTTTAAAAATAGAGTGAAATCTTGGAATACCTAGAAAATTAAATAGTAATAAATGAATATTAAGTAGCAGAGTTGAAGAGAGGGGGCAGGAGAAAATAGAAGTAAAACTTTAATTTCAAAATATGTCCCAGTGGACTGTGAATGTCCAGCATTCATAGCATTTGCTGTGTCATGTTCTACTGTAAAACTAAATAACACCACCATGGTAAAGTTTTTTAGTGTGTTAACAGGTAAAAGTGTGTTTGTAAAAAGAAACATTAAACTGTCAATAGTAATAGCTTCAGGATAAGCACTGCCTAACCTGTCAAATCAGAAACCACAGTATTATTTTGGATTATTTTGCAAATAAGTTTTACCCTATTATATAGTAACATAAAATTCAAGTGGAGCCCCACAAAACACTTGGCTTTCTGTGTTTGTGACATTGTCTGTTTTATGATGGACAGGTGATGTTTCATTTTCTCACTTACGGAAGGATAACTTGGAATAACTGAATTCAAGATAATACAGCTTTTTAGTGTATATTGGCTACTTCAAATTATTACCCTATATTGGGCAAGTGGACTAGTTAATGTAGGTAGTCTGCTAGTATGCTTCTATAGTCAGAAGACTCCAACATATCTAGAAAGAAGGAATTATATTATTTAGCTATTTTTCTGATGTACGGAATTATGCAATAAAATTAATTTGTCCAGAAAAGTGGTTTTTCTACCCTGTATCTCCTAAATATTATGTTTACAAGTTTTAATCTAAAGGGGAATCCAACAATGTTAAACAAAAATGTGAATTATGAGAGATCTAATTTATTTCCTTACAGCAAAATTAAGATTTTTTTGTTAACACAATTAATATACAATAGGAATGCAAATTTATACCAAGGAAAAAAAGGATACTATTTGTACTAATAGCACCAAAGTATATATATGGACACTAATAGCATGGGTGCACATTCTAATACTAAGATTATATCTACTTGTAAAATGCCTAGACATTTCACCACATTTTCCTAATTCCAACCACTTCATGCAGACTGGGTGACACACTGCACTGAAGGAGAAACAGTGGAAGAAAAATGCAGAGTTCCACTACAGCATTTCTTGCTCAACTTCTGCCAGAAAAGTCCATTTTAGAAGTTGGTTGTGCAAAGTCCTGGAAACAGTTCACGGAGGATGGAACAATTGGACTACTTGGAGATTACAATGCCTTAGTACCAGAGAATTTGAATTTAAAAAAAAACAAAACAAAACACTACACTTTTAAAAGAAATTAAAATTAAATAAGAAATTATTCTTTTAGCAGTTGAATTTTCTAAACTACATTAATCCAAGTGTAGAAGCCACAGGAAATGGAATTCTCCTTTAGGACCTCTCTATGCAGTGCTACCCTCAGGCCCATTTCCCCATCCACTCCGCAAGCATCTCTTGAGTCAGGCCTAGGAGTAAGACAAAATCCAACCACACCATTCTTAGTCACTGCTTACTGTCTAAATAAGCCCATAAAGCAATTAGCAGTGCTTGACATTTTTGCTGAACTACATTCGTTTTTGTTGAAAAAATCAGAAACTGCCATGGTATTTTCAGTTCGATACACAGAAAAAATGGATTAGCATCAATCTAAGTGAAAAGAGATTTAAGTTAATGATATGCAACTTCTGTTCTAATTTTAAACCAAATTTCCTTGAGCTACTTCTATATTTAGGATATTTTTAAAATACTTTCTTGGCAAGCAATTTGCTTAAAATATAAGTGACAAATATGAGTAGATTACCCGGGATATAATTTATGTGAAGTCCAGAGTATTCTTGGCTCATTCTGAGAATACAGGAGCTGAGAATATAAAATAGCTGCACAACGAAAGAAAAAAACATGTAGTTTCTAGTCCCTTGCTGTCACTTTGTTACCATATAGAGTGTAGCTGCAGAAAAGATATGGCTTTAAGATCCAATTCTTTAATGATTTCTTTCTTAATGAAATAGCTCTCAAGGTTTGTTTGAGGAGAAAGACAGCAGCCTCTGCATCTGGGTAATTCCCCTTCACCCTAGCCCCCATTTAACTAATTAAATGTTCTTTAGAATTTGAAATCACTAACTATAACAAAGCTCCTGAGAATCATAAGCAAAGTCAGGAGGACATCGCAAACACAGGAATGGTTAGTATAGGACAGTCCAGGGAGTACATGATGCTTCTAGTATCATTTTGTACTGTACTTTAGGGCTTTAATAACCATTCCAGCAATGTTGCACCAACTGCTAATCAATACCAATTATTTTTCTCACCATAGAAATGAGGTTTAGTTAACCCCTTGAGTACCTTATCCTGAAATAAATAGAGGACATATATTTACATGAATGAAGAAAACAGTCCATCCACCACAAGGACATTATTACTGTACCAAAAGCTCTTCCACAACCAAATGACATATAGTCATTAAAAATATTACCCTGGTCTATCAGTTAAGGCCACATTTCAAAATTTTTCATCTAAATAAAAAAAACCCCAAACACTGTATGCTGCTATCACACTTACAATGAAAGAAGTGAGAAAGTCTCCTACCCTTGGGTGTCTTGCACTGCTTTAGTCTCAAGGGTCTTCCCATCAAATGAATAAACAAAAATTCCTAATGAAACTCAAAAAACAGTCTGCTTTATCTTATTAATTACTTTTTAAAACTGCATTCAGCTCAAATATGAATTAAAACAGGTACAGGAATAGGTTTTTTTTCCAAGTTATGTCATTAAAAACGCTTTCATATTTTGTGCAGATCAGGAGAGAATTATATGATTTCATTACCAAAACTGGGGAAAAAAATCTCACACTCCAAAACAACTTTTTGTGCATCATTCCCTTGTACATTCACATACTTTAATGATAACACTCAAAATTTCAGTAAATTTTTTTTTTTGGTCAAGTGTCATAGTCATACTAGATGTAAATTTCTGACCAAAAATCCAAGTAGATTATTATTTCATATATATATATATATATACATATATATATATATATACACCTATATATATATAAGGTCTTAAATATAACTGTTCAAGTAATTTCCAAGTAAATAATATTAAAAACAAAAAGAAAGAAAAAAGTATTGGAAAATAAAAGTATTAAGAAAATACCTAATTGATAGCCTTATTCATGTTCTACATTCTTGCCCTCTTTGTGGTAATAAAAATCTACTCTCTCCTGAAGAAAATACATTACTGTTTTATGTCTGTCCACCTATCTATCTGTCTATAAGTATGCATGGAATGTTTAACTCTTATAAACCAGTAGAGTTTTCTATATATTCAGTACAATATACCATCAAACAGGATGGTATTAGAATATAAATTAGTTTAACATGGAAAAAATATGTATGTTTAATATGTATTAATTTAATATGGAAGAAAAAAGTAAGGAATGTTCAAGATCAAAACAGAGAGGAGCTGCTCCTACAACACTTCAGAAAGATGGCAATTCTAATAGGACTGACAAATAGAGAAAATGTAACCACTGGTGTTGAACACTCCTCTGTGAAGGATTTTTCAATAGATATAAGTAATTGCCTTCACATTGCTCTGTTTAAGATACCTAAGCAAATACACTGTTTAAGTGCTCATTTTAGAGAGTGAAGCTGTCTATAACCACACAGGACTTTGTAATTACTCAGAAAATAATGCAGTATTTCTTCACTTTCTCTACACCATAAAAAATATCTGAAACCATTTTTTCAACCCAGTGTAATCAACAGCAAAGGAATAGAGGATCTTACAAGCCATTGCTATCTGGAGCTGCCACAGTTGCCTACATAAGCTTGAAACTCTGTTTTCATCAATCTTTTCTGGCTTACATAAGAAATTGGCCCACATTATTACTATTGCTTGCCTTATTCTCTGACTCATTGGAGCCAGTAAGCTGTTGCAATGAAGTATATTTTGAAGCCATCTAAAACTATTGCATGTGTTCTAGAAAAGGTTTTTCTAAGGAACATGAATTTTTTATGGTGACAGGAATATGATTTGTATTGGCTTGACAGGAATGCTGTGTCAAAAAAAAAAAAAAAAAATTAGAGACTGATGACAAAGGGGAAGGGAATCTTGCTAGAACTTTTCAAGAAAATTTTATATGGATTTCTTTTCTTAATGTTTAAAGTTTTCCACTGCTTTTTCTAGATAGTACTACAAGACAGAACAAACGACTCAGAATTTTAATGGCTTTTTGAAACACTGAAAATAATACTACTAGCAATCAGAATATGAAACTTCCTTTATTATTTATTCAATCCACTGCAACCAGATACAGCAACATAACATCTTAATAGGATAAAGCAGATTTCCTTTCATCATTATAGATGTCAATTGTTTTATTAAAATACAATCTTACTTCTGATACCATAAGAAAAAAAAAAAAAAAGATGCTATATATTTTAAAACATAACAATATAATGTGTTCCTGCATTTGGGAATACAGATATACTTACAGCTCTTAAAAATACAATCAATTTGCCTGTAATCATTCTTTTGACTCTAATAGTAAAAGAGGTCACCACCTGAAGTTTCCTTTCATCACATAAAGCCTTTCTTCCTTTTTTCCAGTTGTTAGGATGACCCACCGTTGTAACATTTTTCACTGTACAATGCAGTTCAACTATTAAGTTGATACTATTATCCACTGTAGTATGAATACTTCCTGGTTTTAACCACTAACATGAAAATACTGGTGGATATTTAGAATAGGAATTTTGTGCCTATCTGCATTTATTATTTTTTAATTTAAAAACATACTGACAATTGCTGAATACTAAGGGGAGAAAGAAAACGAGGATTATTTTTCATAGAAAAAGTTCTTCTTCTAACAGAACTTTAGGCTGACAGATAAGTACAGGCAACTCAGTGAAAGCCCTTGCCAAATCTAATAATTGCTCTGTTCATCATATTGCTACACGTCTATATGTATCAGAAGCTAAGAGGCTCACAGGGCATAAAAAAAACATAAAAACCTAGTAGAATTTTACAGTAGGAAAATTAGTGTTTCGAATATGCACATAGCTTTTAAAAATCTTTTACATAATATCTAAAAGCTCAGTACTTTTTCTGAACTGAAGACCAAAAGTGCTCTGGAATAAATTAAGACTTTTTTTAGGTGGCTTACTGAATTAATCTCACCGTATTACTCTCAACATCTTTTGTAAACTGAAGTTGCTAAAATGGCTTGATGGCATACCACAGGGAATGGGAGAAAATCCCAGTGAGACAGAAGCTTCCATCTGGATTTAATTAGAGCAGTCATTTTCTTATGATTTACTCTATCATTTTAAATCATGAAAGTCATTAGATGTATTATTACATAATGATAACTCTCCAAGATGATACAAAAATTTGGTTTTACTCAAGCGTTTATTCTGTTGTTGTAGGGCCTAATATTTCATAAGTTAATTAACAACAAGTTAGTCACTAATGGTTTTCTGCCTTGGATCTGTCAGAAATTTCACAAATTTTGAGTCAATCACTGATCTAAATGCTAACATTTATTAAAATGACCATAATTTTATAGTTTTCAATATAAAAATCAAATATGACAACCACCAAGAAAAATGGGGATATGTATATAAAGAAATATTATCACTTTTAATTAGTTATTACAAAAAATTAAATCTTTAGAATTAGAATAACATCTCAAATTTGAGAATATTTATTAGAATTTCAAAACCATGGTTCTACTCTGATAAAAAAGGCATCAGACAGGAAGGGTGAGGTTTTTATTTGTTTGATTGTTTGTTTATTTTAGTTGTGACTTAAAGAAAAATTAAGGAACTGAATCTTTCATCCCTATTACCCTATTACATCAGATTTCTTAGAGAAAAACAGTTTTATATAATCTGTACATTTGGTCTTGATGCTAGACCACCATGTCCACATGAAAAGCTAACTAGGACTGAACTGCTCAACTACCTTCAAATTCATGAAGCTTGGATGCAAAAAAAATGAGATATTCTCTCAAGAGACACTTTCTTTGCAAAGCAGAAATAACTGTTTCAATTTCATATTTGTAAACCTTTCAGCACTCTAGATCGGTCACTTCACTTTTCAGAGCTTGCACAGAAATGTCCAGTACTGAATCACCTTGTTTTCTTCCCGTTCTCCCTGCTTGTTCTCCCACTCCTGTTAAAAAACAAACAAAACCAACCAAAGGAAAAAAAAACCCAAAAAAACCAACAAAGCCCAAACACAAACAAACAAAACCCAAACAAACAACAACAAAAAACCCCAAACCAACCAACCAAACAACAAGCACAACAAAAAAGCAAGCCCAAAAAACCCCAAACACAAAGACTTAAAGGAATGGACCAGCAGTTTAAATTTGCTCTTAAAATGAGAGACTTAAGACAGACTAAGTTCTCTATGAGAAGACGGCATTTTGACCACAGGTTACAGTATTTATGAGGAGAGAGGATTTCTGAAAGAATTCAGGCTGTACTTAAAAGAAGTTGTGGGCTGGCAGCAGAGATGATACTGTTGAAATTTATAAATTTAACATACGGCACCTCCTGGAGAAGCATAAGCCTATTTCAGGGTTGCAAAGCAACAAGTCTCTTTCTCTCTTTCACACAGAGTTAAATATTAGGGTAAGGGTAACCTATGGAGAAACCAATTTATAAACAAAGCTATCTTTACAGTCTACTGTTGAAGAATTTTCTAATTTCACTGAAGTACTTAGGAAGGAATATTTGTATTCTAATATAGGAAGGGGAGAAATAAATGCTGTTTGTGAGGGGTGAATTGAGTGCTTAATGCTTGTTTCAGTTTACAGGTCGATTTTAATTTTGTGTTAGCGATTACAGAGAAATCTGTCAATAAGACAATGGTACAGAAAGCATCTGAAGGCAGTAGAAAAGCAACTGTTATTATCTAATGTAAAAGTTCCCATGTAAACTATAATACTGAAAACAAAAAAACTTGTATGTTGTTCAAAAATATAATCTAGTTTTCAGGGGCATCAAATCTCTGGATGGAACCAACAAAAATAGCAACCAGCAAAACCAACAGCACCAACAAATGTACTTTCATTTACTAAAACTTTATAATACTTTGCATAAACTTCATAATACTTTGCATCTTACTCTAAAATCAGGTTCATAGAATCATAGAATCATAGAATCCTAGGGGTTGGAAGGGACCTCGAAAGATCATCTAGTCCAACCCCCCCTGCCAGAGCAGGGCCCCCTAGAGTACATCGCCTAGGAACGTGTCCAGGCGGGTTTTGAATGTCTCCAGTGAAGGAGACTCCACAACCCCCCTGGGCAGCCTGTTCCAGGGCTCTGTCACCCTTACAGTAAAAAAATTCTTTCTGATATTCAACTTGAACCTCCTATGCTCCAACTTACACCCATTACCCCTTGTCCTATCACTGGTCACCACAGAGAAAAGCCTAACTCCATCTCCCTGACACTCACCCCTTACATATTTGAAAACATTGATGAGGTCACCCCTCAGTCTCCTTTTCTCCAAACTAAAGAGACCCAGCTCCCTCAGCCTTTCCTCATAAGGGAGATGCTCCACTCCCTTAATCATCTTAGTAGCTCTGCGCTGGACTCTTTCAAGCACTTCCCTGTCCTTCTTGAACTGAGGGGCCCAGAACTGGACACAATACTCCAGGTGCGGCCTCACCAATGCAGAATAGAGGGGGAGGAGAACCTCTCTTGACCTACTAACCACACCCTTTCTAATGCACCCCAGGATGCCATTGGCCTTCTTGGCCACAAGGGCACATTGCTGGCTCATGGTCATCCTCTTGTCTACCAGGACCCCCAGGTCTCTTTCACCTACACTGCTCTCCAGCAGGTCAGCCCCCAACCTATACTGGGACATCGTGTTGTTCTTCCCCAAATGCAAAACTCTACACTTCCCCTTGTTGAATTTCATCTTGTTCCTCCCTGCCCAACTCTCCAGCCTGTCTAAGTCTCTCTGAATGGCAGCACAGCCTTCTGGTGTGTCAGCCGCTCCTCCCAGCTTAGTGTCATCAGCAAACTTGCTGAGGGTACATTCTATACCCTCATCCAAGTCGTTGATGAATATATTGAACAACACCGGTCCCAGTACCGACCCCTGAGGGACTCCACTGGTCACGCCCCTCCAACCAGATTCTGCCCCATTGACTACAACTCTCTGACTCCTTCCTTTCAACCAGTTCCTGACCCACCTCACTACCTGATCACCAAACCCATACTTGATCAACTTATCTACAAGGATGCTGTGAGAGACGGTGTCAAATGCTTTACTGAAATCAAGATAAACCACATCTACCGCTCTTCCATCATCTATCCACCTAGTAATTTCCTCATAGAAGGCTATGAGGTTAGTCAAACATGATTTACCCTTGATAAAACCATGCTGACTGCTCTTGATGACCCCCATGTCCTTGATATGCCTGGAGATAGTGACAAGAACAAGTTGTTCCATCACCTTTCCAGGGATGGAGGTGAGGCTGACCGGTCTATAGTTACCCGGGTCCTCCTTCTTGTCCTTCTTGTAGACTGGAGTGACATTTGCTATCCTCCAGTCCTCAGGCACCTCTCCTGTTACCCAGGTTAACTGAGCCAGCTATCATATGGCATTTCCATTACATGCACACTGACAGGGACTGCTACTTGGCAGGTTTTTCTCTTTGTGCCTCTTTTGCAGGGTTTTGAGGGGGGACACTTAGGAGCACAGAGTGAAACCTCTCATCATCCCTAAGCATGCTGTCACTGACAAACCCTTTCTGTGCCCCCAGCAAGAGGACAGGAGTAGTAATGTTCTCTTTTAAGTCCCTGTTAGTAATTGCTTCCAAATAAATTAACTGCAGAGCACATTACTAGATTTCTTAAACAAAGTAGGCATTTAATATCTATTGGTGCCCCAAGACAGGAGCAGTACAAAAAGAAAAAAAAATGAGATTAAATCAGAGCTTATTAAGATTTATTTTACCACTTATGCATAAATCTATTGCATTTTTACCATACTTTAAGAACAGAAAGATCTAAACTACTATTTGAGTACACTGACATATTAATCATGAAACACTTAAAAACTCGGTAACTGAATAAAAATGCATTTTAGTTGCCGTTACATTACCTATTACATTATTTTAGAGAGAATACAGTAGAAGGACTGAATGAAAACACAAAATGTTTATTTTTGGAGAGGTGATACTGCTGGGGATGACTAGGAAGACGATGTAAAAATCTTGAGGCTGAAAGCACTAAGAGGATGATGAGAGTATAAGCAGTGAACAATTCACAGAGCACTAGTCACACAAGAAAAGTCTAGTAAAAATTTAGGAAAATTCTAGTAAAAAAAAAATTCTAGTAAAAAATTAGGAATTTTAAAATAATCCATGATGAAATATAAGCTTTCAAGAACACTTTCTAAACCTATATTTAAAAACAGAACTGCATTGAAATACGTAATTTCTACAAGTTTAAATCACAAGAAAGGAATTGTGTATAAAAAATTTTAAGTGCATATCCATATTGTGATCACACTTATTTGAACATACATACTTACTCCCTCTTTTAAAAGACAAAAAATGGCATATGAAAATTCTGTTTAATTAACATTTTCTTCCCAGATTTTGAAAATTTCTCTTGTATTGTCTTCAAAAATAATACAGATTTCCCTGAAATATGATTCCTTTCAGATACCTGGTTTCAGATTTTTTTATTATTCACATTTTATTTCAAGTCGTTGCCAAGATGCAGTCATTTTATTTAAAAACTGTAAGAACAATTGAACAGATCTGATGACAGAGAATGAATCTTAATTCTAATTGTTTATTTTTCTCCAAATATCCTTGATGTAGCTTTTTCTTTATATTAGAATATGTAATCTCTTTCAAAAAGCAATGGAAGTAGGGACCTTTAAGAGAATGTATGAGGGATAAGCATACACACAACATTTTTAAAGAACTTGGAAAGGAGGTAGAGTACATTTTATTAAAGTTGACTTACAATTTTTATCTGAGGATTTAGCATCATACTACCTAGTAAGGTTCACAGCTACCAAGTAACTGAACTACATGTTTTGATATGCTGCACAAATAAAGCTACCAAGGCAACCAAACACAATATGGTGTTTACTGTACTTTGACTATTAAACTTAAGCATTTACTTAAAAAAAAATCACATTTACTAACCTATTGTGAGATCTGTATTTTAAAAATAATATTTTCCTTGCTGTTTCTTTGACCGTCCAAATCATTCTGGCTTCAGTGCATATATAATTATATTTGCATAAATGAAAACTAGTATGTTGAATGCACAGTGAAAAATGAAACAACTTAAATACAATATGAGATTAAAAAAATAAGAGCTTATGGAACATCAATAAATAGAAAGCATTCAAGCAAAGTGCACAGTAATATCCAGTTAAACTGAATGGTTTGCATAATTCTCCTAACAGTAAAAAGCCACCAGGAAAAACTTTGGTCTTGGTTCTAATATTTTACTAGTAAATAAAACCAGTCTAGTCCATAAATAAAAGCAATTACCTGAAAGGCATTATTCATACAATTTTTGAGCCTTTACAGAGATGTATTCTATTAAATAGAATGTAGTGCCAATGCTTTTTCAACACTATTACTTAATGAAAGTTTCAGTTAACTCTTCAGCATCAGTGGCAGCAGGCCTGAAATTGTCCTCTACTTCTTTCAGTATCACAGGAATTTGTAAGGTCATAAAAACTGTGAAACATGCAGGTAAATAAAAAACGGAAATGCAAACCATGAACATCTGAATTTATGGAGCTGGCAGGTGATGGTTTGCTTGTATTTAATGAAGGTTGATATAAACAGAGCTGGTTACAGCTGACATGATTCCTTTTACAGTCTTCTCCCTCTGGTAGACTTTCCTTGAGCATAATGTGCTAACCAGCTGTTCAATAGCTGAAGTTGTTACTTATCAAACTGCCTGAAGACAGCCACTCATGAGTAATGCCAGTGACACAAATATGCACTAACTTATTTGAAGGTAATTTTAATGACAAACAGTCTTGATTTTTGAAATGTATAATTGAAGCTTGTCATTGGTGTTCAAATTAGGCAGTGGGTAATAGTGGGAATTTTCCTCCAATCAGAATCTCTTGGATTCCTCAGCATTAAAAACAGTGGTTCACTTGTAAGAGACTGGAGAAGGGAACACAGTCCTACTGATGATCACACCTGAGCCATGAGTCTCCCCATATGGGTTTAAATGAACCTATAGTAATTACACTGATGGATATTGCATAGAAGAAAGTGTCTATGTAGTTGCTTTTCTCTACTAAGTTCACTGGTTTCTAAGCAGACCGGTTTAATAGAAGACCCACAGATTCATGTAATCTATCAAAGTACAGTAACAAGAACCCTGAACAACTTCACTAAGTATAATCCTTTTAAACTGTAACTTCTCTTTGCTGGGATTAAAGAGCTCCAGCTGACAAACTAGAGGTGAGGATGAATGGCTGATACAGCAATAAGCATTGAGAAAGAATTAACACTTTCCATGTTGTTTGAGAAGCTGCTAAAATACATTAATAGAAGAGGTGTTATGTGAGGGAAATCGCACTGCTACTGACAATCCATACCAATGTTAAGCCATCATAAAACTGTTTTTAAAAAATCAATTACAATCTGTAAAAGAAAATGCTTCAATGTGACAAAAATGTCATCTGTAGAGTTATTTATCCTGTCTGCCTGGAAAGATATTTCCAACAGCTGGTAAGGAAATATAAACAATGAGTGTGTAAAAAATATGCCATCGCTTTCTAAATTTATTAGTGTTCATCAAAATTAAAGTTCCAATTCTTTTGTGTTAGTTAGGGCACCTGAAAAAAGATTTCTTATTTCAGATTGTTGAACTGATATACACAGTTCAGTCTCAGTCCCTATGGGTCATTATATAAAAAACTACTAATAGAAAAATCCCTTTTACCAGTCTGGGCTGTTTCTACTCCATTCTGCATGGTTAAAACCACACTAAAACTGAGAAGTAATCTGTTTTGTTTTGGAATCATAATTACATATTGACAAGTTAAGCTGTGAAACCTAAATCTAGGGGATTTGGGCTATTATGTGAGCATTCTCATGGGGCAAACCTAAAGGGACATCAATTATTTTGCCACGACCTAACTCCTTTTCAATTTTCCTTTCTTGAGTGGCACTAAATACATGGAGAAAAGGAGCTATAGAAATAAAGAATGCACAGCAATTGTAGCATGGGTGTCAGAAACAGTTACCAAATATAATTAAAATAAATAGATTTGCTTTATGAGTGAAATGTTCAATGAAAAGAATTATTACTACAAAATATCCCCTCTCCCTCCTTAATTATTTTTCCTTTTTGAAAGCTTTTCCCAACTTAAATAGTTTTAATTATGTTTCTAAATCCAAAAAAAAAAAAAAAATCAAACTTAAAGAACAATCTAATTTACTGAACAAATACTACTGCTAGATTCCGTGTTTTCAAATCATTAACTAGATGATAAAATGGAGTTTATGAATAATATATACTATACAGAGAAATAATTCAAAGATATTTTTCCTTATATAAGATGGTAAAATTGAAATTTAGTTTACATTTCAAAATATATTGCACACACTCAGGAATAACTGAATTATTTCATCTTCATATACTGTAAAACCATGCCACAGGAGGCAATTTTTAGATTTAAAGCGATGCATATCCCAAACACACTCATACTCCATTTACACTTTATTCATATTTTTAATTTCCTTCCAAGTACATGTCTATATATAAGTAATAAATACCAGCTATGTAGTATCTAGTATTTACACGCCTAAAACAACCAAACAACAAAAAACAATAACAAAAAACCCCCAAAACAAACAAAGAAAAACGCAAAGACAAACCCCAAACAAACCTAATCTTTGACTTATTTTTCAAAATGAAAAATCAAAGAAAAATATCAAATACAACAGATTCAAAAAATGGAAAGAAAATAGAAAATACACACCTACCAAAGTGTTCACAAAGTGGAACAAAAATGTTTAACTTTCTGAGAAAAATAGAACTTCAGTAGAAACTTAGTCACATAAAGAACATGAGGAAGCGCTGAAGCGATTTTGTAAATTTACATTTAATGAGATGAATAACATTAAAGCACATATTTATGTATGCTTGCACCAGTTGTTCTACAATATTTATCTTCTGTAACTAAATCTCACTAAGAAACAAACACTTTAGGCACTCTTGGGACTGGTTTTACTGAACTCCTATTATATTATATATAAACATAAAGGTATATTGCCCATACTATGGAAATTCATTGCAGCTACTTTTTTTAAGGTTAACTTTAATTCTTGCTTAAAGGTTAGGGTTTGCCTATATGGGAATATAACATTCCTGTGTACATGTTTCACTGCCTTGTGATCCCTACTCCCTATCAATGGAACGTATGAGGTGTGGCATATCTCATGTATGCATTTTGATTACTTTTAAAGCTCCATAGCAACCAAAACAGAAGCAGCCAGTTCTAGCAACAGAAGATTGCTTTCATATTTTACTAAGATTGGGCGTTCCACTCGAGTTGTATAACAGTGGATGACTTTTGTTTAAAAAAAAAAAAAAAAAAAGATAAAAATGTTTATAGAGTCAAAGTATTTACTCTTTATAAACTTAGATGTACGATCAGCAGCCTTTGCTGATGCCCAGTAAGGTGGAAGCTTCAGGTGGAAATAATCAAAAGATGCTTATTAAATTAATAACCTTTAGGTTTCAATTTAATTGAAAGAGGAAGAGTGACCGTGAATCTAAACCAAAGAACATAAAAGCAAAACATAAAAAGAAGAAAAAGAGAAGCAAAATGACACAATTATAAAGTGATAGCATAATAATTCTGACCTTTCCCAAGGGAAAGTGTCCAAAACAAGTGATTGGATTAAAACTTTAAGGATTGGATTAAAACATTAGATTTTTATCAAATATTTCCTTGATGAGACTGTGGTTTGATGGCTAAATCCTTTCCTCCTCTACCCAGCTATAAGTAGCAAAAAACAGTTGTTGGGTGATTTTGAATCCTATTTCTGACCTCCATGGCAGGTTTCTACTGCAAAGTTTTCTTTTAGCCTAGAAGATACATCTACAAAGGGAATAGTGAACATTCACAGATTCTTTCATCCTCACTGTTTCTGTTCAGTGCAGTGAAACCCACAAAAGGTTTTGGTGTGGTGAGAACTGAAATGGCTGAAGCAGCTAAGAATGCATTTCAGTTCTGTTTATCCAGTTTATTTCATGTGTGACCACCTAACAAATTATTGTCTGCCTGCCTGCTGACAGAAGGGTAGAGGGGACAGTCATTCCCAGGAAGAAAGCACCTGGATGCTGTACAAATAGGACACAAATTCTGGTTCTCTCATACTTGCTGTGCCCCATGACCAGTTAGATGCCTCCAGGTGAGGGCTACATCAGCATACATTGAAAGCTGTAGATTGCCTTTCAATTTTCTGTTTAATGACTTCTTGGTTCTCCTTCTTATTTCTGAATTCTGCTTCTTTGGTTTGCATCCTTGTATTATTTTATGCTTAATCCCTATCCTTAACCCATTCATGTAGGTTCTAAGGCAATACTGCCTATTTTTTACTCCAGTATCTCCTGATTAGTTAACTTCGAAATTACTTGGTATTGCACTAAGGTTTTGTATGTCTTTTTGGATTGGTGCACATATATTCACTGATACATATTGATTCTGTGGCGTAGCCTAATAATTCTCCGACCCCTATGAATTGTGCATTCCCTTCCCAAAAGCAAACCTCTGCAGTCACTCACTCTCCTGGGTGATGCTCCATTTAACAGGCTATTATGTAAAAGCAAACATTCCTTATTTTCTTTCCTCAACATTATTAATATCTCAGCAGTTCCAGGTCCACAGAAGCTATTTAAATTTAATCTTAGACCTGGCTTTTTAATTTTAAATCACAGCCTCACTGCAAAAATGTGATCTGAATCACAGTGACAATTAAGTATAGTGCCATAGAAAATCTTTGTTCTGACCATTTCTAATCACTGAATCACAAAATGTTTAGGCAGTGGAAGGGACCTTAAAAAAATCACTGAGTCCAGTCCCCCTGCCAGAGCAGGACCACCTAGTGTAGGTCACAGAGGAACATTGCCAGGTGGGTTTTGAATGTCTCCAAAGAACGAGAAGTAGAACCTCCCATGCTCCAACTTGCATCTGCTGACTGCTGATCTTAGATTCTTTTCCTGAAAATACTGACTTCTTGGATACTGTTTTTTGGTTGTATGAGCTACATATAGGTTTTAGAAACTAGTTTGCTAATTTTCAGCTTCCTGGGATCAGATATATGCCTCAGCTGTTTCCTATCAGCGGGGCATCAGTTGTGTTAACTAATACTTAGCCACACAAAGGAAATTTTCATATAAAAGAGGAGAGATTAACAAGTGTTGAATACTCCAAGTGATTTCTATATCAAAACCTGGAAAAACTGGACTGTAGTTGGCATATTCCTCTACCTTTCAATCAAATATAGGTTTCTAAATTCTCCTTTATGTTTGATTCCAAAATCAAATACCTAAAAACTGATCTCACTGTAACTGTTAAAACAGATGTGGTATGCATGATTTATGCTTAAACACTATTCAAAAGAATAACATTTTTTTCAAAATATTATTCATATGAAACTTTCAAATTGAGACTTTATTTTGCCATTAATGAGCATGTCCCACCCCAGAGAACTTCAATATCATAAACAACGAAGTGTATCACTTATGTAAATCACATTCATAATAAATACTTCTATTGAACATTTGCTCTACAGCTATTCACTGTCAATAAATACCACAGTTGCTTGGAAGAAACAGATATTATGCTATTATTAATAACATCTTGCTATTACAATTTTTCACATTCATAACCACAGTTTAAAAACATTCCATAAGGAACGATGGATTCTACTGGTAATGTCAGGCATTTTTGTTCAAACTCTGAAAACACAAAGCAAAAGTTTCTCATACTGATACACAGATGATGTAATCAGGACAATTTATCCTGGATTTAATGTAAACTTTCGAAGGAAGCACAAATCTTCCATAGGATTTCAATGCACAAAACTATGGTTTAAAATTAGGCAGAAATGATTTTGAGTGATGGCTCCTCTTACCATCGGGGGAGTGCTTATCTCTCTCACTTTGTATATGGCAGGCTTCCAAAACTCCTACTGTCAAATCTGAATTAAGTAGCCTTAATATGTATGATATTTAACATTTTCAGAAGCTATGCATTAAATCTGTAGCCAAAAACTTCTAGTTAAGGAACGAATCCAATACTTCACAGCTTTACACACATTTCTTTATCTTTAAATCCTCTTGTCAAGTGGATGTTTAAGTGGAAACTGTATAAAAGTTCACATCACCTGGATCTGTTCCTGCAAGATTAGTGGAGTAACATCTTAGTCTGAAACTGATCTTTTTCTTCCACAGCTTTTTAGTCCCTGAACTCTAAGGCTTGGATTAAATATGAAATAGGAATAATGAGTTTCAATTTTTAAAGACATTAAGTACCCTGAACAAGCTGGTTAAGAATTGTAGAGCAACTCTGTCACCAAAAAAGAGCTTAGTAAATCCAGTAAATTACCACATTAGTTTTCTATATGCACGATTACGTATATTCGCTATGTTATCAATTTCTGAGAATGTGTTCAGTCCTTGAAATTGAATTTCTTCTGAACAACGTTAGATGAAAAATGTGTGAATGAAGTCTCATTTACCCACCCAGCATCTTGTCACTACACTACAAGTCATACTAACCCTTTGTGTACTGCTCTACAAAGGTGTTTACATATTGTGTAATACTGTAACATTTAGTATTTTTGTTGTTAATAAGGGTTTCTTTCCTACTTTTATACTAAGGAAATGGATTCTTTCCTTCCTTGTTACCATTAAAAGACAATGATATAATTGAGGTATCAAAACAGGTTCAATATAACCATTATTTCTTCTCACTCATTTATTCACATTTATCAACATGAATTTGCATTCAGTTCTACAGTCTTTTTTGGCAATCAAAATTACAGTAATTAAATCTCTAAATAATAACCATCAACAGTAGGGTGTTTATCTAGAGAATAAGGTATCAGTATATATGTAGTAGAAATTCATTTGAGAAAACTGATAGCGTGATAACCTGGGTCACAGTCCAGCACTTTCCCCTCTTTACCCATAACCTTTTTCAGGACTGATGTTTATGCTGTTGACACTACTAAGTGTCTGGCAGACCTAGAACTATTGCACCAGTGCTTTATGATAACTCACACTTTAGTTGGCGTATCAATGTGATCTTGTTTTTATTAATATCTCTCTTTTTGTCAAATGTTGTTAGCATTGTAGAATAAATAACGAGGCATTATCCCTGGACTATCTATGCACACAAAAGTATTCACTAAGTAAATGGCAATCTTAGAATCTTTACCTAAAACTGCATGCATAATCTGGTATAAAGTAACTGTCATTTGTAGAAGTGTATCGAAGACCAAAAAAAAAGGTTTGAAGAGCTTTCTATTCTACTTTAGATCAAATGTGATATAGAAGGGTAGACAAAAGCTAAGTGGGCTGATTAAATGCCCTATCCTGAGAAACATTTTGAAGGTATTGAACATTTCCCAGTATACTATAAAAGGGACCACAACTACATATCTAAAGGGTCAAAAGTAAAATTTATGAAAAAAAACCAAAACCAAAACCAAAGAAACAGTTAAAATCCCAGTGTACTGTAACAGCAAGATACAGAAGACCTTATAATCTGTGGGCTGTACAACTGTTTATGACAATTCAAAAGAAACTGAAAGGTCACATGTTTTCCACTCTCCTATAAATAATCAAACTTCTATTGAAGTAGTATGGTGGATAGACTTCACCTTGGCTGGCCACCAGGTGCTCACTAAGCCACTCCCCTCCTCAACAGGACAAAAGGACAAAATACAAAAAAAAGCTCATTGGTCAAGTAAAATAATAAGAGAGACAGGTTACTTACCAATTACACAGACAAAACAGGCTTGACATAGGGAAATTAATTAATATATTGCCAATTAAACAGAATAGGCTAATGGGTAATAAGAGCATACCTACAAACACTTTCCACACACCTCTTTCTTCTTCCCAGGCTCAGCTTCACTGCAGACTTCTCTACCTACTCCTCCTGAGTGATGCAGGGAGATGACAAACACAGATTCCGGTCTATTCATCACACACTGTCTCTGTTGTTCCTTCTTCCTCACACTCCCCCTTCTCCAGCATGTGATCCCATCTATGGGATACAGTGCTTCACAGCTTGCTCCCATGTGGATATTTTCCATGGGCTGAAGTTCTTCAATAACTGCTCCAGTATGAGTCCTTTCCATGGGTTCAGTCTTTCAGGAAAGGGTCCCCCACTGGGTCACATGTCCTGCCAAAAGCCTACTTCTGGCATGGCTATCTCATACTACAGCTTTCTTCAGGGCACATCCACCTGCTGTGGCATGGGCTCCTACACAGGATGTGGTGTGGATTTCTGCTTCAACATAGAGCTATGTGGAACTGCATGGGGACAACCTGAGTCATCCTGGTCTTTGCCATAGGTTGCAGGCAAATATCTGTTCTGGCACCTGGAGTACCTCCTCTCCCTCCGTCTTCACTGTTGTTTCACATTTTCTGTCTCCTTTCTCTCAGATGTTGTTGCACAGCATTTTTTTACCTTTTCTTAAATGTTATCACAGAGGTGCTACCAATTCTGCTGTCTCGGCTTTGGCCAGGGGAAGATCCCTCTTGGAGCCAGATGGAATTTGCTTTGCCCAACATGGGTGCAGTCTCTGGCATCTTCTTACAGAAGCCATATCTGCAGCCCACCCACTAGCAAACCTTTCTACATAAACCTGATAGAAGTAGCTTGAAGAATATTATGTGATAACAAATTATTCAGGAAGTGATGAAGCTATGGAAAGGCATTTCTATGTTAAACTTAAGATCACTCTATGAGCAGAATTTTAAGGTCCTCCCAAAATACAATTTATACACTACACATTCGAAGATAATCTTAAAGTGGCATTTCTCACTATTTACTCTGAAATAGGATTACAACACAGGCCACGCTACCTGCTATTTTCTCCAAGCAATACCTTAAGGCAAACTGGGAAAGCAAAATACTCTTGATGCCGAAGACAATCTTAATACACCTTTCCCATGTAACTGCTGTCATCCTAACAGCATATTTCCAACTGTGAGAACACAGATAGCTTCCTGCAGAGCTTCTAATCTCAGGGCCATTTTGCAGAGCAGCCAGAAGAATGTGCTAACGTAATGAGAAAGCTGGTAACTACTGCCTAGAGATATAACACTTCATGTCTGCTCACTTCTCAAGCTCTGTTGGCTTGAAACAGGGATCCTAGCTTGACTCCTAAATCTTTCCTTCCCTAGATAGCAACACATTATTCTCACACCAGATAGCTTAACTTAGTGGCTGCCTACAGTACCCCTGAGATCCCTTTTAATTATATACAAAACTAACACACAAGGTCCATAAAACACTTCCAAGTCAGTCAAGACTGCTAACTACTTGGATCTGAAGAGAACATGCTTATGTCTGGATTAAGTTGGTACTTAAGTTTACACTGCAAGGGAACATAAAATGTGCCAATGATCAAGACTGACTAGTACACACAAGGCTGTACAGTGGACTTTAAATCTAGCGTCCAAGATTTGATTTTTTTTAAACAATAGAGTTATATTGTTATGTTGGTGAAAAGATTCTTAAATATTTTAAGAAAGGGTGCTATTTCAGAACTTTTTCCCCACAATAAGTTTTAAAAAAAAATCTTTTTTTTTTTTCCTTGATATAATTTCCCTGTGGCATTGTGCCACCTGTATATAGCCATCCATAACTCTTCTCCTGCTTGAAACAATCTTCAGCATGCCACTCTTTTTAATGACTGAGATACCCCTTGATGGTGCTTAACATTTAATAGCACTAGAACTCCACGTTTACCCAAACAACCTTTTCCATTTACCTTATCTCAAAGGCGTTCTAATTTTTCTTCAGAGACAGAAATCCTTTAAGCCCATTGTATCCTTAGGCTACAAATTTACTGAGATTTAGGTTTCCAATAAGAGCACTGAGATGAATGCCACCTTCTCATTTATGAATCAATTTTTGCCCATCGGCTTTTCAGTGTTATTACTTTTTATTTTATTTTATACTCAAAGGAGAGGACTTCAGGAATACATGCATACACACACACCATGTTCTGGAGTTGTAAAAAAAGAGGACAAACTTAAAACTGAATAAAACGTACAATACATTCTTCTCAACACATCCTAGAAGTCTCATGTGACATGAAGTCATAGATATGGTATTTTTCTCATATTTAAACCTGTAGATCATCAGCACTTACCACAAAGGCAAGCATGCTATTTCTGAGCCTCATGAGGTATGTTTCTATATAATACTTGTGTTTAAAAAAGCACTTTTCTTTTCACATACCAGAATTCAACTGACACTGTCATCCATATTCAGTGGGTAGCATGCTTTTGGTCTCATTGCAGACAACACAGTATGTTGCAAAAATTCTATAAAGAAGATCAGCACATAAAAAGAATTACTTGCTTGAACTAACTAAAAATCTAGTGCCTCTCCACTGTAGCTAAATCTCAAACAAAGAGCACAGTAAGCTGAACAATTTAGAAAGCTTAGTTTCAGGAATCATGATTTTCAAATTACTGACTTATAATTTCTGTTTTATTTTATTAATGTTTTGACTACAATGAACAGTGCATTTCATGTAGAGCCCAACAGGCTAAGCAATTCTAACTAGAGAATTATGTGGCCATGGTCATATATCATGTCTAGATAAACCATAATCCAATTTTAACTGCTTGCTGGTAGTTAGACACTATTCTTGCTGTATGTCTCAGAATTTATCCCATTTGAGGAATACTATGAAGATCAAAAGATAGAATCAATCTTCTATAAGAAGTTAGCCTGCAATATCAGAACTCTCCTTGGTTACAGAAACATCTCATTTACAAATGGACTTGTCTTACTAACCAGGAGACTTGTTTGCCAAATCCCAATGCCATGAGCAAATCTGAATTTCAACTATATTTATGACAGCTGTAAGAGTACCTTTATCATTATATCATACAAAATTAATTAACGAGATGAATGTTAGTGGGAAGGGAGGTAACATTCATAAACTACCTAGAAAGCTCAAGTAACTGAGCTGTATCTTTCTGGAAGTGTGGCATTTGGGAATTTACCTTAGAAGACTTTTCTGGAGAGAGAGAAAACATCATCCTGGCTTGCTAAATTATGATATTAATAAAAACATTTATATGGAGTTCAATACCATCTATATATTTTCTTGAAGGATGTTCCTGATTAATGGGTGATTATGTCCCAAGTGACTGCATAAAAATTGAGACCCATAGGATCTACCATAATGAGTCAAGGCTCTCTCTTAAAGCCACAAAACCTGGCCAAACTGCTCCATTTACCTCTTACTATCTGTTTGGTTTTGGTTTGCTTTTTTTTTTTTTTCATGTCTTTACTCTTCCCACTGTATTCTACAGCTGCATTTCCAATGACACAGACAGAAGGTGGGAGTGATGTAAGCAGTTGTGGGCTAACACTCCTAGATATGCCTTGTAATCAGATTTGGAAAAAGAAAGGGGGAGGGGGGGGGAGACAACAATAAAGGAAATTAAAATAACACAAACTAAAAACCCTCTCAAGAGTGTTGTTTCTTGCGCTTGGAGAACAGGTCGTGTACCATAAACATCAAGAAAAGCCACTTTCAAAGGTTATCTGAACTCATTTTAAATAGTTGACTATTCAACCAAGCAAAAAATAGATCCAAAGGATGAAATAATAAAGCACAAGGGATAAAAGATCCACACACTATTTAGCGGAGAATGAGGCTTTCTATAATGGAAACATAAGCAGTGTCTCCTACAGTACTTTGAAAAAAATGATAGCAAGCAAAGCCTTGTGAAACATCAGCGTATTCTGTGACAGCTGTTTACAGTTTTTCCTTTTAAGCTTTTCACAGTTGTATAGCAGGGCAGTAATTTGAGGGGGGAAAAAAAATCTGAATGCTTTTCCAGATAGAGGCATGCAGTAAGAATATACTCACCTGGAAATAAACGGTATTGTTTGTTAGAAAAAAGATTCTGTGAATTGAAAGACTAACTATTGAATTTTCTAAAATGCATTTTTCAGGTTTAGATAAGCATTATTTAATATTCAGAATTCATTTTCATAGTTTCTGGGTAGGCCATTCAGAATGGCACTGTTGAGGAGAAGGGGAAAAAGAGAATACAGTACAAGGCAACTGTGATGTCTCCTGCTCCATTTCAAAAGAAAACCTACAAGCATGAAAATCCAGCACTTCTGCTGAAGCAAGAAAAATTCTTACATTAATGTGTATTAAGATAAAGTTAGATACCAATCCAAAAAGTAGCACTGCTACATGTTTCACATAGCTCTTGGTATCCATACCTTAATTTTGGTTTAAGACAGTAATACAGGACCTCTCTTTTTATTTATAGTTGTTGTTTTGTAAGAAATTAAAGGAAAAATATCCTTTAAAAATAATATTAATATTGCAAAGTATTGTTGTTATTCTATCCCTGTGTAAACCAGTCTTAAAAATCTCTGGGAAGCAGTGTAAATGAGGCAAAGAACAGGCCTTGTGGAGCCTGTAAGAGTTCCTGTTGCTCAAAGCAGATTGGCAAACACTGCAGTTTTTCTTCCCATGCTTCCTTCTACTTACATGGAAAGCAAAACTTTATCCTATGGAAGTGGTAACAATCCACTTGAAAGGTATGGTTACAATCCTTGTAAGAACCTGACAGACTAATCCTTGTAAGGACCTGACAAACTAAGTTAGAACTTAAGAACTTAGAACTTAAGAACTCCCTTTGATATGAAAAAACAGGAAAATTACTTGTGCTTAATAGCTTTTTGCTGCTACTCCTCTCCCTGCTGACCCTAATATAGGTGAGACATAGCTTATTATCTTTGGCTTTATGACTCAAATAATATTCTCATATATCACCAAGGAAGCTTGCCTTCCTAGATGGGAAACACAGAATAATACAGATCTTTTAGGAGAAAGCTTGCTGTTCTGCATGGAAATATTTTGTTGAGAAAGCAAGCGCTTGAAGAAAACCACAGGTAGAGGCAGAGGGAGAGAAGTACTTCTTTCAGCATATGTCCTGCTCTGAAATTTTATATTTATGAGAGTTTCCCCAGTGATATGGAAGGATACTTCTCTGTAATAAGTATGTACATTCAAAACATGAGTTTCTCAAAACTTCACCATGTAAAACTAAGAAGAGTTATGAAATATTCTAATAAGTTTTAATTCGTATCTGTATGGAAATGTTAGAGAGTTACTGTCTAAAATATTTCTCTTATGTGCAACTATGGACTAGATAGACTAGAGAGTCTACAGGAAGATAAAATAGAAATTGAGAGGGTGGAAGGCTAGAAATTAAAATAATACAGAATAACTTAAAATTTGGCCCTCACGTTTTATCTGGGATCTTCCTTCACTGTTAAGGATGAGTATTTATTAAATAGTATTTTTCACTAAACTCTGAAACTGTTTTCCTAGGCAACTAGTTTAAATTATCACTTGTGGTGGGTTGACCTTGGCAGGCTGTCAGATGCCCACCCAGCCATTCTCACTCTGCCTCTTCAACAGGCCAGGAGAGAAAATAAGGTAGAAACAGTTGTGGGTTGAAATAAATATGAAAAGACTGCTTAATAATTACCATGGGTAAAACAGGCTTGTCTTAGGGAGAATTGGTTTAATTTAGTTAAATAAAAAAGAGCTGGGTGACGAAGCAAAAAATACATAAATCAACACCTTCTCTTCACTGCCTCCTTTTTTTTTCCAGACTCATCTTTACTCCTTCATTCCTAATGTGTGGATAAACCTGCTCTAGTTTGGTCTTCTCCAGGGGCTGCAGGAGTCTCTGCAGCACTGCCTGGCGCATCACTTCCCCTCCTCTCACTTTGGCACATGCATGGCTGTTTCCATCACATTTTTTTTTCTTCTCCATAATGGGTAACATTCTTTATCCTTTCTTAAATACATTTTACTTAACTCACCCCCACCTTTGCTAAGGGCCTCATCCATACCCTATGAGGGGTCAATTTGAGCTGTCTGGAACAGGTTGTATATGGCATGAGGCAGCCCCAGGATCACTTAGAGGTAACCCTGAAGCTCCCAGCCAGCACCTGGGAACCAACAATAAATACATCCCTATATAATCCTGGAAATCATATCTGATATATTTAATTTTTTTAAAAGGAGAGGGTATGTGTAAAAAATACCAAGTGAATGCAAGTGAAGAACTTCGAATTTAGCAAAACAAGAGTGTACCCACTTGTTTCATAGTATAGAGCAACACAGTAATGCAACACAGACTCTTTTTGTGTAGTTGTAGAGAATTTTCATTTTGTTCTAAATTATAGTTGAAATTATGCATGAAAATTGAAACATTCATCTTTTTAAATTCTAGTTGAAACACTTAAGCCAGAAAACTTAAGAAAAAACCCAAATGTTCAGGGAACAGTCATATAAACAATTTAGGGGCAGGATTTATGTAGTAGTTTCAGAGTAATAATGAGCCAAAGTGCTAATCAGAACCCATACATGTAAGATAATAAACTCAATAGGTTGAAATGGATATTTGTAGTGAAGCAAACATTAGTCTAATGATTTAATTAATCTTAACACAGAGAAATTATTGCATGCCAAATTTGTTTACCACATGATATGCTAATGAAGAAAAAACTGGTATGTCTTCTTCACTGTTATCAATTAAAAGAGTTATTTGGAAGACCTGAAAGGGCATTATGTGGTAAAAACCAATAAGAGACACATGAAAAGATTTTATCCAACAGTAGATGGCAAATGTAAGGTACTCACTCTTTATTATATTTCATAAGTCTGAATAGAAATTATTTAATTAGTACAGTGTATCAAAGAAATTTATATGCAAGAGAGACACAGAAATAACCAAATTACTTCATAATTAGCTCATCATTCTGGTGCTTCTTAAAACCACATTTGTTGGATAAAGAGGAAAATCCATGTATGTCTGTGCACATAGGGCTGGAAGTTTAGATCTGTATGCTAATTAACTTTTTACTCCTGACCATCAAAAGAATGTGCTTATGATGATAACTAAGTACAACTTTAACCAGATGTCTTGTTTGAAATGGCAGCACCTTGAGAATACAAACAAACAAACAACCAAGATGCCAACAATGAAAATAATTACTTTCACTCCTTTAAAAATGTCCGCTTTCCATTACGGGGTGCAATCAACTATTAGAGTAGAAAGCATTGTTTTCATGTTCCTTCCAGTCTGGACCTTTAATACACAGATCAATAGCTTAGTCTGACAAATCTTTCAGAAGGCAGATTATCAGCAGAGCTGATTCTTACCTCTAGAAAGAAGCTGAAGATTGTTTAATTTTATTTTTCTTTTTTAAGTCATCATCTCTCAGGTATTTAAAACCAGGACTTTACTGAATGATCATCCAGAGACATACAATTCACTACACCAATCTCCCTTTTTTGGTTGTGACTGGCTGATTGAAATGATTAAAGCCATGGAATAAACTCCATCAAAACAAAAACACTGTTAATGACTTGGGCAGACACCAAACCCAAGTTTATAATCACTTACTGGTTCCAGTGGAAAAGACATTTTATTTTTTTACCCAGTAAAATAATTAAAATTATATAAATCTTTTATCTGGTCTCAGAAGTAATAATGTCAAATTTATTTTAAAAACTCAGCGTTTTGTAATATTTACCATATTTTCCTAAGACTAAATACTCCACTCTCTATACCTGCCACATTAATGTGGCATACATGGCACACATTAATGTGATTAATTTGCATATGACATACTTTAATTTCAAATGCACCAAACACAAGCTATAGAAAATTTTTGAGAAAGTAATACCACATATAATATAGAAAAGGAAAAAAAAAAAAAAAAAAAGAAAACTGTTCTTATTCTACTGTTAGTGTTAGTGGAAATGTGCATTATGTAAATATTTCCTCAATACATTTCAGAGGTCAGTGCTATCTGTTCTTAAGCATTACATCTGGCACCATAACAGACATTGGCTAGTCCAGACATGCCCCTCAGATCTCATAGCCTCAAAGTAATTATACAGATTTTAATGAGCAACCAGGATAGAAAAGGAGAATGCTGTCACTGAACTGCCACATTTATGAGATGTCACATGCCTTGTAGTGGAATACAACATTGAGTAGGCTGGCATCTTGTGATAGGCAAACACTTGAAATAACCAAAAAGGAAAGAGGCTGAATTAAGAAATATGACATTCATCTTTTCTCCAACTAAGTGCTTTCTTCCTCAGTTTGAGTTGGTTGGCTCTGGAATTGTGCAGACTTCTAAGAACAAGCGTTCTTCCCTTCAATTTTGTTCAGGTGACAGAATGATTCACGGACATTTTTGAGCCATAAATTAAATGGCTCTCTGACTGCTGAGAGGCACAGAGCTGTTCTAAAATGTTTTCATGAACATGGAAGATTTACCTATACCAACGTCAGTTCCCTGGGACTCCATTTTTCACATAGGATGCCTAAACTGATGTGCATAATCTATCCAGCTGACGGTTACCTGACACTTTTCAAGCCATTCCTTTCTCTGTCTCTCCAGCAACAGACTAATCTCTTTCCTTTTCTCTCCCTGTACCTGTGCAACAGAGAAAGCAATATCAACAGTCACTTCTGGACCTGTTCGACTGAAAAATACACTTGATCTTCTCACCAACCCAAACATATTAATTTCTAAATGAAAGATGTGAGATACAGACAGACATCAACACATAGTGCTACCATGATTTACTCTTTCAGTGTGTGAAGACCCAAAGCAATAACACTAAATTAGACTGAAGAGTAGGATATGCTCCTAGTCAAACAAACAAGAGAAAGATACAGTCTTAGAAAATGTAATGGAAAATGTTTTTCTAAAAATTAATGACTGTGGCCCATGAATCTCTTTTGGACTAAGATATCTTCCAAAGCATCATTTTTTTTTTTTAATTTCTTTAGTGTTTCTTTAACTTCTGTTATGCTTTTGTTATTTGTTATTTGCTGTGCTTTTATAAAGATCTATTTATTTATTTATTCATGTCTGTTCTTGTGGAAGCAGACGAAGTTTGCTTAACCAAGTATAACTTTTCCATAATAATGTTGTCATTGTTTGCAAAATGCGATGAATAAACTCACAAGTGCCTCTAAAGTAGTCTTTTTTATCCTATTCCACTCTTTTGATATGATCTCTTCCACCATTTACACAGGGAGTAGCTGAAAAGTGCTATCTAAATTTAAGGATAAAAAATTATTATTAATAATTAAAAAAACCTCAAACAGTATTTTGTTCTATTTAGAGGCATAATTCATTTTATAGGCTAAAGATGCATATAGGCTATGTATGCATCATTAAAATTATGATTAAACAGACTATTTTTAGTCTTCTTAGAGATTAACTAGATAGGCATTCTATACCTAACACAGTAGTTTATATATTCAGAAACACAGCTTGTGCGCATAGACTCCTTGGTAAAATTTCCTGAAATTGTGATCATAAGAGTCTGATCAGCCTGCATGAATTTTTAATTACGGCCACCTTTAAAATTAGTCATGCTATCTCTTTAAACAATGAAGAGAAGTCGGGTAGCCAAAGGTCAGTATCATTAGTAAGCATGTAAATTATCTATATATGCATCATTGATATGAAGATATTTATCCATTGCAGCCTGCACACTGACCTGTATTTATCTATGTTAGACCATCTTACTTTTCTGAAAAAAGCATTATTAACATGCCTCCAAACTGTGTAGTTGCCCATGCAGATAGAGAGCTGTATTATTAACTGCCTATTTACAACTGAAAATATATGATTTCCATACATAATGAAGCAATAATAGAGGACATGTATGTATAATATATAAAAAAGCTAAACAAATTAGACCTGGAGTAATAGCAAAAAGTGATTACTTCATACTATTCCTTTCATTTCTGATGAAAAATACATATAAACTGTGAAACTATAATTCAAACGACTAATGCACTGTGGCGCAGGTGATGATTTTTGAGTCATTTGGTTCCTGTTCTAAATGATTCAAGAAACCTGCAGTTTAATCAGCTGAAAAAGGCTGCAGTACAGGGAAATTTTTGATTACACTTAATTTCACAAGCTAACCTACAAATGACTTTAAAATTGCTGGTAACACTACAGTACTACTAACCACCTACACATTTTTATTGAAAGACTGTAGCTACAATCCATTAGTTAATGACTATGCTGTGCTTGCCAGATTGCATTCACACTCACGACAACTACAGAGAGGCTGGGTTTCAAGGCCCTTGAAATTATACCACCAATTAAACCCCCTTTTGTTACATGGTTGCAAACTCAATATACTAAGAAAATAATAATCCTAAAAAATAAAAACAATTAAAAAAAAACAAACCTAAAATGCCCACATTTCATTGGCTTTGCTACTGAAAATTAAATCTATTTTGTATGCCTTTGCTCTGTTACAGTACAAGTCTTTGGCAACATTTAAATGTGTGCTTGCATATTTTAAGTATATTTTCTTTTGCAATGACTTACATGTTTTGAATAAGAAAATGTTTCCCCTTAATTCAGTACCTGACCACTTCTATTTAACAGGAAAAAAAAAAAAGGCTTATTAATGCTGAATGAAAGCTAAACATCAAAACCAGTCAATTATTCTGTAATTACACACTGTAATGTCAGTCATATATATATGCGCATTATAGAAGAAAAACGAAGAGCTTTTAAAGTGATAAATATGTACACCTTTATTTTTTTGCTTAAAAAAATATGCAATGATTATACAGTTGAGGTTTGGGGTTTTTTCCAGTTATTTTAGATCCATGAGTCATTTATAATTGATGCTTTTACTTGATATAAAAGTGTGTCTTCAATACCTATCTCCACAACATTTTTCCCTAAATGCATCTATGCAATGAAATGCTTCAGTACTGTTTAGTAAGGAGAAAGTAAAAGAAAAGTTATTCAAGCTTCTTCAACGAACTTACACACTTCCTTTTGATCTTGAAGGCAACAGATCTAATATAAAAGAGTAATTGGGCATATCACCAAGAGAGTAAAAAGAATAGTTTGCCTAAATGGTAGGTGCATGGATTTTAATTTCAAGTTTTATCTTCAAAATGACATTTTTGTAGGGAATGTTTAGGGTGAAGAACTGCCATAACTATGCTGGGATCATTTAAGCCCATTAAGGCCATTAAGCAAAAAATATATCTTATTAAACAGTATGTTTATATTAACTTTCAGGAATGTACTTCTGACATGAATCTCCTAGTCATCTCCACTTGATACACTTGGGTTTCCATCATGAAGCCCTTTCAAAAAACAACGGGATGTGATTCCTTTTGGATGAAAGAATTATCCTCCAGTAACTAATGGACATTCAGTCCATGGGACCACAAAAGACCATAGTAAATGTCACAGACATGTATGCAGTAAATGAGTCCTTAGCAACATCTGTTTCACACTCAGATTTGTTCCTTCTGTGCTCTATATTACTTGCTAAGGTAGCTATAACCATTCTGAATAAAGTATAAAAATATTATACAGGTATACGCAATATTCTGCTTTCTAATGATCAGATGTTACTAAACAAAGAATAATAAGGTTTCAGGCTTTGTTCTATTTACCTTCCCCTGCCAAGGGTAATATGTACTAGAGTTCAGTCATTTATGATGTTACCCCATCTGGATGACTTCTCTTGGGAAGCTATGCCTTCACCTTATGCTTAACATACTGTGCACAGTGAATGCAGCAAGCATTGATATATTTTAATGGATATATTTTAATTCTCCCTACTTACCGTTTTTTAACATGCATTATTTGGATCAGTATGAAAATGGGAAAAGCTTTAGACTAAGAAAAGATTCAACTGTTATTCCTGTTTTCAGAAGGTTTACTTACATGTTTTAGACTGTAAATAAAATTCCTTATTTGGTTTCAATCTACTTCATTCTTCCTTCCTCCCTCCCCCTTCTCTCTTGTTTAAGAAAAACAGATGAAGTTTATGCAAACAAACATAAAGCATTCCTAGGGAAGGCAAATATTTGAAAGAAAGGAGAAAATTCATTACCTATATAACAGATAACTTTCAGATCTTATTTAGGGAACCTCCTTTCATATGCGTGTATTTTTCCTTAGATTTACAACAAAGAAACAAAAATAAAATCTAGGAAAAACAAAAAGACAAAGCCACAAAATAAGGATAATAAAAAACCCCTAATCCGTAGTCTCTGGACAAGACTAGATCAAATCTTTTTAAGATGTTGGACTTTTTCCACCAAAGGACTGGATTTCCTTCTGCGAAAGCAAAAGCTTATCAAGCTGCCTGCTTTAATGAAGAAACTCACTATCCTGTGACTGGCTTTCATGGTTGTCCCATATAGGTGTCACTGAATGTCAAAATGCAAAATCTTCAAGACACTGTAGTTTTCAAAATTGCGTAAGACTTACACTACTTACCAACCAATATTTGGTTGTTATTTGGAGGCAGGAAAACTAGTAAGGGAATAAAATCATTATTAGAAATCTTTCTTAAGAAAGGATGCTTTGATTTCAGATATCCTAAAAAAGAGGAATAGGAAGGTGTGCACAGTGGTGTTTGCATTCAATTAATACTATGAAAATAAGGCAGGAAATTTAAAAAAAAAAATTTTCCTTAAAAAATGTTATGTGCCAGTAAATAAGAAATGTTGCTAAATTTCCTGAAATAAATTATATTATATATAATATATATACCCTTTGCAAGAAGAACAGCTAGGATTCATCTCACACTGAGGGCTGGATTTGTTAGAAATAACAAAATTTAGGTGTCTAAGGTTCCCCTATATACAGTGGCAATCTAGTCAACATAATACTGAAAACTATGCCTCTCACAGAGGCAGACACATATGTTTGGTAACTGGGTCTCTAAGCTCAGGTACTGACTGGGTCTCTGCTGACTACAATGGGAGCTTAGATGACCTAAATCACATCTAAATGAGTTAGAGGTGCATAGAGGGGTTACAGACCAGTGTACATACCTGGAACCATACCAGTAGTTACGTAAATATGTAATTTTTTGAATGAATCTCAACCTAAACCTCTTTATCCTGCCTAACTATAAGCTTGTAATGCCAGTTTAGAAACAGCCTGGGATACTTAAGCTATTTGCATGTGGAAGAGAGTGAAGTTCAGGGTTTTTCAAGTAGCACAAGATCCCTACGTATAACAAATTATTTGAGACCTATACATCTACATTCTGGAGCTAAATTCTATCCCAAATGTCTGGTTCCTTTTGTCCTATTACTTCTGACTTGGGAGAAGAGACAAACACCCACCTCACTACAACTTCCTTTCAGATAGTTCTAGAGAGTGATAAGTTCTCTCAGCTTCCTTCTCTCCAGATTAAACAACCCAAGTTCCTTCAGATGCTCATGTGAAGATTTGTGCTCCGGACTCTTCACCGCTTTCATTGCCCTTCTTTAAACAGATTCCAGAATCCCAATGTACTTCGTGTAATGAGGGGCCCTAAACTGAACACGGTATTTGGTGCAGTCTAACCAGGGCTCAGTACAGGGGCACGATCGTTACCCTAGTACTGCTGGTCCCACTATTTCTGATATAAGCCAAGATGCTCTTGGTATTTTTTGCCACTGCTGGCTCATATTCACTTGGCTATTTACCATATGACATGCTCTGCAGTGAACTTAGGGAGAAAGCTGACCATGGGGAAAGCTGTTTGGAGACCAGCTGGGCATCAGTAAGATGGTGGTGAGCAATTGTTTTCTCTTTCTTGAGGTATTTCTCTCTGTTATCTTCATTACAAATTATTCGTGCTGTTGTTGTTGTTATTACTATTACCACTATTATTATTTTATTTCAACTATTACATTGCTTGCATTGCAAGCCATGAGTTTTCTCACTTTTAACCTTCAAATTCCCCTCCTCTCACCCCCTACTTGAAGGAGGTAGTGATGAATGAGTGGCTTAGCTGCCAGCTGGGGTTAAATCACAACACCTATCTTAAATTTACAATTTTAAAATTAATTTTCCTTAGAGAATACAATTTTTTCTTTCCTTCTTTCTTAACATCTGCATTGCTCAGATTTCTCTATATGAGAAAAATGTAATTAATTCATAAAACTGCAAAATCACAGAATGGTTGAAGTTGGAAGGAACTCCCCAGAGATTTTTTACACCAACATGCATTTACTAATGATTAAATTGGGGTCAGTTAGAGCCATGTTTATTTCAATTTCAAAATACCAAAGTATGGGAACTCCACAATCTCTCTGGAAAAAGTTGTGCAGAGTTCTGTTGCCCTGACATTAATAAAGTGTGGGTTTTTTTTTTTTCTTTATGTTTAAACAGAATTTCTTTGTCTTTCAGTTTATGCCTATTGCTCCTTGTTCTTTTATTTGTTATATCACTGAGAGGAGCCTGGCTCTATTTCTACTCTCCTTACCCCTTACCCTTTCAGCTATTTTCACACAATACTGAGATCCTCCCTCAGCCTTCTCTTCTCTGAGATGAACAGTCCCAGTTGTCTCTGCATGTCCTCATAAGACACATGCTCTAATACTTTAATCACCTTTGTGGCCCTTTGCAGTTCTTGCTCCATATTTTCTTTCCCCTTCTGTTTGGGGAGCCCAGCACGTGACTCTGCACTTCAAATGTGTCTCACAAGTCCCATACAGTGGGGAAGGATCATGCCATTCAACCTGCTGGCAACATTCTTAGTAATGAAATTGAGGAGGTTCTTCAAGGGTACATTTTTGGCCCATGGTCAGCTTCTTGTCCATCAAGACCCGCCATGCTTTTACTACAGGGTTGCTTTCTAGTTGGTCAGGCCCAAGTCTGTGCTGGTGCAATGTGATTATTCCTCTTGCTTGGAGCCATCAGCAATTCTACTTCTTCTTACAATTCACAACCACTTGAATGTGGAAATTAACATTTCCATGCTAAACTCAACATGTTTATTCTCACAACTAGAATATTTCTTTTAAACCACTAAATGCTTGCCACTGTAAGCAGGAGTTGCACTGTTAAAACTTGTTAGAATGTGAAACATCAGAAAACGAATCTTAGTACCAATGTAGAAAGACTCACAGCTTGCAATAATAACTTTCATTGGATTTCAGAAAAAGCAGACCCAAAAATCTCAAACAAATATCGCTTAACCACATTTTACCACGCTTTTAAAAGATGGACAGAATTCTCTGATAGCACACACAGAATGCTAATAAAGCCCTTCTAATTTATTTAACCATGATTAAAGATATATGTATTCAGCTGTGCTTTTTACTTTTACTTATGAAAAGTCTCTAAAGAAAGGAGAAATCTTTTGTTGTTTTACTGCTGAAAAGAACATCTACATAGCATACTCATGAAGCATGGAAAAGCACCCACTCAGGTCAGAACAAGGAATGTTTTTTTTAAAAGTATGCTTCATAAGAGTTACGGTTTATTTTTCTTATTGTGCATATTTAAATTGAAACTGTTGACTATGTCAACTTTATCTGTGATGTTAGAATGGACAGAATTATTCACTGTTCTTTTGTGTTCTAGCCAGCTATGGGACCAAAATTCCAAGAAGAAAGAAGAAGAAAAAAACTGACCAAGAACAAAATATTGCAACATTCAAAATACTTCAAAGAACTGAACAGTTGAGTACAGATCCAAGGGAATTTGAGCACCATGTCTAAAACATGGGCACCGAATATCTAATTAATCACATGAAAGTTGAAAAGCTGATTCACTCAAAGTCAGTAGGCATGATAATATTGTTTCCCCTTTCACTGAAGACCATTCAATTAGGAAATATTCTAAAATACATGGTGTGGATACAAGCTGAAGATATGGAGTTTTTTGTAAGTTATTGGCTAAGATTTCTGACCTCTATTACGCAGGTGGCTGTGTTAGTCAAAATAGTCCCTTGGGTCTCATATATCAGTAAGCTTCTGGAAGCCAAAGTGTTACTGTTAACAAAGGAATCTACAGTCCCACAATCAAGACACAGAAGGTAAATTCTTTCAAACTGAGGATACGATGCCCACTTAAACACTCTAGTGGGTTAACCTTGCCTAGCTGCTAGGTGCCCATTAAGCTGCTAGGTGCCCACTTGCCATACTCAGCAAAGCAGGGGAAGAAAATAAGATTTAAAAGCTCATGGGTTGAGATAAGAATAGGGAGATCACTCACCAATTACCATTACTGGCAAAACTGACTCAGCCTGGGATAGATTAATTTAATCTATCAGCAGTTAAAAATAAGGTAGGATTGTGAAAGATAAGAAAAATGAAACTAAAACCACATTCCCCCTATCCCTTCCTTCCTCCCAGGCTTAACTTCCCTCCTTCATTTCCTGTTCTTTTTACTACTGCTCCCCACAGCTTCTTGCCGATTGTGGCAGGGGAAAAGGGAATGGGGGCAGGGAATTGCTGTCAGCTGATAAAACTCTTTCTTTACCTCTGTTCCACTTCTCCAGCATGGGGGTCCCTTCCAAGGGATACTGTCCTTCACTAACTGCTCCACCATGGGTTCTTTCCATGCTGTGTAGACCCCCAGGAACAGTCTGCTCCAATGTGGGAACCCCATGGTCTGTAGTTCCTACCAGAAGCCTGCTCCTGTGTGGGTTCTTCACAGGCTGCATCTTCCTTGAAGGGCATATCTACCTTCTCTGGTGCATGATCTATGAGCTGCAAGTAACATGGTCTTCACCACACGCTTCAGGGGAAAGTCTGCTCTGGCACCTGGAGCACCCTCTTTCTCTCCTTCCTCACTGACTTTGATGTCTGCAAGGGCTGTTTCTCCCACATTTTTTCTTACTTCTCTCCCTCAGCTGCAGTGCAGCTTTGAGCAGCAGTAGGTCTGTTTTGGAGATAGTGGAAATTGACTCTGACATGGGGGCAAGTCACTAGACGACTCTCACAGAATCCCCTCCTGCAGGCTTCATACCATCAGCCTTGAGACATAAACTCAATACAAACACCAAGGGAAATAAATCATTGGACTATTTTGAAATACAGGTTTGATTTGAGAAATCTTTTATGAAATTCTATGTGCTGTGCACCTCCTCAGCTCACTGCTGCAGACCTGCGATTTCTTGTCTTGGATGGCAGCAGAAGCTAGAAGGTTCAGAGACATTAGGTGTTCACCTTAGACAAGCATGGGCTCAAGTTCCCCTTTGTCTTCCCACTGAATGGGTACACAATCTGAATTTACACTACAGTCACCTTAGATGTATGGGGGGAAAGAGAGCAAAACAGGAACAGCACAGCATAGCACAATGGCTTTTCTAAACCAAGACAGTTTTAAAATCCTCACTGTAATGAGGCAGCAAAGAGATGTAAAGAAATAGCAATACCTCTTATGCCTCTCCGATTTTATTTATCTTTTTAAAGAAATAGGAACTGAGGTTGAATTTAGACTATTTTATAGCTCTTTAGTAGGCTAACTCTACTACAGCTCTACTACAGACTCCAGTTTTCTTACTCTTACTTGCCTGTAGTGAAATGTGACAGTGCTAGATTCTGTGTGAGGTATGAACTTGTGTTTAATGAAATGGAGGAAATGACTCAAAGGAAAACATTCTTATTTCAGTTCACATAGAGTCTCACATTATGAAAACACAAAAATAACTATAAACAGTGATTAATCAAGAGCAAAAGCATTAACAGAGTAACATTTCTACCTACACCTCGGGATGTTCAGCTATGGACTACAATATTACCAAGTATGACAAGAAATTTTTGAGGCAGCAAAATGAAAGACAGGATTAAGCAGAGAGTATGCCCACAAGGTTAAACCATCATCACCCACTGGGTATAATGATAGTGACACTATAAAACCAAAGCCCTTTTCATGAAAAACTTAGCTTTTCAGTGTGGAACCCTATCATATGACCGAGTGTAATACAAGACAGTCTTGCCATTACTCTGAACTTGAATCATAATTAAGCCACTGCCACAAAGATATTCTTACTTATTAGTGGAATTATAGAAGATTGTAATACACCTGATATCAATTGACTAAGCCATGGTAGTATAAGGTTTATTAAAATGTGGGAACACTGGTATTTATCACCCACTTTTATTCTTACAATTTTTAATTTACTGGAAATAAAACAGCTATCCACAAACAGTAATTTTTGTAGAAAGCGTTGTTACATTACTTCCAGTAATACATTATTGCTTTGGAATTTGTAATTAATAACTTACAATATAACAGAATTTTCTACTTAATTGGAAGAATGTGCTTGTTACAATTTTTTCCACAGCTCCCTTTTTTTATAAAGCTATTACTCTGTATTATGTAACATATATTCACAGTATTTATTAATGAGGTGTCAAAATTAGGCAAGCATTTACTTAGTTTCATAAACATATATCAGAAGACATAAATATTATATTTCTTTCGAGTTTAAAACCATTGGAATTATTGCATATATTCATCCACAGTGTATAGTAGCCTTTCTCCCCAGAGCAGTTCTAACACTCCACTAAATATATGCTATTCCTCTTTATCTCTTTGAAGAAAAAATGAATCACATCCACAGCTTGGAGCTATCAAAATGTGATTTATCAAGCATTTTCAAGAAAGTGCATTTTCCCCCTTCTTTACACTAGGAGGCACATTATTCCTTCATACAGTTCTGCTGCACAGCTCTGCCACATGAAACCCTTAGATATGTTAAGAATTTCAGACTAAATTTAAGTCCCTAACAACCTTTACTGAGCCACAGTGAAAAAAAGAATTCTTCACTAATTAGGTTGGGGGGTTTTTTTATGCCAATGAAATCCACACTTATGGTAATGAAAAATAACTTTCTTCACCCGACTGCTGGCAAACAAAAACATACTTTTCTTAGGACTGATTAGTAAAGAAATAATTCACACTAAAATGAATCAGACAGCTGTACACTCAATGCAACTGATAATAAAGAAGGTGCTTGTGTTAAAAATGTTCTTCATGATACATAGAGTTAAAACCATTAAAAAGTAGGCAATAGGTAATTTTTTTTGTAACAAGTGAGGCTATAAAGTCATAGCAGTAAAAACAATTTTACAGTAACTTTTTTTTTTAATTTTTTATCAGCTTTAATCAGCTGATTGATCTTTGGAATATTTTCTGTTAGTTTTAACAGGAAGTGTGATATATATGCCCTCTAAATGCAAAATATAGTGTTCATAAGGAAAACATGTGAGATCAGCATTCCACACACAAAAGCATGGTTCAGATTATTCAAAAACATTAGTTTCTAAGAAACCATATGATTTCCTTTTTAACATGTGCCTTGCTTTGGTTGGTTGATTGGTTGGTTTTTTTATACTGACTCTCAAAATTATGAAATTTACAATCTTTGTGTTGTGTTTTTCATCATGGTGACAAAGAACACAGCCAGATCATATCATGTTGCTTTCCTGTTCTCTTGGCCCATGCTTCTGGAGAAGTCATGGACAGCAAGACAAGGAGGAGATTGTTAATCATTACATTTATAATGAAATAAAATGTTATAACATACAGGAGACTGGCCTTACAAATCAATATTGTATGCAAAATTAAATCATCATTACCATGACTCTTGAATAATGAGACTTCCTGTAGTAAATCTGAATTACATGTTATTATCATTTAATAATGTACAACAAAACCACAGTGCTGCTGTCACTCCATAGCATTCTGTTATTTTTAAACATGGTGAATTGTTGTTTACTGATAGAAAATTTCTTATAGTGCAAATCAGGCAGAGGTGAAATATGAGGAAGTTACAACAGACATTTTAACATAGTCCTCAGACAACTAACACAATCAGTTGAGAAATGGTGAAATGGAAGATACGTTAGCACCTGGAGTGAAACCCTTGGGTTAAAATCCAAACAACTCTATACAAAGAAGACTGGTTTGAGTGATGTAAACAAAACTTGGGCTATATACCTCACTATAAACGTTCTTATAAATTATTTTTTTACTTCCTATTTCTGTCTTGTTGCCTTTCCCTCATAACCACAGTGCCTGACAATGCTAGTTTTTGGCATATCTCCTCTTCCACTTTCCCACAGCGAGAAAGACTGCTGTTTTTAGATTAGCTAGATGAACGTGCTCTCACTCTATCTTCTTCTTTCATTAAATTATGTAGCTCTTGTGTCTCCATAGAAGCTAATGATTACAAGAAAAAATGGAAATAAAATTTCTCATACGTTAATGTAATAAGTTATCATGACTTCTAGTTCTTTTTTTTTCTTTTTTCCCCCTATCTTAGATTTTGAAGACCTGGGTCTTGGTCCATCTTCAAATATAATTAGAAAAGTAACATACCAATATTAACAAACAATGGCTTCATTTTTATTCACATAACTTCACATTGTACAATAATAAACCACACAATTCACAGAGCATTAAAGCCATTAACCAAAATTACTCTCACCATGAGATAAGGAATTTACTATCAAGATTAACATCATATTCCCATGAGCTAAAGCAAGTCTTTACTTAGAATGAATTTTCATAAAAATACATTGGGACAAATCTGTAATTTTTGTACAGATTTATTATTTGAGATCATTAGAAAATATTCACATAAGCACTTCTCTCTCTCTTCAGTTGAAACATTTGAAAGCAAAATAAAATATAGTTCTGCAACATCTATAATTCATGATTGGCAGCAGTACATGTACATGGCAATATTACTACCCTCCACTAAGATTTTTTTAGTTACATTATAGCTGTATCTTTTACTTGACCATGCTCCAAGTATTTTCATTAACAGCCATCCCTTAAACAGCCTCTGAGATTAAATTATTTCTACTGTTATATATAACAATATATATATATTAAATACAAGTATTTAACTTTCCACTGCAATATAACTAGAGATTCAGTTTATAAGTGTCAAAAGCTACAAAATTGAAATGATACTGCATCAGTTATTTTAACCATGATCATAGTAAATAAATACAAAGTTATTTTGCCCAATCACCAGATAGCATTTTGTTTTCTGAAAATTGCCACAGGATCTTCAATAACCATAAACTGCTTTAAGCTCCATTTTGCATCCTATCCACAAACTTGCACCTCCAGTTGCAAAGCAACTTTTTACACAATATTTAGGTGGTAACTGAATAAGATATGAAATAAAATAATACTGAATAACATATAGAAGTCAAATTCATCTAATGGACAACATCACTCCCTTCCTGCCTTACTTTTTCTAAGGATGATTTCTGCCACCATAATGATTGTATCTTTCCCTTCTTAGTTTGTGAGATTTTATGATATATGGAATGCACTATTTAAGTGTCTGTCCTAATTCAGTCTGATAAAAGTTGAAAACCTATATTTGATACTTCACCAATAGTCAGTACAGCTTGATTATTAGATGTTCATAAAATTGACATTAATTTAGCATCCTCAAGCTAAGTCAGGTGTAACTACAGATATTAAAATTTTCATACAGCTTTTAAGAACTCTTATTGACTCTGACTAATCTTCTATTAGTCTTTTCATTAAGGATTAATAGATCCTCATGATTAATGTACCACATTTTCACAGTGTGCTTGACACAAAATTTCTAAAAGCACGTTTTAGTGACTTGGTATAAAGTTTACTAAGCCCATCTTTCCTTACTCTCCTTGAGGGTTTCTATGTCACATTTCGAAGAGATGTGCAATTCAGAGTCAGTGAAGCCACTGTGACAGTGCCAACACGCAACACTGCATTAAAACTCCTCTCTGATCTTGCTAAATCTCTCACACGTCTCACACGTGGGGAGAGAATTAACAGGATAATTCCACTTAAGCTCCTTGCTCTCTTAAGCAGACATACATTCTTGCTTCAGAGTCACTCCATTCATAGTTGCTTGCTATTCTTTTATAGTTCTTTGTATTTCTACAGATTTAGGGTTTAAGGTCATAGCTTCAAAAACATTTCTGTTTTGGTAAAGAAAATAAAATGCAGGTGTCATGTCTAGAAAAAATAAAAAAGAAAACCAGAATACAACTCTGAGACTGTAACACATTTCAAATTGTTTCTTTATAGATTTTCACACAACACACTTTTGTTCCCATAAAAAGTATGAGAAAAAGGTTTCCAAGGTCAATATGCTGCAGTTTGCATTCACATCTGCCATGATCTAAATGTTATAATTCAGATACATCTCTGCTCAAATGAGAACATGCATCTTAATATTGTTCATCAGATCCCAAGGCCACCTTCTCTCCTGGTTTGTAAAGGCCCAATGACAATTTAATCATCTATACAAAAGGAAGAAATGCCAAAGGGAGAAACTAATTCTTATTTCTATACTCCTGGGGTGCAAGATAACTCAGGTTCAATTACCTTCAAAGAGCACAGATAAAACTTTTAACCTTTGTCTCCACATTCAAGATAGAAACACTTCATAAGGGCAGTGTTACTGTCCCTCCCCACTTTTCAGTATGTCCAGGTCCCCACATTCCAATGCCAAAATACTAGCGACAGTATTGGATAAAATCTCACTTAATTTTTAGTATTAACTATCACAGAAACATTTCAGTCGTGTATATTTATTATAGATAAGGAAAGCAGAAGAAGAAAGGCAGGAATTGCCAAATGAGATAAACTGCACATACGGAATGTTGGTATAAAACCACATATCTGACAGATCTAAAACACAGAACATAATGCCATTCCAACCTAAAAAGGAAACCCTGTGGTTTTTGCTGTTAGAAGAGGAAATTGAAGGTGTGTTATAGAAATGTATATGGCTTAAATTTTCCAGTGCTTTGCTGATTTACTGTTTTCTATGTTAGTCTAACAATTGCCATGTTCTTGATCTTTAAATTTCTATTTAGAATGGCTTTCCAAAGACAAAGTCCAGTGCCAAATAGCAACAGCACTATAAATATCAAGAAAAATGTTTCTACCAAGCGTTATTAGCTAACATGGTAAAATATTCATGCACGTGCTTAAAAACACCTTTACAGCTGCAAAGCTGAAAAGGATGAAAAAGAATGAAACCAAGTAACCAAAGCAACTCAGATCAGCAGAGCATTGACAGGGACTCACCCGAGTTGGGGTCAGAGTTGCCATCAGCTTCAGTCCTCTTGTCTGGTGATGCCTGATCGTAGAATTCGTCCTGCGGCTGAACCAGAGGGAGAGGGTGTGAGATCAGGGTTCCACTACCCACCGGCTCGTGGTCTCCCAGACCACTGTCACTGCAGCTTTCCTGGGAGCCATCAGGGAGGTGAAATGTAACACGGCGCTGGGACTACAAAGAAGAGCACAGGACATGCTGATTAGTGCTCTTCTTTTCTGTTCTCCTGATTTTTTTTCCTTTATTTCTTTTTTTCTTTTTTTTTTTTTCTTTTTTTTTTTTTTTTTTGTTTGTTTGTTTGTTTTTTTCCTTTTTTTTTTTTTTTTACTTTTGACATACAAATAGATTCCTGGAGATGCTTATGAGGCAATCATTATTATTGCGTTTTTTCTTACTGCTTTCTTTTAGACCAACCCAGGGAAGATGGCAGGCAGGAGAGCCAAATTTCAAAGGTCTGCACATGCTCATTTGTCAAATAAGCTTCTCATAAGAAAATTATCTGTACACAGCTATTTTTCTCATAATTTTAAAAGCAAAATCTCTAAAAACTATGAAAAGAAACTGCTTCAAACTGTGTTTGGAAAAGTACATCTTAAGATACTCTGAGTATATATTTCTGAGGTTAAAAACTGTATAATCACTGCTCACCCTGGGAAAAAAGTCCACCAAGTAAATCAAACGAAGAAAAATAGCTGTCACCTTCCAGGAATGTAATGATATATAAATACATATCTATAAGGATATTTACTTGATATTAATTATAATATTCTGTGGTTATCTCAGTAGTATGGATATTTAGGATTGACAACATATTTGTGAAATCACAGTGGTCAGTAAAGAATCACATACATGAAATAAAAATAAATAAAATAGAAATAAACACCGCATACTTTGTTCAAAACAACACAGTGAATAAGAGCCAGAATCTCATTTTTTCCTGAATTACTTAAACAAAAACCCATGGTCATCTCAAAAGAAAAAAAGTAGAACCTGCAGTATAGAATTGGTTCAGTTAACCATTATTGATTTTGAATCTCTCTCATCTGGAGAAATAACACAACTTTGTGAATTGTGGCCACAGAATGATACAGTGATTCCCCAGGAGCTCCAGAGCCAATAGAACTGCTGCAAATTGTTTAGCAACCGTGACTGTGGGATTCATGAAAGGAATTTTACAGGTCTTCATGGATCAACATACTGCATCTTTGAAGCATCGGAAACAACTAGCTCGAGAGCATCTCAAGAGCATGGTTAAACTAATTTAAACACATCTTCCCACAAAAATGAGTTTCAGTAGTGGGGAGCCTAAGTAATCTGGTTAGCTAGATTGGTTTATAAAAAAGAAGAGATTCACAAAGTTTGCCTTAGTAACTGTTCAGTTTAATGGTTATTTTCTTATAAATATTAGTCATCTGAAAGTTATGTCTAAGCTGATTAATTCAAGATTTCTATGGGCAGTAGAGACAGGAACATCAGGACACTCCAACAACAGGTGTCTTCCACTAATTAACAGTAGTAGTTAATTTAAGTAGTTAAAATCAGTTGTCATATATCCATCCCAAACACAAGTAAGTTTTTGTAAAGCTACCGGGAAAAAGCATCAGGCCCTGACTCTTCTTTTTTTTCCCTCTCTTTTTTCACACATTTTTTCTTAAAGGAGGAAAACCTCAAGTTAATAGTACTAACTGCATGTTTGCTTATTAAAAACTATTTGTTAATGGTAATTACTACCATTTTGCATGATGATCAATATCCTCTGCTGAGTTTCTTTTTATTCATCTCCCTTGAGTGGTCATAGATAGTTGATTAAATCAATTTTGGATTACTATGTAAGTATGGAAATAAATGTAATACTATTTGCTCTTGGCTGTGATTTTATAATTAGCATATTGCTTTTAAGTTCCTTTCTTAGCTTTAGGATTAGAAACCAGATGCAGAAAAACCAAACAGATCCTCTGAGTCATTGAGTTGTACTGGTTTACATCAACAGAGAACCTAACTATATACTATCACTAAGCAAACTTTTACCTCATAATTTTACTTTTTCATACATTTTCACTCTAGAATTGCCTCTCTGAACAATTTTTTGGAATTGCTAGCAGGCTTTTTCACCTCAATATGAACAAAAATAGAGCTATTGCTAACTACAAAGCTTAAAATCTTCACTTCCTGAATTTATTTTCCCTAACCCAAATTCAGAGAGCTATGTTTCCAACTTAAGAATTTATGTCACAAGTAAAATCAATGAGGCACAGGAAAAAGAGATTAGGATTGTTTTTCCAACTAAAATACTCTATGAGGAAATACAAATGACTGAGAAAGTAAGAGAGGAGATGAAAATTCCTATTTAAGATTCTGCAAAACAATTAAACCCTTCTAATTAATTAACCTCCCATATAAACATAAGAATATATCATTATAAAAATGTCCATTTTCGTGAGTTCTGTGGCAAAAGTACTGATCTTTCAAAAGTTCCTCATACTAGCCAAAATCTGCTCTGACACTATACTGACAGACAACCAGTCAGTCAGTAAAAAGGCACAGGCCTAATACTACTGGCAACTTCTCAGCTGATAGTGTTATAAATTTTTAAATCCACACTTTAAAAGATAAGAAAAAAATATATTGGCTTGGCTTTCTGAGCCTCTCACTAGGGACCTGACAAATCATAAAGGATTATAAAAAAATCTAAAGGTCATATAAACAGTGATCCAGTTCCAGGGATGATGAACGGACAGCATGCATTCCGTCAAGAAACTTTAGACTAAGCTGTGCCATCAAACCAATGAGGGGGAAAAGCCTTTTACAAAGAGAGACTCAAAGCAAACACTTAAGATTAGGCATATCATATTAATTGCAAGGGAATACTGTCACTCAGTCTACTGGGAGCTTATAAGGGTGTTAAATGATGTGATTTGTGGCTACCTCTTCCAGTTGCCCCGGTCCAGGACCTTCTTGGCTGGCTGCTGGAGCACCAGCCTGGTAATCAGGGACCCAGTGTCTCTGCCTAGGATGAGGGATGCATCTGCCACTTTCTCTCATGCACTAGCAAATCTGCTGCATACCAAGACTGTGTGTGTGTGTGTCCTGGACATATACATACACAGATGACACTGATGTACCCACAGCTTTGGCTACACAGACAGCCACAGCAGCACTGACAGTCAGTACTCAAACCAGACCCGGGCACAGACAGCCACATCCCCTACTCCTCTTGGGCTAGCAGAGGTAGAAGGTTGCTAGTACTGCACACACCCAGACAAGCACATGCACATTTAGAGTTCCAACAAAGCACTGGCACAGCCCCACTGCTCACCCAGCAGGATCCTGCCTAGATCCCAGAACCCTTATGCACCCTATAGGTCTCTCCCTCACTGCCTGGTCCAGTTGAGTGCTCCCTGCACACCCACGGCACACTCTCTAACACTCACCCCAAAAGCACCCCACACTTGGGAGTACCCCTGAACACCAGCATTGACTTCACACAGATCTGATACCCCTGCCTGGACCCAGGTCTCCTACTCCCTGATTCCTCCAGCTCAGAGATTGTCAGTGGAACCACACACCCACCCTACACACACCCAGTCTGAAGAAAGTACAGACACTGGGCCCCAGCAGCCTGGCACCTGAGTACATTGAATTTCTACTATATTGTACTGTCAGGAACTCTTATTTCAGAAGAAAATCCTGTAACATGCTCAGACCATGTTTGTATTTATCTACTCCCTTGTGCAACCAAATACAGCTTTGAATTATTTTTACCTAAACACAGAATCACGTTATTCTGAGTAATTGGGTTTATAGTTGGTACAACGCAGGGACTAGTGATAAGAAGTAATTACAATTTTAATTATGCTACAGCATATGCAGGATTATATACAAAATGAAGTAGGGTTATGGTTCAGGTCCACAACACTTGGCCAAAATTCAGATCTTAAAACTGTGACATATTCAATCATAAAACATCACTTGGGGGGATGCAGGTTTTCTTCAGGCCTTGCAAGCCATTCAGTCTTTATTTTTGATCAGGAAATATCACACCAGGGTTATGTGAAACTTAAAAGTAAAAAGAAAATTCAGTCAAAACAGTATTTTAACCTGTATCAGAGTAATTTCAATACACAATTCAGAACAATATGACTCAATAGGTTTTTAAAGAGACCCGAGTTTAAAAATCAGGAAAATAATTCGTATCAGCTACATGGAATCATTGTTCTTTTAATCACCTATTGCAGTAAATTCTATAAAGCTCATCTATGTGAAACATGACTTCACACCCACCAGAGATACAGAAGAAAATTAATGCTGTCTCTTAGATGGAGATAAAGGAAAGAAAACTCTAGTGCAGATAAAAGGACAGTTCAAGTACAATAAGAACAATTTTTTTTTTTGTATTTTCAGACCAGGTGGTCAGCCAGCCAATACTTATCTTCATCATAGTAAAAAGTAAAATTATCAAATAAACCACATATTAAACTGGTCTAGCTGCTCCTTTAATGCTACAACAGAAACAAATACATACTTAGTACTTTCTAACAACTGTAACTTGTGGCATACCTAGATATAAGTAATAGCTTTGATGCTTGAAAATGCCACAAGGGAGGAATGGATGGTAGACAGTGGGGATATTCCTGATCTTACTCATCAAGCACAGATAAGCAGAAACTGCTTGACATGGCACAATGCACTTTTCGTCACAAAGTATTTTCTTTGGAGATACTGAAAACACTTTAAAATATATTTTAGTCCCAGCTTATCATTTCCCCTTCCTCATATTCTTCTGTCCTATTTTTCTCACTTCTGTTGTCTTGATATGAGGAATTCAGTGGCACACAGTGAGAGGACAGGTAACAATGGGCACAAAAAAGAAACACAGGAGGTCGTGAACATTTCTTCCTGGGAGCATAATTGAGCACTGGCAGAAGTGGTTCAGAGAAGTTGGGATGTTTTCCTACTTAGAGATGTTCAAAAGCCAACTAGACACAGTCCTGGACAATCAGCTCTTAGTGCCCATGCTTGATAAGGGGGGGCTGGAGCAGATGCCCTCTAGAGTTCACTTCTAAGATCAAACATTCTGTGATTCTATGAATACTAATTGAAAATAAAAGAAAATCCAGAAGTATCTGTAGAAGTTTCATCATTTTTTAGTGCTGAAAACGTAATGCTGTACCGAAGTACATTGTTTCTAACAATACTAGCTGCATAAAATGCATTCTGATACCAGAATTACTAATTTAATTCCGTATAAATCCATTGCTTTGGAAAATTACAGACAATGTTAATATCACAATCCTGAAATCCTTACTTAAGCAAAAGAATTGGTAGGAATTGTACCTCAGCATTTTTGTCTAGAAAAGGTGGGCCAATACCAGTGAGGTGTGGGCACACTTGCCAAAATAAAATTTTTGCTCCTGCTTTATTTTCCCAGGAATCCTCATATACACAGGCAGGAAGTCAACTGTATGTAGTCTAAGTTATGCTGCTGACTTCAGTGATAGGTAGTCTGAAGTAAAGAAAAGAACATGCTGTGTGACATCAAGTGCTTGAAATGTCCTAAGGCAGATGAGTTACGAGCTGTGTTGGCAACAGAACTTAAATGTGGGAAATATAAACAATAGTTTTCAAAACTGTTCAGTGCTTTTCATTGTATACTAGCTTCTAAAAAGCATTTTACTTATAATTATGTGCTTGAATCAAATTGCAAGTTACAGAAATCAGCATTAAGAGGAGCCTTTGCATGGTGAGATTGTGCTGTTCTGAAAACCAGACTTTCAAGCTTTGTACAACTAGTGTATTGTTTCTGCTAATCAGGGATCCAAGAAATAATTATGCTATTGTTCCATTGCTGAATGTCTTAGAGGGACAGATTTGGCTACAGATCCTGTCCATTGTTATAAACCAAGCTATAATTAAAAAAACATTTCTACGCTGTGTTGTTGCAAATAGAACCAGCTGAATTTTAACCAACTAAGCTGTCTTCTGAGATTACAAATCAGGTACTTTAAACAAAACGCCCTCTTCTCCACTCAATATAGTTCTAAGTTGAGAGCCTTGATTTCCGTCCTTGATTTTCCAGACAGGCAGAAGTCACAAAAACATCTGGTTCACAACAAGTCAAAGTAAGCTTTACATATGCTTGCATCTTATTTTAGATTTGGAGATTCTGCATCAACAAAAATTATTTCCCCTTCCTTTCTGAAATTTTATGAAGGAAAGATAAAGAAAACAATCCTGGGAATATATTCCTTATGGTTGGATTGTTGATATGGAGGCTTAAAAGTGAAACTTGAAAAAACAATTTACCTTTATGGAAAATAAACAGAACAATCTATACATGACACTTTATACTTAAACTGAAACCCACTCATGAATAAAGAAGCCAGATAAGAAACTTATTAAAATAAAATCAACTATGAACAGTAGACAAAGACTCTAAAAACCTCTCATGATTAAAGCAAAGAACCTTGGTTCATGGACTAAAACATGGTTTTATTTTTTTAATGAGATCAAGACTGTAAATTCAAGTCAAATCACAAAAAAACAGAGTAGTAACAGTTTCAGAGGGGAAGAGAAAATATTTGCAGGGCACCACCAAACTTTAAAATATGTTTTTAACAAACTAGAGTTTTAAACCTTACTTTTGCCTAAGGTAAATAATATTTTTCTCCTAAATTCCTACATGGAAAAAAAATAGTGCAACTTTCAATGGGGCAAAAGTGTGATCTGGGGTATGGAGATCCTGGGTTGGTGTATTAGTATGTTTTATAGATAATCTGTGGTTTGTTATATACTTTTTTCAGTTTGATTAACTTAGTGAAAGTTCCCTAAATCTAAAGTGTACCTTCCTTTTTCAAAATTGGAAGATGAATGAAAATACGCTTCTGGGCTGTGACCTTCTTTGAAAATGTGTAGTGGTAGTCTATCTCCCAGGAATGCTACAAAATATCTCAAATAAAGCTTCATAAAATTCATCTCAGTGCTCACTCATACACACCTTCTTCCGTGTTTCACTCAAGCTTGCAAAAGAATATAAATCTGAGATAAAATCATTCTACTTTCTTAGTAACAGCCACCCTTGCCTCTCCCAGTTAATCTCAGCTCAACTCTGTGTTACATACAAATCGTGCAGTAGATTCCTGCAATTTGCTCAGAGAAATAGGGTTATTTTTTTTTCTTGGCTACATTTAAACAAAACTCACTCATGCAATCCCCATGGCACTCCTCATTCAAGGATCTTACTTGCATCACAGTGTAATCCATTCTCCATGCCCATCTTGATATCTTACCCACAGAACCAAGATAATGGAGATAGATAAGGTTTCCATCAAACTGTCAGGCTAAACTAAGAATGAAAAAGAAAAAACTATTCATACTGCACTTTATGCTGCATTTTCATACCATTCTACCTTTATAAATAGCTGATGTGTTTAGGTATTTACTTGTTTTTTTCCCCTCTAAGGTAACAATGTTGGTATTGATTTCAGAATCTATATTGTTGTTATACCAGACAATCATTTGATTTTTTCTACCTCAATTTTGCAGTGCTAGAATTTCATAGAAATCAGTAACTTGTGCTGTAATATATTAAAGAGAAGCTGAAATGTAATCACCTATTATATCTCATTTGTAACTTATGTTGCAGAGAACTAGTCTTTCTTTGAGGTGAAAATATTACCGATTACAATCTGCCCACTCACTGGGGAGGAAATGACTACTTGTTGGTCCCTTCCACATTAAATACAAGAAACAAACAGCCACTCTCATTTGGGGTTCTTTTAGATTTGCAGACAGTGAATTATTTCCTTTTTCTGCAAAGATCTGCAGTCAAATCCTGTGGCTTCAGTCATCTTCTGAGGTAATATCACTTTCTTCATTTGTTTACGTAGAGATATTCTTTATTTTATGAAACTATTGTCTCTGTGCCACTGATTCTTCCTGAGTTATATTGGATTTTTTTTTTTTTAATTGGACACTTTAAAGACTGACAAACCTGTAAATAAAGACAGAACTATAGTATATTTTATTTTAAGTTTCACCTTCCTAATATTCACTTAGAAGGCAAATACTCCTTTTCCTGATAAAGTGTTATCCATCATCAATTTGCCTGCAAGGTCAATATGGCCTAACAGCAAAGCTGACTGTTACAGTTTTTATCAAGTCTAAATCAGAATATTACCGTGTTAAACCTGGGAGTCTAGTAAAATATTAATAATTTTTCAACGCTTTCAGTCTTAGCCCCTGAATTGAATGTCTGAGACTCAAAATCAGTCTGATCAATTCTAAGCCTACAATTATGCAAATTACTATCTCAGATTCATGACAAGGTGAGTAGAGGGAAGAGATGGAAACTGCTGTACCAAATAAAACATAAAAGAAAATAGCCAGGTATTCCACCAGTAGACAGCTAAGATAATATTCAGAAACATCATTCACCCAAATGGTTAGACAGCAGTAAACCAGTTTACTATATTTATTACATGTTTCTTACCAGAAAATCTGTGGGAAATAGCCATGAGAATGGATTAATTAAAAATGTAATGATTTTGTAGATGTCTATTAAAAATAAGTGTTGCATCTATGATAGTTGTCTAAACACATCTGTATTTAATGGAGAAAGACAGGCAGACCTAGTGAACATTCATGCCATCCTAAAATATATAAGATGGTAAAAAAACAGTAGAATGACTTTTTGAAGTGTTTTTACTCAATCATTGACTACAGATTACTAGGTAAACTTAGGACATATATTAGAAGACTTAGGACAGATTAATCTCTTTGACAAGCCTGTTGTTTTATTCCATGGCAATAAAAGGACTTCAAATTTAAATGTCCAAATTTAACCTATCAGCAAGAAAAGGTGGATCTTGAATTATGTTCATAAATATTTAGACACCCCACTTTAGATATTTATCTCTGGAAATTTTATATGACATTAAATATATAGGATTCAAGAACTTGATGAAACAGATCAGACTGACAAAAAGATACATCACTGACTAATCATACATTTTATAATAAGCACTCATTTGTATTGCAGCCTTCAAAGAAACTCACATATATACATTTTAGTTATGATAGAATTATATTTTATTCGACCTGTAGCAAATTTAAAGACTTCAGCGATCCTTAGTTTATTTATTTAGCTCAATTTTGGTGATGAGCTCCTCCTAGGAAGATAGATAAAGCATATTACAAGTGCATTCAATTGAAGAAACATTGCAGAAGCCCTGTACCAATTATAACAATAACTAGTTTAACTTCTCCATACTCTCAGAAGTTTTATATTAGTAAAAGCACATGTTGATCAATAATGTATATGAACTACAAAAACACAGAAACATCTGCTGCTGAAGTTTTACAAGTTTAATTATAATAATAAATTTTCCCTGATTTACATCCTGTGAAACTCATCTGGCTTCGGTAATATGAGCAGGATAATAAAGTTTCTGGGACTTTATTTTAACTATAAATTACATATTTTAACGTTAAGGGGGGAAAAAGATAGAATTTCCCTTCTGAGGAATGTACATTATCTGGAGGCTGCTTATAAAAGAGCCCTATAATGGTCTTGTATGAAGGACATAAAATAATTATGTTTATAGTATTTAATGAATTACAAAAAAGTATTCCATCAACTAAAGTTTATTAATTGCATTGAGTAAACTGATATATTTGGTGCCCACCATTCCTGATGCTGCATTTTACTGCTGAAGTTGACAATTACTGTGTTATAGAAGTGCTGCATATTTATGGTCTCATCATGGTCAGTCAGTACAGCTGATATACAAGATTGTGCACTATAAGGAAGCAGGAAACTTTCCAGTGATCTTCAGGAAAAAAGAAAGGTGTGATAAAAAATCCTTTAGTATTCAGTTCCATTAGCATCCTTTAGTACAGAATATAACCTTGGAAATAAGCAGGCCATAGCTCTTGTGTAAGGGTAGCAATCTCTTTTTCTGTGGTGACACAGCCTTCACTCTATAACAGACCTCAGAATTTTAATACTTCACTTTTAGTTGTGCATATAAGAGGAAGAAAAACAAATCAAAATCCACCAAAGTAGAAGGAAATGACTAGCTGTGCACTAACTGTTTCATATTATAGAACTTTAAAGGTAGTCTGATTAAAAGAAAAAAAATAAAATCTGAATCCCTTTAAATGATCATGCTCTAAAATAAACAGTGCTTGTAGTAACATCATGATGTCAGTCTTCACTTTTATTTGTGTGAGTTTGAGGAAACGTAATTAGGATCATATTTCTTCTCAATAAAGAGAGGAACAATATATGCAGGGGAAAAGATGGAATCCTGATAAAGATTCTACGGATATCGTGTATTCTCATGGTGTGGGAGGAGAGCAAGGAAGGAGTCTCCTGACTTAGGGATGCTGTAGGGGGAACAGTACATTAGAACATTGCCTCATGAAGTAGTACCAGTGTGTGTAATGGGTATCTGTCACTGACAGCTCACTAGGTTACAATTAATTCTAAGTCATCAGTCATGTCTTCTCCTGCAAGCACAGAAGGAAGAAACAGCAGCAACACTGCCCTTTGAGGATAAGACCTTTTACATCCTATGATTCTGGAAAGCAGCTGTACATCTATTAACACAATGGACACTATCACTGTCACATTAGATAAATGGATCCACATTGGAAAAGCTGAAAGTAGACATGATTGTCAAGGATAATACAGTTAAGCTGGTGCATCCTGGGAAAGATTCAATTTCTACAATATTTTCATTTTGAAGCTAGTATTATTATCTGAATCAATTGCCCACACAGTAAGTTAATCAATTACCCCTGTTAAAACATATCTAAATCACTGTTAAAAAAAGACCTAGACAGTAATGTATTTGCACCACAAAAGCCTATGTTTTGAAACTTGGGAGAAGAAATGATTTGCTAGGAGCAGATTTATAAATTTATTTTGATTTTTTTTTTCTTATTTGTACTTTCAAATCTTTGGAGGTTTCATTTAATATCTGCAAACATGAGCTGCAGGAGAAAAAAAAATCCCCAGCTTTTCACTTCAGATTCTTCAGAGAACAATAAATACTACAACAAATACTGACTAAAAATTCTTCCACCACATATAACACGTATGTCTATCTGCCTGGTAATATAATGTAAAAGCTTGGAAAACTAAACCCACAGAGAACAATAGGACTTTCAGTGCTTAAAAGGACTTTTCTGTTTGGACAAAGGTTCTTGTATTCCTGTGCCATGTTGAATATTAGGGCAAATCTCTGCTACATGAAATTGTAGCCCCAAATAAGGTTCAAAATGAACAATAAGAATATTAAGATGTTTCCACGCTAACATTTTTTAGGAAAAAAAATATATATATATATATTTCAGCAGCTTAGGCGGTAATAAAGCTAAAACCTCATTTATTAGCAAACGAGGAAAAAAGAGAAAAAAAAAAGGACTTTTTTGCATGGAAATCAGCTTCACACAGAAGACAGAGGTACTACTATACTATCAAAACACCAGGTACTTGTACAGCTATCTTACTGTTGAAGTAACTAGTTAGAAATGCATTTTCTGCTTTCCTCAAGGAGAAGACAAATGAGACCTGACAAGAATCACTATTATTGTTAGACTTCATCCAATTTTTAGTATTTTACACAAATTACATATGGCATGCTCTTGACACATTAAAAGTTATAGAGAAACCAAGATCTTCAACTATCTGGATAGTTTTAGAAAATGCTCCCAGTGTCATGGGTCCCCCTGGAGTACGCTGAAAGCTAAATTCACTGTTCATATTCTGATGCTGATGATCTAACCTAATTTGTGCCAGCTGAGTTTAATGTTAGTAAAGTGAAATCACACTGGTGAATATCTTATTTTTCCTTCCTTCCTTCCTTCCTTCCTTCCTTCCTTCCTTCCTTCCTTCCTTCCTTCCTTCCTTCCTTCCTTCCTTCCTTCCTTCCTTCCTTCCTTCCTTCCTTCCTTCCTTCCTTCCTTCCTTCCTTCCTTCCTTCCTTCCTTCCTTCCTTCCTTCCTTCCTTCCTTCCTTCCTTCCTTCCTTCCTTCCTTCCTTCCTTCCTTCCTTCCTTCCTTCCTTCCTTCCTTCCTTCCTTCCTCCCTTCCTCCCTTCCTTCCTTCCTCCCTTCCTTCCTTCCTCCCTTCCTTCCTTCCTCCCTCCCTTCCTCCCTTCCTCCCTTCCTTCCCTTCCTCCCCTTCCTCCCTCCATCCCTTCCTCCCCTTCCTCCCTCCATCCCTTTCTCCCTCTCTCCCTCTCTCCCTCTCTCCTTTCCTCCCTTCTTTCTTCTCTCCCTTTTTGCCCTTCCTTCCAAAAGAATAACTTTGCAGAAGTCTTATAAGTTACATCAACTGACATAACCATCTTCTGAATATCCTCTACTGGAAACAGATTCACTAAGTCACATATTGAAAACTACAGACCTTCAGAGGATCTTTTCCTGTGACTTCTCCAACATTATCTGTCTACAAAACTGGAGAAAGCAGGACACTGGACAGTTATTTTGGACGTAAACCATTTCATAATTGGTGAATATTTTCTTCAGATTCACATAGTAGCAAGTTTCTCATTTCACGGAATTTGTTTGATTCCATTACCTTTGACCTCAATGTTTGAAACTTATGGACTTGATGGACTTAACTGTGCACTTTCCACCGAGAGCACATGGCCATGTCTATGAATACAGATAGCCAAAGACTGATGACTTTTGAGACCAATATTTATTAATATTTCAAGGGTAATTTATATGTATTTTGTAAATACTAACTTTTCATTAGGAAAACTCACAAGCGCAAACCTCCTGTTTCACATTTTAGTTTATGCAACATTATTTAAATAAAGGCATGAAAAACACAGAGCCACAAAGGAATGAAATTGCACTTCAGAAAAATACACCTAAACCAATTGTTCACCATTTAACAGTATTGCTGTTATGTCACAATATATTCTACATTACACACCTAGCTGTCTGTGGGACAGGACACACTTCTGAGTGAGGATTTAGCATTAGAACAATTATGAAATATCTGATATCTATTTATGGGCAAATTGAACTGAGCTGCTTTACTGTTTTACCATGAGTTTCTCACATAGTAGTAGATCAGGATCCTTTCTGATATGTACTAACATGATAGAAGAAAATGCATGGTATTACTTAGAGATTCCAGGTGTTATCAGACTATAGAATACACCACAGAGCTCAGTGCCTGTGGAAGCCACCTTATCTCAGTCTTCACAGACTGACAAGGCATGTAAAGAATGTGTCCAAGCCCCCTGGGTTGATCTTTATTTTTGACAGATTACAGATATAGAAATCTGAGATATTTCCACTGGAACTGCAATGAGAAGGATAACTACTCAAAAATGGCAGCCAACCACACCTTTTTTTTTTTTTTTTTTTTTTTTTGAGAGAGAGAACAAATAGAGGAAGATGCCATTTTTACATTACAGTTACTAGCACTATATATATAGAAATAATGAAAATAACAGGCAAAACTTTAATGCTGAGAAAATTCTCTGAAAATTATGACTTCAATAGTTGGTCACAGAATTTTGTGTTTCATTTCTATGAGGGATAAACATAAGGCTAACTAAGAACTTAATAAATCACTGGAAAGTTTCTCACTGGTATCAATGGGATTAGGATTGGTCTAGCAACACCTTTACAAGTTTAAAGATAATACAATCCCAAATTTTTCATGTCATCCAATGGTCAATGTTCTGAATGTTTCTGACTTTACCAACTTTTAATTACATTACCCACAAATACTATCTTTTGTGTTGAAGACAGTCATCATATATAATCTACCTTTCTGCCTTGTACTGTTGGATTTTTCTTTTCCAGTGTGTGCTAATAAGCATACTTTGGATATAAAAATTTTAATCTGATTATGGCTTCTTAAACAAGCTTTAAGTGTATTAAATAATCACTTAGGTTTGACATTAAGTTTTTTGTAAGTCAGTATTCTTTGTGTATGTAAAGATTCTAGTGCTTGAACTTTTTAGAATCAATTACATATATATTCTTTTAATAGCTTATCTCTACAGTTTCTCAATGGAGATAAAATTATTATGTTTAATTAATGAACTATACATGAGGCATCCATGACTTCTGACATACACAATGGCCAAAAAACCCTATTCAAAATTATGCTTCAAAGCAATATTGACATTTCAGTGTGAAATGACAAGCATGTTTCATTAGAGGCCCAATTCTGCAATTATTCTTCAGGAGCTAATGGAGGCCTCATACTTCAGTAAGAATTGTCATTGTCACTGATGGGTAATTATTCCATTAATACCTCTACTATGCAAAGACTGAATGGCCAAATTACTAGAGTGTCAAGCATGCATTACAGTTGGCCAGACCAGTGCTCATGTATATGCACATTATAGAACAGCCATAGAAGTCCCACTTGGCACAGCTGTATTCCCTTTGCTCCTTCAAGCAGCACACACATTGCACCAAGGCAGAGTGGCAACAGCTGTAAGTGGAGAAAAACTGCAGGTAGGGTAGTTAAATCAGTCTTTTTGGTACCAGGCATTTCCCTAGAACTGTGGAAAAAAGGAGGCAAGACCACATTAAGATAAATTCTTATCATAAGATGTTTTTTCCTTTGGAATAGTTACAGATGATATTTATTGTAAATAGTTTCATTGAAAGGAATACAATAAAAGTGATGAAATAATTCATTTACGTCTACTGCAAACAAGAGCCTAAAACGTATTTACAACAGATTAGAGAAATACCTAATAAATGGCTCATGTGCACTTTGAAGAAGATCAGCAGGTATAGGCTTTAGTCAGAGCAGGTCATTTATCACTAGGAAAATACACAGTTTAAAATCTCTAGAATAAAAACTAGAAACCCTCTAGATAATGTATTTTGAATAGCAAATAACAACAGTAAAAGTAACAAAAACAATCCATCATCAAATGGTACATAGTTAACTTCGTAATAAGGAAGCCAAATGTTTCCCACACTAGGAAAAAAATGATATGGTACATGCTCTGAGTTGACAGATGGAAGAAAAAGAAAGACAGATGTGCTCTAATTTCTTGATATTTTTTTCCCTTTTTTTTTTTCCCATAAGGTGATTATCAGGCATAGATGAAACTGCTTACTCAGTAGCACTGACTACAGATATTCACCAGGGAAAAAATGTCAAATATCCTTTAGGACTTTGCCCATTGGTATCATCACAACTGATATTCTGTAACAAGCAGAATGACTAACAGCTGGCACTTTCCTAAGTAAAGGCAAAACACCAACCAGGTCCAGTTTGTGTAGCCCTTATAGAGGGGACCATCTGGAATGCTAGCCTGGATCTTAACAATTAAAATCAGGGGCCAGGTCAGACAAGTAGCATCTTAAAGAATTCATGATACTGAGTTTCTAAGCTAAAATGAAAATGACAGAGAAGGTAGCATGTGAGAGGATATAAGTAGTCACTCTCACTCAGGGGATGAAGGATGATCATGTGGTTAAAGTACAGGACATGGAGTTATAAGACTGACTCTGTGACAGATTTCATGTGTAATGAAATGTTAAGTCACTATAATCAATAACAGTTTCACATTAGGCTTCAGATCAGATTACCCGGGGTATACCTACCAGGTAGTGAGATCCTGTGTGATAGTGACCAGTTGCTGTCAGCTGCCAGTGATATCAAACACTCAACACTTTTGCTTATTGACAAGTTGAATGATCTTTCCTTTTTTTTTTAGGTAGGGTTAGCTTATAAAAGCTAACATTATATTCACTCATTAATCTAAGATGCTCAGATGGCAAATGCTATCCAAAGAATAAATATTTTACTACTTTTTAGTTTTTGTTATACATTTAAACTTTCCATTTACTTGATTATAAAAAGCTTAACATTCAGCAAGGGAAGGATGGAAGTGAAATCAGAACAGTGGCTGTCTGAGAGGCAATACTCAAATAAGACAGGAAAGAATGCCATTCCCTCACAAAAATTACAATCTGACTGAAGACTGGATGAAGTAAAGACAACAAGAGAGACATGGGAAATAACAAAGGTAGCAGTAACAGCTCAGTGTGATTACTATTGTTAGCTATGCATCCTGCTTCATGGAGCTGATTCATGATGATAACTGCTTTTTTCTAGGGATGTCCCTTTTTTAAAAAAAAAAAAAAAATCTTTTTTTCTTCTTTTCATAATCTACTGCTTTTTTCTTTTATCTCTATATTTCATTTTTATGATGATGAATTATACTTCAAGATATTCCTTTTCATGCTTTAATTTTTGAAACAACAACAAATAGAAATTGCATTTACTCCTTCCCCCTTTAGATTTATCCTAGTAAAATCCAATAGTCACCTACCTGAAAACAGCTAGGGCATCTTTGGGATAATAAACAGAGAGAGACCCATTATCAAGTAATGGCAAAAGCAGGTTCTTCTGCATCGATATTTCTTTTAAGTGGTTGTGAAAACACTTAAATGTAAGTTTTCCAGTAGTTACAGGAGTTGGTTTAATCCTACAAGTGGTCATTGATACCACTCAGCTCACTGTGTTTTCAAGCTATCCTTTATTGTCACTTTAAAGACATTTTTAACTAAGATTTCTTCAAATATAAAAAAAATGTCATTACTGAAGTGATATGTTATTATATATGAGTAGTCCAAATAAAACCACAGAACTATTAATGTCTTACAAATTATGGCTATTTATGAACATTACGTTATATGGAAATTTATTTTTGATAGTATGAAAATATTACTAAATGATAAATGGTGTGAAACTCCTCTCAAACCAGTAACTTAAAAACTGCTTTACTCAGTCCTGCTTTCTTTCTAAACTGAAGTATGACAACAGCTTGTGTTGTGCCAGCTTCCTGAAAAAGTATTTCAAACAGCACCAATGACAATTTTCTCTGGTATCTGGCACAGAGACCCTCTGTGTTTCCTTGTGATTGTGGTTAGTTTCATATTGAGATGATTAATCAGAGTAAATGTCTTTATTTTTTCTGCTGTTTTAACTTCAAGAAACAATCTCTTCTGGTTTTATCCTATTATAAGGATCGTTACAAAAATGGGAAACAATTAACACTGGGTTTAATGCCTGAATGCCATGGAGCTGAAGTAATTGCACTCAAGGTCTGCTAACTTTTTAATCAGGCATTTGGTTGCAAGCTGCTCAGGATTGATTCTGAGAGAAGAGCAAACACAATTGGGGCAGCAAAAGCAGGTGTGCCAAGTAAGGAGACATGTTGGCAAGACCAGTGAAAGAGTCCAGAGGGTAAAAGAAGCAAAAACAAATGGAAAATTCTTCTTGAAAGACTTTTGCTTGGGATCCAGTCATAACTGAGTGAAATTAATTGAGGAAAATGAGCACAGAGAGAGTTTTTTTGACCAAAATAATTAAGAAATATGAACAGCAAAACTACAAAAGCTCAGCCTAGAGAAGACTTGCCAGTCAGAATCTTAGTGAGCAGAATTAATTAGACTGGGGATTTGAAATTTTCACATGCATTTTGCTAAATAAATAAATAAGAAATACCATGAGAGGTTTCTGGAATTAAAATTAGAATACTTACTATTCTCAGAATTTATGCTTTGCTTTGGAGAAAAGAACAGATCCATTTTTGTTTCTATTCATTAAAAATATCTTTTTTTCTTTCTCTAATGCATGTATTTTCCATAATTAAGAGAGTCCTGAATTAAAAAGTGCTTACACAGCATAGCACTCTGTGCATTTATAAATTACATGTGTTGATGAAGACTATGGCTACACACCCACACATATGTACAGAATCACAATTATGTCGAACAAGCAAGTGTATCCACTTTGAAATATATGATCTAAACAAAAAATCACATGCTTACATCACTTTTCAAATGAAAATACTCCTCCCTGGTTAATATAAAGTACTACAATAGTTAACTCCTTTCAGGATTGCCCTCAAAGAATATTTGATTAGGTTTATATTTTTGCATACCATCTTTGGGATTCATGGGTTGTTTTCTTAAATCAGTGTTTTTAACTAAAACATCTTTGTACCTGATTTCAACGATTTGATCACACTTCTATAAAAATCCATAGTTTATATAGTCTTATATAATAGGATCTTGACCAAACTCCCCAAAACTTGTAGATTAGAAATAGAAAACAATATTGATAACACAGTTCTGACCTTTCTTATTGCAAATCAGGAAAGAATCTCACTTATGAACCAGTAAACACCATCTATTTTTGGAAAGAAAGCAACACCTATTTAAGAGGTAATGTTTGGAAGATTTATTTCACAGATATCTCTGAAAACCTTCTACAAATAACACTTTTTAAAAGACTGACAAGAAACAGGGCTGAGCTGAAATCCAGACATTTCTGAAAAAAAAAAAATAAAAAATGTTCAAAATCCTAATCCTTCTGCCTAGCAACCATTCCCCGTAAACTCCAGTAACAGTTTTCCTATCTTTTAGGCAGTCTTTGGTGAAGGAATGACTAATACGTCACCTTCCATGCTTTGCTATTACTAAGGCAAAGCAGGCAATTATGATTTAGTAGCAGACTAATGTTATGCTAAAAGTAAGCATATCTAAACACTTTTCTTGAGCCTCTCAATTCTTTTATTATTTTTTTCCCTGACAAGTGAATCCTGCTAAGTACAAGATGTATTAATTTAGTTGCATCATACAGATGTCCACATCAAAACACCTGGATCCAACACGATTACTTTGAATTCTTTTAGTGCTGGCTGAGTACAGAATTAGTAGGATATCAGAAGTTGTAATCAGTGCCCTACTGGCTTCCATCAATAGCTTAATCTAACTGAAATTGTTTACCAACACTTCAAAACAACAAGTTGCAGAAACTTAGCTACCAGCAGAGCAAAAGAGCAAGGATAACTTCTAACCAGGGCAGATGACCCAAGATGCCTACAAGTTTTCCTCTCTTCCAGTGCCTAAATGGCAGCAAATTTGTGAAGCAGTGTGCAGTTCAATAGCCACTATCTTGCCTTGGGACAAGTATAAAGAGTAGTCACATTATTTGTGAATCTGTCAACATTCCAGTGACAGCTTTCTGTCTTTCACCTTTCTTCTTACAGCTATCATTCAGTCACTCTACTGTCTGTCATCTGTAGGTGAAGGGTTTTACAGAAATGAAAGGCAGTGGTCTGGCACAGGGCCACCCATACACTCTCACAAAGAGATCCTTAATCATAAGGGACTTTCACATATCTCTGATCTGGGAGCAATTCCGGATAGATGCCAGAAGGAAGAACAAAGAAGCCAGCATTTGAAAATTCCCTCAGTCGCTTTATAATACTGCTGAGATGGCTTTGGCCAGATTAAACAGACATGCTCCTTTAGACCCTACATATTTCTCTGAAACTAATTCTCCAAGCTTTGTCCAGGGTTTAACAGGGGTTGGGATACCAACAATCAAACTTTGAAGTAATTCTTCAAATTCCTGTGGACTTGGCTGCAGAAACAGGTAGGATATTCAGGTCTTTCCAGGCCAAGGAGACAGAGGACATTTTGATTTCTTTGCAATTGTTGTCTTTGAAGGACTTGGACAAAGCAATTCCAACACAACAGCTTATTTCTAAAATGCTTTAAAGTGAAGGATAGGTGTGGGGGCTGTGAACTAGCTGATATTTTTGAAAGGCGCCTACATTCAGTACAGCATCCTGACACTTCAGGAGAACACTACAGGAGCTGCGATACATTAGTGAAGCCTGACGGGGTAAAGATCTTCCTTCACTTGCCATTTTGTTTTGAAGTGACAAGAAAGCTACAGGCAATAGAGGATTTCAAGATGAGGATTTTATCTGATACTCACATGAAGCACGGTTGTAAGCAACCCTTGAAGTGAAGTCAATAATATAAACCATAACTGTGTAAAGGTGGAAAAAAAATCTTTTAAAAATCCTAGAAGCAAATTTCGAAGGTGGCTAATGTTTTAGCTTCCTACATACCAATGCTCACCTACATAATTCCTCTGAGACACACTCAAATGTTTCAAGAGCCCATTTGCCTATCTCTGTTCATGCAGTTGAACACTCAGCAGGATCACTTTATTGTGATGTTTCTAGTACTCGGGTTAATTTCATTACACTCTGTGAGATATTCATCATAAAGAAGTATCAGGATATCAAAATGCAATGTAATACTTAATCCCAGACCACTTATATGAGTGAATCAAATTAATGTCAATCTGGAAAATTGCTCTGAGTTATTAGTGAATATATTCACTCCTTCTCGACCCTTATCGGCTTCTGCAGAATCTAAGCTTATAAAAAAATTCTGAAGAGAAGGTCTCAAAACTACAGACTGAATGAAGGCAATGTGGTACTTGCTTTCTAAATCAGCAGACAGACAGCTGGAGTGCCACTGCTGTAACCCAAAGATTTGACAGGCTATAGCAGAGTTAAAACTGACAAGAGTCTTTTGTCATATTTTCCTGCTGCTATTCAAAACTCTCTAAGCAGTAGGAGACTGACGAGAAGAAGGTTAATTTTGCTCTGCAGCAGTTTAGACTGTTGAAAACTGAAGAAAGTATATGCTATAGGACTGCTTCATTCCCATGAATTGTCTTTAAATGTGCTGGGGTTTTTTTTTAATTTTGTGATTTTTCACCTTTTAACAGTAAAAATTCAGGAAAACAAGCCTGACTGTCATACTTAACGCATCACATTGTTCCAGAATACAGTAAATTTATGAAAAGAATACACTTTCTTTTGTCTTTTGGAGCAAGGTATAAGAAACCATAGTTAAGATTGCCATGGGGATGTGAGCTAGATCTGTGCAGAGGATGCAAGACATATACTGTGACCAGGGAAGTGGAAGGGAAACTGAGTCTAGAAATAAATAAATAAAAAAAAAGGAAAATAAAAAGGAAAATTAAAAAATGAAAAAAAAAAAAAAAAAAAAAAAGGAAAGATGATTGAAACTGTACAGAAAGAGGAGGATTGGATGAGGGAAGCAGTCTGAAACTTGTAGGTAGGAAAGGAGAATGAAACGAATGTTAGAACAGAGATAGTGGGCAAGACCATGACTGAATGACAAGACAAAATTCTGACAAAATAAGAATATGTATTGTTCCTTATTTATTAGTGGGAGAAGAGAAAAGTGGTGAAAGGAAGCAGATGTTATATGGAACTGAGGGAAAAGCCTCTATCAGGCCTGCACAGTTAGACTAGGAAATGAATGGAAGAGACAAGGAAAAATTCCTCAAAGAATTGAGGAAACACTACTTGATTGAGTGCAACAGGACAAAATACTCCTTGAAAAGAAACAAAATTTAGTGGTGAATAGTATCATAGTGATCAGAAATAGATCATTTGTTTAAAATCTGACTATTAAAAGATATAGGTTAAAGGATTAAAGAACATCCTCTGGAAAAGTGATGTGATGGATCCCAGTCTGAATTAGATTGTCCTTGCCTTCACCATATGAAATGTGTATATGGTACCAGGGAAGTTCTTACACTTTCTACAAATGACCAATTAGGGTGAAAAGAGAAAGTTACTTTTCAAGTCGGTGGAGAGAATGAAGAGAAATAGGCATTTGCCAAGGATGTCAGGTTTAAGACATCATCCTTCAGATGGGATGAATCACTTCCTGTCAGTGCCACTTACATTCCATTGACTAAAACCAATGTCTAAACAGCCTCCTTTAAGTAAGATGAAATGTTACAAAGTCAGGTAATTTCAGCTGTAGATTCTGTTCTTTATTTCCTGAATGGCTAATTTAGGGTCTGAGAGTTGAGATCATGCATTCAACATGGCTTATGCTCCACTTCAAAGCTACAAAGTCTACTGATATCCTTTTGATTCTGCACTGAAGAATAAATGTGTAAAAGTATTTGCAAAGCAAAGGAAGAAAAAAAAGATATAGTAGTGATAAAGGTCATAGCAAATTTCATGAGAAAAGTAACACCTCTGTCTTCAAAACAGGGTATGAACAGTGCAACAAAGAGCATCAACATATAGTGAACAACAAGGAGGAAGGCAAATACTTAGGTTATCTCATTAACTTGTGCAGGATATCTTGTGCACTGAACAGGATCGAGATTCTCTGGAAATAATGACTGCTATATGATTAGGTAATTAAAGACTATACTGTAATCCCTATACACAAGGGATGAATTGAGTTTCCAGCAGCAACATAAATACTGGCTTCTGGGTGCTAGATTCTGCAACATTAAAATTCTTATTAAATATACTTTGTTCTTAGCCACAGCCACTTGCAAACAGGTAGGGAGAGAGATCGTTTTGCCAAGACATCCACACAAGTATGAGATTTAGTTCTGCTAGGGAGAAGAAGATCAAAGTAATTAGAAACAAAATCTATGATTTCTATACAGTCATCTTTGCCAAGTCTTTTTACATCCTTTGGAAATGTGATTCAGTTTTTTCCTGTTTGTTTTATTTATATCCTCTTTATCCTAGCCCAGGAATTTTAATTGCTTCTCTTCTTTATGAATTAAAAACAAGCTGACATTATACAAGATATTCAAGTTTCACTTTTTTCCCTCTGCTTGTTAAAACCATCACTGGAAAACACTATTTTTGACCACAATTCCATTAAACCAAATGCATATTTGTTTAGCATTCCTTCACATTTTCAACAGTCACTGTTGTTTAGTTTCTATATATAAGTCTCATGAATTGCAGACTGAAATGCTTCCACAAAGGCATACTTGGCTCAATTTGTATGCTAGTCTAACTGGCAAGAAACAACAGTGTTCAGGACTGACTCTCTCCTCTCTTTGGAGAAAAAGCTGCTGTGAAAAGTGAACCTATGCAGGCAGTCATTGAGAAATCTGAACGTGCTGTGATTGGAAGTGACAATATGGCTTGCTTAGTGAGGATTTGTTTTGAATGTGCAGCTTCAGAATTATTTACTAATTAAAAATGTTTTACCATGGAGAAACCCATTGAGATTTGCCTCTTGTTTCCTAGGGTGCAGGAGCGTGAAATCATGGATGAATGAGCTATAGCACCATAATTTGCTTCTGTCAGTTTAAATGAAAAGGTCTGAAATGAACTGGTGAAATTAGTTCACAACATTTTTATCCACCAGTAAATGTAATTTAGTTTCATGGTAACCTGTAAAAACCTGCCCACCTTTTACAAACTTTTAATCTTACACAGGACAGCAGAATTATTTGCCGTATATCCTATTCCATACACTCTTTAGACTGGGGAAATGAAGGTATCAGCCAATTGACACTAAATTCCCAACCTCCAGTATCGAGAAGAATATGTTGCTTGCATGTAGATAAGGCTGAAATTCACCTATGCACACAGAAAGCTCCTACTCTCTCCTCTGCCTTCTCCCACACATAGTATGCTGCGGCTGTTTTATTCTGATGCTTACTGTGCTGAAACAAATAACAGCTAGAAAGAAAGACTATTGGTGTGGAAGAAAAAAAGGACACTTGCTGGCTTTAACAGGTACACATGTGACTAAAGAGGACTAGTATCACTCTTATAGTAGAATAAAGTCACTCAGCTGTGAAATGACTCATAATTAGGATGACCTCATTCAAAACTCAGTTACAGCAAGATACTAGATAAGCAAATCAAAATCATTGCTTCAGTTCTTTAAAGACAGATAGCATGCAGTATCCATCTGTTAAGAGACACCACCTGTTCTATCAACTCACTACATTGCCTCAAGTATTAAGCAGGAAAGTCAATTAAGTTGATCCATGTGCAAGAGGACCTTCATGGAGGGTGAGCAATTGTTCTCTGCTACCCAGTTTCTCATCCCAGCAAGGAAGAAACTGGACAACTCCAGAAGAACTTCATCTGTCCCCTGTCAGACACCATCTCTACCTCTTGGTTAATAATATAGGAAACACTGAACAAATGCAACACAGTCTGTATACACAAGGTCATTAGTTTCTTTGTCATACCCAGAAATAAATCTAATTGTTGTGATCCTCTGAGTCAAGGCTCAATTGTATGTGCCTAAACCCATCATTACCTTAAAATGTTCTGTTACTAGCATATGTTATTTCAGCCAAAGCCTAATAATGTTTCATGAATAACCTGTGATTGCCAATATCATAGAACCATAGAGTAGTTGGGCTGGAACAGACCTTACAGAACATCTAGTTTCCACCACTTAAGGTGGATAAGGATACCTTCCACCAGACCAGCTTGCTCAAAGCCCAATCCAACCTGGCCTTGAACACTTCCAGGGAGAGGGGATTCACAACTTTCCCAGGCAACCTGTTCTAGTGTCTTACCACACTCACAGTAAAGAATTTCTTCCTAATGTCTAATCTAAATCTACCCTCCTTCCGGTTTAAAACCATTATCCCTGTCCTGTTACCATATGCCCAAGTAAAAAGTGCCTCCCCAGCTCTCTTGTAGGCCCCCTATAAGTTCTGGAAGGTTTTTATAAGGCTGTCCCCCAAATATATATTAAGCAACATAATGCTGGCATAAGAATTGAATCCCAGCTACATAGTTGAGAAATGATTTTGTAGCCTGATGCCTGCTAAATGCAAAGAGTGAGGCAAAAAAGTCTCATCACTGAAAGAGCTGAAAAAGAAATCACTCTTCCTGGAATCTAAAAGGTAGCATGCTAGGGTAACTTCTGCACAATCACAGCAAGATTGACTTTTTTTATTGATGGTGTTTGATTAGTAGGGGATGTGGTTCACTTAGTTAGTGTGACATTGCTAGGGAAACCCTTAAAGCCCCTGATTAATACTCAGTAAAGCTAAAATAAAGCAAAGGAACTTTTCAATTACATTAATTCTCTTTAGCTGGGTAAGATTTCTCTCTAAATATAAGCATAATATTTCACTATCTGCACTCTGGTGCAGTTATATAAATAGAAATCAACATTTAATTTTAATGTGTAGGTAAAAATGTGGTTTAGTCTTTTTCAATTTTTATGTGCAATTTTATATGGATTTTTTTTTTTCTTTTTAGACAGTGATAAATATGAATAATGCTGAATTGCCTGGGGGGAAAAAGACAACAAGCAACAAAACCCCAGACCTGAAGTATTACAATGACATCACAAATTATACAGGTATGAACTGAAACTACAAAGGAGGAAGATGGACAACAGAAGTCTAAAGATCTAGGTAGACACAAATTCTGAGCAAGATGTAAAACAACATGTAGTTTTTAAGAATTTTATTTTCTCCATTTGAAGAATTCTGTGGAGTTAGAACAAGCTAGTTGCCTGTTGTTTTGCAGTTTTCTGATTTTTTTCCTTAGTTATTCCTTACTTATTTCCTTATTGTGGCAATTAGTGATTTTGTGTCACTTAAAAGTAAAAATATTTTAAGTAATGTTGCTCCCTAGATTCCTTTCTCTAGGTCTTTACATCCAGACACCACCTAAATTTTAAGGAGACTTTCTGTCTGGCAGATTTAAAAACATATTTCTCAGCTATGTCTGCAAATCATATCTCTGTGCATCTTTTTAATTCGTACGTCGATTACAGTAACATCTCTTTTTTACATATGATAAAATGCAGTCCTGCTCCATTGATTTCCATTCAGAACACTACCACAAAGATCATCTAACTGCACTATCCCTCCCTACATTTTATGGAGTTAAAAAAAAAAAAAAAAAGAAAGAAAAAAGAAAATCCACAAAATTTTTCTCTCCTAACTGCATATCTGTTTATCTTTTTAAGGTATTAGGCTCTTCTTGTCAGTGCACAAGGGCAGCAGAGCTAGCAGTGCAGCATCCCACATCACAAGTCCTACCTGCTGAGTAAATCTTCAAAGCAATAGGAAAAGCAGTCATGCTGCTCAGTGAAGGAGAGGGCATGGGGAAAAGGATGACAACAGCTGGAATGAAATGCAATGCTGATGCCTCCCTCTGTATGTACCTCAGGAGCGAGATCTGGTTTTCAGTCATCTCTGTTTTGACTCTACATATCTGACAGTTGCAGTTTTTCTGTCTGGAACATGTATACAGAAAGCAGGCACATTTCCACACAAGCCAAATTATCCCACCTCTGAAGCATTTTCTAATTAACTTCTATTCCACAGCAGCTTTTCAGCAAACTTCAATGGAGCCTCCACTTCCAGCCTGCTGTGTCTGAAACATGCTGTTCAACCTGTCATCAAGGACATGCAACCTTTTCCCCAGGCAGCATTTTCCTCTGGTACATATAGGGTGCAGGATGACATGGAAACAGGTTCAGACCCTTTTGGAAAACCACTTAGATTCTGGTTTCCAGAAATTCCTCAACTAAGAGGCCACAAAGGACTAAGTCCCTTACTTCAGAGTCAGTAATAACCTTTTTCAAGAGAATAGCATATATACCTAAACCAAAACCAAATGACTCTGAAAAAGAATTTATATCCTCTGTACGAAACAGCTCTAAATAATGGTGAGCCTTTCATTTAGGTGAGCCACACTCCTGAATGGGCTGTTCTATACACTTCTTTCAAGTATGCGTTTACTTTCCAGCAGTTTTCTTTTTTCATAAACCATGACAGCAATAACTTTAGGTGCAGCTATTTCAAGAGTCCTTCGCTGCTGCTCTTCTCTGGCACGCAGCAGCAGGCTAAGCCTCTTCAGAGCACTGGGATGCTCACAGGCAGTCTTGTTCTCAGGCTGCAGCTAAGCAGAAGGTTTAGTTCACCATTTATCACCGTGATCTGTGACACTGGTACTAACTTTATCATATTTCAGGAGTCTACATATTTTCATATGTTTTAAGGTGAGAGAGGACTATTAGATCATCTACTCTGCCCTCCCATATATCATAAAGCATTAAGCTTCACCCACAAGCTCTTAAATTAACCCCGAAGATTTTAGTTAGCACTTCAGCTCTCAGAAGACTAAGCTTTTTGCCAAAGGCAATGAGAAAAACAGATGCTACCAATCCAAAGTCCTCTGCAATGGCAGACAATTGATTAAGTGAGATAAGTGATTTATACACACCTTCTCCGGCTGTTATTTTTAACACCACTTGCTGTAGTGGCTAAAAAATTGGGAAACATGTATTTTATACCTTTCTCTGGTCACTGACTTCAGACAAGCCTCTTCCCTTTTGTTTGTCCCAGGTTCTAATTTCTGATATAGTTGTAAGAAAAATTTGCTTCCTAAAAGTTTATCACACTGTTCATGAGATAAACATGTACTTGCATAAAGCTCTTTCTTTAAGTAATGCTTAGCTAGGAAAAGTCTGAGTAGCGGAGTCCTTTAGCACAGCATTACTGTTTGCTATCCTGTTTCTTAATTCAAATCCTCTGTCAGCTTCCAGAGTTCCATGAGGCATTAAGTGCACAGACTTCTGGTTCTGCACCCTGCCTTTTTCTGTCTGCTGTTGTCACAGCTCACAAATAACTGCCACCAAAAATAAGATGATCCATTCATTCAATCTAAAACAAAAATCCCATAGGAAGGGGAAGGAAAATGCAGGTAGAGGATTGTTATAGGACTAATGAGTTACGCCAAGAGCAGTTCAAGGTTAGCAGCACGATTTCACCTTCTAGTAATTCGTGCTGAAGAAAAAAGGCAGCACGAACTGAAAGCCCTGCTCTGCATACACTTTGTTTACAAAATGGCAGTCTAATTACTTTACAAGTAGCTTTGTAAAGCATAAACATGTAGTGTATTTTGGAAAAAAAAAAAAAAGAAATTGTTGGAAACATTTTCTAACTGAACAGTGAAAGAGCTCATCGAGTGTTGTAAATTTGCTGAAATTTTGTTTCAAAGAAGCAAAAAGCTGACAATGTCAACTGTCTTTAATCCTGTCTTCTGAAATTACTATTCATACAAATGAAAGAGATCTACTAGGTTAGAAAATCCAAAACCATCCTGTCACATGCAGCCATGAAATGTCATCCTGTTCTATTTTCTATTTGTATTATTCTGTGTATTACAGATTACAGTACAGAATAGAATTTAAATAGAAGCAATTAATCTGAAATGTTTTTTTTTTAAATCCTGTCATATGAATTTTCAGATTTATTTTCAATTCAGAAGGAAGACACATTTCAAAAGTTTGAGGTCATTTGCAAAAAAATTTAAGAAGACCTTCAAAGAGCTCTAAAAATATTACTTCTTATAAATAGCAGCTTTCTTATAATATTTTTTCCACTTCCTTCAAGAATTCTTTCAAATAAATCTGACAGGGCAGCAAACAGAAGAAAGAATTGGCAGTTAATAGTAAGGTGCAGTTCCCACTGCAGCTGGGATTCATCTGAGAAGAGAAACCAGCAAAGAAGCAGTATATAAGTTGGGTATAAGCTCTCCAACAGAAGTACAAAAGTCATCTCAGCAGGGTGTGCTACCATCTCTATTCATGCCTATGTTAAGTTCCATGCAGAACCCCCTGCACACAAACTTAGAACATGCTCTGTCCTCTATGTCCACCCTGTGCATCTGACAGTTTCTGCATGCCACATCTGTTTGACTACAAGATGTTCTTTTATGCTAAACTGCAACTCCACAATACAGGCCTGTGAAAAAAAACCCTCACTGAATTTAATAACAACCGAATTTCCTTTTAAGCCACAGGGGGTAGCGCATTTAATGGATGTCAAAGCTTCTGAGACCTAGTATTCAAAACATTCTCATCTGGAGGAAATATGCAATACTGTTCTTTATTTATATTTTTTCTTCTTTTTTTTTTTTTTTTTATACTGCTATTTTTATTTTTATGCAACACAGGTAAAAAGTTTTGCAAATCTAGTGAGTAATGAATGAAGAGGAAAGTGAGAAGTAAAATCCATTTTGCTTGTTGATGCATCACAATATTTTGTATTAACAAAATGTTTTACACCTTTTTTTTGTAAAGATTTCAGAATTCTAGGATTTAGAAATGTAATTCTTGGTGGAAAAAAGTGAAGCATATCTGGAATATATAGAAACAGCTTGGGCAATATTGGTTTTGGATCAGATTTGAACTCCGTTATGAAAAGAGCAGCAATGGCCAAATTGTTTGATGCAGAAGTCAAACACAGAAATTACTGTATCTTCCTGTGATTACAGAGTCAAAATCTTGTGGGCTTTACCAGTCTGCTTAAATCCCGATGCTCCTGGGTATCAAAGATAAGAATTATAAATAATGAGACATTTCTGTGTCAGAGTTAAACTAACACACCTAAATCTATTTTGCTTCCCAAAGTAGTTTGCAATAAGTAACTTTGTCTTCAATTATATATTCAGATGGGAATCTCATTTTACATTTTATTCATCAACAGAAGAGATAAAAGCTGTAAGAAAATACTTGATAGCAGAGTCTTATTGCAATAGTAATTCATACCTCTGCTATAAATGTTGAGGGAAGCATTATGTGAGATTGTGTTACATTCCAGGATTTTATAGTCTTGGAAAAAAAAAAAAAAAATCAGCAATAAATTTGAATAAGGTTGAGCAGGAAAGCAGCTGGAAATACAAAAGAGAAGTGACACCTTTATACTGTACTTCTATTTACCATTTATCTGTCATTTTTTTCCACCACATCTTGAGATTAGAAATCTTTTTTGCATAGATAAAATGTCAGTGACAACTTTCTGTTTTAACATCTTAGGCTGTCGATGACACTTTGTTTTAATAATTTCAAAAGAACTTCTATTTCCTGTTTCATAGAGAAATGAGAAATACAAAAAGGAAAATTGTTTGCAGATAAAATGCTCTATCCCCATTTCCTTTTTCAGGTAATTAAAACTAGTTCAGGTTAAAAAGAATAACAAATAGCCTGGAATTCGTAAAGATACAAATTAATATAGGGTACTCCAATTACAATATTTGCATATAAAAATAGAATTGCTAGCTTCTATACATCCCTTTTTACCTAGAGTAAATTCCACTACTTATTATTATGAGAAATAAAGACACTAAAATCTGCAGATAATACTTGGTCTAATACTGACTTCTTGTTTTGTTTTGAAAGGGGTGGGGGAATTGCAACACCTTTCAGATAATGCTAGTAAATCACTTCAAAATCTAATCCTGAGCCAAACTATAGGCATAATCCTCTTCTCAATAGTTCCAGAGCCTATAATGCCCACAGTGAATTTAATATAGGATTTAGATACCTTGGGACCTAAGGGTCAGTAAGTGTCTTTTTTTCTAAATTTCTTATTTCACAGATTTATAATTTACAAATCCTCCTGAGCTAGAGTTATTCTCACAAATACAGCTGTGGATATTTCTAGAGCACTAGAAAATTCATGGCATAACAAAATGCCTTTCCTTTACACTACCCAGTGACTCATGCTACTTTTGAAGTTAAATTTCAAAAAGCTATTGCAACAAATTTAATCATCATCTTATTTAAGCTATTAAAGAAAAATGAACTTAGAGTCATTCTGAATATCACTGAAGTCAGAATTTTATTCACTTTTTTTTTGGGGGGGGGTGAAATTTTCTTATCCCTTATACATAGAAAAATCCCAATTTTGCAAACATTTTCTACAACCATGTTTGTTGCACTTCTAGGTCTTCAATATACAAGCATACCCTGTTACTGTAGCTCCTATAATAATTCAGAAATATAAATCATTTGAAAAGGCCATTCTGTATTCAAAACATTCTTGGGAGTATTTTTCTAGTCGGTTTAACATTGAGAACCTTTCATAATCTATAGTTAAAGACAATTTCACTTCCTATTTTGTAACTAAAAAGGTTATATTTTAAGATGTTCCTTAGGAAAATAAACAAAAAGCCCAGTGTGAAAGTGATCAAAAGAGAAGTACATTTTGCCCTTTAGGAATTTGAAAATACTGAATATTAACTGTATGTGAGTTATCTCAGGGAACTTTAAACTTGCATCAATAGTAAATGCTGTGCTTATGCCATGGAAGTGTTTTCCAGTAGTGGCTCTCTGTCCAGGTGGGGTCAGATGATACCATTCAGAGCAGTCCACAGTTACAAATCTTTTAAGAATTTCAGATTTCTTGTTTTTTCAGTATAGAGTGCCTCATTTTTCAGACAGTTGAATCTATTGAAGGCTAGACCTCTGCCAACACTGTTCTAGGTGTGCATTCACATGATGTAATTTTATTGATAACTGGATTGTTTCTGTGATGTGATTTAAAAAAAAAAAATCAAATTTACTAATAGAGAATACGAAGTGAAAATAAACATTTTGTATTGAAAGTTACATTTACAAGTTTGACACCTCAGTGAACCAGTGTTTCAAAAGACTGTGAAATGTCAAGAATAAGATTATTTTCAAGCCGGAGGAGAAAAAAAAAAAAAAAAAAAAAAAAAGTTTGCAGGCTATCAATCTTTTGGTTTTAATAGCAAGCCCTGAATTTTCTAAATGAATTTATTCATTTTTGAGACCGTTTGTCAACTGTTACTGTCAAAACTGATTCAGGTTCTCTGGGTGCTCAGAAATCTATCTTAGCTGTGACACTATAAAGTTTTAACTCTTTCAGACAAGGGAGTAAGGAACACCTGAACATGTTTTTTCTCTAATAAACTGGCCTCCTGATTAAAAGGAACATGATAACATGGGTGTCTAACCATTTTGGAATGGAGTGTTCAGCTGCAGAGCTGCAGTGTAAGGTACTGAAGTTTTCTTTCAGCTGAGCTCTTTGATCACACTCAGATAAAGCTGTCAAAGATTAGAAAATTGTGTCTTCAATACAGTTCAGTCCTGGATCTAAGAATCAAATGTTTAAGCTGAAATTAAACATCCTGCATAACTTACCCTTATGTTTTTCTTCAGAGGCAAGAGTCATCAGAGAGAGAAATAGGCATCACTACAGAACAGTGCATCTATTTTATCTCCTCTGACCAGGGAAAGATGATTCTTCTAATGTGTGGAACTTAGATGTTTAAAGTAATGTAGAATAAATCTTTTTCCTGAGAATAACATTCACCTTGCTCACCTTTTCAAACTACTTGCTGGTTGACGATTTGAAGCACTGGTGCCAGTAGTTAAAAAACTTATCTGCTGCTCTAGATTTTAGAAAATGCTGAATTCAGATGTATAAAATTCTACATTCTGCTATCATTAATTTGAAGTAAAATGACGTTCTCAAGATATGACGCTTATTTATGAAAACAGAGGCATAAAATTGCATGCAAAGCTAGAGTACACATATAGCGGACTAAACTATGAAAGTAACTCTTCTGATGTATTAATAAAAATAGATGATGTAGATAAAAATAAGCATCTCACAAAAATATTTGATCATTGCTGTTTACAACCCCCCCAGGAAAAGATTCCAATTGTCCTCTGGGATAATTCCAAAAATCCTCTTGGTTGATATTCAGTATTCCTGAATGTATAGGACTTAAACTCAAATCCTTTATGAGCAATAAAGGGAGAGCATATAATGGAAATTAGTTGGCTATGGTAATTTCTGGTTTTTAATACTGTCCTGCGAATATGCCTCATTTGTCTTCTGACTCTACAGTGCTACAAGCCAATAACAAAAATGCACAGATCAATTATTTTAACCAGGTGATGCAGTGCAGTCATTACTTACTGGTGAATCTTCAACACAGACCTGATTTTCTGAGTAAAATTCAGTTCTGGTGAGCCATTTACCACAGGTACCTTACAATTTTGATTCATTCTACCATGCAACTTGAAGCACAGAAGCGAGACCTAAACTAGGAGTCTATTTAATCTAGGATATCAATTTGGGTGCCTCAATTAACTGCTAGAAATGAAAGCATGAGCCTTCGATTTGTTGCAATGACAATCCAGATTTATCTTGTTGAAGGGCTGTATTCATGCAGGAAGATATCATCCATATGTGATCAAGAATGCAAGTACCTGGGAATTTCTTTCTTAGGGATTTTTGTAAGTCTTTGTGAATAGTGTAAGAAATATTCCAAAATTTACAACATTGACTTTTAATATCTTCTATGAAAAAAATAATTAATGACTTTGAAGCACTATAAAAGATACAACATCTTTTGAATAGATAAATAATATACACAGCTACATGCATTTTTCAGTTGCCTTAGAGAACCAGTTATAAACACTTTCAGTAAAAATGAGGCTCGGTATGTAAGCCAACATAAATACCTCCTAAAAAGAAAACACTGGGAACATACATGTGCTCTCAGAGGCTGCAGCACTGAAGAATTTTAGAACTAGAGGCTAAAGAAGTTTTGCCTGAAAAAATACTAATTTATTTTAAGTTGGGTTATTTTGCTAGGCAAATAACTTTTTCTGGCCACATTTTATCTGTGGGACACATCCATAAAACGATACTGCACTATTAATTATAATTTCCTGTTCAATGTAATGACATTTGAAAAGCTTTTGTAGCTCACTAAATGAGCTGCTTGGACTCCTTTTCTGCCTGGTTAGTGACTAACAGCAAGTAACAGTGTACAGCAGGGATAGTCTAATTACTGCCAAAACCAAAGGTCACCCAATTCTAGGCAATGCAAATAGACTAATTATATTGTTTCTTAAGGAGACTTCTAGACATATGTCAATCAGCAAAAATAGCAAATAGAATGAGAAGTCCTATACCAGCATAAATTCTGCATATTTCCATTTAGAATAATGCTGTGAAATACACAACATTAAATTGGTTGATAGGGAATTTAATTACTATGCTTTAAAAAAAGGAAACCATGGGATATTAAAAAAATTGGAAACTATTTCTCTATTTCCATGACCTTTAAGTAATTAGTGTTTCATAATTACATATATGCAGTCTGTAGTTAGTTTAAAAACAAAACAAAACAAAAAAAACAAGCCAACCAACCAAACAAAAAAACCCAGCCCTTCTCATACCAAATCACACATTACATTTATTTTTATTTTTATTCTAAACAAGGACCAATATTTTTCATCATTAATCTCAAAGGAAAAGATCCAGGAAAAACAGCCATACCGATTAAACATTACAGAATTCTTACTTCTTTTATAATTACTTGAACTCTACACACATTATCTTTCTTTTTTTTTTTTTTTTTTTTTTTTTTATTTCAGACCTTTGAAAAAATTGAACTATCAGTGACACACATATCCAATTCAGCAACAAATATTTCATTGTGTTCATCACATCACTTCAAACAAAACCATACACTAGAACAACAATTTTAGCTCAAAACTATCACTGTTCATAATCGGAAAAATCTCTCGGAAAAATCTGTCCCCAGCAACAGAGAGTTCAGCACCAGCACATTGTGCTAACACTACATTATTTTGTCATACAAATAGGATGGTCATTAGCACCAAGAATTTAAAAATTCACAAATTATAATGCAAGACTCAGTTGAACAAGCAGTCAAGGTTGTGAATGTTACACACTATGTGATACTCAGCCATTAACCATCACTAAGTAAAAGTGCTGCTGCCTGTCCCGCTTTCATCCATATGCCTGAGCAACAAACCATCCACTGGCTCCAGTGAATGATACTGAAAAATAGCACCAGCTCTGAGACACCTCCTTAATGCTCCAGCATGAATTATACCTGAAACAGTACTGAAATTTCCTAATGTGCTACATGTGTTTTAATTTTACCTTTCAAAGTTACTTAGAAATGCCATCTTTAGTTAGGCATGAGGTTTACAAAAGCTTTGAAGCTGCTGAAAAGAAGCAGGTATGGGTCCAGGAAAACCTGTTTCAGAGAGCTGGAAAAATCAAACTCAAATGCAGAGATAGAAGAACAGAATACATGAGGGTGCAAGTCCATCCTTTCTCAAAGGCTGTCAAGAGGAAGCATAAATGAAATGAAACAGAACAAAACACCCAATTCACTACTCCTGGTATTTTTCAATTTGTCTGTGCATTACCTATTTAGAAATCAAATGATAGAAAAACATTATCAGCAAAACCCAGAAAACCTGTGAGAACTTCTAACTTGATAGCTCAAACTCCAGCTGTTGTGTTGCAGTACAGGAGTGGGCTGTCTGAAAACCCCATAATCAAGAAAACGTCAATTTTGATGGCAAGCCTATGAGACACTTCCAATTTGTAATTTTTGGCCCAATAGGCAGTTACAAACTATTGGCCTAGCACCAGTTTAGCCCAGACACTGTCAATTTACACAGCTTAACCAGCAAGTCAGGCTTGTCACCAGTCATTGTTCTCAAAGGAGTTACACAATACCCAACTGGATGCAGGGACAAATAGGTAGAAGGGAAGGAAAGCTAAAAAAAAATAATCTTCAGCTGCACATTCTGTGTTGTTTTAACTAATTCTCAGGATAGAATCGTTCAAAGATACACGTGGTAGGATGCTACATCCTATAAACTGTCATCCTAAAGTAAATGTAATCACAGTGTCATTAATTTGCAGTGCCTGAGTTCATTCTTCATTACTGAACTTACTGTTCTGGATGTCATATGAGTACATCCACGTTATAATAGCAGTTCTACTGATATATGGTTTTCTAGGGATGTAAGTAATAGTTTAGGTTCAAAGGACTGGCAAACGTATTTATTTTTTGTTCACCAGTTTTCTTTCCTCCTAAATAAAATTTCAGAAGAAAAAGAAGCAGGTTTTCATGTGGGGAAGTGTCCACTATAATGTTTAAATGAATAATTTACTACCCAAATTGACTTCACCAATCATCTAAATTTAGAGATATCAGACTTTTAGCACATGGTACACTACAGACAGTAACTCTTGGTCGAAAGTGCTTCTGGAATATGCAATTTGCTATGGTAAACTGGTCCATCAAATCAATCTGGCATTCTGCCTCTGGGGAAGGGTAGTACTTAATCCTCTACAGAAAGATGAACTTCTCCCATAATACACTTGGTCAATTCTGCAGCGCTATACATTCTTGAGTGGAAGAAAAAAAATCTATATGCTTGCAGGTAAGTAGAATTTGTTATGGTACCAACTGGAAGATAGCCAACATCCAAATAAATTATATTTTATATTAAGAGTATGACCCTAATATCCTCTAACCTTATTGACATAACTGGAAGCTCTCTACACACAGTATTTTCAGGAGTAGACAACAAATTGGCACATAGTTTAAGAGTTAGGACATAGAAAGGAAATTAAATAGAAAGTGTGCTTGCTTTCTATTTTAGGTTAATGCACTTCTAAGGACAGGAAAAACTATTGTGGTTATTTGACTTCCTGTATATTATAGATACTATACTTTAATTATTTTTGCTTCAAATTCAATATTTAAGCTTGATTTAGACTATATCTTTAAAAGAAGAAAATGAATAAAGGTCACATTTTTATTTCCAGTGACAGAAAATCTATCAACTGCATCAGAAAGTAGTTCCAGGATTAGTTAAAATACCCAGCTTATTTTTAGTTTGATTTGGTCTATGTTCTGCTTTTAGACGTTACACTTCGACATTTTCCTGCCTACAGACTTAACAGACCAGCATTAACAAATTTTTCTTCTCCGTGTAGCTATTTATAGCTTCTAATCAAATCTCCACTATGTTCAATTTTTACTTTTTTTTCCCCAGTCTAAGTTCAGCTTTTCACTGCAAATCCTATGGTCCAGTCCTTTCATTCCCTTGTTCTTTTCTGACACTTAGTGTTTTGGTTTTTGTTACTGATAGCACCAGAATAGGGCACAATATTAATGAAATAATTATACTAATGGTGAGATCCGGGGTAATACAATCGGTTGACTCTTACTCAATTTTTGCATAACCATACCTCTAAAAACCTTTCACTTTTATGAGCTCACATTCCACTGTTTCTACAATATTTTCCCTGAAAAATTTTCACTTTGTGCAAGTGATTGCTTTTGTGAAGCAGTTTGGTCCAACGTCTCCATGATTTTACAGTGGAATTCATATCAGTTTATCAAGTCTGCTTAGAGGGAGCTGTTTATTTCTTTATTAACAATGATTTAGAAACTTAGGTGGCACAAAAAACTTGTATCATTATTTGGTTTATGAGTTAATTCCTCAACACGGTATCAGAGAACCAATTTCCCTCACGCAGCACAAATGCCCTCTTAGTTCATTTTCTTAACTAAAGTTTACCTATCTTCTTGAAAGTTTACCTATCACTTATTTGTATAATCAAATATGGAGCCATCTGGTCACGCTATTCACACTTGATGCTGGGAATCCTGCTATATAGTCAAATAAATCAAAAAATTCAACAACTGGTATCACAAAATTTCTTTTTACCTTCAGTTCTTCAAGGACAAATCAGTAATACACTACTGTTACAGAGAGCTCAACAAGATTATCTAGAATGATCAGTTCACAGGATATTAAGCCCTGCTTGATACCAAGCAAAAATATTATAATTAAATAAGCTCCGATGCTCCTTAATCAGATGATTAGTGGGTTTCCAAGTTCCCTGTAGACTTTACTGATACTATATGCACCGTCAAAGCAGAACAAAATATGTACGAGTTTGCAAACCTGAACTACCTTGTCCTAAAATTTCGATTTAGCTTCAGTCACAGCAGGAAACTGTTATACATTTTTAACATATCCTTTTCTGGACAGCTTAGCGAAAGTGTATCCCGTTTTGTTTGTTCAATTTTACAGTATTTTCCTAACAGGAAGAAAAAACAAAGAATTTCTGGGTTAGTGCTAACTCTGATTTATGTTTCCAGCTTTGTAGGATTTTTTCCCCATTTTGCCCAGATTGAGTTCATATTGTTTTCTTCTCTTGTAATGAATACCTGTCAGCAATAGCTGATAACAAACCCTACTAGCACTGTATTTTGACAGTTGAAAACACTAGTAAAAGCTTTGTTATTCTAGTTTGAAACAAAATCCATTTGATTATAATCCGCACTAAGAAAACACTCACATTATTAACAAGCTGACCATCAAAAGAGATAACAGAATGAATGCAGGCTGGATGCAGCATTCTTTACATCCGATCTTAGAGTGTCACATAACATCACACATTGGTCAAAGCTGCCACTATCTATAGAGATCTGACTTTCATCATGTAAAATGGCCTCACAAATAATGTAATCGTGGGTTGATTGAGTTTACAAAACATACAAGGGCCTCTTATGAAAGATGCTATGAAAATTTTCTATGGTTCGTATGTCCTGAGCCAACCAGGCATATCAAGCATACCGTTGCAGCTTCCAAATATGCCATGTAAGTATAAAATAAATCTATTGCAACACTAAAGTGATACGAAGGGGCAAAAATTGCATTTAAAATGAAGGGTTGATCTAGAGAGCAGAATCTGAATTTACTAATTAATACTGTTCAGACAGCATGTTATCAAGAGATTTTAAAGACTAATGTTTGAAATGCAATAGTTATTTTTAAGTTCTGTATCTCTGAAAGTAAGGGGAATTGTTCCCAGAAAAAAAAAAAAGTCCACTGATAATACACAGAAACTTACAACTCTATGAAAACTTGCAGAGGTATTTAAGATTAGAATACATAGGAATTATTTTTCCACTTCTGACTTCCTTCAATCTTATCAGAGATCTCCAAGGAAGTATTTTGCAACCTTTGAACCCTCCCCAAAGAGACAGCAGCAATAACAATTGCCAACTGAATGGAGTTTTGGATAGGGGTGCCTCCTTTCTGTGTGAAACTAGTGTATAGTGAACGGTATTACTCTCTTCTAAGTGCAATTTTACATGACCCTGTAACATAAAAAATCATGAGGATAAACTATCCTCTTATTTAAATGTATAATTATGTTTCTGTGTTATAGTATATTATCACAATTTAGCATTTGCAAACATGTCTTTATCAAGTAGCTGATCTGGTTACTGATATGAGCTTTACATTGGGTTGCACCTTAAATCAACCTGGAAACAATCTGGTATAGGAGAGTGCTATTCTGCTTGATATGCTTTGTATCCCTTTATGAGTGTTTGACATCTGCTCTCCAAAGCTGCTCTGACTGCCTGTTGTTTTTCAAGTGGAGTCTGAAGTGCTGGTTTTGACCTATAAAGCCCAAAACGACTTGAAGCTTGCTTTTTTGAGAGACTCACTCACTCCCCATGTGTTAAGATTACTGACAGCACTGAAGCACCTCTGAGTGAATGATAGAGAACTAATGACAAGGTGTATGAGTGCTCTTTCACTGCAGAATTCACATCCACACCTATCTGAAGTGATCTAAATTTGTTAATCTTTAGAATATACCACAACCCCATCCATCTCTACATGTAGGTACGATTGCTGTCAAGGAAAGTGAAAAGGAGAGGGGAAGGTTTTGTGTGTACTGTTTTCTGTGGCCAGGGAATGACTGCTGCCTACTGACTAATGTTCCTGTCCATCGTGAATGGCATTTTAATTTGTCAAGGGCACCAACAGGTCAAAAAAGATATCTGAAGGTGTTCTAAAGACAACATACAGCATTTTAACACTAAAAATACAAAGACAAGAGCACTAGAAATAGCTCTGTGTATGAAAATGAACCTAACCCTCCCTCTCAAAAAAAAAAAAAAATAATACGAGCCCACACTCACTTTATATTAATTAAATTATGAAATGAACTAAGGAAGAGAGAAATGTTATACAGAGTGACTCTATAAAGTAATCACAATTAGTTTATTATTAAAAGCCAGGACACATAGAGTTATAATTGCACTCATAACTAAACTCGCATTTTGATCATTTAAAGCCATTTAAACCGAATATTGGTTTGAAACTTGTTTAAGATGTGCATTTATACCTCTTGCCCTGCACAAGCACTTCCATTTTTACCACTACTTTCCCTCCCAAACAAAAACATCCAAAGCAAACCATAGGGAAAAAAAAAAAAAAAAAAAAAAAAAGAAAAAAGTCACCTGTAGGTAACTAGAAAAGACTTCTACAGCCCTCTAGTGTTGCCAAACTACAGACCCTGGCTAAAAATAGGCCAAGGAATGTGAACTTCTGCTCCACACCATGAAGGAAACCCTGCTGACTTTGCCACTGCTGGGCATACAAGTTACTCAGACAACTAAAATCACAGCTCTGGCAGAGTAAGTTACATTGCTCTCTCACATCACAGGGGAGATGGTACTGAGTGGCCAAAAGCTTAGAAATGGCCTTTGCAAATAAAAACATATTGATAGAAAGGAAAGGAAGAACAAAATAATATCAAAGATTCAGATTAATTTTCTGTGTACATATTTAAACAGCTGACTGGAGAGTTTATTGTGCCTGGTTGCAGGCCTTCAGCAGCAGCGATCGCTTGTTCCTTTTTTCTGCTTCTTTCCCTGCGAGTTTCCATTGACAGAGCCTATAGCTGCACCCTCGAAAATCATATAGAAAGCTAAATTTCAACCGAAAAAAAAAAAAAAAAGGCGTTTTAAGGTGGTGCCTTTCAAACCTAATTTTACCAGACAACTGTGTTCGGCGAGCACGTCCCAGAGTGGCAGCGCTCAGCACTCGGCTGCCCGTGGGCTGCAGATGGAGCTGTTGACAAAACAGTTTCAGCTCGGCCGAGGTGTGCGCGGAGCTGGCACCCCGCGATGCGCGGCCCCCGCTCCCTTTTTGCAGCTGCGTTGCTCCATCGTTACTATCGTTGCTGTTTTTCTTAATATTGTTGCGGGGAGGGGGGTGTTTTCGTGTATTTTGACTGCTTTCAGGTGTCTCCGCACAGCTGAGAGTACGGTTTCAAACCTCCTAGCCTAAGAAAGCCAGGGCAAGAGTCCCTGGAAAACCTTCAAAACGTTAAGAACAAAAAAAAAATCACATTAACTAATCTGGACAGGTGAATAAAAAATCAAATCAGAAATCTGAACAGAGGGTTATACAAAGCACCGATGTTTCTGTTTCCAGTATTAACTTGTTTTTCAAAAGAACTTGATGAATCTTCGTTGGTTTCTACAGTAGGAAAAATATATAGGCTACATAATCCCATAAAAATTGTACTTCTGAACTAAATGTTTGTGCAACACAACACCCAAAACATGCAAGCATTACTGATAGGAGAGGTTATTTTTCTCTTGAATTTTCTGGTAAATATTGCCTGGAGGTCTCTCCAGGGAACTAACAGAATCCTAGCTATTATATTTTCTAGCAAGGAAGTTAATTCAACCTTCCTTGGGACAATTCAAATTAAAGCACTGGGTCATAATTATGCATCAAGCAAGAATGATGACACAGATGATCTTCTTGTTCTCATGCTGTTGAAAAAAAACCTACATTGTAATTAGTGTTGCAAGCATGATAATGTGTTGCTACAGCTTGGCAACTCCTCACATTTCCGTTTTTGCAGATAAGTGCAAAAAATAAGTAACTGGATAATCTGAATCAAATGCTTGAATTAAAATTCACAAGTCTGGACATTAAGATGGATTTTCCTATTTAGTTACTTAAAATGCTGAAAATATAGAGTCAAAATCTATTCCTGGGTACAGTAACATTTCTTCACTATACGTGAGAAAGTGTGGCCTATTAAAATTCCTTACTACCACTTCATTAAAAGCTTATGGAACGAAATTTCAGGCTCATTCTACTGCAAGATGTATGTGCCAGAGTGGCCATCCCCAAAAGCTAAATTATCAACATCATAGACTGCATATGACTAAGTGATTAAGTACAGAAAAAAAGTAGTGAAAGTTAACAGATACCATTTTACTAGAGAAATGTAGGAGTCAACAGGCAATAGTACACATAGTAATCTCTTATTCTTGGTTTTTTTGCATCTATCCTGTTTCTGCTGTTAGCTTTTTTGTAGTCTGTTGTTTAAACTTTTGATCTTTGTACTAATTTCAGCATTTAAATAGCCCTTTAACTGTTTGGTGTTCAGACCACATTAATCTGCTTCAGTTTACAGCTTGCCAAAGTACATTAAAAGCTTCTAATATGTTTGTGCAATATTTAATTCCTTCATGCTTATAAAGGTTTTAAATTCCATTATGAAAGGCATGTAACATAAGGGGAGCATTTTATAATACTACATTGAATTCCATAATTTTAATCCAGGACAAAAAAAAATGGGAAGTAACAAGCAGTTCTGGAATTTAACAAAACAAAGCTTAAAGGCAACACAAAAAATCTACAAAGCACTTGATACTTCCCATTCAGGATTTTACACAGACAGATTTTACACAGGAAGATTTTAAACTGGCACCATTCGGTGTATTATTTTTGAAAAATCCATTGGATCTCCAAGAGAAATCTGCTATAGGGGGGAAAATTTTCACAGTTCAAATGCTGACTCAGCTTCTGGGCCAGGATCAGTCTCTGGCTCTTTTTTCTTTAGCAATATAAACTCTTAAATCCAACTTTCACTTCTGGAATTCTTAGACCATACTTACAGAGTACACAGGCTGAGAGTTAAAGACACAGCCCTACCTAGTTGTAGTGAGATTCAAACCAATAAAATACTGTATGAAAGAAAAATGACTACAGTGGTAAAGATTAATTTTACCATTGTTAAGTCTTACAACATCCTTCAAAGTTCTTTAAGAAGACCCCAAATAAAGCAGTGATGGAAGTTCACTATTGTCCCTTAAACTGTGCAATGAGGTTGACCTACACTTATAGGCGAAATGGAATGTCACAGCCCGGAGGAGCAAGGTGAGTAGAAGTGTATTAAGAAATTAAGTAAAAGATGACTAGGAAAATGTTTCAAATGTATGAAAAAGTAGAAAAACAGCTAGAAAAAAAGTTCCAAGAGAAAGTTGCCTTGTGGTTTGCAAATGGTCTCCTTTATGTGAGGGGAAAAAATGGAAAAGTATGAGGATGAACTCAGGACTTCATAGCTTTAAAAAATTCTTCATAACAACACTGTAGATGAAACAAACAAACAAAAAAACACACAAAAACCCAAAAAACAAAACAAACAAACACCCACAAAAAAACCCCAACCTAGAAGAAAAGTATAAAATTATTTGTCAGCAATATTGTAAATAACTTCATGAGCTAAAGGAGAGGTCTTACTGAAATATGAGTATCAATACTACAAGTTTAAAAACAGCATTTCAATGAGATCTAGATATTGGAGAAAATGCTAATAAGTTTTAATAGATTGACATGGAAGTTGCATAGAAAGTGTGCAGTCAATATTACTGTAGTCAAATAAGATATGACTTAGGTTCATCTAATTTTAAAACATTGGTAGACAAAATTATTTTTCTACGCATCTGTTCTCATTTCTAAGTTCCTATATTCCCACTGATCACTTATTTCTGTTTCAACAAATCTATACATGTGTATTAGCATGTGCTGTGTTTAGCATGGATGACTACAGTGAGCTTAGATGTGACAATATCATCTGGCCAGTTTTATTTTAATTGGGAAACAGGAAAATTTTGATTTGGGTGTGATAAAATTAATTACTTAACTGCCAACAAAACACAAGTAAACTGTGTGAAGTCGTAGTTCTGGCCATTTTATTAAGATTTTTATTAAGTCCAGTTTATTAAGACAACAAGTTGTATATTTTTTCTTTATTTTTTATATTTGTCTCTGTATTTTCTGTTTATTTTACTAAAATTAGAATTGTGCTACTATAGTACAAATACCATTTTTGTCCATTCCCTATGATGATCCCTGGATAGAAAATTAAATTCTTTAAAAAATATCTAAGAATCTAAGATAAAGCAGAAATTGTTAATAAGCATTATTAGCAGGCATTGGATATTGTTGTAAAAATAATGAATATTGCAATGATTAACAGTGTCCTGATAATTACACTTAATACACTGCACTAATAGCTAAGATGAAGACACAACAATATTTGCATAAATCAGGATATATTCCATCCTAATTCAAAAGCAGTATGTATCAAACTGAACATGGAAAAGTGATTAGAGGTGTAAATGATACCTATTAACATGCAATGCTTGTTAAATGTAGGATGAGAATTGACAGAGTTCATAACAGGGATCCAAGGGGAATGAGGTAGCTGAGTAGGAACACAGTGTTCTCTGAGCCAAGAACTCAAACACACAGGTGTTTGAGAAACACCACACTATCTTCAGGGTTCTCAAGAGATTCACCTTTGTGTTCCGCTCAGAATACCTGCGTTCCTGGTATAGAATACTGGTATAGAATGCCTGGCAGAGAATACCAGTTTCCCCACTGCTCCCCCACTTGTTTGTTTTTGGGTTTTTTTTAGTGCAACCTATTATAAATTTATTTTTAAAAAGAATCTTTCACTGGCTATCCTTTACATTCTTTCTCCTTTAGTGCACAGAAAGTAAAACAAAACAAAACAAAACAAAAAACAAACAAACAAAAAAAATTAAAACTTTTTCTCTAACGAATAGGGTAACATATCAAACAAGTGAAAAACTTGCAATAGGAAGTTGATGGGAAATATATTCTATGAATCCTGCTGATTTTGTAATGAATGTTGATTCTTAGTTTTTTAAGTAATTAGTGCTAACTATAGAATTCTATATTTCTATTTACTTATCCAACCCCAGGCACTGCCAACTGCTAAAAAAATGCTATTTATAAACAAATTTTTACCCAACTAAAATGAACATCACTCTACTATCACTTAATAATAAATACATTTTAAGAAATCAAGTTTCTAAGTGTATGACCAAAGAGCCTGTAATATTGAAACTAAACTTTAATTTGTGAGAAAAACTATTCTGTTGAGCCTTGAGGGCAAAGGGAAGTGAGGAATCTGATCTGAATTCAAATAAAATCCTACAGTGGTACTAACCTTATTTTTATTTCACATCCATCTACTTATCATTCTTGTGTTTACTAAGCAAAGAAAAGAAACCATTACAGAAAACAAGATGGCAAATTTTGTTGCTGTTCCAACCCCATCAATTTTAAGCTCATATAAGCTATGGTAAAAACATGTATCAGCTCCTACTGTGCAATGGCTGTTTTATACAGTTTGACTATGTGATGAAACAAACTAGTTGACATGCACTTACCGTATAAAGCCCTGGCACCTGCATTGCAGACACTAATCAAAGTGCTCCTTCAGAAGGGTGAAAGAATCACCATTTGTAACGCAATAATTAGGCTGGGTGGAAGGGCCTGAAAAGTAAATCAATCTCATCTGCTCTCTAAATCTGACACCAATCTCTAGGCAGATTGTTAACATAATGAGACAGAAGCCTACAAGAGGTCCCATAAAAGACCTATGTCTTTTTTTTTTTTTTTCCACTTCTTTCTTTATACTTGCAATGTTACTAAGAGCATAATTACAGACAATCCTACCCTAAGTCACTGGCATAAAAGCAGCTACTTCTAAGAAGCTCATCAAAATAAGTTGGCAGAACAGACGGGCTACATAACACTGAAGCAGGCTGACTGTATCTGCTGAACTGGATGAAGATTATTTTAACCTATTCCCTACTAAAATTATGCCAATAATGTTTTACAGGGAAAAAGAATAAATTCCTACTACATGGCAAGAAAATAATTTAGGCAAGTTAATCTGACTCTGCTCATACTGGGAAAAAATATTATACTGAAATCAGTATTATTATTACAATTGTGTGAGAAAAGAATCCCGTCTTATGTGCCAATTGTGATTTTTAAAAAAGAAAACCAGTAACGTATCACCAACATTAATGGTAAATTTTTATAACCAGACAATTTGTACAGCCTTTCAGATTACAAGAGTGTAATCTGATCTAATGCACAAAATAAGCAATCACACTTTCTTTGGTAAAACAGTTGCACCATAGTTGATGCTTTTTAATACCAAAAGTTTAGGAGCCTTTGTTACAGACAACCCTTTGTGGATGTTGTACATACTTGTATCAAAATCCTATAAAAGTATATAAGGAGTATGTAAGAAACAATAAAAATAATATTTGCTGCAAGTGGTGACATGCAGTAAGCAGATATTTGTGTAAAGTGCCAGAATAAATGAGATTAATCTTTATTCCTTCACAGTTAAATACACATTAGTCATTATTTTTCCTTGTTAGTCTTAACTTCATTTAACCACTTCCATTTACATGCTGAAAATGTGTAGTCTGGTAATATAGTATTGTCACTGGTAATAACAAGTATAAGATACCTAGTAAATCTGCAATGCCTCTGGATTATGGCGTGTCAGATGAGCTCTGCCTGACCTTTCTTGGCCCTGCAGTTTTGCATTACCTGACTGAGTTGTGACAGCAGTTTCTCTGGTGACTAAGGCTTAACTGTATTTCTTTTGTGTGTCTTTGTATGGTAGAACCATATTTGTACACAGATAGCAGTCACAAGCAATTATTCTGCATGGAGTGAGAGACCTATGGCTCTACATGGTGATGTAGAAAATTACTGGATTAGCATGATAGCAGAGGCTTGAGAAGTGGGGACCCAGCATGGACCATAGAGGATTTATATGCAGACCTTCTATGGTATAGTCAGCTAAACTGCATGCTTTCCAGTGGTTTGGGGGGTTTTTTGGTTTTGGGTTTTTTTTCATTTTTTTCAGTACGATGTACATCATACTGATTCTTTCAAATATCATTAAAACTCAGCAAACTCAATGTGACCAACAGAGCCCAATAAAGACCACTCAATAATTACTGCATTTTTACCGTACAAACTTCATACATATACAATATGTACCAATATTCTCTCAATACTTTGATACAATTCATCTCACTTTATCTGTCTGGAAGGTATGTTTCAAAGCAAGATAGAAAGCTTGTCTTCTTTGGCAGGTATGTCCATAGTATGATTCATGCCATGTATCTGACTGATCTTAAAATCAGATAAAATTTTGGTTGGTATGCACCTACTCCTTTATACAAATTGGGTCATTTGCCTTATATTTTGATGTGTAAATTCAGGTAAGGACACTTAATCTGAAGGTAAGAATGCAACAATGTAATGTCTGACTTTGTTGTCTTCAGTATTTTAATAAATTCACAACTTTTTGAAAGTTTACTTGTATGCAGGATGCATAAAACCTAAACTTTGCAATCAAAATCTCACAGATTATCTGCTCTGTCTGAATCCCATTGTTCAGTGGTCATTTCCAAAAGAATCTCTCATCCCACTTCTTTTTCTTTTATATTACTTCTTCACATTCTGCAGTTTACTTTTATTGTTGTTATTCAGAAACTGCCTTGCAAACTGTAAATACCAAATAGAAAGATAGGAAATCATCTTTTGTTGAAAAGGCTGCACAGCACATGAAATATATTAACAGCACACAGAAGCTGTATACAGTCATTCAATATGACAGGAAAAATTGAATTGGAAACAGACTTCAATCTGAAACCTGGATAAACAGCGTGTGACTGGGAAAACACAGATTCAGTGCTGTAAAACAACAGATTTGACTCTTTTAGGTCAAATTTTGTGAAAGAAAAAACAACAAAATTTCTGCATTCCAACACCATTGTGAATGCTCAAAATTGTTTTATCTAAAAGAGCAACCACTGAGAATTGAATTTCTATTATTTACCAGATTTATCAGAACACACTGTTTTAATCACATTAAGTCATAGCAGATTTGACAATGTGAGCTATCAATTTTATTATTTCTTTATGGAAATAATGTAGGCGGGAGTGGAAGGGAAAGTTATCTTTTTTCTAGAAAACAGTTTTGCAAAAGACATTCTGCACTTTTAGAAGACTTTATCTGTCTCGTATAACATTATAGAGCATTATAGAGCAAATTATGTTTCAAAATATTTAGTATATATTTTTCAGGTTTTAATAATTTGTTTATGGTTTTCTTGTTGAAAATAATGTTTTGGGGGGGGTTGTCATATTGATTAAATGGGGAAAAAAAGCCTTCTTATTGACAGACTTATGTATAAATATGTTGTTGATTTTTGCAGAAGAGGAATATATCAGACAACAGCCTTCAATTTTCTAGTTGGTTATCACCTTTACAATAGCACAGCTGTGTTTCAGTAAGACAAAACCCAAGTCTCAAATTGTATGTGACAAGGACATCAGTCAAGAAAACCAGACCTTTTATAATGCTGTTTTCCTGTAAGCTTTTATATATATACATATGAATTTGTACATATATGTATGTGTGTGTATATATATCCACACAGAATATTCGTGTTTCATTTAATACTTAAATGAATGCAAGCTATGCTAAGCATGTGTTTTCATGAGATAACATGCAGAAAGTAAGTGCAAAGAGATCAACACAAAAAAAATGTTTTGTGTTTTAAAAGAAACCTTAGCTAAATTACCAGGAAAAACAATATTTTAAGTTTATTTCTTAAACAAACTAAATTAATTAAAATCATTTCAATCAAAACAGTGTGAACATAAAAATATTACAATGAAAACAGCAACCATGACTTTTTATATCCTAGAGAAGCACACTTCCTTCTGGATGGCTAGCAGATAAGTATCTAAGCATGGGAAGTGGAGACAAAAACTCTCTAGAATTTAAAAAAAAAAAACATAATTAAGGTAAGAATCTCTCTCAATACAGCTGTGAGACCCATATCTGCAATGCTGACCTTCACTGCACTTTTCCTACCCCTTTGTGTACTGTCTGAGAGCAGTTTATGCAATTTATGCAAAATGCCAGACAAGATACCAAACCACTGGCATGAATTCACATAGACCCAGCACCACACTGGCTGAACACTGGCATCTAACCAGAACAATCCCACCATGTCTCAAGATTTCAGGTAAAATTTATTTTTTATTGCTCTTAGTATGACAGGCAAATATTTTGCTCACCCTACAACAGGAACAGGGGCAAACCTGCTAGAGAAAGCCAGAAAGAAAACAGCTCTGGCTTGCTGCCACCACAGAGAGTGAGGGTAGTGAAAGCTGCTGGTAGGGGAAGCCTGACATCCATCACACACATTCTCTGATGTACACACAAGGCCTCTTCTGGGAGCAGCTACAGACAGGCTGCTTTCCGAAGTCTTACATTTCCCAAAATAGTACAGCTATGGGCATTTTGCTGTTCCCCTCCTTTCACACCTGAAGCTTTAGAGAGCAACAGAAGCAGATTATAGCAAATGGTTTTTTCACTCTGACTTTGTCTCTAACTGCAATTCCAAGGAGGTTCAGACACAGATTTAAGAAATCAACTGTGTTCCTTCTCAGAGCTTAAAAGAGAAGGTTGTGGATATTTCTGACCATCTTGATTCACTATCTTTACTTTTTTCCCAGATAAATTAAAAAGGGAAAGATGTTACAAAAGCTGATGAGAAACATTAATGGAATGTGTCCATTTTAATTGTTTCAGACTAACAATTTCCCCTGTAGCTTGAAGGTCTTTGTGAGTGCAAAAAAAATCCAGTTAAATGCCAAATTCTGTCTCTTGACTGCAAGCTGCTAATATAGAATAATTTCTCTGACGATAGCCCAGCTACTGATGATTTCCATTTATGTAACTAACTGCAGAGAAGATGTTGACAATTTATTTCAATTAAAAAAAACAGTCCTATCTAATGCTGTGGAAGGCTAAGTAAAATTCAAAACCTGGTACTTTGCTCTAAACACAGCAAAAGCTACTTTTCTGCTTTTTTTTTTTTTTTTTTTTTTTTTAGTTTTCCAATTGAAAACTTGTTCCTGAAGAAATACAGACCCTGGCAAACATGACCTTGAATACAGACATGTCTTTTTTTGAGGTCATGCTTTCAATAGTAGTTCTTGGTTATTCACAAGCCAAGTGGCTCTGAAGTTAGTTCAAGAAACTCTAAACAGACTCTTTTCAGTAGATTTGAAGAGTAAGAAGAGAAAGAAGAGTGCATTGAAGCCTACAGAAATTGTAGGATAACCATAATAGTTCAGTGGTTAAAACATTCTGTATCTATTAGACATAAAACTACATTTGACTAAGTATTGCAGGTAGATGGTAGATACAACCCTCCCAAAGGTTTTGTGTGACAGCCTGAGCTTTTGATTTTGACAAAAGGACTAAGAGATGTATTTCAGCCACTTATTTGTATTGACTCTTTCTGACATGACTATCACAACCTCACTTGTGATTTCTGTGGTGAGCCAACCTTATTTCTAAGGCTGTGGCCATCTGAGAAATACTATGATCTGCTGGAAAGCTTGTTTAGCTCAAGACTGATAATCTTAGAGTACCAGACAGAAAGGGTCCTCTACTCTCACTTACACACAGCATCTAAAGACTACAACCCCAAACACACTACCTGTCTCACTGGCATGGGCCGAGGTATCACTGAATTTTGTTTATTCATTGAATCATTTTAATTGTAAAAGAACCTTAAGATCATCAAGTCCAACCATTAACCTAATATACCATGTCCCTAAGCACCATATCTACACAGTCGTTGAAATACCTCCAGGGATGGTGACTTGAGGCCATTTCCTCTTCTCTTACCACTTGTTATGAGGGAGGAAAGACCAACACCCACCTCACTACAATCTCCTTTCAGGTAGTTGTGGAGAGCTATAAGGTTTTCCCTCAGCCTTCCTTTCTCTAGGCTAAACAGCCTAAGTTTCCTAATCTGTTCCTCTGACAAACTGTGCTCCAGACCCTTCACCAGTTTCTTTGCCTTTCTTTGCACACACTCCAGCACTTCAATGTTCTTGTTATGAAGCAACAGGACTTTATGAAATTTGTCACTTTGGAAACAAATCCCTCACTTCTACATTCCAACATGTTCCCTTAAGTCTTCACTGTGATCTGCTCTGGGTTTCAGGAAAACCTTTCATCAGTGTCATTGTTTTTAGGAGATAATACAGAGAGACCATCAAGGCAGAAACTGACTCTGAGCAGAAATTTAATTAAGAGAAAAACAGCTAATAATTTTAATACCTTCTAATTGCAAATTAACCCCTGACTGACCCACCTGATTATCAGCTTAGCTTTGATACTGCTTAATTTTCTCCACGCTTGTGAAGAAGAAATATCCATCGGTCTCCCTAGCCAACATTTGTTTCAGTCTGAGGATACAACAGGAAGACTATAGGTCCAGTTACTGAATAGTGATAACAAACCCACTTTAATTGCTTCAATTAGATCATCTGCAGGGAATCACTTTACACAACCTATAGGGATTAACAGGCTCTTCATGAAACACTACAATTACACAGGGATGAACAACCATCAAGAGCATGTGGAGGAACAGAAGTTGCTATCTACAGAAAGGCTTCTCAGTTACCTTCTGTGCTCAAATACAAATACCTAGCCAAGACAAGTCTGAGGCAGATTTCTGTAAAGACTACATAATGGACATCTCTGAGGTTCATGCTAATATTAAGCCCAAAAGAAAATTTAGTCTTGTCATACTGGATGTGTCACAAGAGCTGGTGTTTAGTATTTTGCGACTGGCTTTGCTCAGCCTACATGCCTTGCCCTTTTCAAATTGTGGTCTCCTTGTCTTTTTCAAGAGGTGTTTATTTCATAGCAATAAAGTCAAGTAGTGTAAGTACAGAAAATCAAAGAGATTCATGTTCATAGAAAGCAAATACAGTGGGACTATTTATTTTAATGGATAAATATTTAAACTGTTTTGAACTTTATTTGATCATTTTTATGAACATAATGTTTTTAAGTCACTTCTTTGGTAAGAAAACTTCAGAAGATATGAAAGTAACACATGAATAGATGCACATGAACTTAATACACACACACATTGCATACATGAAAGAATAAGTGTATATGCTAGAGGATGGTATGGAAAAATGAGTGTTAAAATACAAATACAAATAGAATTATGGTCTTGAACAACACATCCAAGTGGAAAGGATGCAATGTCACAGAATTGTCATGGTTGACAAAGTCCTCTAAGATCACTTCATCCAACTGCCAACGTGCCTCTGTGTCCCAACCACTGCCCCCCCCCAAAAAAATTAAAAAATCACCAAGCCCACTAGAGCATGTCCTGAAGTGCTTCAGCTACACGGTTTTTAAATATCTCCAGGGACGATGACACAACCACCTCCCTGGACAGCCCCTTCCAGTGCCTGATTAACCTCTCAGTAAATAAATTCTTCCTAAAATCTAATCTAAAACTCCCCTGGTCCAACTTCAGGCAAATTCCTCTAGTCCTATCATTATTCATTTGAGAGATCAACATCCACCTCACTACAACCTCCTTTCAGATCATCGTAAAAAGCAATTATGTCTCCCCTCAGCTTCCTCTTTTCCAAACTGAACCATCCGAATTCCTTCAGCCTCTCCTTTTATGGCTTGCTATCCAGACTCATCACCAGCTTAGTTGTCCTTCTCTGAACTCACTCTGGCACCTCAATGTCCTTCTTGTAGCCAGGGGCTCAGAACTGAACACAGCACTTAAGGTGAGGATTCAGCAGTGCAGGGGCACAATCACTTCCCTTCTCCTGCTGGCTACACTATTCCTGATAAAAGCCAGGATGCTGTTGGCCTTCTTAGCCACCTGGGCATAGTGCTGGCTCATATTCAGCCAGATGTCAACCAACATACCCAGGTCCTTTTCTGCCAGGCAGCTTTCTAGACACTCATCCCAAAGCCTGTAACATTGCCTGGGGTTGTTGTGACCAAAATGCAGGACTTGGCACTTTGCCTTGTGAAGCCTCATGCAATAGCTTATTGTTTCAACCTGTCCAGATTTCTCCTGAATGCAGAAAACTCTGCCTCACAGCTAAAACTCTGGCACTTTCCTGTCGTAGTGACACTGTCAGGACACCATATGCTTCAGTGAAACTAAGCTTCTAGACTGAAATTTGCCCCCCAACTAAATTTATGGTGGTTGGGTTGAGAAGTCAATTATAATTCCACAAAATGACAAAGTAGAAGCAGTCTTGTCACAGCTTAAGAGGTCACAGTACATTCTGGGAAGTGACCAAAGAGTGAGACAGAATATTTCAGCCGTACCAAAACCCCCAGGGCTTTTTAATTTTGCCACAAGCCTGGACAAGTTGGTTGATTATAGCATATGACAACTTATATACTGTTTCAGGAAAAGAAGGCTTATTCTGAAGAAATGGATTGGTGACAGAAACCTCCTAAGAAGTTCTGGTTGCAAATGATACAATTGCTCTTTAACTCATCTCAAGTCACAATCACTTAACTTAGCACATAGAACAGCTTTGGAATCTTATTCTTCCCACATGGTACCCTTACTACATGTCACTTACACTGTATTTCCCTGACAAGGTGAAGCTGAAGAGAAAATCTCCACTATCTTCCTTTTCTTTCCTGACCAGGATTTAAAGAAATAGGAAACTACAACAAGGTGTCTTTCCGATAACATGCCCCTTTCACCATGGGCTAGAAACAAAGCTGCCTAAGATGATTAAATAACATTTACCCTGAAATTTCTAATATGGCCACTAGACCAAGACATTTTTTTCCAACAAGTAAACACCTTCTTCTCATTTTTCAGTAAGGAAGGAAATGGGCCAATTGAATGAACACCTGCACGCAGTCAGTCCTTGAATCAGGATACCTGAATAACCCAAATTGTCTGCTACCTGTCTAGAGGCACAGAGGAAAGTTCTAAAAGTGTTTGGTTGGGTTGGCAGCAAGGAATGTTTCTGATCATTTCCAAATGATGAGTGACATCCTAAAGAAGTATAGAAAGTAGAAAATTCTTGCCTGAGAAAAGTAGAATAAAACCGGCATCTGCTTTACAGTCAGACAGACATTACAAAGACAGATAATGCTTCTAAGACTAATGACATTCCTAGCATTCAAATTGGGGAGAAGAGTTTTATCTACTGTATGAGCAGTCTTACTAGCATGTATCTTTTGCTCTTCCAGACAAGCCTTCACTCCCTCTCTCATACCACACTACTTAATTTGAAGCTATTGCCAATTCAGTGTTCCATCTAAGCAGAGCTGGCAGAATTTCTACAGGAATGCAATGCTCACATTTCAAAAAAAAAAAAAAAAAAAAAAAATATTATTCATGTTATTCTGCAGTGCAACTGAGACTGAGTTTTATGCCCTTTTTTGAATGCTTGTTCTCTGGAGGTTGAGAAGGAAAAGTAGGAAGGATTCTAAACTTAAGAACTACTCCTTTTGATGGCAGCAACCTTTTGCTGTGTGGCCTACATTTTGTAAATGCAAAATGTAGGGTTGATTCAGACATCATGTTGCCTTATTTCAGATTTTAATACTCCAATTTTTTTCTAATGCCAGGAGCGTTTGAAAAGGAACTTTTCATACTTCAGAAGAAATATGTTACAGTAAATAGAAGGAATAAGACTGCCAGCAAATCAGCTAGAAAGTCAAATCTAAGATTTAAGAAAATACTCCATGTTATCTAGTGTATTTTATTAAAAGAATATTTTTTTTAATACAGCAGTATTCAGTTTTTCTCCATAGATCTTCCCAGTTATGGTGGGTTAGAGGTTTGGGTTTTGGTTTTTTTCTTGTTAGTTTGGTTTTTATTATTATTGGGGGTTTTGTTTGTTTGTTTGTTTGTTTTAATTTATTTACTGTTAATGTCTTTGGGTTTATTTTTTAGTTTTTATAGATACCAAATCCTATTCATTGCATTAGCTTGACTCGCTGAAGAATGTCTTGACTTTGTTTCAATTTAAATTTGGAAAGAAAAAAAAAAAAAAAAAAGTAAGAAAGAAGACAACATGACAAGACTGGATTCTTTGCCATGTACAATATTATTCTCTTGGTGTGAAACAGACACATGTTCTCCATCTGCAAAGACAAGTGCCTTTGCCATGTCCTTCATTACACAAAGGTCTTACAAAACAGTGTCCACTGCTTGTTTGTATCCTTTTCAACCACATGCTAGATTAAAGCAAAAAAAAAGTCTGTATGTTTAAGGTGCAAGCTGTACTGTCATCAAAGAGAAAAAGTTACTAAATAAATGGGAAAACCTTTCAAAAAAAAGTGCTACATGTATAGGACTAGTAGTTGAAGTAGTTTAGCTTGTAAATTGTTACAAAAACAGCTGAGTGAACTCCAAAAATATTTCAAAAGTACAAGAGAATGAGAGATTCTCTCCACGCTCCTTGAAAAAAACAATTAAATCTAACTTCTAATTGCAAATATGCGGAAGAAATGTTGAGTTTTTTTGGCACGAAAGACATTGGCAACTGTTCATAAATGTTTCTGGGGGTATCAAAAATTATGTTTTAAAAGCTAACACTGCAGTGGATACATGCAGACCTCCATCAGCATGTGGTATCTGCCACAGACTGCGCACAGCATACATACAGGATTGTGACATTTGCTGAGCATTTACACAGAAGAATAAAGGAGCATAAGGTTAGGTTGCTGTCATGCTGAGACTACTGCCCATCATGCTGACCAGTACTGTCTCATGACTCCTTTCTGATCCCCCATGGCCTGGATATTTTTATTATCTCTCATCTTAGACTGTGCAGAGACATTTTAAATGAGCCACAGTGCCAGGTGGCCCTTATTAATACCTCTTAGGATGTGAGAGCTGCAAGAATGCTTAACCAGAAGGTGGGATGGGGAAGGTCCTGTGAGGAAACACATAAAAACAATTACATTTGGAAGATAAATATGTTTGGGTGTCATTTGAGTTAGCAACAAAAGTATAGTCCAATAAAAGGACAACTCTGTAATAATAGCTTGATATATCCTCTATGCAAAACAGGATGGGAATTTATAACATTTTTTGCTATCATTGTAAATAAGTAACAAAAATCACAGATGCTCTCACTGTAACAAAAGATGGACTTAATATAAAGAAAGTCAAACTGTGGACAACAACCAGTTCCATTTGAGAGTTACAGCTGGAGTAAAATAATTCTTAACATTGATATTTAATGGAAGCTAAAAACTTTTTTGGCACTGATATTGAAAAATCCTTTCCAATAGAGAGAATTTGGCTATGTGTTTTCCAAGGCAAGCTTAGACTCCAGTAGTAAAAGCACCGTGGAGTAAATATAAAATATCCTCTTTTCTATTCTAGGTTACTGTAGCTCAGTTATGTTCTCATCATCTTTTTCTTTAAAATAATTTCAGATAACAGCAACAGATATGCCAGTGGGAGAAGTGCATATATTCTATACAGAATTTAAAACCACTAAAGCAAAAAAAGAGTAGATAAATTATATGGAAATGCAACATGCTATAGTAAGTAGAAATAATATATAAATACTACTGAAGAAATTAATCACTGGCATTAATTTGTTTCTGGAACAGTCTTGAAAGATTGCTATAAGAACATAAGTGTAAGAACTTACCTACTTTTAGCAAAGCATCAGAACATACACAGTAAGTGGTAGCAGGAGGTTATATCAGTGATACACTTAGGCTTTTTTCCATTCACAAGTGTCTGATTATTCTGATTCACCATACACTATCCAGCATTAAACACACACCAAAAAAAAAAAAAATCATTAAAAAACATACAAACAATATCCATACTGGCTACACAGGGTCACTCTCAGAGTTAACCAAATGAGATTTATTTTTAAGAAAACATAGCAGTTTGACCATTCTACAAATGGTGTTTATGGATACACAAAACTAAAAGTACAAATGTCTAAAAATGTAAATGCACACATATCTCCTCTCATATACCCATGAAAGTAGAATATCTCAAAATCGGAGGGAAAAGCGTTTATGATGTCAATCAGATAACAGAACATCATAAAACACTTTTTAAAAAATTATCTCCAAAATGCAGTAAGTCATTGATTTTAGTTGATCCAATTAAAGTTAACTTATTTTTGTCACTGGAGTGGTGAGATACACAAAGCTATACAAAGAATTACTTTTTGTGTATTTATAAGATATATCTATAGAAAGAAAGAATGAGATATAACATTTGACTCTACTTACTGTAAATACTTACTAATAAGACTTTTGGAGTGTCTTTACATTTCTTTGTGTATTAATAGGTACATCACAATAATCTATGCAAGGCAATACTGCTGTGCAAGAGAAGATGAAGCCCACAGAAAATAATTACAGCTCTGCTCCAAACCAAGGAAATGCAGAACAATTGAAAACACATCTAATACTCATCCTTGACAGAACTCAGCACCAAAATACTTGTCATACACTGAAACTTTAATGCTCATCACTCCTCAGACTGAGTAATCAGACTTCCTCTGTCCTTAAGTTTTTGCTATTCTGTACAGTTCTTAAGGGGGAAAGAATTAACAAATATCCCATTCAGTCTTGAATTAGAACTCTACTGTGTACCAGTTTAGTTTATTATACTTTAAAATACAGAAGCCAGATGATATTTGGCATAGTGTTATCTTCTAAAGAAGTAGACCTTTATATGTTTTCAGCTTTAAAAATTTGATTAGCAAGGAGTAAAAATGTCAGATTAAGTATCTAAAATGAGAAAGGAATCCGAAGTCCAAAGTCCTCAGTAGAGCATATCTGGTGGAAGAACTCAAATGACATCAACCATAAAAATACAGTAAGGGTTTGTGAGAATTCCCTAAAAGCTAAATAGGATTCATATGGAAATGTTCAACCCCTGGGGGATTAGAAGAAAAAGAGACATCTAGAGGCTTCAACTATTAATCCAGACATAATACTGTGACAGTTAAAACTGCTTTTTCAAATGAACGTACTATTCAAATGAAGCATACAAGTCCCCTTTACTGACAGTTATGGAAACATGGGCACACAAATAATCAAAACCATAATACTTTCCTATCAGCACAATAGTATGTTACTTGCAATATGTTTAAAAATATTTGGAGTTCTTTTATGTGTGCTTCTGGATTGAAATGTTTGAAGTTATTACAGAAAGTTGACTACAATATTCATTGTTATTGATTATTTTAGAAGTTGGAACAGGCACTTAACCTCTGCTTGTGAACAGCCAGATATGTGTGAGATTTGATCCAAACTACCACAGCAACAGCTTTATCTTTATACCTGTTTCTTAGATCCCACTTTTCATGATCTCTTTCCAACTCATGAAACAACTGTTTTTTTCATTATAATCTCCTTCATGGGTTACAGAGCAGGACCAAGAATTAAAAAAAACCCTTACCTATGAAGTGGATTTTTACTGTTTAACCAAGTATGCTTCTGAAGTATTAAAGCAAGAATAAAACTTGAGCTGTTCTAAATGGAAATCCAGAACTAATTTAAACTTCTGACTCATGTGATCCTTCTCATTTCTCAGTCTTATTTATTTTTCATTCCTTTTCCATGTTTATCCTCCAAATGCAATTGCTGTGCTTTTAGATTATTAGCAAAGTAATTGAAGAAAATGTTATCATGCTGATTATCTAGGATAAACACTGGGTGGTTTCAGTCTAAAAGTTATTTTTGATCTGGGGTTTAGATCCCAATAACTGTCTAGAAAAAAGGGCTGGCATGCATATTAGAAAAGGGTTGGCCTCTGCTCATCCTTAGTTTAAATTAATACTTTTTTCGTAGTAAAGAACATTTGCTTTGTTCTTCCTGAGGTTAGTTCCTGTCTGGTTTTAAATCACTGATAGAGCAAATCTGCCAAATAGCCTCCACTTGGCAAGCCTGCCATGCTTTCCTACAGAACCAAGAAAACGTACCATCCACTCTCTTCCCCCTCTCCAAATCTACCCCTCAAAACCTCCAATCCCACGTTTTGCAGGCAACTGTGAGCTAACCTACACATTTCCTGACCTTTATCCACCCATGTCTCCTATTTTGTTCTTAAGCAATGAAATCCAGAAAATGATACAATTTAAGAAACAGAAATTTTGCATATGAAACTGCCAGAAGAAATGGAAATGAAACACCACTTGCAATATACCAAATATGAGCATTATCCAGTTTTCCCAAAGTCTGTTCTTTTCATTTTTATAAATGTAAGGCAACATGTTTTATTGTAATCATAATGCTCACTAGTGTACTACTAGCTGTTATTCTGTCATTCAGTTTAAACAAAGAGGTTTATCAGAGTGCTGTTTACTCCACACTAATGAACGCTGACCTTTAAGTAAAGTATTTTAGAAACACAGCTCTCAGGTTCACTTCCTTGAGATAACTCCAACACAGTTATTGTTACTTTTCTTGTTATGTCAGCAATATCAGATGGTTAAGGGAAAAGCAAAATCATAGTTCATGCTATTCCTGTCATTGTTAGCAGGAGACAAAAACCACTGGAATAGAAAACACCTAAGATGAGCCTTTTAAAATGCCCAGATTTGTCCTCCTAGGCTTTCTGGATAGTCAGTAGTGACAGGTGGGCATCTCAATAACTCAATTCAGATCTCAGTCACACTCTGACCACTGAAACTTGGAGCACCTGCGCTTGCATTTCAGCTGTCTCAGTTAAGTTCCTCGTAATAAGTGACATGAATCTAGGCCCCAAGTGTCCTCTTTCTGTTCTGCAAGTGGACTAGCTCATGCCTTCTTAAAATGCTGTGCATGTCTATGGATTACTTACTTAGCTGTTATACTTATTCAGGAGATAACATACTAGCTACTTGCAAGAAGAAATAAAAGCTTCCCACAGAGGATTCTTCTATGCACAATGTTATTTAAATCTATTGCTACTTCTTGTATACCAAGGGAAATATTTTCTCAATATTAATGGAAGAGAACACTTTTCATTTTGTTTCTGAAGATCAAGCATGATTTCAGAAAGGTTATCCAGGAAAGGGAAAATACCTTGATTGTTTTCCATGTCTCACTCTATCATTTTTCAATTCATCTGGCTGTCCATCTGAAATAACTTGCACAAACGATGAAGAAAAAAAAAACAAAAAAAGCTCCAAGAAACTTGGAGAATAATCTGCATTTAAATACAGTTTATCCTTTAAGAGGACTTTGGTCACTGCCTTAATTACACAGTCTTGTAACATGGAAATACTATAAGATTTAGACAAAAGTTTCCTTTACCATCAACAATTAAATCCTTTCTAAGGTGTTATCACCAATTATGTCAGTAACAGGTTTAATCATGCTATTATCTTCATCATAATCTTGACCAAGTCAGAGTCAGTTTAGAAAAGACTTTTGCTTTTAAGATATGCCATTATAAATGTCAATTGCAAACTAGTCACCCCATATTAAATATGTCACCCACCTTAAATAAATACATGACTAGGCTAGCCTTGCTTTCAGAGGGACAGGCAGGGGCAAGGATGTTTGTTTTCTTTTGTCTTTGAGATGAATAACAGACAGCAGCTTCCCCTTTGACTATTAAGTTTACAAACAATCATTTTATAACATGAAGTGTGAGAAAAAGAAAAAAAATTACTCTGAAACACAGTAACACAATCTCATGAATTATGCAAACTGAAAATTTCTTTCCTCAGAAGATAACTGTTAAGAGGCCTACCATAACTGTCAAATTACAGTCATGTTAATGAATGTACATTATGCCATTTCACCCATTTATACAGTCATAGTACTACTGATCTTTTTTTTCATTTTTATTGGTGGAGGACTTTCTTTGCATACACCAAGATGTATGCAAAGATGATATTTCTAAAATAGAAATAAATCCCACATATCATTACAAAACCTGAAAATACTTGTAGAACATTGCCTCCCTCCTATATTCACATCTTTCTGATGAAAAAACAATTTGTTAGCTTGAAAATTCAACAGGCCTGAATTCTAAATTCATGCTGCAAAGGCACTGGGAAACATATATATTGCCTTGGGTTCAACCTCACTCTCAAATCTTTGTTTATGACAGAAAGGGTCCACTTGCTTCTCCAAAGAAATCTCAGTGAAATGTTAGCTCAGAACATTCTCAGTACTTAAGGTAGTTATGCATGACATTAGTTTTTCTATGGACTGTTTTACTGGGTGTAAAAGGCAAGGTTTTGATAGCAGGGACTGCTTCATGCCAAACACAGCCTGTTCCAGCTGCCTCCTAATGGACCCACCACAGGGCACAGCTGAGCCTATTGGCCAAGCTGTTGGCATCTTGGGGAAAACATATTTAAGAAAAGGGCAAAACACTGGACAAGAGAGTAGTAGGGGGGAAGGAAAAGCATCAAAAAAACACCTTACGATCACCAAGGTGAGAAAAGGAGGGGGAAGAGATGCACCAGGCACTAGAATAGAGATTTTCCTGCAGCCAGTGGAAAATCCCATGCTGAAGCAGGTTTATCCTAAGGGAACTGCAGTCCATGAGAAAGACCCATGCTGGAAGAGAGGAAAAATGTGAGGAGGTAGAAGCAGCAGAGAGGAGCTGAATGTAACATCACATTCCCCATCCTCCTGTGCCTCCTGGGGGTGGTGGTGGGGAAAGGCAGAGGAACCAAGAGTGAAGTAGGGCATGGGTAGAGGGGGACAAATGGTGTTATTTTAATATCTGGTTTTGCTTCTCATGACCCAAATCTACTTTAATGGTCAAGAAATCAAATCTCCCCCAAGCCACTAAATGGTAAGTAAAGCCTTGTCTATCTCAACCTACCATTTTTCTTAGATGATTTTCTCCTCATCCCACAGAGAAGGAATAGCAACTGTCCCCTAGCCAAGACTATGCCACCACTGCACTGAAATTAAATGCAGATGTGTCACTCATACAACACAATAGCAATTCATCTAAAAGAAGACTCCCTGAATACAAAATTAATTCCAGAAGGTTTAAGTGTTGCACTTTAATTGTTTTCAAAAACAGCTGCACTGGTGCTGTACATAATAGGATCAAGAAAGGGCCATGTACCGAAAGCTCTTTCTTTTTACCATCTGCAACAGGTAGCCTAATACCACAAATAAAGTTCAGCATAATCTTGTATTGATCTTAATTAACAATTAGCATGTAACAGCATATCATCTCTACAAAGCGTCTTGAGGTTTCCTTCACCTTGAAAATTTTGTTTTGTGCGGGGTTTTTTTGCAGTACTCTTTAGCAAAAAATATGAATGCTTCTAGAGTGGTAAATATTTTTATCATGGCAGTATTCAAAAATCTACGTAGCAAAGGTACTCAAATCCATTAACTTATACTTTCTAACAGGTATGACTGCTATTAAATATGTGAATACTTCTGTGAGCAAATGAATCAGAAAACAGACATTGCCCATGTAAGCATATGATTTCCAAGGATACCAGATATAGATAAAACAAAACAACCCCCCAGAGAACCCCAAGCAACAACCCCCAAAACCCACCAAAACAGCTCACATGCATGCATTGCTAACAAAGGAGAAAGTAAAATTTTCTTTGAAATTTTGAAGATGAGATAAGGTGGGAAACTTCTAAGAGAAAGAAAGGAAAAATACTTGATGCCCCCTCCATTAGGTTTTTATAAATATTTTTGTGAGTACCTGATAAAAATCTTAAGTAGGAGCTACGTTATATGCAGCATGAGGTGTATTAAAGCTAACCAGCTAAGTCTCATCTATGTATACAGGCTCCCTTTTTATCCATTGCAAAGGATTCTTCCAGACAGTCCCCACCTCTCAGTCACCGTTTTGAAGGCTGTTAATCACTTGGTGTCAATTTCTTTCCACTGACCACAGGAAGAGCCAGATCTCCAGTTTACAATTTGGCAGCAATTCTTAAGACAACCGAGTTGGATGAAATAATTCCTACCCAAGCTAATCAGAGGCAAGCAATTTCTAGAGAAATAACATCTCTTTGCCAGGGGGAAGTTATAGCAAGGTCATCTTTTTAATGTATGTGGCTGGTTAGGTTTGTCTTTTTCTTTGCTTTTGTTTCCTTTGTTTTCCTTTTCCAATATCCCCCTTATCTTTTATAACTCTTGATTTAAACCACATCACAAAACTTGTTCTACAGCCCTCCAAAGGAAAAACAAAAACAAACAAAAAACCAAGCAAGCAAACAGCCAAAAAAACCAGTACAAAACAACACAGACTCAGCACCAAGACAGTTTGGAAGGTTTACTAGAATTTTAAAAGCCAATCTTTGTAGAAAACTGTTAGCCTGCAAGAAGTGGTGCAAACTCTAAAACTAAAACTAGCTACTTTGTAGTTTAACTATTTTTTTCCTTCACTTTCCAAGCAGATCTTCTGTCTAATGGATACATTCTGACTCACTCATTATTTCTACCAGGTGAACACCAGAGGGAATGCATTTCAACCAGAATGGCGTAAGCGATGAAAGGATGACATGTAGAATGATGGGGACATATAGAATGGAGGTATGTTAACAGCACAAGGAAGACTAGGGAAGGTGTGGGCCCCCTCAGAAAGGAAACAGATGAATTGGTGACAGGTGCTGTGAAGAAGGCTGAGGCTCTCAGTTACTTCTTTACCTCAGTCTTCACTGGCAAGGGCTTCAGCCGCACTCCTGAAGTCACAGAAGACAATGGCAAGGGTTGGAAGGAGGAACTGCCCATTGTAAGTGAAGATTAGGTCCATGACCATCTGAAGAACTTGAAAGTGTATAAGTCCATGGGACTCGATGGGATATACCCATGGGTACTGAGGGAACAGGTAGATGTGGTTGCTAAACCAGTCTCTACTATATTCCAAAAGTCATGGCAGTCCAGTGAAGTCCCCAGTGACTGGAAAAGGGGATACATAACTCCCATTTTGAAAAAGGATAAGAAGGAAGATCCAGGGAACTATAGGCTGGTCAGTCTCACCTCTGTGCCCACTAAGATTGTGGAAGAGATCCTGCTGCAGGCACTGCTGAAGTAGAAGAATAATGAAGATGTGATTGTGTATAATCAACACAGCTTCACCAATGGCAAAACATGCCTGACAAAACTTGTGGCCTTCTATGAAAAGGTCACCACATCAATAGACAAGGGAAGAGCAACCACCATCATTTATCTGGACCTGAGCAAAGCCTTCGACACTGTCTTGCACAACATCCTGGTCTCCAAGCTGGTAAAACATGGTTTGGGTGGATGGACAGTGAGTGGATTAAGAACTGTCTTGATGGCCATGCCCAGAAAGTGGCTGTCAATGGGTCCAAGTGGAGGACAGTGACAAGTGGAGTCCCTCAAGGATCAGTATTGGGACCGTTCTTGTTTAACATCTTTGTTGGCAACATGGACGGTGGCATTGAGTGCACCTTTAGCAAGTTTGCTGATGACACCAAGATGTGTGGTGCAGCTGACACGCTGCAGGGAAGGGATCCAGAGGGTCCAGAGGGACCTTGACAGGCAGGAGAGGTGGGCCCATGCCAACCTCATGAAGTTCCCCAAGACCAAGCGCAAGGTCCTGCATCTAGGTCGAGGCAATCCCAAGCACTGATACAGGCTGGGCATTGACTGGCTTGAGAGCAGCCCTGAGGAAAAGGACTTGGGGGTGCTGGTGGCTGGTAAGTTCAGCATGAGCCATCAGTGTACACTTGCAGCCCAGAAAGCCAACCAGATCCTTGGCTGCATCAAGAGAAGCATGGCCAGCAGGTCAAGGGAAGTGATTCTCCCCCTCTGCTCTCATGAGTCCCCACTGGAGAACTGCATCCAGTTCTGGAGCCCCTTTTACAGGAGGGGCATGGATGTGGTGGAACATGTCCATAGAAGGATAATCAGAGGGCTAGAGCAACCTCTCCTGTGAGGACAGACTGAGAGAGTTGGGGTTATTCAGTATGGAGAGGAGAAGACTCCCAGGAGGCCTTCCAGTATCTGAAGGGGGCTACAAGAAAGCTGGTGGGGGACTTTTTAGGATATCAGGTAGTGACAGGACATGGGGGAATGGTTTCAAACTAGAGGAGGGTAGATTTAGATTGGAAGTTAGGAAGAAGTTCTTCACCATGAGGGTGGTGAAATACTAGAACCGGTTGCCCTTAGAGGTGGTGGAAGCCCCATCGCTGGGAGTTTTTAAGGCCAGGATGGATAGGGCTCCAAGCAATCTGATCTAGTGGGAGATAACAGGAGTTGGACCTAGATGATTTTTAAGGTCTCTTCCAACCCTGAAAATTCCATGATTCTATGACATCTATTGACATGTTTTTGTTGCAGAGTAAAACAAGTCTGTTTTTAAAGGCAAACAGCATAAACACCAAACTTTGAAATTGCAACTCAGAAAAAAAGATCTCCCATTTAACAGACTAAAAAACATTGTCTTGTTTCATAGGAGTAAAGCATAATTTCACAGCCCACCAAAGCAATGAGGAACTGCAGTGAAAATGTGAAAATTAGCAATAAAACACCAGGGTGTTTTAGCTATAGTGTAAAATACCCTAACAAAATTTTCACCTTGTATCTTTGACCACCCAGGAAGTAACTTTAATTAATACAAATTGAAGCCTCATGTAATAAGGGAAAAAGTATGTATTTTGGAAAAGATACTGCACTGTGAAAATTTCCCTCTCACTATTTGTATATTTTTATCATGTGTGACCATAAAAAAAAAAGTGGTTTATAAAACAGTAACCCTGAAAAACCCTAATTAGGAAGCACGTACACTGAAAAGACTTTTGCTTATGCATTAAATTCCAGCATGTGTATCAAAAGAAGTTTGTCTCTTCAATGTGGCCTTCTGAAGAACTGAGACTTGACCCTCTGTGGTGCTTTACCTTAGGTAATCATTTACACTCCTGCAAAAACAATGTAAATCAGATTATCCTCTCAAATAAGGCAGCAGTCAAATAAGGCAGTGACTGTTATCATAGTTCCTGTGAAGTCAATAGTGCTGTGACAATTTGTGTGAGCAGATCTGCTCCTGAGACAACTCCAGCTGCTTTGCACAGGTGTGCCTGACTTTGCAGAGCAAAGAAGAGTAATCAAACAGACTGGCACTGGCAGGGCCCAGAACCTCCCAGAAAAGCTGCTCAGATTGAGCACTTCAACATATTTGATATGTTATGTATAACATATACATATATATATACATATATATGTATAACATATACACTGTATCTCCAGGATTTACAACTTTATACTATCTTCAACAAGGTCACAGCAAAAGTGGTAAAAGTGCTTTTTGTTGGGGTTGTTTTATTTTGGTGGTTTTAGTTGTTTGGTTTGGTTTTTTTGCTTTAATATAAAACTGCATTTTTTTTCTAATGAAATAATAATAACTGATTCCTTATTTTCCTTCATAGGTCTCTAGATTGTGTATATAAAATTTATTAAACAAGTTCACTTTAAACAAATCAGGAGGAAATCTATTTCAAAAATGAAACTGAGCTTTTGATAACAAGACCTTATATTTATCTTTTCATAAAAAAGGAAAAAGTATGAGGCCCTTAGCATTTACTTACGTTTCAAACTAAAGTATATGTAATTTAGTGGTGATAGTACTAAATTTGAACAACATGCAATTTTATATGTTCCAAAGCAAATTGATTGTTAACTGAGTACTGTGCTAAGGCAGGTCTTTTACATATTATATTTGTCATATCCTCTCCTCCTGCCCTTTTGAGTTTCCTCTTATACTGTTAAAGCTTTTAACAATGAAAATAAGCTTTTGGATTATGTTTTGTGGGTTATTTTTAATAACCAGTAAATCCCTTTTAGGTCTTTCTGAGACTCCACAAAGTAATTTAGTGATAAATAAATGATGACAAAATAAGCAAACGTTAAAAAGACAGCTATAAATAGTGTATGGATCAATATGAATGTTACAGTTTGCTTTTTCAGTCTTTTTAACTCAAAGAAAACCCTTGCCACTCACTCAAAAAATCATTGAGCTTCCACTCCACCAACATCTTCTCATTAAGAAATTGTCACACAATGTGATGGGAATTTTTTCAGAACTTCAAAGGAAAATCATACAGCATTGTTCTGTCATGCTCATACATCTTAAGACAAAGTTTTTCATTTTAGAAACATAATGAGGCTTTAAATGTCTTTATGATTAAGATGTAAGGGGAGAAATAGAATAAAAGCTTTTATGCAGTTCTTAATCAGGGAATTTTAAGAATTTTTTTTTCTTTTTTCTTTTTTTTTTTTTTTTTTTTTTAATTATACTGTCCTTAAAACGTTATTTGTCAGTCTATCTCAAATTCTTGCTCTCTTTTAAGATATTTTGAGTCCAAGGTATTGTATTTTCTTAAAATCTATGTGAAAGACCTTCTCCAGTATCTAGAAAGAGAGACCTCCACATAATCCAATTGCTTTTTCTTTATCTCTGGAATAATCTCTCTCTCTTGCTACATCCTCAATAATTTATTTCCTCTGTTTTCAAAATGAATTTCTCATTTCTCTTTTCCATATATCTTTGGTGTGAAAAGGATGTGGAAGCTCACTAGCTCACCAAAGGAAATCAGCATGTTTAAAACTGAGAATCTAATTAAATTACAAACAAGAGGCTTACAAAATTCACTTATATCAAATGCAAGAGGTGAAAAACCTTTAGCATTCCTCAGACCTAGGATAATTGTTTTTATTTGTAATTCTACAATTTCTTTGCACAGTTCTAAACACGGTTCTGAGTTTTTTAAATTTCAAAAGAGCCAAAATCAATAGATAATTCCATTAATACCCAGAAAAAAACCTCAACAAGCAAAAAAAACAACATAAGAAACCAACAATAAATTAAAATTAAATAATAGATAGCTTTTTTTGTAAAGAGATTTTGTTTCTGAATTAGAAGCTAATAAAAGACAATAAAGTATATGAAATATATATTTGAGATTTTATTATCCATGCTTTTGAAAGATCAGAACAACTCAGAAATGTAATCTATCAGCAATATAACCTGAAAACTGGAAATAGGTGCTATGAGAACAACAAATCCCTTTTAAAAGTCAGCCACCTAATCTTGCTCTGTCAACAGCTGATAGATTCGTGACAACTTCCATACATTTTCAGGACTCAATATTGTTTATTTTGCCATGATCTATATCAAACAGTCAAGCTATTTTTAGGTCTACTTTTGGATGGAAAAGTCTAAAATCTCATATATGTACTGACAGTTGGAGAATAAGAAGGACAAATACTGTCTATGGGTTTATTCTAAAAACATACAAGACAAAAAAAACCCCAACCAATCAAACAAAACCAACACAAAAAACCAAAAACAAAACAAAACAAAAAAACAAACAAACAAAAAAGGAGATTAACATTCAAAGTCCTGAGTGAGAAAACTGGAGAGAAAGCACTCCTGTCACTGTATTTTCTTTGTTTCCAGGATTATATTAAATTTATCTGTAATGTGTCATAGCGCAAGGAGAGCAAAGGCAAAGTATGAAAAAGTGGCTGCTATGAAAAACTTAAAAAAACATGCTTGTTTTCTATACAAAAATACATAATCTCTGCCACAGGTCACCCTTGATGAAAACACTTTGTTGGTAAGTATGAATTGATTCCTCACTCATATTACCAGAATTATAATTTGTTCATATCAACTGCTGAAACAAGTAGGATACTGTAATTGCATTAGATGCATTGGAGTCTTAAAGTAATAAAGAGTTGATTTTATTTCAAGAATTCTTTGCAGTCTGAATAACCAAATAATTTGATAGTCATATATATTTCTAGTTTTCCTTTTTGTTTGGTGCTTCTTTAGTAGTTTCTTATAAATCTAACAGTTTGTGTCCAAGAGCCCAGTGGGTATGTAAGAAAAAAATCAGTAATATTTTTATATAGGCAGGAAATTACTCTTACAATTTTTTGAAGGTGTGGATGTAAAGGGCTTAGTAACTATCTTTAGTTTCTAAGGAGCAAGAAAATGGTCCATCACAGTATAGCAGAGATATTATACTGCTTTAAAATGCAACAAAATAGGTTTTCAGTTTGTAATGTGGTATATTAGGGGTGCAAGAAGAGCTCACTAAAATCACTGTGATCCTTCATGTGCCTTCAGCTGATTTCGTATTAAGAGTTTTGGAGGATTTTTTTTAATATCTGAAAGTGTCAAATGATACCTTTATTATAAATGAATGTTGATTCCTCTAAGCATGAATTCATATCCTACCTCCATTGTGAATAATATGTTAAAAGTATTTTGACAGAATAAAATTAGTTCTCATCTTCAAGAAGAAACCAGACCCAGTTCCACAGAGATTTGAATCACAGGGACAGTATTCATCAAAATTGCAAAAATCACACCTTTGAATTTTTATTTTTTTTTTTTTTTTTTTACTTTCCAAAGGCCTGGATCAAGACTGTCTTACCTACTAAATACCCACACTATTCATACTGCTGAGTCTCACACATATTAGAAACTACAATGCTTACAACCGTGCTTAAAGATTACTCAGTAGAAAGGTGAACACTGCCATGCTGTAAAACCACTATTAACTTTGTTTTAGTGATCTTGTCATAGAAATACTGCATCAAAGGTATGAGTTTTGTTTTGATTCCCTCAGCTTTCACTTGGCACACTAGGTTGATTATATTTAGCTATTCATAACTCCAGTTAAACTCTGTTAAATGTTTGTAACTGAAGAAGAATGTTAGAAGTTTCCTTCAGTTACTCTTCCTACTCTGGGCAGCACCTCCCTTGATAGAAAAACATGAAGAATTGTATATCTGGAAAATTGAATTATAAGAAATGGTATTATCATACAATCTGTCACAATTTCAGGCTTCTTTTATCAGAAATATTTTCCCAGGAAAACTCTTAATGTTCTACTACCAGGTACTCAAAGTCTCAGACTCTTCAATTTCCCCATGTACTAGTAAGTTAATTTGCAACCAGTCTTTATCCCATAATATATTGGAAAGCCACTACCATAATTCCTTAATTAGTTCAGTATTAATTTATTAGCGTTTGGTTGTGTAGATATACGATTTTTTCCCATCAGCATCTTTACACATTTTATACAAAAATTCAACAGAATTGTACAAGAATTAGCCATGGGCCTTTAACATAATGGTTTATTGTTAACTTCCAATACTAAGAGGTGAGATGACAAAGAAATAGAATTAATGTTCTTGAGGAAGCATAATTTCCTTAATGGTATGCAGATACCATTAGACCAAGAGAATAAAAAAAGTTTTTATTAATTTGTATTTTTATTTTATGACATCTTATTTTTATATTTTTATTTAAAAGAAGCCAAGTAAATGCAAAAAATACATAGATTGAAAGTTGTTTAGAGATACTTTCCGTATTTCCTATGATAGAATCAGAGAGGATGTGGAGGATTTCTACAAAAATACCACAAACACTGTAAAAGAGGCTGCTCATATTTCTATTCCTTTAAAAAATGGCAAAAACAGATGCATGCAATAATCCAATTCTGTGATATGAAAAAAATGAATATTCAGAGCCTGCTGAGTGCAAAAATAAATCACTCAATAAGGTTAAAAGAACACTGAATTCTGGGAAACACAGAATACAAGCTACAGCACAGATAATCATTAGGCAATGAGAAAGATCTGGCAAGATTTCTGTAACAAAATTAATGCTGATAACTCTGCATCATCAGTTTAGAAGTACAAGTGGGATTCAGGATAAAAAAGGAACCATGTCCTGTTTAAGTACTGACAGAATATAACACCATATGTTGAAAAGGACACTATTAATAGGCCAATCTTTTCCATGAGATGAAGAAATGCAGTTTAACTTAAATAAACTGCAAGACTATTAAATTCAGAGGTTAAAGTTTTGCATACTATTAAAAACTTACAGGAATTAATTATTTGTAGGAAAAAAAGACTTGAGTTATAACCCTTATTTCCTCAAAACCAATCAAAAAATTAAAATTCCATGACTGAGTCCTAATTAAATTTTCTGATCACTTATCATTTTTCACCAACCAAGGTGCATCTTCATCCTTTCACACAATCTCAACATTTTTGTAGAGAGTTTGTTTCCTGTGATCACTCAGTCACTTGGGACAATTTTCTCACTGTGTCTTGACAAATCTCCTCGACGCCTCTACTTTCTTGCTGTTCAGACCTAACCTACCTCTCTGGTAACTAATTATCTGCTACATTTGGATTTCTTGACATTTGTTTCTGTCTCTACAATTGTTCAATTTTATACCTGTGAATAAAATAGGTATTTCTGTTATTTACTAATCACTTACAAACTTCCATACAGTGCAGGAGCAAATGCTCTTCTTCATTTAAACCCCTAGAACAGCTCCATCAAAACCAAATCAAAACAGACATGTCACATTAATGCAGAATATTATTGGACTGGGAAAAATGCAGGCATCAGTTAAAGGGTGTCTGCATAACATTAAATCCAATTAGAAATCAGTAATTATTAGTTCCAAGATTTGTAACCTGCAGACCACTGTCAATCCACCATCAAATCAGTAATGCCAGACTTTTTATCCTTCAAACTCCTGATAGCCAACTCAGGCCCTAAGAACTCTCTCCTGACTCCCCTGCTTAAACTATTGTTTTCTGATTCAGATGTAGGCTATTTCTAATATCTACTATATATAAAGCATATTTTTCTCCACAGCATTTTTGCTAGGAACTATTTTAAAGAAGGGGAAAAGAAAAGCAGCTTTCCTGCTTTCCTAGGTGCACCATATCATTCAACGGTTCAGATCCAACTGAACTGTCCACACTGTTAAATCAGTGCTGTCCATGAGGAATTTCTAGGGAATTCTGCAAAATATCATTATTTTCATGTTTTGTTTTTCAAAGTAGCCCCAAAATTTCAGTCTCATTTCCAAGCTGTTTTCATAGCTAGTCACTTCAAATGCCCAAACATTTATTTTCATGTACACTTTGTTATAATGTACCCAGAGGAAAAAATAAAATAGAAGAAACCAGATCAAAACATGTCTCTTCGAACTACAAGAAAAAGCAGCAACGAAAGAATAACAGAAGGCAGAATACCACTACTTGCTTATGGGATTTTTTTTTTTAAGGCAGATTTCATTAGGACAGAAAACAACAACTTGTTCTGTACTCTTCTCCAAAGTAATTTTTAGGAGTAACTATTTTGACAAGTTTTCAATTTGCAAATGATATTAGGTGACAATAGACATATGCATGTATGTAGAAAAATTATTTCTTAACACCAAAGAAAACATTTCTCTCCCTCTAACAAAGAAATCCCTGAATTTTACTTAATTCAGACTTAAAGACTGAAAGCAATCCTGAGGAGATTCAGAGTATGTAATCATGGAAGGAAAAGGCTACTACAGAGTTCAAAACATGCCATTTTTCTATTCATTTTCCCCTCTACAGAAACAACTAAATTTGTTTCTATCCTAGATTATTCCAGTCTAACATCAAAACTCTTACCAGTGTGGTTTTCAAAACCTTCCTCAAACCTCTAAATCCAGTGCTTAGGTATCCTTACTGTTACAAGATACTTTCTAATGTCTAATCTAAATCTCTCTTGCTGATTTTAGTCTCTATTTGTTATGACCACACAACATGTATAGACTAGATTGAACAAGTGCCTTTCTTTACAACTTTCCTAATGGATTTATCTTTTCTTTGACATATGATTGTTCTCATAGCTTGCCTCTAGTGAACTCTTTTCAACTTCCTGCTCAGAACAGTCACCAATTAAGATTCATCCCTTCAGTTATCTAATATCAGAAATCAAACTCATGCTCTCTCAACCCAGTCTTTGTACAGAAAACCTATAACAGCCAGCATTTCCATAGATTAGAAAAAGAATACAACTTCCATGTATACTATAATGTGGGGTTTGGGTTATTATTACAGATTGACACAAAGGACAACCTACAAGGACTCAGATATTGAGGATATTAAGTATGGTATCACAGTAACTAATGGGTGCCAATGAGTACAAGGCTCCAATTTATGTACTTATTCACAAAAAAGAAAATATTTTATGTTTTTTTTAATTAATGGATAGGGAATCTGGAAACACAGTTACTTTAATGTATTTAGTTTTAATAATGTTTGCCAGTCAGGGTGATTTAAGATTGTGAATTAATAATAAATATATTATAATATTGTAATATAATAATAATTAATAAAGAAAAGGGCAGAATATGTAGGCAGGGGAAATCACAACGGTGACATTTTATGGCATCATTTTAATGTATCAATGTTTACCTGTGTTGCACACATGCAATTTTGGGAAGACTTTTATTCTCCAGTCCAAGGCATTGCTGCAGTTTGCATGTGCTATTTGCATGGAATTGCACATGCACTGCAGTTCACACAGCTGAACTTTGCTACTTCTATCTAGCAGACTCACACACTGTGGTAATGGAATCTAGCAGAAACAAGTGTTTTGCAAAAATAGGTCTTATCACACCCAGTACTGAGTGAACTAATTGAAAGTTTGCTAGAGTATGTCTACACAAGCCATCCTTTTGACTGCAGTTCTGACAACTCCACAAAAGGATGTCTAACTCCAGGGACTAGTTATCAGTTGTAAGAGGTGCATCTTCACATATGAAAAGTACTCAATGAAATATACTAATCAGTTCTCCCCAAGAGTTCAATTAGCTACAGAAAAAAATGTAAATGCAGTAAATTTGGAGTTTCCATCATGTTCACAGTTTTCTTCAGTCCAATGAAACAATGAAATGTTGATGTTCATCCTAAATCTGTTTCTGAGTCTTATTTTAGAATTATCTGCAGTTTACCCAGCTTCAAGAACTGCATGAAACTGTCAATATTTTTGCAGATACATTTCCCAATTGCCACAATCAGCTCACTGGACTGGAAATATGCACTTCATTTCTATGATTTGCAGTTTCTTTTACACTCCAGAATTTTCCTGTATTTTAAATATAGTGGACAATTCTACATAGAACTCAGTTTTACAACTATGAAAATGCTTTAACATAAAATCTCATTGTTTGTATAACAAATAGTCAAGCAGGCCCATGGCATTTTTTTTTTTCTTTTTACTCCATGATAATTCTGCTGTGTCATTTTACATTAAGCAGAATTAAATGAAAATTGGGGGGAAACAGGAAAAAAACTATAGAATTATTTGTACATAAACACACGTTTAATAATATGTGTGTGTTTGTATGACTAATCAAGGAATTAGTCATACAAGGAATCAAGGAATAATGTCTGAATGAGAGATTTCTTGACAGTGCATTTTTTGTTTTCCAGAATATTATAGTATTTTACAGAGATCAAAACCTTCGAATGGATACAAACATAATATGGACAGAGGCACATCAGGAATTAAAAAAATACTGTCCACACAGTTTCATTGTAGGTTTTTTTTTCCCCTATCCCTGCAGCTGGAAGAAAACTGTGGAGTGATCATCTTATTCAAAATGTGGAGTGCGTAAGTAGCTCTTTTATTTTCTTATTTCAGTTTTCTCCATAGCTATAGGTTATTTACAGCACAGTTTTGTCATTCTTATTATCTCTACCTATATACTGTGACAGTAAGAATCCTGCTCACAGTCCCCATGATGCCCTTCTATTGTACCTAAATATACCTCCCTTGGCCTTTCAATTTAATCCTGTACTAATGTTTCCTTTCCAACCCTTCTCATTTTAAATGAGCTTGGGAAAAGTTGTTTCTGAAACAGTGATTTAGCTCATTTTCTAGGCCTAGAGGAATATAGTTAACTGATTTATTACCCTATGGGTGTTGTAATTGTTGCAAAACATGATGAATTCCCAGAACAGTGATATCAGTATGTCATTTTGAAAATATGCCTCCCATCATTCTACTGAAATTAATGAAGCATCATTAAATATTTGCAGTTCTTAAGCATGTTGTACATTCCAGCATACAAAGAGTTACTGAAAAACTTCAAGATGTGAAGAGGTAATATTTGTCATATCAAAGCTAAAAACAGAAAATAAGAAATGCCTGGGTTGACTTTAAGCATGCATTTTATTTGAGAGACACTACATAGATATAAGGAAAATTCACATAATAAAGCTACTGTTTTTGAAAGACTTCCTTGATAGCAAAAATGAAAGAAAAGGGAAAAGGGAAAAGGGAAAAGGGAAAAGGGAAAAGGGAAAAGGGAAAAGGGAAAAGGGAAAAGGGAAAGGGAAAGGGAAAGGGAAAGGGAAAGGGAAAGGGAAAGGGAAAGGGAAAGGGAAAGGGAAAGGGAAAGGGAAAGGTATGGGAAAGGTATGGGAAAGGGAAAAGGGAAAAGGGAAAAGGGAAAAGGGAAAAGGGAAAAGGGAAAAGGGAAGAGGGAAGAGGGAAGAGGGAAGAGGGAAGAGGGAAGAGGGAAGAGGGAAGAGGGAAGAGGGAAGAGGGAAGAGGGAAAAGGGAAAAGGGAAAAGGGAAAAGGGAAAAGGGAAAAGGGAAAAGGAAAAGAGAAAAGGAAAAAGGAAAAAGGAAAAAGGAAAAAGGAAAAAGGAAAAAGAAAAACTACTAATCATTTTCTAATAACTTTTTTACAATACTATTTCAGAATATAGAATATGTATACTCAGGAAGAAACTCAAGTTGTTTCAACTATAATTTGTTATTTGTCAAATAAAATAAAAATATAGGACAACATTTTCATGATCAGGTAGCAAGCATTCTCAGTAGTATACAAAATTCAGATTTAGATTATTATATGAAACACTTGGTTTAATAGCTTCTATTTGACCATAACTTTGAAAACCAAGCTACTAGAAACACATATTCAAGAGCTAGTGAAATTAAATTAGTTGAAAACTACATTCAAATTTGGGAATCTAATTTTTACCATATGTCAAATGTTATACTTGTGATGTAATCTTAAGTGAGGACTCAGTTCTTACTTCAGCTGAAGCCCATCAGCTGTCCAAAGTGCCACATACTGTTCTCTAATGTGGCTTGACTATGACCAAGTCAGCAGAGTCCCAAAGGAAAATCAGGAACAGAGAGATACATGGAACTGTGAACTCAATTGTACACTTGCATAATTAAGGAGACCAAGGCTCCAAGCTTATCTTTGGAAGGAAAATCTAACTTCCTAATCATTCAGGTGCTATCCTGAACCTGTAATTTGGTTTTAGCCACCTAAATTAATTGCCCATTCTAAACAGAGTTACAATATACACATTAGTAGATAGGTTTTACAAAACCAGCTTGGCTATATTATATATCACTGATTTTTAGCCCTTATAATAAGAAAAAATTCTTTAAGATGGTCTCTTCTCGGTACCGGTTACCAATGCTCTGGATACTACCACTAATCTCAAAAATTATGGTTATTATTTATGTTCTTCATTTTCTGAAACAGGTTATTTCACCAGTGCATAAATGAAGTATGTTCAAGTTCTCATACCAACAAGCCAACATTACATTACATGTCATATTTTTTTTACCTTCCTTACGTCTTCACCTGGCTGGTATTCTAAGAAATATAGGAAGCATTAATAGTCTATGTTTACTTATTCTAGACAAATGGCTGGGAATGTATTGATTGAGACTTTTTTTATTATTATTTCATATAATGATGTGTCAATAAAAGTACAAGCAGGTATTCTATTATGGTTACTAAGTACTTCATTAACATTTCATATTACTTACTGTTCTTAAACTACCAGAGCAGCAAATAAAACACCTTAAATGGTTACAATGGAACATGGACATAGGATATGTGAGAAATAACAATGAATAAGTGTTTCAGACATAGGGTAAATATTAGAGGCAAAACATAGAGGTATGAAACTTCAAATACACATTGATAAATGTGTATTCACTTTTCTGTTTATGGTATTCAGGATAGCTGAGTTTCTCTTTGAAATTTTAAATAAAACCATAAATATAGGTATAAATAAAATATTTCTATGTGATACATACTATCAAAAGCAGAAGGAAGAACAATTTTTGCATGTAGCCTGATGATATACAAACAAAACAGTCACCTTAGCAATATTCTCTGGTCAGTTTAGAGTACAGTTTCCACCTATATAACTTAATTAGAAGAATCTATTTTGAAGAAAGAAATTAATAATAAAAACAACAACCACCACCATTACTATCCCATAGCTTCTAATTATTCAGAAAGCAGAATATACACTTCCAAGCTACAAAAAAACCATGTCAAATAGCAATAAAAGTTAGCAATTTAGAGAATGATCTTTTTGACCAAAAGTAATATTTGCCTAAATTATCATACAAACTCTATTACTTCACAAGCTATTTGTTTCAGGACAACAGAAAAAGAAGAAACAAAATCAGCAAACCACATAATATCATCATATCTCCTTCCTTCTAAGAAGTATAGTCAGATTATAATGGTTAGTATAAGCAAAAAACACCCAGTTGAAGCTGGGTGGTTATGAAAGAGTTTCACAGAAGAACTTGGAAATATGAAATTTGAGGATCTCAATTTCTACAAAGTGCCTCTCAATTTCTACAAAATTTCTACAAAATTAATTTCTGAAGAAAGCTTTTCACTATAATAGTAGAATTTAGTATTGGAAATCTATATTGTAATGGTTGAGGACAGGGGTAGACAGGGGATAGAAATCATTCCACAAATGATAAAGACCTCTGGTAAGTATGGTGGGATTTTTAATTGTCTCAAACCAGAGGAATGATATTGTTCAGCTACAGACTCTCTACTGCCATTTATTTCATTTAGGAGGCAATCATATACCAGGGTGATGGACAGCAGCCTACATTACATACATTAGGGTGGATTTAATGCTTGCCTTCTCAGTTTATAAGTCTAAGACTGTGTGAAATGGAAAGGGTCTTGGTCCTCTATTCTCCTACTCTCAATTGCTTAATCACTGGGTAGCTGACAGTAAAAGGAAGTAACCATCCATCATCTTCAATGGAGAGTCAAAGTAAGAAAAAAATCTTAATAATGTGCTGACAAAAGCAGCAGGAAAAAGGCAGTGTAATTTTGAGATGCAAAAATGATAAACAAATCCTTGATTTTATCACACAGAGTATCAGCATAGAGAGCTATTCACATCTGGTATAGAGGAGTACACTCTTTCTAATTTACTCTTGAGTCTTACTAGATGGAATATGTCCTGCATCATTTTGCAAAGCAAAATGACAGCACTGAAATCTGAGCAGGAAAAACTCATTTATCTAGTTAAAACTTAGTTGACTGGGCCGCATGAGTCACCTTAACTTGACTTCAGAATTCAGAAAAGAAAGAATGACAGTTGTCCAGCACCTCAGCACCATGACAATGATTTCTTGCATTGGATTAATAGCAATGAAACATGCCTGATTTCAGCAGCTGTTGGAAGCAGCAGGGTTGCTCCAGTCAGAATAGAGACTTCCACCTCCCCAGATAAATGCATTCAAGTCAAACAGTGCATACCAACAGTTGGCAGTACTCTGCTCTTATGTTAACAGTGATTAATCACATTGCTGATTGGTTCTCAACTATCTTCACTTCTATCCTCTCTGTGGACAAGATCACCGAGCTGCTCATTAAAAAATTCTGCACATAAACTGCAGGAAGGAAAGATGGTCATCCCTGAAGAATTATTAACAGTATGAGACCTTTTCAGCACTTTATATAAGCTTAACTGAGGCCAGGTGTCAATGATTCCCCATACCTTTCTGGAGGTCAATACCACTTTGCACCCCACTACTGACAATACTGTCCAAGTAGCACAATTCAGTTTTATTGGTGGAACACTTTTAGGAACTACAGCACAGGGAAAAAAGACAGTTGACTCTATACACTTACTAAGTGGCCTTCAAGTACTGGAATATAGGAGCTAAGAAAAATGGATAGTATATGGGAAGATAATTACACTATCATACAAAGTGTGTAATTTTTCACAGGGACATTATTATTTAACCCCTCTTTCACTGTCTGTTATATCAGAATCATAGGACCGTGGAATTATTTTTTTTAATGTTTTTTGTTGGAAAAGACCTTTAAGACCATCAGGTCCAGCCATTAACCAGGCACACTCACAAGTCCACTACCAAACCATGCCCCTAAGCACCATACCTACACATCTTTTAAAGGAACAGTGACTCCACCACCTCCCTGGAGAGGTGGTGTGCCAGTGTCTGACAATTACTTTGGTGAAGGAACTGTCCTAATATCAAATCTAATCCTCCCTTGCAACCTGAGGCCATTTCCTTGTGTTCTATCTTTTGTTACTTGGAAGACACTGACACCCACTTCACTGCAACATCCTTTCAGGTAGTTGTAGAGAGTGCTAAGGTCTCCCCTCAGCTTCCTTTTTTTCAGGTGAAATACCCAAGTTCCCTCAGGTGCTCCTTGCAAGAGATGTGCTCTAGACTCTACACCTGCTTTGTTGCCCTTCTTTGGACATACTCCACCACTTCAATGTCCTTTTTTCAGCAGTTTTGAAGAACTGAACACAGTATTTGAGGTGCAGCCCTCTAAGTACAGAGGAATAGCCATTTCCTTACTCTTGCTGACCACACTATTCCTGATATAAGCCAGGATACTGTTGGCCTTCTTGGCCAGCTGGGCACATTTCTGTCTCATATTCAGCTGGCTGTCGGTCAATACCTCTAGGTCCTTTTCTGCCAGGCAGCTTCCCAGCCAGTTTACCCTTTCACAAGTTATGCATCCTATCCAAGTTACTCATTCAGTTCACCTCTACAGATCAAAGAGAAAGATCTTCCAGAGGATAATACAAACATCAGAAATTAGATGCCCTAATCAGCATGATTCACTCACTCTCTCTAGAATCTTGTTTTTCTACACTGACCACAGGTAGACCCAAGATGACTAGTTTTGGCTTAATACCTAATATTTAGATGGCTAAATTTTGTGAGAGAAAACAAATTTCTGAAAAAAAAAAAATTAATTTCAGTCTCTAGATGCTTTGAAGTTGTTGACCAATCTACTTTTATTGCTGATCTTGGTCTGTAGGTTTTGATTGGACTGTCAGAAGTATTTGCTCTATGACATTAGATGTAACACAGGTGTTCAGAATAGAGTTGGCCTTAAGGAGACTTTCAAGGATCATTGGTGTTTGCTCTTGGCTCAATATGTAAAAGGCCCTGTATTGATTGAATTAATTTACTATTCAGCATCCTTTAGAATCACCTTCTTCCCCTGCTCTGTTCTCTGATCTGACACATGTACTGGTAGCTCCTAAAATCAGACCTATCTGTACTGCTGTAAGAAATCTGAAAATTGAAAAAACCCTGATATATGTACAAAATGATGTGGAGGTCACCTCATTAAAGTTTTGTTGTAAGTTACTGAACAGTAGCAAACCAGTCAGTTTTAAAGGCATCTGTTACTTAGCCACACATCCTTGTGGATTTTGGTCTCTGTAACTCTTGACAGCTGCTTAAGTCATTACCATATCCTCATCAATGTAATCAGTACCCTAAGGCTGCCCTACCTCTCAAATTCACAATCTGCAATGCTGCTCACTTCAGTGCTTTGGGGCATATTAGCAACTCAAGCTTTTTGTGCTTTGATGTGCATGTTCTGTACCACTGACCCCAAAATATGCAGGTCTAATGAATTGGCTTTAATAGTTTTCTTACCCACTTAAATGTTTTTGTTTTAATTGGCTATACTACCATGTGCCCTGAACTACACTGAAAAGTTCACAGCATAGATGCTAATGGTGCCTTTCTAATTACTGCATAATGAACAAAGGTCTGTCAGACCAATTTCAGAGGTTAGATTCCACAATTAGGAACCCCATTTTAATAAAAATCAACCTAAATATTTCACACAGTTAATAGAAATAATCTACACCACAAAACAATATTTTGTTAAATATCTAGGGGTTTTAAAATATTTACACAAATTCTTCCAGTTACACAAATTGCTATTTTCTTCTTTCCATTTTAATCTACCTACTAACAGCCACAGCCAAAGCTTTATCACATTGTCCCTGAAGTGTACTTAACTTCCACGGATCATTGCTCTGGGGCTGAACTTTTCATATACTTTAGGGGGATTTTATAACTGAGGTGACAGTTACAAGAATATGAATGTAAGAGAACAAAGAAGAAACTCATGAACTGAAATCTGAAAAATTTCAAAACAAGATCTATAACAAGATCTATACGATATTTTAAGTAAGCAAGTTTCTTCAAAAATACAATATACCTCGTACACATTTCCAGTTACTTCATCTTAGAGGAGAAATACAGATCTCTCCTAACATCTTTTTACATTGCCCCTTAAGAAGACAAGCCACATGTGTCTCTTGTCTGCTCATCACACTGACTGTTGCAGAAGAAAGAAAAAAACATCAGTGAAGCAAGTTCTTAAGAATGTAAATTCCAAGGTTTTTTCTGCCCAGATTATTCTCTAGCAAAAGAGTTGGAGGGTACAGAAAACCTTGGGCATAGACCCAAAAGTCCCAAAACCTAAAGAGCAGAAGCAGTCCTTCAGACTTCTTTTACTAATATCCAGAGGTCAGGAAAAAGACAATGTATGCTTTTTGGATCTTCTTTGCTATTCTCTTTAGTCACTTAAAATACCACAACCTCTCTGTTTGGATACCACCTGCCAAAGGGTTTCTGCAAAGTTTGAGACATAAAGGGATACAATAAAATCTAAAAGAGTAATAAATGATTTTCAGAGTTCTTAATTTCAGATTAAAAAAAAAAAAAAAGATGTCTCAGCAGCCAGGCCCAAGATAACCCAATGTTTTTATGTGATTTTCTTCCTAAAACCCAGTGTCTGTTTTGGCTATGACTAATTATGACTAATTCACTACTACACGACACTACGACCAATTACTGTAGAAAATATATCAGAACTTCTCTCATAACCAATTATTTCCCATTCTCATTTATGTAGCCTATGCAGTTTAAGACACATTTTTGTAGAGGTGAGTGTAATCTAAGAACTTTATTATTTATACATACAGAATATTAATTAATTATTAAGTAATCCTTAAATGGTATAGCAATTCTGAATGAACACTTACTTCACTATCTGTAATACTTATACAAAAATAAGCCATTAACAAACTGGTGCAGGTTTGAAAACAGATCTTGTGTATCACAGGAAGAAAATATTTCAGTCAGTGAAACTGTATGGTACCTACCAAAAAGAGTTTGGCTGACTGAATTCCACAGTTAAGAAAACCACAATTGATCACTTTATAACCAACTTCCTCATATATGCATCCTCATAAATAAATGCATTAATGAAAAAAATATTTGGAAACAAACAAACTAAAGGAACCACCAAAACAAAACCCACAAAAAAAAACCTAGGAAAATGCTAACTCAGAATTTGTTTAGAATTTGTTTAGAATATTTATTTCAGTTTTATGAGATTGGACCTAAGGCAATAGCGAAAAAAAAAAAAAAGGCTTTAGAACAAAGAAAGTAAAGTGCTCACTCTTACACTTGGTACATATTTACCTTTAATTTTGATGTTTAAAGGGTTTGCATTCCAATCTCCAAACTGAAATTTAATGCGAAACATGGGTAAAGAGCATCATCTTCATTAAGCATTAACCAGCAATCAAACAAACAGGAACATTTCAAAGTAGAATTCCCACCCTGCAGGGTTCCAGTGGAGGAAATAATAAAGTGAAATATGAAAAATAAAACTGTTCTTCTTGAAGAACAGATCTAATTAAAAGGAAGACCTAACAACTTCATGGACTAATTGGGAACCAACTGAGATAATTAGACCTCTGGGAGTAAGATTACACCCATCATAAACTGCTTTTTTCACAACTACAGGTTAAGTGCTTAAAGCTTTAATTGGGGGCAGCACTAGGAGGAAAGTGGAACTTACACAGAAGACATAATATTTGGTGAAGCAATATCCTGAAGTACTTTTGCATCATTAAAAACCACATTATTATTTTTCCCCAAGTGCGTGGGATTCTCGGAGCCAAGTTGACAACTGTGGTTACAATTTGTACCAATCAAAAAACACTCACACTATTATACTTTGACCTATAAACCACATGTAGCCACTCTGTACATTAGTAGTTCAAATACAACTTCAACCCCTTGTGATTACAGTTTAAATGAGCTTTTATTTTAACGCAAACAGAGACCATGATAGTTTCTGCAGTTAACCACCTCTTTCAGGAGAAATCTACCCTGAGAATACTAAATTAAATTAAATTTTGCAATAATAATTTTTTTAAAAAATTTTAAAAAATCCAAAGACTTGGTGGCTGCAAAGTATAACTGCTTCTCAGAGTTGTTCCAAGGGCTAATTTTAGTTGAACCATTTAAAAGAGAAACATTTAAATACTGTAATACAAGTGTCATGGAAACTTTGGCATCCAGCTGATGAACTCTGTCTGTTAGACAACTTGGAAAGTGAAGCAGAAAAACTTTACTGATATAACAGAAAAGGTGATCAGAGTTCCTCCTTTAATTCCCCTTAAGTGGTAGGAAAAGACCTACAGAAGAAAGAAATCACATATTTTCTAAAAGACAAAAAGAATCGTATGTTCTTTCCTAAATAATAACATTCAAGATAAAGACCAACTCTTTTTAATTACAAATTTTATTTGAATGCAAAATAACCATTTACATACTGACTCACCATCTTCATTTTTAACATCATATGCAACAGATAAGAAGGTTGAATTCTATAAATGCTTTTAAATACTGTGGAGTATACATGGGATTTGATTTTTAGTAAAATTTTAGTGTATAAGAAGTTACATGGTCCAGAAATCCAGAGACTTATGGGTATAATTTATCAACCCTAAATTTCAAATTGAAAAAAAGTTTGAATTATGTTTTTGAGATGTTTGAGACATGCATTTTACTGGGTTGTAAACATATTATAAGATGTTTCTATTAACTTTTACAGTGTGGTTCATGGCTATTTGTTCAGTTTCCTGAAATGTTTTCAGGAGGTCCCGTTGGACTAAAATAGGGGCGGGAAAAAAAAAAAATGTCTAAAATTCCTTGCTTATAATTGCTTCACATCACTTCATCTTGTCCCAGTCTTTGTCAAGCTGTCAAGCTCCAGCTGTCAGGCTCTACCTGCATAATTAATCTGTAGTTATCCATTTAAGCATGATGAGTTTCTTAAAGACTAAGAACTACTCTGCAAGCCTGATATGGTTAACTCTGCTACGGAATTCCAACTGCTGCTCTTTGTTTGAGGTGCTGATTACAGCAGGTGTCTAGTTTTTTGTCTATTTTACCCCACTCTCTCTCCTGCTGTTGCAACTCATGAGCCTCCCTTTTCTGCATTTTAAGCTCCATCTAGTAACAATCTACGATAAGGTGAAGCAGAGGTGGAAGATACTATTCAGACCAATGGCATCCCATCATCATGTCCTGCAAAGAGGCACATTTCTTTGTTCCCCTAGTTCTCTGATGGTTTTGGCCCTCACCATGACTACACTTTGCTATTTGGATTAGTTAACTTTGCAACTTTTCTTGTTCATTATTTTTTCTAACTCCAAAAATTTATCTAGACGAATCTTGTTAGAAATATACCAGGAGCAATACATCAATTGACATCACTAAAAATGTTATTTTTGGTCAATTAAATTTTGTGATAAATTTGTCTACCACTGTGACTGAGGAAGATAAGGATAAAAAACTGTTAATAAGTGGCACCTAGTTTGTAACTTGGTGTGAGAAATAAGCATGCAATAGCAAAGTCAGTCTATTAGCAATCTTATCAAAAACCTTACAATCTTCATCTCTCAAAACACAGACAAAAATCTCAAAAGACCTAACTAAACTATTTATAAGTGCATCACATTCAAAGCCAGGGTTGTCAGTTGATTCTATTTCTATATGCCTCCTGGATTCAGCCACTAACAAACCAATAGCTATCAGAATGACTTTTGGTGAAATACTGTTACATTAATGAGTTTGGATCAGCTGCTCAAACAGTTTGGCTGAAAAAAGATGTCTGTTCAGTAAATATATTCAAGGAGGCGAGCATAAATGTTAAGTTTTAGCCCTTTAAATTTAGTTGATTGCAAACGATGCCCAAAAACCTTTTTTTACACTCAGCTTGACATTATGTTGCATAGAATAAATTAGACTGCATATAAAGCTGCCTTGTTTATTTCTCATGCAAAAACACTGGCACAAATTCTTCTCTTTATTATACTATTCATAACCCAAATGACATCCTATGTAACACCAGTGTAAATCACTGGTGAATTTGTCACTATCATATTGAAGTCAGCATTATTCAAACCTAAAAGTTATTCCCTGAGTTGTGCTATACCACTATATTATCCTGTCTGAGACTGACACAAACTCCAGTGGGGTCACATATCCCTCGAATTACATTCTGATGTGAAAAGGCAACAGGGATTTACATATGACATTGCTTAAATTAATTCTTTCTGTTGTCTTCAGTACAGTACTTCCCCGGAGCGCCTTTAGTCATTCAGTCCACATGGAATGAGAAAGCTTTCTGTATATTAGTCTATTAAAGGAATCAGAATATGAGCCATCAGTCAGGTACCTTGAGTGTAAGGAAAACCTCCTCAAATAATGGTAACGACTAGATTTTATCTGAAATAGTCACCTTCTGCACCTGTGGGAAGGTAAATATGATAAACCTGAAGCTGATGTCTCAGCACTATGTAGACCAAACAAGGTGTTTGAAAAAGGAGGGAAAACCATGTCTGTCATCTTTTCACCTACACATTGCTAATCTGTGGCCTTGGGGGGAAATAAAATTAAAAAATAAATTTAAAGTGCATTCAAGACAATTTAACTGGACAACCTGAGACTGAAATTCCTAGCACAGTGTTTTAAAAATATTTTAGTGACACTTGTCCTACATAGGAAGCAGCTGCATTTATCTAGTTTAAGTCAGACACTTGGGATTTGTTCAGCTCCAGAGCTGTATCATAAATTCCTTGAGGGAATTCACAATTCCCCAAATGACGATTGTTATTACCACCAAAAGTGAACTATATTCAACAAAACAGTACTCAGTGGGCAGCAATTCTGCAGTGTATAATTATAGTTGTCATTTCCCATCCCAGAACTAAGTTCCTTTTCACTTTTCAACTTCAACAACAAGAACAAAAAAAAAAAAAACCCCACACTCACCTTTCTCCACTCCTCAATACACCTATACAAATTAGTTTTAATATTTAAACAGTTCTTTATACTGATTATATGAATAAATTCCAGCTAACTTGTTCTTTCATTGGAATATCTGGATTTTCTGTCCTTTCTATCATTATTTTGTGTTCTGAGGTTTAAGGTTTCTTTTGGTTTTTATTTTGTTTGGTTTGGGTTTTTTCTTACTATAGGACACTTCTACCAAATATAATTACCAGCTGCATCTAACATAATTAAGGTATTATTTCTCTGTTGATTACTGTAAAAGCCTTGAAAAAAGAAAGGGAAAAAAAAAAAAAAGACTTTGGAAATCCTTGCAGATAGGGCAATAGACCTAATTCATCACTCAGGAAGTTTAAATGTGATTTCATACATGAGACCACATTATATTCTTTATTGCTGTAAGAAGATTAAGGGGTCTTGCAATACGTTGAGCATCCAGTGATTAACACTGTTTTATTACTGAATTATAACTCCTGTCATCTGGACAGCATGGATGATCATATCCATACAACACAAGCAAACACATGACATATCCTTGAGTAAACACTGTCTGAAACACCTTTGGGATAATCAGCAATGTAGACCCATTCATACAGTGCTAAGGAAAGAGGTTCTTAATATTGCAACAGTAAAATGTGACCTAATATATGTGCATGGGGATGTAGCACCTAATGCAGATTCATTTATCTGCATTAGTATTAGCCCACAGATTCATATATTAGAATTTACATTATGTTCCCTTTATTCTAATTCAGTGTAGTATGAATTCTTTCTGTTGTACCTCTCCTGACATCCAAAAGGTGTGCATTTCTATGTAGAGGAGAAAGATGTGTGATAACAATTGTCCTGAGGATACTAAAAAAAACCACAAGACAAAGATTCTCATTCTGCCTCTTAAATTCCCTTCCCCTTCTCTTCCTTTCTTTTTCCCATATGCCCATGTGAATTGCGAGAGCATAATTCACATACTATCTGTGTCTTCTCATCTGAAATTTTTAGTACTACAATTTTTAGTACTTGGCTAGGTAATTTCTTGGGTTTTTTCTGTTGTTTTTTTTTCCCTAAAGATGAGACGTTCCTTACAAACTTTTGATTATACAGCTTTGCATCCATAAAACTTTTAGCAATGACAATGAGATTATGAATAAAAATATGAGAGATGGTATCTTTGACTACCGAATATGGATGCAAATTAAGTAGTCAGATGCAGTTTGTAGTTTGACCTACTTTGTAGGTAAGGAACTGTGCATCTGTTCCTCCACCTTTCTAAAACATGCTACTGAAAATTGCCTTCCACACAGATGAAAAACACACATGAAACAAATGCACTCTGAGGATACATTTGTTTGTAGAAGTGTAAGAAGAGTACATGCAGTAGCTATCTGCTTGCATTCACCTTGCTGTTTAATGCATACTTGAAATGACAGTCATTTCAGGGCTGCCTCCTGCATCTAACTGCAGGCTTTCTAATTGGTGTTGCCTGTCACACTTAATTTGTTCTTATTTTATTTTAAACAATTATTAAATACAAATGAAAACACTAAAAGCTATGTTGCTCCATTAGCCTTGTGCATTCCACTCTGTATTCAGGCCCTACATCAACAACTGCTGCAGCAATACTGTTTCTTTCAGGATACAGACAAAACATGGACTTCATCCAACTTTTAATCAGCTGTACAGATGGGTTTATTTCACAAATGCACTAGGCTGCACAGATGGAAGTTCCTGAATGCCTGACAAGGTGTTAAAATGGTTACTGAGATTACAAAGGAATAAAAAAGCAGCACTGGAAATTATAATCAGCAAGAACTCTACCTCCTAAGGAACTTACCTCTTTAGGACTCACTGGTTCAGAACTTAAATTTTGTCCTCTGTGTGTGGAAAAGGCTTGAGGAGGGGAAAATGGTAAATACATATCAGTTTAGCTAGGATAACCATTTTCTCTCCCTTAAGATACACACAATTTTAAAAATCTCTAACTCAACTGTTATATCTGATACTATACCTACTGAAACCACCCAAAAGCATGACATGATATTTTTGACCATCCAAAGGCAGAACAAACAGCACAGACCTTTGTGCTCAGTGGCATGCTAAGGACCAGTTTAAAAAAATCCTGCAGATATCAGTCGAGAAAAATAGCTTTATACACACTGAAAGGTAATATGCTTTTGAGCTGTTTTATTGTAAAATCACAGATTTTATGCCTAAAAAATTTAACTGAATTATACTTGACTGAACAGGTTACAGCATTTATCACCTCATGGAATACTATGCCAATTTACTACCATGATGCCAAATATTCTCAACTGTGTTTTGGAAATAACACTGTAACAAAAGAGGTCATGAATAACTGTGTTCATTAGAGATTCCTGTGCTCTTGCTTGCAAGAGTAGAGGGCCGTACAGACAGTACTATCTCCATGCTAAAATTGCTAACCTTTTCTTCATCTTTAAGGTGACAAGCTTTGGGTCATTCAGGACTGAAATAAGGTATTATCTCATCTCTTCCAGTTAAGAGACACTTATAAGCATACTGCATAAATACGAATATATAACACCATATGGACAATAAGCACCTATAAATGGATCAGATTCAGATAATGGAAAAAAAAATGTAATGGATTCCAAAATATACTAAGAACAAGATAGATAGTATTGTACTCATTGTAAAACAGAATGGAAAACATCTGTAAGAAGGGGGCATTACATTCAAAGGAAGGATGGTGTGACTGGCATTCTGGAATAGGGAAAGATGACACAGAGTCAAAAATATTGCTGGACTGTTTTCACTGAAAAAAGTGAAAACATAAAAGGTCACAGAAGTCAACAGTCTGATTTTAAGCAAAGTATTACATATCTGTAGGAATTTAGATTAAGAAATCACACATATTGGCAAGAAATAAAGTCATACAGTTTAACAGAAAATAAATTCAGCCAAACTTATACAATTCTTTTTGAAAAGTTAATTTCTGTATGACAAAACTAACAGTACTTACTGATGTTTGTTTCTATTAAACAAAACAAATGAAAAAAAAAAAAAATCTCCACAATATTCTAATAGTGAAACTAGACACTAAAATAAAATGTTTGCACATTAAATAATTAAATAGTGGGTAATTAGTAGTGTTCAGTGTAAAGGTAAACAGTCATTATCATGCAGGTTTATTTCCATTACTATGTTCCAGGTCCTAGATCTTGGCATCGCGATTTATTTTTATTTTCATGAATGGATGAAAAAACTAAATTGGGGACTAAGTTTGCAGATGACATAAGGATTAGGGAAAACAGAATAATAACAGAAAAGTCACTGGTTAAGAGGAATTTTGGATCATAATGGAATGTGGGCCCAAGTAAACTAGGTATTCTAACATGACCACATGTAAAAATATGGGTTTTTTTTAATGGTGGGCAATGAACAAACGGAAAACCTTGCAGACATATTTGCACAGCTGGGGAAGTAATTATATCCAAAAGGATTTGAGAGCCATTATGTATAATCAGCTGAACATGAGCTTCACACACAAGACAGAAAACAAGACTTAATGTTTCTCTTAAGTTAGTCAAAACCTCATAAAGTTATTGCAGATTTTCATATTAAAATATGACCAATGCACTTGTTTGTTTTTTATTTTGTTTCATTTTTATTTCCTGAGGGGGTGAACATTTCTAGAATATGGTGTTCATCTTTACATCAGGAAGAAGCGTAATAGATTGAGGGAATTCAGGGAACTATACAAGACAGTTTCAAGGCTCAGGAACAACACCTGTGAATATCTCAACATATCAAATAATAAACTTAAAGTTTATTACAAATTTGCTCATAGGAGATCCTTTAGTCTGGCAGTCATAAAACCAGCAAAACTAAAAGACAAAGAATTAAACCTCAATATACTCAGAAAAAAAGTAATTTATATTATTTAACAATAACTTTAATTTTTAAAAACTGTCAAATATTCACTGTCATTGAATATTTTTAAATCAAAACTATTTACTTCTAGAAGAGAGATTCATGTTAAAGGAAGAACAGTAAGAGGAACCCTTTAACCTTTGTAGTGGATAAATTCATGTTAGACTATCATGTGGTCCTTCCAGTATTTCTAAACAAGAAAAAATGTGAAAAAAAATATGACCAGTATGTTAGTAAATGTATTTGGTGAAATACTGAACTAGATAGACACTATATAGTGTCTGTTCATATGCCAGGTTCTCCATTTCTTATTAGGTAATACTGTCACAGACTTGTCATTCTATTTTTTAAATAAATTGAAGTTAACATTTTATTCTATATATGTAATGGCTTCATACTGCTCAACAGAGTACTCAAATGAAATGCTATTAGAGTTTTTAGTTTCTGAGGTTGAGTTCAGCATAAACTTATTTGTAAATAATTTATAGTGTGTAAAGACTGAAATTACTTAATAAATTTATAAAAATTCATGACTTCCTCATTAAGGACTACGAATGATAGATTAATAATCTTATCACCAACAGATTAAAAACACAGCATTTAAAAAGAATATATTTTATCTCCATAGGGAATCAGATGTTAAATTATACATCATGAAGATCAATGAATTCTAGGATGGGAGACTGCTAGTGGAAATTTTGGTAATCCAGGAGGGCATGTTATATTTCATCAGAATGTTCCCCTTTGTTTAGAAGAGAACTGCAAGGTGAAGATGCAATTGGTACTGATAGACAGTGGAATGTAATGCTAATGTGCCATCTCTCAAACAAGAAAGAAAATCAAGACCCAGATCATTGGGAATTGATTAAAATCTCAATAAATATTTCTCCATATAAAAGTTATTATCAATGTTAGACTTCTTTGCAGTGTTAGACAAGTTTTGCAAACTTGATTTTTCCGAACAAACAGTAATTAAATTTTGCCCAACTCAGACATCCCCAAACCAATATTTATGTAAGAGCACAATCAACTACTCTGTAGAGCACCTATTGCTGTAGCAGCTAGGAAATATTTTTAAAAATTAGCAATATTAATAACAATTTCTATAAATGAAGCTTTACTACTTTCTTCATAAACATTAGAAAACACAGTTTAATGTATTTAGAATTCAGGACAGAATTCGGTGAAATGAAATACACTTCAAACATAGTATTTATTTAATCTAATTTTAGATGTCACAACTTAGGTCACCTACTGTGAACTGCTTAGCTTATCTCCTTACTTTGGAGAAAACATACAGAGTTTCAGAAGTAAACCACCACCTAAGATGCTATGATTTATCCTCAGATCTACCTGCATCACTATCATAGCCACAGAGGAAGCTTAAATGACTGTATGTGAGATGAATCCAACCTCTGTTCTCCAGCTTTATAAAAAAATACTTCAGGCTGAATTTGAGACTAATAAGTGCATGCCATTTTTTTTCCCAGGCAAACATAATTACATATGAGTTACCTTCTTTTTTCTTTTTTTCCTTTTTTTTTTTTTTGTTTTTTTGTTTTTTTGTTTTTTTGTTTTTTTGTTGTTTTTTTTTTTCTTCTTTTTAATACTAGTCAATTTAAAAGTTCCATGTAAATTTAAGAGCATAACAGTTAACAGTAGTTTGAAGTTTAACATACATACCTTTGCAAGAAAAAAGAATCCTCTTTAAGCTTGTGTAGTTCACAGGAGCTCATTGAGCTCTTGATTACTACAAAAGAGAAAAAAAAAAAAAAAAAAAAAAAAGCCCTACCTCTTGCCCAATTTCAAGGAGAAGGGGGAGGAGGAGAAAGTTTTGGAGAACTGCAGGCCATCAGCTGAGCCTCACTGTTAATCAAATCCTCCTGGAAGCCACATCCAGCAGGAGAAGACTGCAAACAGCCTCCACGCACTTAGGAATGGCAAAGTGTGGCTTGAGCATCCTGACTGACATCTGTGTCTAGATGGCTGCCTCAGTGAAAAAGTTGTATAATGATGCTAGCAATGCTTTTAAAGCCGTCACTCAGTATTCTTACAGATAAATAGGTGAGGTAGGGTTTGGATTGCTGAACTGCTTAAGTGCCTGGAATAATTGCTTGAAGCATAAGGTTAAAAGGGTTGTGGTCAGAGGTGTACAGCCCAATGAGCAGATGGTTAATGGGGGTGGATAAGGGGCCAATGTTGCCTTTGTATGGTGTCTTTATGAAACAGCTGGATCACAAGGCGGGGTGCAACCTCTGCAAGTGAGCAGGTGACACCAAGCTGGGGACAAGAGCTCTGCATGCTGGAAGATTGGAATCCAGCTTGACAGGCAACAGGTACCTCAAAAACAGTAGCAATGGTAAACATGGAACCCTGTCCCAGGAGGGAATAATCCCATAAAGCCATGCAGGTTGGAGGCCAGATAGATGGAAGGACCCAGGGGTAGTTCATGGTTGAATAAAGCTCAAAAGTGTAACCTTGCAATGCAGTAGGCAACTGCATACCAGGCTGCATTATCAAAGATTTAATAAGCTTGCAGAAGGTAAGGATTCTTTCCTTTTCAGCACTCACATATGTGAGGTCATATCTGGAATAACATCAGTTTGAGACTCAGTTTTGAGCTGGGCTTAGGACCTCTGGCCATCCCTTCTAACCAAAAATATTTTGTGATTTTGTGACTGCTACTTATTAATATCTCTGCAAGATCCATTAAGGTTACAAGTCAGAAAGAATTTTATACTTTAAAGCTTACACGCTTAATTGAATTCTTAGAAATTTGCAGTCCTATATAGAAAATATGGCTTTTCACACAGTGACTGACTTCACTTCACCCAAAGTCTTGACATATAGGTAACAAGTACATTTGCTGAGAGCTGTATCTACCAAGCCAAACTGGATGAAGTACAAAAGACAGATGAAGAATCATTCTAGTGTTCTTTCAGGTCAAGAAAGACCTGAATGACCTTTTCCACATTTCAAAAAAGCTGCATTTCCCTCTAGTTAGTCCTGGAATAACATGAATGATAATATGGATAAAAGTCTGCACCTACTGAAAAAGAACTAGGATCAGAGAATAATTCAAGTTTGACATTAATCCAAAAGATATCCATATGCATATCTTAGTCTTAAAAGAAATGATGGCTAAGAAACAAGTCTCTTGTTCTATGCTCTTGTTAGCAAAAATTATAAGACATGAAATGAAAATTACTTTTTTATGACAAATGAAAATTTTTGACACAGTGTCTGGGGAACTATTAGGAAATAAACTATCTGACATTTGTAAGAAAGCTAGTGATCTATCAAACATATCAATATGTTACGCAATCCTTCAAGAAGTAAACAAAACTACAAAATCCAAGCTAAAAAATACATTTTGTGATGAACTTGAGTAATATACGGTGCTTCAAGCACACAACAGAAACATTATTGTGAGTTACAGAAGTGCATAAACAGTAAAGAAAAGGTGTAGAAAACAATCAGGAAAGGGATTTCTTGGTATTAGTAATGCCAATAAAAGCAGATTAGTTTCACCACATCTAAACCTCTGGCTGTGGAAATGAAACTGTTTCCTGAAATACACATCAACATGAATTTCCATAGATGAGATGCAGTAAATTCCCTAACAAAATTCATCTTTTTTGTGAAACATGGCTGTTAGAAAATTGAGGTGGTTATGATACCTAGTATCATAACAGTAATCATATGGCTATGACAGCTCCTAAGAAAAAGAAATCTGGTCCTCTCAGTCTATAGTGAAGCTCTGGAGGATGTTCTAATCACCAGGCTAGAATATATTCTCTACTTCTCTGCTAGAAATCTCTTGTAAAAAGAAAAATGTAGATTTTTTTAGTCAGGAAAGTAAATGAAATGAGACTGCCTAGAAGTACAAGCACAGTCTGAGGAGAAGTCCCCCGTTCCACTCTATGCTCCCAAGGATTTTAGCTAATGTTGTTCATATGAAAAAAAGGAAAAGAAAAGAAAAATGAAAGGAAAAAAGGAAAAGAAAGAAGGGAAATGAAAGAAGGAAGAGGAAGAAGAAGGAAAAAAGTATTGGATAAGTTTCACCCTCCTAGGTTAGAAATTTCAACAGAAGACAATGGAGCCATGCTTTCTCTTTGTGCTGTCTTCTTTGGACCCATCAATGGTTTTTGTGCAAATTGTCACCTTCCTGTCATGTTGGCATTGGATGAGAACACAAGGAAAACTAAACTAAAATTGTTTTATGCAAAGATAAACAGTGTCATCTACTTCATATGTTGTTCTGCACCTGCCACTGAAACTGCTTTACTTTCTAATCACAATATTGTTTCATTTTCTTAGCATAATACAATACATTGATAAAGCGTCCCTGCTCTCAGTAATACTTAGTGGCCAGACACATGGTTTTCAGCAGACCTCTTCCCAGCCCCAACAAATCTAAATGTGCAAGGAGACTTTTTGCCAAGAAAACAGCTAAGGTTTTCAGCTAGTGGAGGTAATTCACTTCACAAGGAAAAAAAAAAAAAAAAGGCAAAAAAACCCCAAAACCCCCCAAAAAAAGCAAATAAAGCAAATTTCCCCTTACCTTTCATGTTTTTTGGGTCTTTTTTTTTATTTTTTTATTTGATTTTGGTGAGTACCTGAGGCAGCTTTTATGTCTTAAAAGCTTCCTTTCACCCATAGACATAAATAGGTGTTTTAAATTCAAAAGAAGAAAAAAAGATAGAAACCTAATTTGTCTGTGAAAGAACTGCACTGGAGATGTTACCATCTGGCAGTATTTGATTATTGAAGCTTAATTTTCATTGGTTTTTGAAAAATACTGCTACATCCAAGCAAGTAGATTAAATGCTATTAGCTTTAATACCTTTTTAAACAAAGCAATCTGTTGAAGTGATAATGGATTTTAAAGTAAGTGTACTTATTACATTGGTTTTTACACCGTTGTGGTTTCCCTGTTGTCCACATGAATCTCTAAACCCAACATTTGTTAATTACAATTATAATATGTGGTATATGAACATTTGATTAACTTCATACTATGTTTCAGGCAGACATAAAGGTAATTGAAGAATTCTATCACCAAGCTTAAAGGGTGTTATCACAGCAGACCAAAAAACCTACTTGCCATTTTTTTCACTTAGAAATGAGCTGCACAAGATTTCCCACACAAAGCTACCATCTATTCAAGCCTTGACAATTAAAGTTTTATTTGAAAGACAACTGGCTAATTCTATCCACATGAGACAGGCACTAGAACTTATCAAAATTTTATGGATGGTTTGAAAGGTTTGAAGCTGTCGTGCTTTAACATGTATACCCCAATTTAGATTTTTAGTTACTTTTACTTGAAAAATTGGCTCCAACTCTCCACATGGCTTGAGGCATAGTTTCAATACTACTTTTTTGTGTCAAAAACACCTGTCTTTTTACTTTAGTGCCAGAAGGGCTTAGCATCTTGTCAGCAAAGTAACACAGCCTGCACATTTATAGGTGTCACTCACTTTACCATCTGGTTTTTAGGATAACAGTCACCACTATCACCCAGCTCCTCCAGAGGCTCTAACAATCTTTATGGATTAAGGTTTAGATCTACACTGAAGAACAGCTAGGGGTAACCCAGCACTTCCAGCTTAATCTGTATGTCTTTTAACCTTAACTCTGTGTATACCTGGTCCTACGTGAATCCAGTAACTATTGCTCATGCAAAATTTTTTGACAGTAGCATTCTACCACTTCTAGGAAGTGTTAAAGCAAATAACTGTCAAGCATGTCTGCATGTTGTACACTGAGAGAAAACTGCATGCATACAAATATCAGCCCTTGCACTACCTTATACCTTATATAAACTTATACTTTAAGAAGCTTAACTGTAATCTCAACAGATAAGAGTAATATCATTACTAATGCTAAATTACATTTCAATTATAAAGATGTTAATCAGAAAATTTAACAAAAGGGTTAATAATACATATATAGAGCATGAAAACATATGTTAAGCATATGTTTAGTATACATATTAGTGAAAAAAAAAGAAGACTTTAAATAAGTTTTGGGGTTTTTTTTTCCCAGAAAGTAATTTATTAATTCCAATTTTTCATTAAAAGAAAAAAATTTATAAATAAACCACATTACATGCTTTATGTAACAGTGCATCTAAGACCTTTTTAAAGATATACATGACAAAAGTCAGAAGACACATAGATTTTGATGTATCTGTTACAGATCAATACTTCAGTGAGAAAATTTGTAAGATAGTGGCCTTAATTTTCAGCAGCAGGCAGAAAAGTTTTCCTTAGAATAATATTTAAAGCACATTCAAATGTTCCCTCAGTCAAGGACCTATATATGCCTAAAATATGAAAGAGGTTCAAGTCTTGCAGATGGAATAAATGGAAGAGGTAATATCAAGCAAGTACTATTGTGTGATCTGATATCTATATTCTTTCAGAAACAATAGACCTCTACTATTCTTTGGCACAAAAATGTTGGTTTATACTTTTTCTGATGATAAGGTATTAATTAAAAAGCATTTATGTCATCTATGACTTGTCCCTGGCCTGGAAACAGCACTTTATCAGTTCTATAACCAGGGACAGCTAAATGAATGTTACAAATATATCTCTATGTTAAAATCCCTGCAAGTGCCTTCCAGTGTCATGTTTTGGTTGTTAAAAGTTTAATGTCTCCAGGTCTAAAAGAACACAATGAGAACAGATTATAAAGGTAAATTTTCTGCTAGCTGAGTATCTTCCTGATAGATATCTAAATGTAGAGCCCTGTCCAAATTACCTGGAATAACACAACCTCCTCTTTTTTTCTAGCTCATGCATCATAATCTACCATTCACACCTTATTATCCTCTTCATTACTTTCCTTATAATAGGACATGTGTAAGGGTGGACAATGATCAGTGAGACTGCCCTGAATGGCTATAAAGTTTCAGATGAAGAGTCCTCCCTTCCTTTTATAAAGCAGGCAGACAGATGCATCTGCTGTCCCACATTTCTCCATAGATGAGATGCTTTGTCTGCCAAGCCAGTTAGAGTATGAAAGCAATGGTAGACATGGTCGTGTTGACAAAATTAATTTCTAAGCCAGAGTATACCGTGCAAATGAGAAAAAAAAATTTATACTACATCTGAATGTAGGCTGGAGCTGCTGAACAACACCTTTTGGAGAGCCTAAAATGTTCTCTCCCCTTGGTATCTTGCCGTGCTTTGTTTCAGATTCCTGAAAGAAACCTGTTAATTTCTCTGCTGGGAGATGGTGGATGCTGTCTGGCCTTTCCTTTATACACTGAAGCCATTGAGATGGGTTCTGCTTCTCTTTTTCTCCACACTGTACGTGAAGTATTAGTTCTTTATTGGTGAAACAAAGCCTTGGTCACCAATGCATCACACGTTCAAACATAATTTAAGCAATCATTTAAAGGAGTATCACTAGGACTTTGTAATTACTGTGGTCTGCATGGGGACATTTTTTTGTCATTAGATATTGGTTAAGCAGGACTCCTGGCACTGAGTTGCAGCTGGCCAGTGTTTTTCCAATAGGCCCAATTTTCTTCCCATTTTGAATTGGAAAAGAAGCAGCCTGAAGTTCCTCAGCCAAGTCAGCTTGTTCACTACGTTATGACATTTAGGCTGTGTGGGTGGAGGGGGTTGAGAGTAGTACTGCCTTGCCATCCATGTAAAACATTTTAGTCTCTCACAGAGCAACACAGCAGTGTCAGCTCAGTGCTCTCATTACTGCACAAATATTACATGTAACCATTAGTCTTCTCCCTTCAATTAGCGACAGTCAGTTAGGCTGTGCCCCCCAGACCACTTTAGATGTTGGCAGCACTGCCAAGTCAAACTTGTCTCCTCTGTGGAAAGTAAACTGGGGAAACCTACTGTTTACCAGCCACACTCTTTGGCTGTGAAATGGAAGGGTATAGACTTGTTTGAAAATGTTATGTGATTAATTTACAGGTAAGCAAATGGCACTGGAAAAAAATAGAGTAAGGAGAGCTTCATGATATACAAGTGACAGTGTTAATCAGACACAACTTCTGGAGTGCCACTTCACTGGGTTCCTCTTGTTTTATCTTATTCCTTTTTTTTTTTGGTTGGTTTGTTCTTGGGAGGGTGCAAGTAGTTATATACAATGGGACAGGTTAAAATTAAGAAATATTGCTAGAGAGCTACATTTTTTTTTTTTCCCAACTGGACGTATCAGAACAGATTTGAAAGGTCAACTGTAAAAAGTTCTGTCTTCCACAGGTGAAATCCAATTCAAAACATCAGAAAAGAGGATTTTCTACCTCGAGTGATAAAGAAAATGCAAAACTCGAGTTCCTCTGATAAGTCCTGTGGGGCAAATAGTCTCCCAAAATAAGTGGGCATAGCCTAACTGATGTTAAATGGAATCTCACTTACTGATAGAAAAAGAGATTTGGGTGCTATAGCTGTACAACACATTCCCTAAACAGCTGTTGCTGAGATATTATCAGACAAGATCAAAGTTTTCCTATGTGTTAAATCAAAATGAGATTTTAGATTTTAAAAATACTATACACTTTAGAGTGTTCAAAATAATGGCTCAGAACTGCATTTCTACCATCTTGAATACAGAACCAAAACGCTTGAAGATAGCTGACATAGAAATTTAATGTAATCTGTATACTTTGGCTCAGAAAAAATTATTTTTATCTGTGTGGTAATTATTTGCTCTTTTGTTTTTCCACACAAAATCAAAAGCTCAGGGCTGTTAAACACCTGAGTGTACATAAACTCCATTACTGTTTTCATTGTTCATTCTATAAAAAAATACTACATTCTTTTGATTAGTTCTTTCTAAATGAGCTACTCCTGTTAATCGTAACTGGAGTAGTGAAATTTATACAAGTGATTAATTTTGTAACAGTTCAATGAATAGTATTACCATTGCAAGATATCTTTACATAATAAAAATAAACTTTGAACCTATCACTATGTTTCTTTACAGCTTCAAAACCAGTAATCCTCTGAAGTTCTCCAAGTCTGGCAATTCAGTAAACTGCTCTAACATGAAATATAATTTTCAAACAAGACTTCTTTAGGTTATCTTTTCATGTGAAAAAACAGTCTGCTTTTTTTACTACTGAGGGTCAGGCAGTAGAGTACTTGGACTGAATAACAAGGAGGGATCTACATACTGTAAGTAGTCTAGTCTGCTATCAAAAGACTTCTGCTAAATGACAGATGGCTGGCAAGATGTAAGGAGCCCACTATTAAGACATTATGAAAAAAAAAAAAGAAAAAAAACCCCAAAAAACACACACACACACAAAAAAAAAAAAAAAACTAAAAAAAAATAAAATTACAAACCTCTATCAAACAGAAAGAAAATATATAAGCAAGATCCATGTATTAACATATCCATATTGGTCAGTCACCTGTGGGTATCTGACCTACTTCTATGATATGCTCCTACAGTGATACAAGCTTTTCTTCTTCTCAGCAGGTAGTAATCTTCCAGGAAGAACTGCTGAGAACTGCAGGTACCCCTACTTGCTGATCTCCCAAATTGTTTTTGGTGACATGGGCATTTCTGCAGTGTATGTACCTTTTGCTCTCTCATAATTTTCCATTTTCTCCTGACAATCCAGAAACAATACAGCACAAGAAGATTATAAGGTCTGAGAGAAAGGTCAACACCAGCTGCAGTGGCAAAGTTCTATGCACCATCCGCACGCAGCATGTTCAGCGTTATTTTTTAATATATATTTTTATAATTACATAATACCACACATTAGTAACTTGCTAGGAGAACCCTTTTGGGTATCATGTTTGGTTTATCTTAGCTTACTGTTCCTTCATACTGCGTATTTCCCAATGAACTCCTACCTACAAAAACTCAGGAAATCCATATTATCACAAAGCTCAAGGTATTCGGTTGCTTTCTTCCACTTACAAAATGTGTTAATTTAAGCCTAAGATGTTCCCAGCTGCTGACTTGCAACTTCTTTCCTTTTCAACTGCATAGATCCATAGAAAAGAATTACACTTTCTGCTTAAAACTAAAATAAATTGATTTTATATTCACAATCCAATGGAGATGCCAAAAAGTAAGAGTGAGCAAATGTTGCCCTAAAAATATCCCTCTCAAAAGTACCTTATTTATGTCCCTCTTTCTCTCAAATTTGTAACAGAGATTAGAAGGGAAAATCCTTCTGAATGCATATCACAGGTAAGAAATAGCAAAGATTACAAAATCTTAATAAAATAACCCAGTTGCTTCTAACCGTATTTGGAAAGCAGGATGTTAAGAATGTTAGAAAAGCCATTATCTGTCATGCTAATGATTTCATATTGTACCACTGTTGGTCAAAAAATAGAATTCTCTGTATTTCAACCCCAAATACTCTTTGGGACTGATTAATACAATTATATACAGTTATATTTGCATTGCAATAAATTTCCATCTAAAGGCAAAATGAAGTTTACTATTGCTCTAGGCTCTGCATAAATTAACACTTCCTTGAATATTAATGAAATACTTTTTATGACCAATGGCTATGAAAATAATCCTTGTGTCAGAATTTATAATTACATTTATTTCAAGATAAAACAGATGAATATTAACATAAAAAGACTAGCACAATAGAGTGAGCAAATCAATTAAGACACATGTCACAGTATTACTAAATTAATGGTTTCATTGCTGGTTTTGCTCAACTAGGTAGCACAATTTCTTTGCCCACTAATGTCTAAGGATTATGAAAAATCGTTTGTATCCTAAATAAAGTATCTATAAACTGTATTTGAAACTCAAACACAATTCCTTAGTTACATCAATCAACATTCTAATTTATCAGTTAAAAAGCAAACTGATACTGAATACTCTTTTTGAGTTTATCAGTTAAAAGCAAGCTGATACTGAATAGTCTTGTTGAATTTATCATTTATTTCATATGACCAAGGCTAAGATCATGTAATAGTACGTGGAAGCTACACCATTTCTTGCATCCTTTCTCCTGCAATGATGAGCTCTCCTTAATTGTCTATGTGATGTTTATAGAAGTAGCTGGCAGGACCAAAAGCTGAATATATCTTCGTATTCCTGATTCAGGCTTGGGAGAAAAGAAACTACAATATAACCATCTCAATACTGAATAACCAGTACAGGCTCTGCAAAAGTCATATTGGATACCAGTTGTCCATTCTTGAAGTGCATGAGTATTTAAGCATGCTCCTAAAACACTGTCAAATGAGAGATACCTAATATTTCTTAATAATACTTTCAATATGGTTTACGAAAGGTGAGAGAAGGTATGTCTCAGGTTTCTCTGTTTCTCTATAAAAAAACTAGGATTAGAAACCTGTGTAATTCCAAGCCCAGGTTAGGTAAAGACAGAAAATAATTTTCATCTAACTTTCTTTTTGAAAGAATAAGCCATAGCAGAGACAATGTTAAGAAAAAAGTTAATAGCTAAAAAGTCAAAGAAGGAACTAAAATATTAGATGCAATACTACAAATTCCACAGATTACTTTTTTTTTTTTTCTTTTTCTTTTTAATTCAGCCCATATTGTGGAGACTACACAAACAGAGAGCTCTTTAATTTAACAAGATAGTCATAAAGCATTGAAGCTTTTTCTAATCTCGTGGCATACTGATGGTTCTGAGGTTATTAAAGTGAATTATATAGTTTTACAAATGGGATCAACTCTGAGTACACAGTAAAGTCAGAAGTGAATTTTGGCACTCTGAAACAAATGGATACAATTAATCATGGTGTCATCCACTCTAGGAAAGGGCATCATGCCAGCAGAAGACCAAACAAGAATATGTTGTTTTGTATCTTCTACAGTGGAAATTGTTTCCTTGTGCTCCATTTCTCCTCTCACTTTCAAGCAGATATGTGATACCCAGCTTAAGAAATAATTTTAAAAGCCATCAAATTCAGAAAATGTAATATATATTGTTATCGCTTTGCACAGTTGCTGATGCAATGGTGAGCTACTGGGAAACATCCACTACACAAAACTACAGTAATGAGCTATTTTAACCAAGTATCCCTGTCCAAAATGAGTGTATGATAACTATCACTCTAATTTCATAACACAGAAACTTCATGATATTCTGAAATAGGAAAGCTTCATCTCCCAACCCTACAGGGTTAATGCTGAGTTATTACCCATGCATTAGAGGAGGGAATGGAAGTCCCACCAGCAACTTAATGCAGCCACTGTAGCCAGAGCCATGCACTCAATGAAGCAATACTTTTCCTTTTGCTGTCAATCTTCAGTACCAGAGCAGCAGGGTTTTATTTTATCTTTCCTGTTTTCCCATTTCACAAGGGTATTTAAAATTTGATCACAACAATGGTTCAGTTCATATGCATATTACAAACTGCTCTGGGGACTGCTCAGTGCAAAATGGGCGGATAATGTTACAGATTAACTTGACTGCAGAGTGTGAACTGTCAGCTATATCCTTTAGCTGGGGAAAAGATTTTAAACACTACCTGGAAAATCAGGAGGTCTAATCTTTCTGCTGTGCTAGCTTGAAGCATAATCTGAATAATGTGAATGGGCTTTCCATCTGACCGAGGCAGGCACGCTGTTAAGTGATTTGAGAGATTTTCCTGGTATAATAACCAGTTTTCTCTGTCTCACTGGATGCCAAGAACTTCCTGAAAATCTTTGCCTGTGGCTCGGTACAAACTGCTGAGTAGCCACAAACTGTTTGATAAAAGCACCAGTTTTGTCCAGTATAAATCAACAGAATCCAGCTGCAATAGCTGTATTTGACTACACACTCAGCTGTTATCAAGCAGGGGACTTGCTCTTACTATTTTAACTTCAGAGTATGTATCTTTTACCCAGCTGGTCTTCAACACAGCAGGAATGGCTGTGATGTATGCTCAGTGTTTCAGCCAAACAACATACAACATTCACAGCACTCCACTGCTCTCAAGACAAAGATTAAATGAAAATAATACAACTCAGTGCAGTTACACAAAGTAAACAAAGTGTGATTCTTCAATGTGAGATCTTAAATATGATTTTAGCAGTAATTTCACCTGTCTTTTCCATCTGAAACAAAACAATTTTTCAAGAAAAACCTACCACAGAAAGGAACATGTCACACAGTTGAAAGAACTTTTTCTGGATATATTCATGGCACAATACAATCAACTTCTTTATAACTGAAATTACTTCTGGAAAATAAAGCTCATTTTTTAAAGTTTTATTCTAAAGCTAGAAAATTGCCACAAGTTAAATGTTTCTTCTCTGTTATTATTATTTCTAGAATCTTTCCCTTATTAACTTTCTATTTTGCAGAGTTCAGAGATTTACCCATCGAATGCATGATCCCAGTATTTTCGTCTAAGAAAAGGACAAAGCATCCGGTGATAGCAAGAATTTATTTTTCCTTGAAATTTTACTTAGAACATGTGGCTGATTATCTTACATAAATTCTTGGCTTTAATGAAGTTGCTAGAATTTTTGACTTCTAATCCAATTAAGCCAGTTCTTGAATATGTGAAAGACCTCTATACGTGAGGATTTTTATACTTCCCTATGGTATAAATGTGCTAGAAGAATAATAATTATAGATAATTATAGTTTTCTCAGCTATGAAACCACAAGTTTCTTGTAGTTTGTCAGTCAAGCAGACAGGCCTTCCTGTTCCCCATGCCTCTTGGCATACTAAGGCCAATACCCCTTTCCAATCCAATGGGCCATGGGAATATTATGAAAAAAACCCATAAGTTTCCAAGCCCAGACTAATATACTTATTTTTCAAAATCTCTACGTATTCTTCCATATAGGCATCTCAGTGTTGCAATTAAATTAATTACTATTCTAAACTTTTGCTTTACATATCTGCAAACTGATGTTCAAAGATGCTAAGTTATTCGTCGTCTGACATAGTGAAAAAGAACATCAAGAAAATCTTTTAAGGGTATCTGTCACATAGCTGGTTGTAAAAAAGACTTCTAAGAGTGTGAGTACCTTGGATTGGACTCCTCCTAACAGGTAACATCATAAGTAAATTATGTTTTCTTATAATGAATAATGGAGTATCACAAACCTGGAGGTGGCTGGCAATTCATCCATTCATGGTATTTTGAACAGGCTCTACTTTGGACAAAAAAAGCACAGGGAAACCTTGAACACTTTTCTAAAATACCTTTAGGTTATCTAACTTGATTTGCAGCTGACTTCCAAGTTTCGGTTTGTACAATTCAAAAACAAAGCATTAATTTTCAACTCTAAATTAGGATGTACAGCACTGTTCACTCTCACTTTGACCTGGATTCCTGTCAGAGACCTCACAAAATATCCACACTATCCTAATAAAAAAAGTTAAACTAACTGCCATATTAAATTTAAGAAAAAGAGAGAGGAAGAAAGGGAGGTAAGGGGAAGGAAATTGAGAAAGAAAGCCTGCATATGCCCAATGCTAAACAGTATTTTTTTTTTAATCAGGCTCAATATCTGTGTGCAGGTGTGACATACTAATAAAAAACACAGTAACAGCCAAAGGGGATCTGCTGCTTATCTGCCACGAGTGATTTTAAGTAAAGTTGTCTCCTAAGCATATACAGTTAACTTATACACACAATTTCTGTAAGATTTTCCAAAATGCTACAGGAGATTCAGCATGTACTATACCACAAGGTGCTTCCTGTTAACAATGGTTTCCCCGTTTCTTCCATTTCCCCCTCAACTCACCCTCAACTTTTCAGGTGATTTATCTGTCAAAAATCAAAATTTACTTATTTAAACAGGTGTTAAGAAAAAATGGAGAAAAAATAGAAGTATTAATACAGTTTTCACAAACACTTTCAGAATAGCTTAGTGATTGTCAAAATTCCTATTTTGTATTTGTGATTAAAATCATAGAATAATTTTGGCACGAAAAGACCTTTAATATCATCAAGTCCAACTGTTCACCTAGCAAACTGCCAAATCCACCAGTAAACCATGTTCCTAAGCACCACATCTACACATCTTCCAAATACCTCCAGGGATGGCAACTCCAACACTTCCCAGGGCAGCCTGTTCCTATGCTTGACAAAACTCTCAGTGAAGAAATTTTTCCTGATATCCAATCTCAACCTCCCCTGGCACAACTTGAGGCCATTTCCTGTTGCTTGTTACTACAGAGAAGAGACCAACACCCACCTTACTACAACCTCCTTTCAGTCAGTTGTAGAGAGTCACCAGGTCTCCCCTTGACATCCTTTTCTCAGGTCTAAACATTCACACTTCTCTCAGATGCTCTTCTTAAGACTTGTGCTCTAGATCCTTCACCACCTTTGTTGCCCTTCTTTGGAAATGCTCTAGCACCTTGATGTCCTTCTTGTAGTGAGGGACTCAAAACTGAACACAGTATTATTTCTGGTGTGGCCTCACCAGTGATGAGTACAGGGGGATTAAGGCAGACTCATGAGTTTGAATTGTTGCTCAGAGGAAGAAGGTCCTGTTTTAAACTCAGAGATTGCCATCGAAACTTCATGATCTTACAGAGTGAACAAAGATCATAATTGCCTAAGTTCTCAAAACATAAATACCTGAGTATTCATTTGTAGGAACAGTTCAGTCTGAGTCTGCTAAATAAACTTGAGCAAGATATGAGATGCTCCTTTTTAACATAAATTGAGTTTAACCAGAACCTTACTAGATATTTAAGCTCTGTTTGACGTAGGTATGAGACTGAATTCAACCTATGTTAAAATACTGTAGTTGATTTTTGTTGTAGTTGATTTATTTATTGTTGATTTTATTGTAGCCACAAAGGAAGTCTATTGAATGCAGTAATTAGATGCCTACTAAGCAAGAAAACTAGTATTTCTTGCCTGGAACACAGACATAAGTACACTAAAATAACATAACCAGGTACAGTAAATAAGAATATTTTAACATTACAAAAACATTCATAACGTCTTGCAATACATCTCAGCTTTAATATATAAATAATACTCTTAATTGCAAAGGAACAGATGGAGTTGTGATATTGTTGCACAAGAAGGGTGCATAAAAGTGTGCAAGTGTTGAACTCTACAAGATAAAAACTGAGTATGCAGAGTAGGCAAGAATGATGTCTGGTAAAACCAAAATAATCCTGCAGAGCAGGCAGGATGGGTGTCTGACAGAACCAGAATAATCCTGCAGAATATGCAAAACCAGAACAAGTCCTCATCCCAAAAATAAATGTCAAGAGAAGTTAAGATAACCCAATTTTCTTTTGGGAAGGATGCAGAGGAGCACAGAACATCAGTGTTGTTTTAGTCTGAGGAGGAAAGAAGGTGGCAGAATCTGTTCTGGCTTTCCCTCTCAAATTCTTCTCTGGGCTGATGGATTATAGCTATCCTTATGAACTAAAGCAGCATAATTTCAGTGGCAACATATACTTGCAACTAATTTAAAGTAGGTTTGTTATGGATGATTGATAGTGAATAAGTGCTAACTACTGGCAATGTGCTCTGTTAATGAATCCAGTCAACCCAGCCAAGAAGCATTTGAAGCTTGAAGCTGGCTAGTGTTGGAGCCTTCTCCCATCACATTCCCATCACGCTGTTCTCTTGAATTCCTAGTATATGGAGATCTACTTATATTCAGCTGAAATGCTGTGTTTACACTCTAAATGTTTGAGACTTGTACAAAATACATAAAGCAAGAAGCAACATGAAACTTATACAAATTTCCCACCTGACTCTTATTTTCTTTCAAGGTGATGACATTAGAATGTTCCATGGTTTTGTAGTGGTTTTCTTCTCCTTTCTGTGCAAAAATATTCAAAAGTAATCACCTTGAAAAGATGAAAAGAATAGCTAATAATGCCTATTGTTCTGGCCTATATGAGTATTCTATACACTATGTAAGTGTACACGTGTGTACATACGCACAACAGATACAGAAAGTATTAAGATTAATTTATTTATTTAAGCCTGAGAAGACTTCTGAGTGAATGATCAATCACCTGTGGCATCTTGAAGCTACTGTACGTGTGTAAACACAGACACACACATATATTATTATCTGCTTCATAGACACAGATGCTTTTTAATAGTAGAGCAAGGGAAAGAAAATATGGTTCTCACACATCTCTCACATTCTAAAATAAAATAAATATTAGGTGGTTGTTTTACAGAATAGATTGATTTGTATATAAATAGTTAAAGTCCTTCTCCCTCCCCTGCCCCCAGTCGTCTCTTCTTTCTGGATACCTCTGATAAAATACTGTAGCAATTCTATGAGACAGGCCTGCAATTAATTCTCTACTGTGAAGTGAATAGAGAAGAGCATAGATGAGAAAAGGAATTGCATATACTAATGATTTTTAAAATCTATACTCTGCTTGCTCCAGCAGCAAACTTTCCAGTATATTAAAAGATATAAAAGAAAAACAAAATAGATATAATTATTATATTTTCTCCTATTCAGTGAAATAGTGTCTGATATTTAATTCTACATAAATGCAATAGTTTATGGAAATAGTGATGCTAATGCAAGGCTCGTTAATTTGTAGTGGCTATTTCTCCTGACCTAATTTCCTTTCCTGCTTGAAAACTGTTTTAAATTTCATCTGAGTAAAATCAGGTTTATTGGGAATATTAATGCTCTCCCACCAGCAGGGCAATTGACTTGAAAGATGAATTACAACATCTGCATTAACAAACTATAGAGTTGTAGTGTGAAGTCTGGCTCTTTGTCCTTTGTTGCCCTCCCTTCCTTCACTTTGAATGTGATTTTAACAATTGATAATTTTCTTTTTTTTTTTTTTTTTTTTTCAAGAGAGAGACAGCTCTACAAGAGCATCATTAATAATCCATGTTACACACTGTGGTTTATAATAGATGGTTATTTATCCAAAGGTTGAGGAAGGACTCTTGAAACTTAGTTAGTCCATGAAACAAACTGGAATTGCTATGACTACAGAGCCATGACATTCATGGGTGTGTGATATAATCATCATTTATTAAGCATAATTTACCTTAAAACAGAAAAGAGAAAGGAACAAAATACCTATTCTCTTAGGTAAAGAATATTCCCAAATACTCAATGAACATTCTTCCCATGAATGAGAAGGGAAAAGATCATTAAAATCTTGTATGTAAGCCCACATTAAGGTCTGTCCAGCATAGTAAACTGCTTATGAATGCAAAAATCAAGCACATGAAGAGACATGCAACTTGGGAATAAGAATGAGGTAAGAATCTATGTTTACTCCAATGCAATGCTCATGGCTCATGGCACCTGTGCCATCAACTTTAGTATTACTCCTCTCAGTTCCCCCAAACCTCTAAAACATTGGGAAACTAGCACCACAATACTGTTTACAAAAAAAAAAAAAAAAAAAATAGTTCTGCTGGTCACAAATAAAACCATCCAGAATATCTGTTCTTGGACTTGGACATTCATGAAAGAAAGATTTATAGTACTTCTGTTGACCTTAATTTCACCCCAGGCAGCATAGCCTCTTGGGTTAATAACTCCTGATGCTCAGCTCCACAGAAGTCAGTATCACAAAAAGTATGTGATAGCACCTGCTTCAGCTAAAGTTGAAAAATAGTTTCCATTATAGTTACCTGTTTTCACACTCCCTGCTTATTGTTGCCACAATAGCAGTCTGGATAACTAGAAGCACTCAAAAAACCTCTGCTCTTTCTCAGTTATTACTCCATAACACAGTTTTGTTTCCTTTCCCAAAGATGGGGACAACATGGCTAAAGTAGCGACATTATAGGTAGTGTCTAAAGGTTCTATGTTTAGTTAGAATAGCAAATTTTATCAATGAATGCTTCCCTTTCTATTCAACTGTCAGCCTTAGCAAGAACCACATGCAGGGAATATCCATTTTGCTGATGGCATATTGTCAGAATTTCTGTTCTGAAGTTTTTTTCATTTTTTAAGCATTCCTTTTCTTGACAGCAATGACACTTAACTGCTGTGCCATGGTGGGTTCTTTTCCCTTATATCAGAATACCACAGTTCGTTAACTTTCTGAATTTTTTTTCTGGTTTCTTTAGACTTAAAGAACAATAAGGTGATTTGTGTTTAATTTAGGATATTTAGTTTCAGCAATGTTTAAAAATTAATTCCAGAAGGATTAGAAACATGGCACAAAAGCTTTCTAACTTCTAAATCACATTTTCAGACAAGCAAAACTGGATTAAACACACACACACACACAGAATGCTGGGTGGAAAGGCATTTGAGGTCCACCCTCCATTTTCTTAATTATTAAAAGGCTCTACCAAATTGAACCAAAACAAGGTTCAGTTTATCTAACCTATGTTTTCAGAGACTCATCTCCTTTTCACTGTGGTATTATCCTCTTTCAAAGAGCAACTTCTGAAGTTTTTTTAGATTTCATCAGGTCTTCATACAATTAAATGGGATTCTTCTTTTTACGTTCCTTTTAGGATATGCATGTGTCAGTTCTTCAAAACTATAAAGTCCTTCAAAACTAAGACAGTTCTAGGACATCAACAGTGATTACAAGACATCTTCAGTGGAGCTGAAAACTTTCTAAATCTCTTTGGTTTTCTTTCCTTTGCTTTCTAACAATTTCTAACAAATTCTTATTTTCCAAGAGAAAAGTGTTGAGTTTTTTTCTTATATTTGCATGATGTACCATTAAAGGAAAATACTTCTCTGAAGCTGAATAAGATGGAGATTTCCCCCCACTTGAAAATGCTGTTCAATACTTTGTTCTTACAAAGTTTTTTTGACGAATGGAGATCTTTCAGTGTCTCTGAAGGTGGCAAATAAACTGCAAGCAGCAAACTGTACTTACAATCATTTTTCTAAGAGAAATAGAGGAACATGAAGGAAAAGAAATTACATCCAAGAGAGAGCTCATTAAAATTTTAAAGTGGCACATCTGCTTGAAGTCTGCCCCTCCCCCTACCAACCACAGTTAGTAACCTTAATTATAAGTGGACAACTGCACTTCTGCTTAGCAAGATGAAAAAGCTATTCAAAATAGCAGAATAAAATGCATGCTAATATTGATTTCAACACAACTTCACATTTAAGTCTAAAGACCCCAAAGTTATTATAGGGAAAAAGGAAATTTTCCACTGGCACAAACATACCCTACAGACACAGCATGCATCCATAGCAATGATAATCTTGATTTCAGTTAGAACTTACTAGCTCTCTTGTGCCTCATTTTTATAAGGAAAATAAATTGAGAAAGGCATCACTGTGATTAGCTTTTACAGCCACCTTTTCTGAGTAGTCTGAAGTGACAGCCACAGGGGTAAAAATGATTGTACTAAAATGTCTACTAATGAGGCCCCTGTAGTACTGCTCCAAGAAGGACCATTATATGCTACATTTGTCAATTTCATCTCTTTAGCTTTCTTTTTATCATGTGGAAAATACTGATTAAGAGAGGGTTTCTTTTTAAAGCTTTATTCTTGTTTAACCTTCACAATAATGCTCATTGCCTTCGTTACAGCTAAAATGTTCCAAACTAAAGCATTAAAATGTTCTGTACTTTCTATTGACTTTTCTCAGTTTCTTGAGACTAGTATATAGTTTATAACAACCACAAACTTTCTGCTGGCTTATAGAAACAGTCATGAAAAAGACCTGAAAATATCCTTATAAATGCAAAGCAATGAGGCAAATGGAAAGTAGTGAAACTTTTTCTGTTCTTGTGGAAGTTATATTCATGACATGAGTTCCAGTGCTTCTGAGAGGAACAAACAATAAAGAAAAAGGAGATGGGAATTAAAAATAAATAAAAAATAGCATAAAATAAAATAGATTTAAAATGTAATTAAGAAAGAAAAATTATAAGGGAAAAAAATGAGAGAGAAAAAGGAGTCACAGAAATATGTAGTAGGTAATTGGGTGACTATAGAAGAGGAAGAAAAAAAATGGATTTCCAAACATGAATAGTGACAAAAACTATCTCAATCTCCTACAGCCATCATTACATACAGTATACTTGAAAAGTACATATAATAAAATAAAAAGACTGCATATATGGCTCTTATGAAGAAGAGTAATTAGTACTTCTGCACAAAGTAGCAGTTACATTCTAGGAAAAAGACAAATCCGTCAGGAAGACACATCTTAATTTTTTAACATGCCTACAACAGTGATATTAATTAGCAACTTATTTTCTTGTGTTGAAACCTAAGATAATTGTAAAGAGAAAACTTGAACAGAATAAGGGATTAAATAATAAGGTGTGGACTTCAAAAAAGTCTCAACACTCAAGACTCAAAACTGGATCGTTTTGTTAATGTAAAAAAACCCAATAAAGTACAAGTCCTCTTCTGTAATAATTTTAATGAACTATTACAGATTAATAAAATTATTACATATTTAATAAAATTACCAGAAGTATAAAAATGTATTAAAATTTTGATTTTTTAAAAAAACAAATATGCAAATAAATAATATATAATATATTTATAATATATATATATAATATGTACATATGCATGCATAATTTTTTAAACTGGGATTTCAAGTACATAGTCATTATCAATTGTAACTTTTTAGAACACTCTCTAGGCTAATTCAATTTTTACAGAAATATTTTTGATGGATTACAAGTAACTGAAATGAGGTCGCATCAGTCTTGATTAATTCTGTTGTTTTTGTCAGCTTTTGAAAGATGCATGCATCTTCTCTTGGAATGAAAAGTCTGGAGACTTGATAAAAGTGAGACAGAATGAATGCTTAGTTTTATCTTCCAATAGAGAGAGTCTTGAAATTATAGTTGGTGTGTTTGTATTTCTACTTTAAATATCTTCAAAATTTCTTAGGATCAGTAATGACAATTAGATTAAATATATTGGGTGGTTTGGTTTGGGGTTTTTGTTTGCTTTTGCTTGTTTGTTTGTTTTTTTGTTGGTTGATTGGATTTTGTTGTTGTTGTTTCGTTTGGTTCTCTCACCTGTTTTCTAGGCAATAGCTTATTTCTTTTCCTAACAGAGTAACTTTGCTTACCTGGCTAATCACCATGTTTTACAGACTTTCCATGTGATGATTAGACTACATTTTAAAAAAGTGGATTTTCAGATATTTTTCTGTTCTGGTTATAGAAAACTAACTAGTCATTATGTATGCTAAGTGCAATCTTCCGTGGGAGGAAGATTAACATGCCACTAAAACCTCTTCTCTTTGTCTCCTAATACAGATGTCTTAGATTTCTCTGTATCATTTCTATTAGATCTTCAAACATTGAGCCTACTTCATTGAAGATTTTTTTTACTCTTTAATATATATTTTACAGTTGAAATATATATATGTATACTATACTGAGGGCTGCTGCCCTGAAAACGGAAATAAAATTCTATTATCAAACCATTAAACAGCTATATCTAACCAGTGTAACACTGAATTATTCCACTTTCTATAATATAGTGGCACATTTATTCAAGGGTATTTGTTATGTTTTCCTGAAGATGGGAATAAGCATGAAATATAGTCTCTGATACTCATAAAACCCAATGTAAAAAACATTCTAATGAGTTGAGAATTTTAATGTCTATTAACTATTTTGGACTCTATGGGAATATGATTAGGGTATTCTTCTCTTTACTAGGTGAAGCCTGCAACAGTTCCTTTAGTCTGTCAGTTTCTGATTATTAAAAACACAGTGATTTATTTCACCCTCAATATTAATCTATTGCTTATGAAAATTCAGCCCTTCAACTAAAGTTAAAGTCTCATACATTCTGGATGAAATAAAGATCTAAGTCATTGGCCACTTTTTCTGTCTGTCTTCCCTGGCTATGAAAATGTAAAAGCAGTCTCTGGGATACACAGGGCAATCCTTTTCACATGTTACATGTTCAGTTTAAAAATTACTTCTTTGTTATCATACAGTATCCAAACTCTTGCAGAATCCTGTTTTGGTCTTTGCCAAGAGAAACACAGCCAAGGCTCTACTCATTTTATCCTTCCTGTCTTAATGAGAAAAAAGCAGTCCTTCCATTCTGGCTCCAGTTTCAGAAGAGTTTACTGAGAGTCCAACAGTTCCCACATTGGCAACTGTAAATCCCACAACTATCTGGTTTGAAAATAAATCAGAAACAAAGCCAGGGTGGGTCTGTGATCTTTCTAATCCAGCTTTGTAATGAATGTAACCTACAAAAGAATTCTAACATTTCTGTTCTGTTGTTCAACAAGATTTTAACAGCTTTGGTGATTCAAGCAGTACGCTAATATTTTGACTTCTCAGTATGAACTGTAGCAGTGCACTCCAACCAGTTTAGCCCAGTCATCCCCATAATTAATCAGTGCTACTTTATATTTTATCATAGCATAGAATCCCAGGACTGAGTACTGATTTCCTCTTCATTTGCATACACACACAGGCTAAGAAATATTAAGTGGCTCCCACTAGATCCTTTTCACCCCCTATAAAATAGAAACCTTCTGACCAGTAATTATTCCTCTGTCCCTGCAATACAAACTCATTTCTTTGAGACTTGTGAGATGTTTTCTAACTTGCATAACTTATCACACCGTGTCACAGTCTGACTTGTGCAGTTATTTAATGATAACAAATTCCTTTGAATATTAAACTGCTTGTTAGATGTTATTACGCTATTAAGCCAATTTTGTCAGTTGGATTTATTTTTTTTTAAGGGCTTTGCTAACAGAGACATTAATTGATCAAAGGAAATGTAATTCAGTAAACTACATTTTACTTTCTTTCATATAGCACGCTGAATACCTCAGTATCCGTATCATTAGTCAAAACCAGTTCCTTTTTACTGAACTGTTTCCCCTTTTTCCTTCATTATATTTCACTAATTTAACTGTATAATTTCTTCCAATTTATGTAAAGCATAGTCAAATGTATATAAGATAGAGTGTTTATACCGAGAAGTTGTTGTCAAAAGTGTGTAGGACACTATTTGAGTTATTTTGTTCTATTGAATGACCGCAAAAAATCCAACAGTAAATATACTCAGAAAATAATGGTTGATAAGAAAGCAAGGAAGGTGATTGAGAAAATTGAAAGCCAGATTATGATTTTTTTTCTTTCATTTTAGAATCTTCTTATCATTTTTCTTTATCCAAGTTTGAAATTTTTACTGTTTTTAGCAAATTGCCCTGGCAATAATACAGTCTCTCTGAATACAGTTGTCTGGGTTTTATTGCTTCACACTGCTGAGTGGAAAGGATTTGCCAGCTTGGGAGAATGCCAGAATTTGCATTTTAATAAAGATAAGTCAAATAATAAACTTGCTTAACATCCTGTGACACATCTGGTGAAATCGTGTCTTGTAAGTGTGTATTACTGTACTCATCATACTTTTCTGCAGTGATTGTTTTAAGAGAGAAAGAGCTAAAAACAAATTCATGCTTTCACTTCTCTTTTCAGCAATACCCAAAAATCTATTGCTGAGATACCATAACTCAGTTAGAATTGCAGTGATGTATAGGAAATCTCTCCCAAATTCAACATCTAGCCTAAAATAGACACAATCTGGAGTTGGGATGAAGGCCTGAATTTTACATGCTGTTGAGGAATATTACAAAGCTGTTGAGGAAGGCAGATGCAATCAGAAAGTGGTCAGAAACCCAGAGATCCAGCAATGACCACGAGACAAGCAGATGTGTGCAGGCAACTGCTTACAATTTATAGGACTTTTCCCTTTAGGTATTACCTTTACTGATTTACTGACTGCTATTTCATCTGTTGTGCTGCAAATGCAAGATTTAGTAATCTGGACCCAGCGTAATTTAGTATTTAATCCTCATCATGTATGCAAATTATCATTCCTACCTAGTATGACAATCCACTCTTATGCACACTGTAAGAAGAGTTACATAAAATTAGATAGGATATACACGCCCTGATGCTTTTGAGATTCAAAATGAGCTGTTATACCTAGGCACCTATGAAAACGAAGTGCTACACCACATTCACTCCAAAAGAGAAACACACTTAAAAAGCAGAAATAAACAACTAAATCAAAGCCACTAGTTATTTTTGAAAATATGACTTGTAGCAACCCTATGTATCTCTGACAATTTTATGACAACAGCGGAAATAGTAAAAAAATTACAAAGATCATAATAATTAGACACAAGCAGAACTAAGCAATTGTCTTTTGGATTTGATAAAGGAAAATCGGAAATACTAAGTCAATAGCTCTATTTCTGACTTTTTCAGTCTTATGTCTGCAACAAAAAAAAAAAACCCAAACAAATGAAACAGAAAAAAAAAAACAAAACCCAAAAACAAACGAGCAATAAAACCATCCTTTATATCCAGAAGAAAATCAGTATCCCTTAATTTTGGGTATCTCTTTTCAAAGAAAAACTCTTTGCTTTAAAAAATTGTGTATAAGAAGTGTTAATGCTACATGAAGCAAACGCCCAGCTAAGGAAGTGCTGTGGAGACAAACCAAAGCAAAAAGATATTTTATAGCTCATCAACTTTTCAAATGGAGCATAGAGGTGATGAAGAATATTTCTTTGATCTCTGCTTCCGTAGACACAGAAAATATAACAAGCTTACAAGATCTTGAGTTTCACTGAAGTGCAAAAGCATGAGTCAGAAGCTCTTCTCTACAAAAACCTTCATTTGAACACAGGAATTTACCAAAGCAGTGATCATCAGGTTTTTCATATGATTTCTTGGGTTTTTTTCACTGAAAACTTACTAGTAAAGGATAAAATTATTGCTGATTACTATTCTTTGCTTTCATCCCTTTGCTTGCTGGCTGATAATGAAGCCAGTCATGCAGGGATAGACATGCTGTAGCAAACTACTCCACAGTCTACCTCTGCCAACTTTTTGTCATAACTGTAACTCCAGTTTGTGCCAGCTTTAAAGTACCAGCTTCCCTCACAAATTCTGAGTCCTGTTTTCCACTCTAAACAACACTCCTTGAAAATGGCATGAAGAAAACTACAATTATTTAGGTACAGTGTGGTTTTTGATAAGACAGTAGTGTAAAGAAGATCGGTTGTAACTTCTTATTCAAATCCAGTCATAATTAATGCTGAAATGTCACCATCTTTAAAAGTGAACAGCATCTGGCAATGACAGACACCTAATTACTTTCATGTAACGATGCATTTTTCATGCAAATAGTGGATGAAGTTAAGGTGCACCATAAGCTGTAGAAGCACCAAACCTGCTCTGCCTATAAAAATTGTCATTACATTTGATAGAGATAGCCAAAAGGCTTTTTTAGTAGCTGATAAATATCTTAAAAATAAAGACTAAATTGAAAAATATTGTATGTTTTTTACACTGAGGATATCAAAACTTCCTGACACCCATTACTTGCCTATGATGTCTTTGTAAATTGTATAGCCTTGAATGCATAGCCAACCACTCGCTATAGGGAATTTCGTTTTGCTAAGAATTATAGAAGAATATCAATTAATAAGAAAATCACTCTAACACCCATGATGATGTTCATGACTTCAGATTTTATCATTCACTTTTGGACACAAAAAGTGTTATTCTTACTTCAGATATTAATCAGTTCTTATTTTCAGAGCTCTCATCCTGAGAAGAGCAATTTTCTGCTGAAAGCACAAGTTCTTTGAGTAAATCAAGGTGAGCAGAAGAGAGAAGACAGAGTGGCAGATGTGCAGCTGGGTTTTTTTGGGGGGTTGGTTTTTTTTTTTTGGTACTAGAAAATGTGTGTGCTATCAAGTTTCAAATACTTTTAAGGATTTTTTAAAAATCTGGTTGTGTTGTGGTTTGTTTTGTAGTGCTTTTTTTTTTTAGTTTCTAGATCTGCAAGCTTCCCCTCAAAGCCTCCAACAGAGATCAGTAAGGAGTCAGAATATTTTGTAGACAGATGCTCTTGCAAACTTCAGCATGCCAGCTAAGCCATAGTTGGCTACAGTTTTAAAATCTCCTGGAACATGAAACTGTCCTTTCTCTATATATGCCACCTTCCAAGATCTCTAGGGAGACAAGGGTACTAAAAAGATACAGGAGGTCTAAGGTGGCGAAAGAGGAAAGGAGTGGGCTATAGCCATGTGAGCTGGCAAATTCTGCTGGAAAAGGATCATAGTGCTATTTGCCAACACAATAGGCCAGAACTTACTGCTTATCTAGGGATTTGCAGTTGCAGCTATAGTGAGAGAATCAGGCAAATATATTTTTATGATCTGGTTAGTAATTAGTGTGTGTGGAATCATGTTTCCCTATAACACATTATTGCATGGGAGTCACCCCACTTCTAAGTTGTGCAAAAATGGCTTTTTCTGTATTTTCAAGGAGATTAATTACAGTTCCCTGTGTAACAGAATGGTCTGGATTATTAAAGAACACCCTAAAAGGGAAAAAAAATCCTCACTACTTTCTATAGTCAACCTTTCTTACTTAAGGTAGATGACTATTTGCCTAAATCTCCTCTTCCGTCAATTGCTAGGCATAAGTATCTCTGGAAGGCTGAACTTGTAAATGAAATTAAATGTACATGGGCTGAGTACTATAATGTTTAATTTTGCAATTATTTATTAAAGAGAGGCATTTGGATGATGCTTTCAGGCACATGATGTGACTCTTGGGGTGCCCGACACAGGGACAGGACATAATGATCCTTTTGGGTCCCTTCCAACTCAGCAGGTTCTATGATTCTATGATTCTAAATACTGAGCTCTAGTTCAATATTTCATAGTCATTGATCATGTTATACTAGCAATGCAATGTATTTGTACATCACTAGGCAAGTTATTTTGTCAAATAAAAGCATCCTCCAGTACTATATCCTTGACCATCCATATTGATATGTTACCTTCTGGGGCTCCACTAGACAGTTTCAACAATCTCTCTCCAAGCAAATTAGCCACAAAAGACTTTAGGTCTAAGTGCTATTGACACGAAACACTCGGTGTTTGAGCTGGATAGCTGATAATAGTATCTCTTTCAAATAACATTATAGGCATGGTCAGTAAGCTTAAACATACTTCTTAACTGAGAGAAAACTGACCCAAATACTTTTTTTTTCCCCCACTAAACAAAACTTCTATTTTTCTTCCTGAAATTATGCAAAAATGTTGTGCAATAATTCAAGGAAAAAATGAGTCATACTGTTGTGCAGCTGGACTAGATTAATATGATGGTTTCAGTCTCAGGCTACACTTAAGAATATTCATAGCTTTCATGTGATACAAAATATGTGACTCATTTGTTAAGAGGAGGTGGATATGAGGGCTAACCTACACTTAACTCTTGACAAGTGTAATGAGTGATTTAAGTTCGAGGACCTTTATAGATTAGACCTTATCTTCTTTAGAAGGTACCTCTTTATTTGTAGTAATAGAGACATAGGATTTGCAGCTGAAAAAGCCAGGATATATAAAAAGCCAGACGTAGTTTTGAACAGATTGTTTTATCACATGAAGAGTGACACAGTAACAGCAGTTTCAAAAGTATAGATACTACTTCTCTTCATCTGAACAGTACTCCAAAAATCACATCCAGTGGCAAAAAATATTTAGACACAAGGCAAGACATAAATCTGCCTTACAAACATGTGAATATATGCCACATTTAGCCTAGCAGACCTAAAAGAAATAGACATACATGGTGACATTTACCCATGTGAAAAAACAAGAGACATTCAACAAAATGCCATTTAATAAATTATGGACATCCTTAATTTTTTTCCTATGCAGGTATTTTATATATGGAGAATGCAAGCAATACACAGTGGTTTGTGAAGTATTATATAAAAACAATCAAAAATGAACCAAGTAAAGACCCTAAATTGCTATTTAAGGGACAGTTAATATTCTGAGCTGGAATGAAATGTGATGTTTTTTAGTTCTCAAAGCAGTTTCACTTCTTGGCCAAGATTCACCAATAAAATACAGATTTTGAATTTTAAATACCACAGAGCAATAAAAAAAATAAATACAGCTATATGGCTCTTCTTCTAGACGGAATTATTTCTCAGCAGATATTCTTGAGAACTTTGTCTAATCTAGTTTCAGATGTCTGAAGAGGAGATACTTTCATTCACATAAGCCAGCTTAAAAATATCAACAATCATTGTACTGATATTTTCAGTGAAATTCATTTAAAAACCATTTGATGTAAAAATTGGTGAGCAAATGCCCCTTTGTAAAACAGTTAAATAATTCTACTTTCTGATGATACCTACTTTCCAAAAAAGAAAAAAAAAAAAAAAAAAGCCTTATATCTACTCAGTAACAGCTATATATACTTATTTATACTGAACTTTCATAAAATGCCAGGCCCTTCTTTTTTTTCACATTCCTCAACATATCAAAAACATCAATATGCTTCTGATACTGAAGAATCTAGACTGGAAGCAGACTTCACAAATCCTGTGGATGAATACGTTTTAGAAGCATTAAGTCATGAGTGCAAGAGCTCTTGATCCCCAGGTATAGGGGTTCTATACTGCCTGGTTTGGAGGGAGGGGTTCAGGAAGGCCAAGGTGCAGATGCAGCTGATCTTGGCAAGGGATGAAAAGAGTAATAAGAAGGCCTTCTAGAGGTATGTCCTCTAGAAAAGGAAGATTAAAGAAAGCTTACCACCTCTCATGAGTAAGACTGGCAAACTAGTAACAACAGATGAGGAGGTTAAAGTACTCTACAATTTTTTGCCTGTTTTCATGGGAAACTTCTCTTCCCACATCTATCAAGTGGATTGACTAGCGGAGCAAAGTCCCTCCCACTGTAAGAGAAGATCAGGTTCATGATCTTCTGATCAACCTGAACATACATAAGTCTATGGGACATAAAGAGATGTATCCCAGAATCCTGAAGGAAGTGTCAGAGGCAGTTGTCAACACACTCTCCATGATACCTGAAGAGTCATGGGAGTCAAATGAAGTCCCCAGTGACCAGAAAAAGGGAAATATTGCAGCCATATTTAAAGAGAGCATATTTAAAGAAAGGAGCATCCTGGGAACTACTGACCTGTCAGCCTCACATCTGTGCTTGGTAAGTTCATAGAACAGATCCTCCTAACAGCTATGCATATGCTAATGCATATGGAGGACAGGGAGATGATTTGAGAGAACCATCGCAGCCTCAACAAGAACAAGTCTTTCGTGACAGATCTAGTGGAAGACATCCCTCCCACTTGTTGCAGGAGGGTTGGACTAGATGACCTTTAAATGTCCCTTTTAACCCAAACCCCTTCACTGACAAATTAGAAAGCTCAATAAAAAACATCTATGACACCAGAAATTCTATCACATAATTTTGTATTTATAAATTTCAATTGGCTCAGGTTTTCTGCTACTTTGAGACCTAGCTATCACTTCTTAATGACAAAACCAACAACTAGATTAAAATCAGATACCTTCTATTTACAGTTATAGTAATGCATTATGGTTTAAGTATGTTTTTCAGGCTGAGATTCATCTCATCTTAGACATTCCAAAGCTGCTGCAGATTGGAGCACCTCACTTCAGTTATCTCCAAGAACTTACTGAAGAAGAGAAGAAGCATTCTCTGAAAATTTACACCAACTATAAGGAAAGCCTGTGAAAACTAGCTTAGAATATACAAATAGCTGTTAGGTAGACAAGGGTAGTAAAGAGTTCATTGTAGTTTTCAAAATGTAGATAAGAAATTAGTCCCACAGAGCAATACAGCACCTGACATGACAAGCATTATCCTTCCATGTTCAGATATCACCAATTGCAAAGCAATTCCTTTGGTTACTTTTGGTTCAAGATCAGCTGATAGATCTTCTGAACTGAAAAGGTTTCCTTGCATCTTACACCTTATCCAGATCCCGTGCCAAGTCCTGAACAGATATATGAAGCATCAGATTCAGCATTCCTGATATAGGATCTGAAGGATGAAGGAATATTTCAGTCCCTGAATTCACTCATTTGCCCTGACATATGGTGCCTAAAAAACAAACCAAAGAGCAGTAGGGATATATTATTTTCTGAGATTCCAATGGAAGTCAGCTCATTAAAGTTAAGCTTTCAGAAGTATCACATGGTGATTACTTAGTTCATTACCTATCCTTCCATTAAGGGGTTAAATATAATGTTGTTTTGTTTTTCTTTCTGTGACATGCCCTATGCAGCTCATATATCTTTTCCAGATTTTGTTTTTCAAGAGAGAACAGGTTGATAGAGCTGTTGTAAATTTATTCTGCACAACTGATGCATGAGTTTAAATTTTGCACATAAAAACTTGCATGAAAATTGGTCATGAATTCCCTTCCTTCAAAATTACAGATGTTCACTGTTCCCAGAAGTTTTACTCTTCTAAATCATCCTCACTGATATAGCCAAAAAAGTCTATACTTTAAAATCCTAAAAAAAAAAATAAATTAAAAAAAAAAAATGTTTCTGAGAAGGCCCTTCCACTCTATGGACATTCATGCATAAGCTTGAAAACCCAATTTCATTATTTTTTAATCTTCAGGTGGAGTTAAAAATGAAATAAAAATCAATCTCAGTGCTGTACTGCAGAAGAAAATTTGACCTTGCAATTCATCTGTTCCTACTGTGCTTATGAGTTCCAGCTGTCCATCTTTCTTCAGGCACTATTTGACATTTTACAAAAATCATAGTAAAGCTTCCATGGACTTCATGGTTTTATTTATTTATTTATTTATTTTTGTAACATGGGAGGTGAGTTAGAGGTTAAAAACCTGAATCTTTGCCATAGATTCCACCCCTTTCCTTTTAAACTGCTTTGCATTAAAAACTTTGGACAAATAACAGTATTGGAATTGAACCCATAAAATTAAGAACACACACATGGAAGAATGACTGAAAATATGCTACTAAGCTATCATTACTTTAGTTTGAGTTCTCTTTTCCTTCACCACAAATCTTGGCTCCCTGCTATACAGAAACTGCACTGACTCCAAGGAAAGGCATGAATTGTCTGTGGTATCAGATTCATTGCCAAATATAATTTCAGGGAATATATACAACTGTTTCAAAACTATAATCCTGTTCATGTGGAATAAAAGTATGTACACAATGATTATTATGTGTCGGGTAATGACACAGAAAGCCATAAAATGGTTTGGGTTGCAGGGGACCTTAAAGATCATCTAATTCCAACTCCATGGCCAGGGACACCTCCCCACTAGACCATGTTGCTTAAAGTCACATATAACATGGCCTTGAACACTTCCAGGGATGGGGCATCCACAGCTTCCCCAGGCAACTTCATCCACCCTCACAGTAAAGAATTTCTTCCTAATATTTAATCTAAATCTACCCTCTTCCAGTTTGAAATCATTCTGCCTCATCCAATCGCTACATGACCCTGTAAAAACTCTTTCTCCACCTTTCCTGTAGGTCCTTTTCAGGTATTGGAAGGCTGCCATAAGGTCCCTGGAGCCTTCTCTTAGGGCTGAACAATCCCAACTCTCTCAGCCTGTTTTCATAGAAAAGCTGCTCCTGCCCTTTGATCATCTTCATGGCCCTTCTCTGGACTCACTCAGCTCCATGTCCTTTCTGTCTTGGGGGCTACAGAAGGGGGCATAGTACTGCAGGTGTGATTTGATGAGAGCAGAGGGGGAGAATCACATCCCTCAATCTCCTGGCCATGCTTCTTTTGATGCAGCCCAGGGTATGGTTGGCCTTCTGGGCTACAAGGGCACATTGCCAGCTCATGTTGAGCTGCTTATCAATTGACACCCCCAAGTCCTTTTCTTGAGATCTGTTCCAAATCATTCTCTGCCCCAGCCCACATTTGTGCTTGGAGTTGCCCGAACTGGCAATTGCTCCTCTCTGGACAGTGCTCTGCTCTAGCAGCAGAAGGCTGAACTCCATTGTGCTGGAGTCCTTTTTCTGCTTTTTTCCATCTCCATCTCCATCTGCTTTTTTCCATCTCCAGGCAAAAATGGTGATGCTGGGTGCTTCATACTCTACTAAGTGCAGTCAGAAGATGCTATATATTCCTGAATTCCACCCACAGGGATGTTCACAGGGGTGACCATTTTTCTTGCCTAAATGTATTTGGAATTCACTGGTCTAACAACAAAATAATTAGTTCACCCAATTTTGGGGTTGCCTCTGTGCAAACACTTTGGCAGATTTTTAGATATATAAACTTTACTTGAAAACCTTAGCTACTTACAGACTCTCCAGCACTGGAGCTATAAAGTATTTTCTTTTTTTTCTTTTGAATTGCTTTCTACAGGTAGATGCTAACCTCTTTAAACACCAATCTACATCTGGGAATTTGGTCTCACAGTTTCTGCAGTCTTTCCAATTCTTAGTTGTACTTCCAACCTTAGATAAAAGACAAATTCTCATGCCAAGCCATTACTTTGATAAATAAAATACAGTTCTCTGCTTACACAAATGTACAATCTGTTGTCATAAAAAAGTAAAAATTGGTGGAAGATAACTTAAAATTACTAGATTACTTTTTAAAAAGAAATTACCCCAGCTAGCTAAAGTAGAATCCCCAAAGGAGATTTAGGAAAGTAATTTCATAGGTCAATATGAGATTGTTATATTCAACAGCAACAACAAAAAATAACCAAACTTCAACCTCAAAATCATAGAATCATAGAATTGGCTGGGTTGGAAGGGACCTCAGAGGTCATCAAGTCCAACCCTTGATCCACTACCCCTGCAGTTACCAGACCATGGCACTGAGTGCCACATCCAGTCTCTTTTTAAATATCTCCAGGGACGGAGAATCCACCACTTCCTGGGGCAGCCCAAACAAACACTGAGATTGTATTTAATTCACAGAGTCACAGAATTGTCATGGCTGGAAAAGACCTCTAGGATCACTGTATCTAACTACCAACATCGCCCTCAATAAATAAAATATATTTATCTATGCGTATATCACCCTCCCCACTAGAGCACGTCCTGAAATACCTCATCTACTCAATTTTTAAATACATCCAGGGATGGTGACTCCACCAAACGCGTGGACAGCCCATTCCAGCACCTAACTACTCTCTCAGTAAATACATTCTTCCTAATATTCCAGTGTTTATCTCCTTTGACAACAATACGGAAAAGAAATAGCCAGTCCTAGCCCCAGACAATGATGAAAAATTTCAGTATTAATATAATTAATGTCTTAGGGTTTATGTGTATTATTATGTGTACTTTTCTTTTTTTTTTTTTTTTTTTTTTTTTTTTTGGAACAGTGTGTCTCTAGCCATTTATAGGCCACCATTTTCAAACACCACTATGGCATTATGTTCTGGGATTAATATTGAGGCAGTATTTAAGGTACGGTAAGAAATTCAGAAAGATGATCTAATTTACTGCTCCTGGCTTTTCACTCCATTAAATTCCAAACTTACAGTGAATAATAGCATGTCAAAGCAATCTCCAGTTACTTAACAAATGCCTAGCAAAAAGGAGGTTTAGGTAAAAAGCGATAAGCTTCCCTTTTCTGAGTTCCCATTTTACATTGGAAATGTTCTAAATGTGCTGGAAGGGCTTAAATGGTTTCTCTCTATAGACTGAACTTGCAGCATTAAACTCAAAACCAATTTTACATTGACTTTAATCAGAAAAAGATCAAACACCTACTCTTCCTTCAGACCTACTTCTAGCAGGAAAGATTCAGCCAACTGGAATGAAATAAAAGCATGACATAAGAGGTTTCCCAGAAGAGTCTTCGATGTTAGTCATACTTGTACTGGAACAGTGTTATCAAAATGTGTTTGCCTTTGACATAAAACTACATTTCATAACCCACAGCTGCTATGAGTATTGTGCAGCCCATCTGCCAGGTGCCTTCATGCAGGTTGGGAAGGATCTTTGCTAAAACCAGGCACCCACCACTTCCATCTTCACCCAGCATCATGGTCTTGAATTTTTGTCCCTCTAGGTTTTGCTTTCTGTCTCTGCAACACTGCCAAAACCTGAATTGATAAAACATTGATTACCGTGTCTGGCATTTGATACCATGGATGCCTACAGACTGGATTTACATAGTGAAATGATATGGGCACTTATAAGGTTCAGAAAATAGAGGTTCTGTTATCAGGAATCTTGGTGAATTCCAGGGACACTTTGCTCATATAGTAATACATATAATAAATATAATAACTTAAATAATAACTTATAATAACAACCTATACACATGCATATATGTAGTTAACATTATAGATGAGATTTTTTTTTGTAGGTTTTTTCTTTCTCACCATCCATTAGTAACATGGAAGAGGGAAATTTACATACGTTATCTTAACTGTCTTAAGTTCAGTGCTAACATTTGGCTTCCATATTAATTAATCAAGAACATTATAATTATTTTTAATACACAAAAAAGTGAAGAAATTTTGTGAAAAATATTCATTATTATGAATGCAGTGAATATAAATAATATATTTTTGTATGTATCATATTGTGTTGTATAAAATTAATCTTTGGCCTTTTATCTTCCACCTGTGAGATGATTTAATCCTTAGCCTGACTTACATCAGCAGCAATGAAAGGTATCAGAGCAACAGCCATAGAAGCTGGATTCTTGTCAGAAATTCCATGCTCTGTATCTATTTTTGCTCTATATTTTTGTTTTCATTTGATATTTCTGACTTTGTAAAATTATAGTATAAGGTAACAAGCAATGTTCTGTTAAGCTTACTAATTGTCCCTTCCCTGTATCAAAGCTTGATAGAATCATATTATGTGATATGGCAAAAGGCTGGAAATGAGGAACAAGTAAAACTGAAAAAACGAACCTAGATGTCACTTTGGCATGAAATCAAAGCTGTCAGCTTCTAACCACTGCAGCTGCCTAGGCTTTGGTTAACCTCTCATTGATTTCCCCAAATAGGTTTTCATCTAAAGCACCAAATTAAAAACTGAGACTGAGGGCCGGTTCTGTAAATTGAAAAGTGTACAAATGAATAGCTATCAAATATACTTGGCAGCTTTCATCTTTACAAAGCCTCTGATATGGAACCTAACAAAAGTTGTTAGAGGCCAGGTTGTTTTGGGGGAGGTGGGAAAACAGAAAGAGTATGAAAGAAAACGTAAAGATTTATTTTACTTTAAGAAAGTATTTAGTGAGTGAAGGGTAGTTATTGAAGGATTTACTCTTTCTGACAATCAAATGTTACGATGAAGAAAAAGCAGATCATATGGAGAACTAGAAGAAAAAAAAAACAACAACAAAAAAACTAAACCCAAACAAAACAACAACAAATACAAAACAAACTCTCTTGTAATAAATCCCTGTGTTCTGCAGTACATTGTCAGGCTGAAGAACATGCAGTAACAGCCATTTCACTTTGTACTATTTCCAGATTGCTACATTCACGTACCCAAGCGCATATACCCAATTTCTATAGGGAGGTCCAGGCTGTGAGGGTTTACAGTGCTGCAATATATAAGAAATATGACAGCTCAAAATGGCCCTGTATTAAACCTAGAAAATTGATTTAAAAGAATCTGCACTGTTTCAACATTTCAGAATAAAGTACTTTCCATTTCTTTCCTACAAAGCTCGCTGACTTCTCACCAATTCTATCCTTATACATGAAGCCTCATTAATCCTAAACCAGTAACAATTAATCTGATACATCATGCATGCAAAAAATGGAAACCTCTTTCTTATTCATATTTTGGATCCTCAGGGGCTACTAAATTCCCTACAACTGTCTGAACCTACTGTGCTCAAATCAGGTGAATGATCATAAACGAGAAAAACTTCTAAAAGCTATTAAGTAATGTCTGTGTTTCTCACCCTGATGAAGGGAACAATAACAAAGTTTTTATCCAGAACAGAATAAATCTCTATGGATGAGAGTAATCACCAATACACACTTGGCCAACTTCCAGTTCAGTCAAATAGAGTGGGTAAAATCCAGAAGCATTACAAAGGTCAATATTAAATGTTTGCTGACTTCAATCAGGATAAAATCATCCTTATTTATGCTTCTTCAGTCATTGACAAAGATGGTGCTGAATCACATCTTATTTATCACTTCTGTTTATCCCCACAAGACACTCTTGCTAGCTTATACTGACATTTCATGTCCTTATTCAATTTCTTCATTTGAAAGCTTATCAAATTCTGTCCTCTGTTGTGAGCTCTTTTTTCATAGATCTCGACGAGGACACAATCTGATGTCACATGGCACAAAAAAGCTGGACAAAAATGTTGGCATCTATATACCACTTCAATGTCTCTGAGCAGGCTTTTCCCACAAAGCTTGTTTCACAACTTCACTGATTATGATTTGGGGAAAAAAATACAAAAAACAAAACCAACCAACCAAAAAACCCAACCCAAGCGTACAGTAAAAACCAAACAAACCACTCAAACTAAAACAAATGAAAAAAACAAACAAATGAACAAGCAAAAAAAAACCCCAAAACAAAAAGAAACCCACAAACCAAAAAACACACAAAACCAGGATACCAGAATGAATTTGAAGGCTGCTTCAACTCTAGTTTCAAATACCCAAGTTAGGCATCATCAATGAAAGCCTTGAATCTCCAGTTACAGGAAGTGATGTACTTTATTCAGACTTCATCCAGTTGTCTAAACACAGGTTCTGCAAATGTCTGAGATACTATGCTGCATGCTCTGTAATATAGTAAGCTACTCATGTAGAAGCACCGATGACAAGATACCTAAGGAAAAAAACCATCTCAGGTAGATGTATACAGAAAAAAAAATCTTCAATCAAATGAAATGCACACCCCCAAAAAAGACTAGAACTGATATTACTGTGACTCACATTTGTACCCTTTTTCTTTTATTCTGTTCCACCTTTGCATTTAACATGATATCATAAAACCTTTGAATTATGGAACGTAATGTTCTTCTTAATTCTCTCTTCCTCTACATGAAAATGTAACTGAAAGCATTTCATTCAATATGGAAAATAAATCTATTTTAATAGATATAGGGCAGATGAAGAAAACTCGTGAGGAACTGTTTTCATATATGTTTTTTTGCCTCTCCAGCTGCAATGATAATTACTGACTTAAGAAAACAAAATAGCATAAACAATGCTGAGGGAACTGGAGGATGTCATTGCTAGGCTTCTCTTCATCATCTTTGGTAAGTTATTGGGAACAGGAGAGGTGCCTGAAGACTGGAGGAAAGCAAATGTCACTCCAGTCTTCAAGAAAGGCAAGAAAGAGAACCCAGGTAACTACAGACCAGTCAGCCTCACCTCCATCCCTGGAAAGGTAACGGAAAACTTCATTCTTGATGCTGTCTCCAGGCACATCAAGAACAAGATGCTTATCAGGAGCAGTCAACATGGTTTTACTAAGGGGAAGTAGTGCCTGACTGACCTGATAGCCTTCTATGAGGATATAACCAGGTGGGTGGAGGATGGTAGAGCAGTAGACAGTTTATCTTGATTTCAGGAAGGCATTTGACACTATCTCCCACAGCATCATTGGAGCTAAACTGAAGAAGTGTGGCCTGGATGATCAAGTAGTGAGGTGAATCGGGAGCTGATTGTAGAAGCCAGAGAGTTGTAGTCAATGGGATGGAGTCTAGTTGGAAGTCTGTTTCTAGTGGAGTCCCTCAAGGGTCAGTGCAGCAACCAATACTATTCAATACATTTATTGATTACCTGGATGACGGAATAGAGTGTACTGTCAGCACATTTGCTAATGACAAAAAACTGGGTGGAGTGGCTGAAACCTCTGAAGGCTGTGCTGCCATTCAGAGGGACCTACACAGACTTGAGAGTTGAGCAGGGAGAAATTTAATGTATTAAATTTCAAACAAACAGCTTACATTGATCCCATTGTCATCCACTATTAAGAAAAAAAGAAATTATGCCCTCCCTATTTTGCTTCTTCATGAACATGGCTACTTTTAAAAATAACAGGTATCACTATAGGTTGGGGACTGAGCTGTTGGAGAGCAGCATAGGTGAAAGGGACCTGGGGATGCCGGTGGATGGAAGGATGACCATGAGCCAGCAATGTGTCCTTGTAGCCAAGAAGGCCAATGGCCTTCCTTCAAAGCCCACCTGGACACCTTCCTGTGTGACCTCCCTATAGGTGATCCTGCTCTGGCAGGGGCAGCTGGACCAGATGATCTTTTGAGGTCCCTTCCAACCCCTAACTTTCTATGATTCTATGATAATACTACATGCTAATGATTTTTAATATTTTTAAGTGTATGATTATAGTCCTGGGAGAAAAGAACATGGACAATTTTGTATTGCTTTGACTTCTGTGTTTTGAATCCCCTGTACAGGACCATCTTTTCCAAAACATTTCAACACCTTCTTTATGAAGAAGAATAAACCGTCACCATCAAATTGGCCAGGCTTCCATTGACTGCTTTCCATTTCACACTTCAATGTTGTTTAAAAAAAAAAAAAAAGAACCAAAAAACATTTGAAAAATCAGACTGAAAGATAAGAGTGCCAGTAAAGCATGTGGGAGATAAAAAGCTTAAGACAATACTTCCAAACAAAAAGATAAGTGCTTTAAAAAGTTTTAACATTTTTCTCTTTCTCTTGCTGTGCACAAATGCACAGCATATATTATATACCAAGTGTTTTTTTCCTAATGAGCTTGCATACAGCATTTCAGCATGGGCAGACACTAAATATATACATAGATTTTCTGTGTACATATTAGACATATACGTAACATATTTTTATGTCATGATATATTTAATAGAGTGGGGCAAGATCCAGCCTTGCAAAGAAGCTTGCTTATATAGGGAAAAGGGCTTTAAACATCTGGAAGAGATGGACAAAAAATCTGAGACTTAGAGGATGGATAAGAAAAAGGGAAAAAGTGCTCAGGATCAAGCACAAAACATGAGGAACATACCCTGTGAACACAGCACAGCTAGGAGGCTCACCTCAAGTGCCTGTACACAAACACATAAAGACTGGGAAACAAATCCCAGCAAATACACATAAGCTCCTCAGGACAAGTGAGGAGGAAAGGTTGTGCTCTGTGGAAAAGGGCACACTGGAGCAGGCAATAAACCAGTCCAGAGCTGGTGGATCATTACCAAGGTGAGTGCAGTGATGAGTATCTGATCAAGTGACTCCTTTAGAAAAATGGGAGGAAACCTTACAATCAAATGGTGATTCTCAGTAGGGATATGAACCACCCCAATAGCTTCTGAAATTGCAAAATGGTGGAGCACAAAATTTCCAAGAGATTTCCATCAAGCAACAAGAACTGTTTTTTTGATACAGGTGTACAAGTGGCTGACAAACTGACCAGAGGAGACACTCAGTCATACCTAGAAAATCAAGTCTAGACTTGTTCAGGGATCGATTTGGTGATGGCTTATGGGAGACTGCCCTGGAGGCCAAAGGATCTCAGGAGAGCTGATTGATCATCAGCTTTCTCAAAGCACAAAAAAAATCCAGTGTAAGAGTAGCAATGGCAAACATGAAGCTCTGCCTCAGGAGGGGAATAACTCCATACAACAATGCAGGCTGGAGGGCGGCCAGATAGAAACCAGTTTTGCAGCAAAAGATCTGTTCTTCCTGGTTTGCAACCATTTCAGCAAGGGTCAGCAGCATGTCCTTAAACAAAGGACAAACTTCTTCAGTAAAAATCTAGCCAAAACCTCAAAAAGGCCATTCTTCCTTTGTATTCAGCATGGCAGTCACTTTTTCCAAGTAGCAAATGATCAGTTGAGAGGATCATGGCTTCAAGCAGGGGAGGTTTACATTGGATATTATGAAAAAAATTTTCACCAAAAGGGTTGTCAGACTGGCTGACAGGTTGCCCAGGGTAGTGTTTGAGTCACCATTCCTGGAGGTATTTAGAAGACATGTAGATGTGCTTAGAGACATGGCACTTAGGGACACAGCTAACTTGGCAGTGCTAGGCTTAGAGTAGCACTTGATGATCTCAAAAGTCTTTCTCAACCAAAATTGTTCTATGAGTATGTGTATGAGACTGTATGTGGAATGAAGTGTCCAGTTTTGAGCACTCCACTACAGGAAAAACACCACAGCAAGCCCAGCAAAGGGCTGCCAAGTTGGTCAGGATGCTAGAGAGTATAAAGAATGCATTCAAGAGCTGCACATGCTCACTCTAAAGGTGCAAAAGTTGTTGCAGTTTTAGCCACCTAACAGGAGGGCCTGGAGAATATTTTTGCACAATGACAGGGTAAGAAGCAACAGACAAAGTGCAATACTGAAAATTCTGATGTGGCATTAAGGGAGAGATTTTCACTAGGATGATCAAACACTGGAACAGATTGCCCAGCAAGGCCATCGTAAGACTTTCAGTTAGCTTTGGAGATGTTAGAGATATGAATGGAAAAGGTCCTGAACAATGTCATCCAAAGTAACTTCCTTTGAGTAGGGCATTGTATCAAATGACCTCTGAAGGTCCCTTCCAACTTAGATTACTCCATGAAGACAGAACAGTACGACACACGTGCAGAGATACAATTAAGAATAATCACACACCTAGCCTAAAAATATTCTTACTTTTCGTTTTTATGTACTATTTCAATGGATAGTAAATATTTTTTCTGTGTGATACACAAAATCTAATCATACATCAAAGCTAATATTTTTAAACATTATATATTTTAATAATAGAACTATTTTAACTACTTAAAGTGTTCAGATGATGCTATTAGAGACAGACACAATATGCAATTGAGTTGTAGTAACAAAAAAAATTGCACTGCTTTGTTTATGAGCTTCATCTCCTCAAAAACAAATGGGATATGTTAAAACATCCCACAACTATAACCAAAAAAAAAACCCACAACAACTTTTCCCTCTATTGTCACTTTTCTTGGTTCCATCAAGGTCACACAGAAAGTACAGCAAGTGGCTTTAGCTCAGTTCTTTCATTGTAGAAGATGATCAAGTTGAAGACAAATCTATTTGCTAGAAACAACTGACAACCTCAGATTAACCTGGGATATCTTGAAAAGGGATCACTGAGTCATAGAAAGATTACGGAATTTTGAGAAAGAGAACAATTTCAGGAAACTTGAGTCAAATCCATGTTATACTCTCTTCCTGCAGAGCAGCAAATCTCAAGTGAAGGATGTTTTGAAAAAAACAGATTGGGAAACCACAATAAAATTGGATAACAAGGATGTTTTCCCTAATTGTGGTTATGACATTTAAATTAATACCAACTGTTTGATTACTCAACTATTTTCCTTCTCCATAGCAGATAAATATTTAATGAAAATCATCTCCACTGTGATTGTGAACAGTGTGAAGAAGTTAATTTCTCCTCTATTTTTTCTCAGGTCCCTGAGAAGCCAGGTGTAATATAAGGTGTTACAGAATAACCAGCTTTCCTCAAAATCTCTTTATAATTATTCACAAGGAAGCTAATATTTATTTAGATAAACCTAAAGTAACTTTGCTACCCCAGGAGAAAACTTGTTGAACTTTACATAGGGCAACCCTATTTAGAGTCAGGAACACTATAGAGCAGTGCTGTTTTCCACTGCTGGGGAGAGTTAATTTTCTTCAGATAATATAGGGCTAAGTTTTGGATTTGTACCAAAACCTGTGTTGATAATACAGGGATGTTTTCATTATTGCTAAGCAGCACTTAGGCAGCATGAAGGCCTTTCCTTCTCCTCACACTACCCCACCACTGAGGAGGCTGAGACTGCCAAGATGTTGGGAGGGGACACAGCCAGGATAGTTTATTCCACTAACTACAGGGAAATGCCATACCATATAACATCATGCTCAGCATCTAAAGCTGAGGGAAAAAGGAAGAAGAGAGGGACATTCAGAGTGATGGAGTTTGTCTTCGCCAGGTAACCACCACACATGATGGAGCCGTGCTTTCCTGGGGATGGCTGAATACCTCCTTGCCAACAGAAAGTGATGAATGAATTCCCTGTTTTGTTTTGCTTTGATTGCATATTCAGCTTTTGTGTTACCTCTTAAACTCTTCATCTCAACTTACAAGTTTTCTCATATCTACAATTCTCTCCCCACCACATGTGGGGATGGGTGTGAGCAAGCTGCTGTATGGCCCAAAGTTGCTGGCTGGGGTTAAACCACAACACTGACCTGAGCTAGGTCTTCAGTCTAAGTTACAGATGCAATCACTCAAAGCCTTAGTGTGCCTGACTCAGATGTATTGATAATACATCATTATGGAAGGAACACAGGAGGCTCCTTTCAAAATCAAATATAAGAAAATTCACACAGGGGACTATTACATTATTGTTGTTTCTAAGAAAAATATGCCTCAAAAATATATCAAGAAATCCAGCAGCCAACAAAGTTATTTTTAACCTATGAGTTCTTTTTAGTTCTATATTTAGTTACTGTATATTGTGTCACAAAGAGAAGTTAGAGATGGAAGTATGTAATTTGAACTGTATTATCTTTCTAGTCTAAGAACTAGAGCAGATCCCCAACACAGATGGGGGGAAAAAAGAAAAAAACAAACAAAGAAAAAACCCAGTTTTTAAAGTATTACTTAAATATAAAAATTCATGACTGATGTTCTTTCTTTTATTTTCTCTATACAGAGAGAGAAAGGATAAAGGAAATTCCTATTATTTTATTCAGTAAAAGTGGGAGCATTGTATGGTTTAAGAGAGAAAAACAGGAATACATCAATGTACTGACAGACAGACGCTTCCTGGTTTCAACAGCAGACTCCTAGTAAACGTCTTCACACAGATATAAAAAGATGCGTAGTTCATACGAGATTATGATTTGCACTAGATGCCAAAACAAGGGTGAGAGAGAACATGTAGATTTGCATTCCTATATGAGCCATTAGACCTGTCATAACAATGTTCAGACAGACACAAGAATACTTACCCTTAACATCACAAGAGAAAAGAGCAGGTGAAGAGGATAATGCGTAAGAGTAGTCTGGAGGCACAGTTCATCATGAAAACAGAAAGACTTGGCCCAGCTATTTCAATTAGTGAATCACTTATACTTCAAATTTTCTACACATATCACACTCTTAACTTAGTAAAATGTAGGTGAACTAGCTGATGAAAGTATTAGAATATTGTATAACAAAACAAGAATGGATCTATCTTCACCTCAGTAGGGCACTTTGTTTTCCATATGTCACTTTCATGTGCTTCTGCTGTGCATCTGTCTCATAGAAAACATTAGATGGTTAGATTCACTATCAATTACAGGCTGGAACAAGTTTGATTTCAATTACAGCAGGAGAGGAAAACAGCTGGGATCCCTAAGGGGAGGTACATGCACCAAGGGGGTGAATCAAAAATCAGAATGGTACATTGCATGCTAGTAATTAGGGAGAAAAATGAAGTCAACGTATACATGGAAACATTTATTTTACATAAACCTGAAGTTGCTCAGTTTCACTGCAACCACATTTGAGTAGTACCTCATTGACCAGCATCTATTTTGATTCATTTGAAAGAGATGCTTCACAATTATCTTTAATTATGTTTTTAAACTAAAAACATCAGCTTACTTTTTCAAATAAAGACATAATAAACTCTAATTACAAAAAAGATCAGTGTTTCTCCGAGTTAAGTCACTTATTTTACCAATTAATTGGCACAGAGAGCTATGATCGAACAAAATACAAATTGTGAAAACTTGTGCCAGGGCTAGTAACAGTATCTGTATACACAGCCTCCAAAAATATAAAATTATAGAACTTTCCTTTTCTCAGAATCCCAACTCAAGCAATTTTCATCATCTGTCTTTAACAGAAGAGAAAAATAAACAAAAAACCAAACCAAAACAAAAACCCCTATACCTTATGCTTTTGCAAAAATATTCCTGCATATTCTACTATTTGGAAACCACGTCAATTATATGGAACATATTTAAATGAGATTATTGAATATTCTCAGATTCTTTCCTTTAATCTTATCCCATTTCCTATAGCTCTGCATCTCTTCCCTCTCTTGAAGAAAGATTCTGTTACTTTAGGACAAGTTCAGTCTTAAGTTTCATGCTCATAATATATCCTTCACAAATTTGACTCTTGCTTTTGATTATTCAGTGCAGTTTTCCTCCCTCTTATACATACACTTTCCTAGATTTGTGTGTCCATGGGGAAGGGGATGGAAGGGGATGTTTCCTCCTCAAAGAACAGATGTTAATGTTACCAATGCTGAAAGTACCATATCTTCCTAGAAAGGATCATTTTCATCACAGGTCACAAGACAAAGTCTGCACAAAAGGGTTGCTCAGATAAATAGGAGCATGAATACATCTGCTCAGCTGCAAATAACAAAGTTAACTCGGTATGAGATGGAAAACAAAGATGCATTAGCTGAACTTCATCATGTAATTATTCCTGACTTCACACTTCTGTAACACATTTGAGTTGGGAGACCAGAGTGATAGAAACCTCACTGGCAACTGCTAGCTGGACTTGCATATGGATGATATCAAGGAGATTGGCCTGAGGCTACATGACTGGTGAGGCCACATGGCTCACTAGCTTGGCTTGCAGTGTCTTATGCCAACAACATGATTTATAAAGCAATAAACAGTTAAGATTATAACTCCTCATGAGTGGACAAATTCATGGGTATCCAGCATCACACAGAAGGCTGAGCCTGAACCATGCACACAGGAGTCTGGCTGACAACCAGGCCCCAGCCATGTTGCACAGTTGAATTGAGCATCCTGTACCCCTGCATGCTGGTCTGAACTAGGCTGGAAGAAATGCAGCTTTAACTGGTGCCTCTATGCATGGGTGTACATGCATGTGTGTGTGTTGTAGAACAGGATTCTTAGAAGCAAAATTGCTGCCCATGAGCTACCATGTGCTACATACATTTTATTCATCACCAAGTATTGTGTTACTGTTCCTGAATCCATACTGTCCCAGCCCGGTTCCCTCATAGAATCATGTTGCCTGAACTGCTGCTTTATCAATACACCACACTCTTATCTAAGAACTTCTTCATCTAATTTTTAGATCTAGCTACCACCTATATTAAAGACAATGACTAGTTTAACTTCAAGAAACAGAAATTCCATTAGGTCTGAATCTTGTTTTAGAAGTGATTTTTAGGTTCTATTACATACATTGTTAATGGAGATATGCTTTGCCAAGAATCTTTTTTTCTCTGTTATTGCTATTTAGATGAACAAAGTACTCACAGGTAATTCCACTGGTTTTTAGAAAGCAAGAATACATCTCTATTCATGTTCAGTAATGCACTGAAAACTGAGCAGTCCTCATTCACTCCACAGAGCGTCAATATTACTTAGTTATTGGTCAGACTGTGAAGATCTTTCAGTATGAAAATTATTTAAAAAATTAAAATACTTTCCATAAGCATTGCTTGCCACAAGTAAAGAGTTAGAGGATTTTTTCCAAAGCCTTACTTTCATGCACTTCTTGTCAGATAGAAAGAAAAAAAAAAGCCAAGTATGTTCATTGGCCAACATGAGCTCATAAGAGAAAAGAAAATAAATTTTCACATTTTTAAAACCTAGAATGGGCATGAAAAATAGTTTACCCATTTGTTTAACTTTGAAGAATGGAACCAAGCTGAAAAGACTAGTCTGACAAAGTACAACTGTTCTTAAGGAGAGGGTAAGAAAATTCCATAAAAAGCTAGAAGTTAGCTTACAAACTTCCTTCCTCTACTTTATACCTTAATTTCTAGTAATTAACATTAAACTTCCATGAAAAAGATTTCCCTAAGTCCTGTAACTCTTGAAAGATCATCTTCTGCAATGTAATATATAGAATAATATATTTTCCCTCAAAAAAGTGGACCTGACCATGAAACATTACATAAAAAATTTTCTCAGGGTTTAAAATAAAACAATACATCAGGACTTTTTCTTTCACAATTATTATCCAATGAATTAAAATACTAGAAGTGACAACTTCTGCTAAAAGGTTATAGTCAAATACTGATACCAAAAAAAAGACATTCTAAAACCTTGTTTAATGTGAATGTTTAGTCTTATATGGTAATCCACAGCCTGAATCCACCATCTGTGTTGTCTAACCATTCTCCATTGGCTTGATAAGAATTATAATACCTAATTTTATTTATATATATATATATATATATATACATATATATACACATATAGCTATATATTGGGCCTCTCCGTTCCAGAAGGATCAGGAACTGTTTGAAAGAGTCCAGTGCAGAGTGATCAAGATGATTGAGTAGAACACCTCCCTTATGAGGAAATGCTGAGGGAGATGGGTCTCTTGAGTTTGGAGGAGAATGAGGGGTGACATTAACGTTTATAAATATGTAAGGGGTGAGTGCCAGGAGGATGGAGTAAAGCTTTTCTTAGGGGTGACTTAACAGTAGGACAAGGGGCAATGGTTATAAACTGGAGCATAGGAGGTTCCACATAAATATTAGGAAGAATTTTTTTCCCTGTGAGGGTGACAGAGCAGTGGAACAAGCTGCCCAGGGAGGTTGTGGAGTCTCCTTCCCCAGAGACATTCAAAGGCTACCTGCACACATTCCTGTGGGACCTGCTGTAGGTGATACTGATCTGGCAGGGGGTTGGACTCAATGATCTTTTGAGGTCCCTTCCAACCCCTAATTTTCTATGATACTATGATTTCTATAGGCACCTAAATTTCTAGTATCTAGATCTGAATAGACTAGACTAAACTAGACTAGAATATCTTAGTTGAAAGGGACATACAATGATCATCTAGTCCAACTGTGAATCTCACTTATCACTGTGTTCAATTTAAATTACTTTGTCTTAACTATGTATGATGGCTCTTTCTCATTCAACATTTCCTTCAGACTTCTTGCTGTATCATTAGAGAGGAGAAAGCTAAGATAGATATCTAGATTTATGTACCTCTATCAGTTTTATAGTACATTAACACAGATTCAACAGTTTATTCGGAATATTTTACACTAAAAAAATGAAAGCAATTCCCTTATCTCTGAAATGCCTATAGAGGCTAAAATAGCCACCTATTAAGGCTAAAAAGTCAAATACCCAGTAGGTAGGTAGATGAAAGCATTCGTCTCTGATTTCTACCTCTTAAAGCAGAGGATTGACATTTTCTGTGAAGCTGATTTTCTGAGAAGTTTACATGGTACTCAAAAGGAGATTTTATTTCCTTGGCTTACTAGGTTGGAGACCAAAGCAAGTATTAAACAAGACCAACACGAAGTTGCATGGAGAAATTTACTATTCAGTAGGGCCAGCTGTGAACCATGAATTGCTCTGATGGGCAATACCCAACTGCCTTCTTGTCAGAGTAAAGATAGAGAAAAGGTTTTATAGTAACTTTCAGCTGAGCAAGTATCTCTATCAGAAGCTACTGCACAGTTCTGGCTCACCACAGGCATTACTTCAGTTTCACACCAGTGTGACAATATTGAAAAGAATGGAAGCATACTTGCATAGATTTGCACTAAACCACTTCTTATGACCCCTTCAGGAGTTTTGCCCATTGAAATCAGTAACAGCAGGGCCCAAAATACCTATCTTAGAATTAGATGTTTATTAACTTTAGTGGATCTTATATCTTACCACCCATGGTTTGTCAGGTACCCAAATCTCCCACAAGTACTTCGGCATATCTCCAAAATTCAGTGCCTAAAAAGCAATAATATTTAAATAAAAAAGATGTGTCACTTTTACTACAGATCTTCAGATAACCAACCTCCCCAGTGGCCCAATATTTGTAAAATAGAAAGCAAAATGTCATCAAATTTCTACTGAAGATAGATAACTAACTTCTTATGAGGGCTTCCAAACTTCAGCCTAGTGTTACCTGACATATGTGTGGTAACATTTAAAATGCCACATCAAACATCAGTTTGGTGTCTGAAGACTGATTGTATAACTTTTTGCTGCAGCAAGGCAACAGATTTTCAGATGGGTTTTTATTGTTCTGTTTAGTGAACTACCAATGAAATCACTGTATCATAATAAGAAGAAACTTTTTTTTAATTTAATGCACTATTAAGCTTTTTATTAAGATATTATTAATCAACCCTGAGACTCTAAAAAGCAAAACCAGCAGATCTTTAAAACTGCAATTAAAGCTGTGTTTAATGTGGGAGCATTAATGGATGTTCATGCTCTGTTACTAACGGCTGAATATAAATAACACCATGTACTCAGGTTCCCTCCTGAGTGTAATACTCAGGCACCCCAAAATATCATGTCTCCAAGGATTCCAGTCATAAGGACTCTGTGAGTATGTGACTGAAGAAGAACTGTAGGGGAAAAGCTCAGTAGGTTACCAAGTCTGCAGAACCTTCACCACTGCCTTTTCCCGGGGGAACTGAATTGATCATCCATCCCAACAGCAGAATGGTACCTCAGTAATTCTGAACATTTTAAGCTACTTTAACACATGCATTTGAAAGGACAGTCAGACACTTGGGTATCAGCCCAGCACCAGGCTTGTGTACTGTTTTACCTGAGAAAAGAAATCTTCCCAGTGAAAGAATATTGCATTATGAGCAATGTGTCTAAAAAGTCAGTTTCAAATGCATTCTCTGTAGGATAATATGACCAAAATACAAACAAGGACTCTGTGAATCATATTCAGAACAGACAGTAGTATTCTGTACAGAATGGTTTATCTGCTCCTTTGCCATTGTATAGTGAGCAAAATCCTCTGAAAACTTTACGTCAGATTGTACTTTTACTCACAATGGAAAACACACATCTCTTACAAGGTACTCCCAACAGGTACCTTAGTATCCCACAGAAGTTCTATGTTCTTGGAGAATTATATCACAGTTCTGAAAGCTTTTTCAAGAAATTCTCTTGAAAGCAGAAAGCCTTCTTAACTGTTTTATCTACCAAAAATATTCTCATTTGATATGTGAATTTGCATTTCCAACTAATTTCAGGAAGTCATTTCTTTGTCACCTAAAATTTCATTTGGAAAAAAAAAAACCACAAAACAAAACCCAGAACACAACATAAAATGAGAAAAACCATGACACCAAACTGACACAAAAATGTTTAACACAACCATAAATGCTACTTGATCTTACACTCTGAATGAAAAAGCATGATCTACAGAGACTAGAAATCATAGCTTAACAGAAACGTAAAAACCACTGAGAATGCCTCATTTTAAAACCTTCCTATATCTCTTCTGATATTTTGCCTATTAGTGTTTTCTCCGCTTACATGAGTAAAAATGAGCAATTCACCCAAAGGCAATTCACCAAAGAATTAAACTGGCAAAAAAAGAAAAGAAGGAGTCCCAATGGATCAGTTTCTCTTTTTACAATGTATATTGCACAGTTCTATCCACTTTGATAAAGTAATGTGTTTCTGAAGGCAGCTTCCATATTACCAAATACCTTCTTACTTGTTAGAATGTCACCTTCACAGAAGTAAGTCATGTTTGCAGAAAAAGTATTGTTTCCTGAAAATAATTGGAAAGGAATCACAAAAGAAATTTCTGTAACAACAAATAATGAATATTTCCTCCATCCTCTTTGCTAGTTGAAAGCATAGGAAGACCATTAAAATAAAACAGGAAAGAACAGGAAAAAAAATCTCATTCATGTAATAATTGCAGATTGAAAAGACAAATGCAAGGCATCATTAAATCTGATGCCCTTTTTCTGCATAGCTACTTTCTCAGAAAAGTAGACTACTGCTATATCGGCAGTGAAATATGTCTTCTTTCCCTTGCTTTTAGGTATGGTTAAAATTATTATATCTTACAGGGCCACCAAAGGTACAAAGGTAAGAAACAGCTTTGCAATAGCTTCTCTGGCTCCCCATCCTTCTACAGCTTCCCTGTGCCCACCAACGTATGGTAGAAAGCTGTAAAGACTACTTCTCTCAATCTTACAACCAGTGCAGTACTGAATGGAATTAAACATGGACCTCTTCACCCAAACTGTTTACAGCTAGAGGATGGTGGAAAAAAAGTTTTGATACTGGGGTAGGATAGGGGAGGAAAAAAGTAGATGTAAAGAATGAGTAACATGAAAAGAATTTTTAAGTATTATGAACAGTGGTTTGAAGTTCTAACAGGAGATGAATCTCTTGTCCCTGAGGTCAGTGTAGAAAGTGCTCCCATCAGCTGATGACTTAAATTAATGATTCCTGAAATGGCTCCTGACAGTCATACATTTAAAATCAGGGTTGGATTCAAGAAGTCTTAAGTATATATACAGCTTCTACCCTAAAAGGTGTTTAAAATCAACATAATTTAAGATATCATAAAACATGCAAGATTTGTTTCTGTAAAACTTATTACATTTTTATCTTTCTTTTTGACTGTTGCTATATTTCCAGCTATTTCATGAGGTGACATCAGCAAAATCCTTCAACCAAAATGCACACTGGCTTTTTATTTCATTTATCATCCAACATTTACAACAAAATGTTGTGGGAATATCTTGAGCTAAATAGTTTGGATGGAGGAGGGAAATGACAAAGTCAGCATCATAGATGAGATTGCAATCCAACAGCAAGGCAGATAACACAGAAAAAACTTACCAATTGCTTTTTCTGAATAAAATGAACAGAGAGAACCACAGACCTCTAAGAGTAATGAAAACAACCTACTGTGTCATCATTTTATGCAAGAAAGGGAGAGAGAAGATTAGCCTAAAACTCCTACAATAATATGGATTTTTTTTTCAGCTGACAAAAGCAATACTATATAAAATCTTTTCTGTGCTTTATTTCTAATTACCTTCTATCCTTTAATGAACAAGAAAGCACTTGATCTTGAAAGTCCTTGTGCAGTCAAAACTCCCACTAAAATTAATGGGACGTTTTTTCCAGCCTAAGAGCTCAGAGATCAGTCCTCGAACTTAGCTCTTTCTAAGCTTCTTCCATTAATCAAACTTCTTAGTTTTTTCCTCTCATTTTCCACTAGGATCATGTATTAAAAAATACAGACACCAAAAATCATAACCTTGCCTGGGTGAGAAAGCCTGCTGTTCTTTGTTATCTTCAAAAGTTTAGCTCAATTTCACAAGTAAAGCCCAAATTCTAAAGAACTTTGGTTATATGGACACCAAATACTTAATTTTAGCCTCTTCAAATAGTTCATAAAGATGTTGTTACACAGTGACTGTGGAAGTTAAGCTTTCCGAATTACACAACTGAGATGTGTGTACACAAACTTTCTCATCAGGCAAACTTCTCTGAAACTAATGGACCAAAACCTGAAGGACTCTAAGCAGTCTTGTCTCTCACTCCCCACAAATAAGAGGTTAAGGGACTGAGGTTCAATACACACTTCTCCCACCTAGCCTCACACAACCTGTAGAAGATGTATGGCATTTCAGTTCCTAAAAGGAATAAAACTAAATCCGTATTTATATGCCTCAATGAATTTGGTTTGCAGACAATTGGTCACCCATTTGAGGAAAATGCCACTAATTATACAGCTTAAAAAACCAAACCAAACCAAACCAAAACCAAACAACAAACAACAAAAGAAGACAAACAACATAATAAAAACCAGCAAGAAATTTTCTGTCTTTTCAGATGTAATACAGTAGCGTCATTACAGCAATCACAATTCTCAGTTTTCTCCCACCTACATAGTATAGGAAACTGTTGCACAGAAATAAAATATGCCGTAACCTGTCAAATCAAGTAGTATTAAAAACAGTGCCCTAAGAAAAACTGTGAGATATGTTTATGGCTGATAATTAATACGCCTTAGCAAGGATAATTTCCTTTATTCTTTTTTACACTTCAATAGCACTGTAGCTTATATATAAGAAAGAACTGACAGGAGAGCACAGCATTTAATTGCTCATTTAGAGGCTGCACCACACTAGCATACAGTCTGGAAATGATACAGTTCTGCATGGATTCTTACACAGGATTATACCTTCAGTGAAGAGGCTGTGATATCTGTGAAGCTTCTGTAACACTGCCTTACTTTATGAAGAATTCAAGTATAATGTACTACTTATCTTTTCATTACAGTGAAAAAATAAAAGATCCAGCAGATGACAGAAAGAAAGAGAAATAAAGATGATGGACTGATTTGCACTTTGACACATTACTACACATACACACAAAATACTTTGACAATAAACATTCATTTGAAGAAGCAGCACCAGATAAGTCCTTGCCAACTCACTGGGTTCTCTTCTTTGCCAGCTGGCATGGTTTAAATTGACTTCAGTATTCTTTTGCCTAGAGCTTGCCTTTATTTTTAAATGCACTGATTTACAGAGCTTGAAAACACACAGAAAAATATTAAGTAAATACCTACTGGTGATAGTTGCTCATCATGGAAGAGTCAAAACCCAACAAAAAGTAAAAGCAGCAACTACATCAGTTACAGAGATAAGCAATTTTGCTTGTTTCTAAAACAAAACTGAAAAGAAAACTCACACAGGTAGAGTCACTTCCTAAAGGATGAAGTAAAACATTAAAAGGCAAATTATAATTTATTAAAAAGAATGAAAGTAAGAATATAATGTCAGTGTTAGACCTGAAAAGTTTGCAAGACATGCAATTATTTTCCTGTGTGAGCAATTAAGAATGCTTTTAGAAAGACAAATGAGCATTCTGCTAGATAAAGAAATGAAGCACATTTTTTCACTCTTTTTCAAAAAGCCCTACATTTCTTCACTAAAATATTTTTCAGGCACTGGAACAGACTTCCCAGGGAACTTGTGGAGTCAGCATTCCTGGAGTTATTTAAAAGAAGTATAGCTGTGGTGCTTAGGGACGTGGTTTAGTGGTGAATTTGGCAGTGCTGGATTACCAGTTCTACACCTTAAAGGTCTTTTCCAATGATTCTATGATTCTGTGATTCTAGAATCCACCTGTACTGGTGTTAGCAGTGAATGCAGAACACAGAAAGCCTAGTAAGTGTCTTGGAGATCACAGAGAAATTCTTTCACACCAAAAGAAAGCATAAGACTTCATAATTCAATTTCAGCTCTCAGAGCATGCACATTCCCTCATGCAACCTTTGTCCTTGAAATAGAATACTCTACACTATCAAGATTTTACTGTTAGAGTCATGTCTCTTAGCCATCATTGCCTCATGAACCTATATTCGCTGCCTTTTCCCCAGACTTTTGTTAAGTCTTTTTTATTTTGTTAAGTAGGTCTCTGGTATTTAACTATTAACTGCTAAAATTAGATGTAAAGAGTAACTAACACGGCAAAGACAGTGCAAACATAACAGCAAGTTCACCTTTCACATTCTGCAGTGAATTCATTGCTCTCATCTATTTATTGTCTGTGTAATGTCTAATTAACACTGATCTCCTGATGTGAGACCATTTGACAGGTATAAAACTTTATCACATGTAAGGTACTGAATATATAATTTCAACAGAAGCCTTTGCTTATTTTGAACACAGCCACGTAGCTGAAATCCACACGTAAGGGCAATATAATCCAATTAGTAAGTAAAAAGCTCTTCCTATTTCTAGTAAAATGCAATTCTTTATGGCTGAAATGGATCTGGACTGATGGTTAATGATGAATGTTCATCACTGGTTTCAGCAATAAAAGATGATATTATCATCCCACAAATATCAAATTATTGTGGGATTTTTGTTTCTTCCATCTTGCCTATTATTATGACCTGTGAAGTCTTCCATCCTCACCAGAAGGGCAAAGGAAAGATACGGTCATATGGCAGATAAAGGATAATGCAGGGTCCTTGAAAAACAGACAGACAATCACTGTTCAGGCTTATGTGGATTACTCCTCCATGAAATACATTGGTGTTTTCATTCAGCTCAGAGTTGATGTGATTTACCTATGGAAAACCACAAGTAGACTACTTAAGGTCAAAGATACAAACCACTACATGATCAACAGTGAATGGCTCTTTATACTGGTGTACATTGCACTACACCTATTCTGTGGATAAACTGTGACAAAAGTGGGTGATAAAGATCAATCACCTCATGACTGTGAAACTCACTGCAGGTGAAACTACAGAAAGGTCAATTATATGAAAGCACAGCAACACCGAGGGCACAGATTATTTCAGAAGCTTCAGCATTAAGTTAGCAAACTATACACGGTGGGAAAAAGAACTATGAGCACACTCTCCAGATATTTCTAAATGCTAAATGATGGTATGCTAAAAAAAAAGTGGAATAGAATTATCTCTTTAAAAGCAATAAAGTCTCTCTCTCATTTTCTCTTAGACGCAGCGTATTATGTTGCAAAGGACAATCCTCTACACCTCAGAAGCAGACTTCAGTCTGATGGGAAGGCTCTTAGTCATGCAAAGCTACGTTTTACTATATCCCAAAGGTAGATGTGATTCAGCTTGGAAATTGGTACTATGTTTCAACGTACTAGATTTTTTCCCAATTTGATGCTTTGATTTCAATCCTGTGAATTCTATAAACTCAAACCAATGCTGGGTATAAACATATACACAGACTTTCTGGTAATTACTTGCACAGGTAGCATATTAATTCTCTGTAATGAAGTAAAAAAAATTATGAAGAGAGCACCATCCTTCTCACTGGAGAAGAGGGATCTGTTAATTACTCTTGCCATTCAAATAAAATAAGTACAAACTTCTGAAAACAGTCAGAAGAAAATCATAAGAAGTTGACTGTGATCAGTTGACTTTTTTCTCACTATAAAAAATGGTGATAAAACAACCTTAATGAAGACCATCAGGATATCAAAGAAACAAAGCAATGCTTGAAAGATGCTTCAGAAGCTACCCGGATTACAGTACCTAGGATATGATTGACTGAGCACAGTGTTAGTAATTTTTCCCTTTCACAAACTGAAAATAATATTTTGTCAAGATTTACATAAAGAACCTACATTGTTACAGACATTTCTGTTCAATTATTCATATACCTTGTTTCTAGTAAATCTAATTTTGTTTTATCTTCTGTTTGAACATCAGAAATTTTATCCCAGTTCTTACGCTGATGTTAATATTAGAAGAGGAAAGGGCTGCACTAAGGATTAACTCACTACATACTTAGCAATGCAATTAACACAGCTGCCTGACTAATAAGGCAAGGCTGATTCATACCCTAAGATAGCTTACATTGATCCCATTGTCATCCACCATCACCCTATCAAGAAAAAAAGAAAATTATGCCCTCCCTATTTTGCTTCTTCATAAACACAAACATGGCTACTTTTTAAAATAAAAGATATCAGATTCAGTCTCTTTAAAATTTCTCTAATTCTACAGAAGTCAAGCTTAAAGTGAAAACAGAAGTTAATAAATAAATGCTGTCTTTGTACTAATTAGTATAGCAAATATGTTCCACTCATGATAAAGAACAAGATAAAAAACATTATTCAACAAGATAATGCCAAACTGAACTCAAAGGTCTAAAATCTTGGCTTGTTATACCATCTCACATTAATCCTGACATTGCCAGCAGTTGATTTGTATCAGTGAGTATCACAATATAATGTAATTAGTAATGGTAATATTACAACAAATAGTATAAAGAGCCCTGCTCTATTGCCTTTAAATTAGTTTTGTAAGCATGTTAATAACATACCATCAAGCATCAATACAAATCTCTGACAGCTTCTTGAAAAAAAAATTATGCATGTCTAAGCAATTTTCTCATACACAGGTTTTCTTTAGAAAACATGCTGTCACTATTCCATTAGCTCAAAAGGGAGTGTATGCATAAAAGAATCTCTGCTACAGAAGTGTGACTGCTAGCCAGGAAAGCATATGTTCAATAGTCTGTATTTAATGCTGGCTGGGATAGGGTTGTAGGTACCACAGCATCAAATGAATTTCTTGAAAAGATGTCTAGCAGTGCAGTGAATGCTTTTCATTTTCAAATAGGGAATCCTTTGAACAGCACAAAGCCTCATTTTGACAGAGTATCAACAGGGACTGTTGGAATGAAAACAAGCAGATTAGCAGATATCTAGGACAGACATCTTAGGTCTGATCCAAAGTTTGTGAAGTACGCCAGTCTTTGGGTGGTGTCCTAAAGTGGTCACCTTACTGAAATCATTAAGAAGAACATACACACCTCAAAACAACACCAAAACCAAACCCAAAATGAAAAAATGTCTTTTTGATGCATAACCTACCATAATTTGAGGGTGCACAACTCCCTCTTCCAAAGGTAAGAACACAGTCCATGACTCAGTTTTACTACTTATAGCATGCTGACCTGCTCTCTGGAAGTGTCTCTCCTTTTATTACAGATGGAGCCCAGCAAAGGTGTAAGAACTTCAAGAACTTCATTGTCTCTAATTTTGCTGTTGAAAAGTTGAGCAAAAGCAATCTCACCATAACTGTTCAGATATTTTCCATGCTGTCAGATTGTTGGCCAATTTGATTAACTTTCCATTTTGTATAGAAATATTTGCTTAATCAGACATTTCCAGTACCAACAGGTATACACAACACTATTATAGGATACTTACAAGTTTAAAGTCGATTTTGTCCAGAAAAATTATACAAATACTAAAGTCAGATTTTTCTCAAACCTGATTTTTTTCTTCCAGAAACAGTGGAATCACTTTAACTCAGTGTCCTTCAGAATTTTTATGTTTATAGTAAATAACTTTCATGAAATAGTTCGTTCCAAATTATTACAGTTTGTTTACTACAAGCAAAGATTTAATTGAAAGGTGTGCTGTTGTTGGGGGTTTGGGGATGGGAGTGTTGGGCAACTGTTGGGGAAATTTCTGGGGTTTTCTCTGAAAGAGCACAATCTAAACTATTATTGACAATCTAAACTATTATAGCTATTGAAAGCTATTATTGATGGAAATTTAATTTCACAGTTATACTCACAGTTTCTCTGAAGAAAATTTCATGTTACGTGACTGAATTAAATATTTACTGTGTTTCCACTTACCAATACCTTCATAATCGTTTTTCTGAAATCATAATCTTGCTACTTATATCTTTCATTTCTGTGGTAGCTGACATGAAAATATAGAGACACAAGATATGACCCTTTCCCTCACCAGCCCTAGACAATCATATAAAACTAGAACTGACCATGATGAAATCATTCTGTGACTTAGTTCCAGCTTAAGCAGCCAAAACGAGCCTCTTCATTATTCTTAAGTTACTGACAAAATATAAAAATCATTGTCTCAATTAGTCTATTATATTAACAATTCTTTAAAATATCAGCTGTGCAAGTTTTATATTACATTCGGTGTCCTATTGCGAATCCAATATTCCTCAATGTGATATAAAATCCTCTGATGCAATATAGCATCTGATAACACAGCATCATATTTGAAGCTTTATTAACTCTGAAATCCAACATAACATTTTCATTATTTTAATAAAATTCTATATAATCTTAAGAAAATATTAGCACACCAATGAATTTAGAATGTATTTTTCCATGATAATTACTTATGTCAGATTTTGCAAAGGCATACTGCAGTTAGTGCTGTTATGCAGCTCCTATGTTTATTTAGACATAATCTTCTATATTCTCCTAAATTTATTTAGGAAAAAAAAATTTAAAAACCTAAAATCCTCAATTCAAAACACAAATAAGTTTAGTGCTAAAAGAAAATAATTCTATGATGTCTGAAATAAGCTGTGAAAATGACATTTGAAATGCCTGGATTAATTTCTTAAATTACATAAATTTTTTCAAGTTTGTTTCACTAAAAAGCATTTGCAGCAGTAGTATTTCATAAACTTCTTCAATTTAATTATATGGTTCATACAACTAACTGTTTTTATTCCCTAAATAAATTCTAATCTCTGAGTATATTCCAAATCTTTTTTCCCCACACAGCTTGTATTTGAAGTGTTATACAGAGCAGGTTACCCTATGCTCTCTTTCCTTTCTATAAATATATTACTTACGTATTTGCATTTGGGTAAGTAGGAGGAAGAAAATAAATTTCTGGCCTCCATTTTTGGGGGGATTGGAGGAAAATCTCAATTATTGAAAACAAAAGACTTTAAAATTCGAGCTAAAGATCCACATTAAGCTGCCTGAGATTTTAAAACCCTCTATGAAGTACAGGTACTAAAAAGAAAGACCCTTTTCACTTTAAAAATTTCTACCATGGCTTTCAAGCCATCACTAGTTACTTACTACTTCAGCATTAAATTACATAATCTATAGTAAGCACCATGAACCTAATTACAACTTAGTCAGTCAGACTTTTTCAGAACTGCAGAAATTAAGAGAACTGCTTAGATTCCAGATCCAGGCATGTACAACATAACTAGGTGATAAAACAACCCAATCTCATCACATTTCTGCTTGACAGTGACCTCAACTAGAAGGAAAAACAAAGCAAAAACAAACACAAAAACAAAAACCCAAAGCCCAAACAGCCCTCAATATTTGATTGTGCCACACACCTCAAATGTGAATTGTTAGATCAGATGACCTCCAGGGCTACATTCACACTGGTCCAGGTCAAGGAGCAGCATGGCTCAGTATTCTATTTCCAACCATCTTGATAACTTCTGTGAAATTATTCTAATGTGTCTACAGTGGACTTACTCCTTCAAAGGTATAAAATAAATGCACAGTTTCTTGTGTGCCTAAGTTCTGCAGGACTGGCCATTTGTTCAGAGAAAAAAAGAACAGGTTATTTCTTATTTTGGAAAACACACCCTAAACCAGAATTTACAACATAGACTTCATGTTAGCCTTAGGAAAAGCAAGAGATAAGTAAGCATCCATCAAGCTTTCTCCCAGCTTCTGATTATTTAAGATTTGCTCTGATAGCTATTTAGAAATCCACAACTTTTCTCAATATCTCATATTTATTCGGGTTACTTTCTTCAACATCTAGTAAAAATTACCATATGAATAGAAATAAATTCACTAAAACTGCACTGGTGTAATCAGACAACTTTGAGGCATTAGAGTGTGGTTTTGACTTGTCTGTTTCTAATTTTGTTTTTAATAATGGCTACTGCTCAGTGACTCAAACTGCACATATTTTGGACTTTTCAGAATTACACTTTAAGCACCTACTAACAGAGAAAAAAAAGGAAAAAAAAAACCCAAACCAACCTTAAAACAAAACAAAAAAAACCCACCCCAAACTTCAATAGAAATGGTAGCAACACATTAATTTAGTATTCCGTTCATGCAATGATATTCTCACTGTTACAGAGTTCAACAGAAAGATGCTACAGAATGTTTTTAGCTCAAAACACTACATTTCCCACTGTGTCTCCCATGACAACCAGGCTCCTCAGAAAACAAACTGTACCAGCAGAAGGCATCAGGAGTAAGCAGTAGAAAGAATTTCCATTCTTCCTTATGTTGACTTTACTAGAAAAATTGAGCTGCAGAACTTTCAGAACTTAAAGCAAAATCTTAGCTCTCTTACAAATTCCTAAAAACAAAAGAATCAAGAATTGCATCAGTATACATTGATAAATTTAAAGAAAACCAAACCTGACTACTTAATTCATTTTTTCTAGATATCACTAGAATTGAAAATGCAAGTAACAGCGTGGTATTAGGGCAGGTACCAACAGAATTAAGCAGTTGCCTTTTGCTAAACTCTGGAGTTTAAAGAAAAAAAGAAAGCTCTGGAGTTTAGGAAACATTCACTGGTCCCCCAAAAAGCTTTCTTAAGAGAATTATTTTCACTCTGTAAACTTTCATCAAGATTTATGTGATCTCACTGTCACCAGAAAGACAGCCCTCACTTTCTTCTCTTTTGCTGTGCACATCCTTTGCTATGTCAGTACTTAAATCACGTAGATCACCAGTTATGTCACTTCCTTGAGCTGACTAAAATCTAGATCTGCCTCTCCAAATTATTATTTTCTCCTGAAGAGCTGAAAAATCACTAGTGCTGACACAAGAGAGGTGGCAGGAACAGACAGCTGGAGGCAGGGAAAAGAGCACGACTTGCCTTTTTGGCAGTAGTGTGGTCAAAACTGATGCTCAGAGATCAAAGAGAAAGCTAGAATATTATATGACAGGAGCTATCTCTCATTCCGTATTCTTTTCCTGAACTGGGAGAGCATGAGATGAACATGAATTCCCATTAGAACTAGCTTTATTACACAGCCAGCTAACACCAGTACTTTTTCACTATCTGGAACAATGATCTGATGATTTATGGTATTGGAAGCTAGGCTATCATTCCACAAGGGGCACATTAAACAGGATCTTGACTTTTCAAAACTCAGGAAAACAAGTTCTTTAAAAGAAAAAATAGCCACAGAACCAGAAGATCTGCTCAGGAACACCTGCCAAAGTAGTCACTTTGCTGTTTTCTTGGGAGCTATTAGTGAAAATGTTCATCAGACATATAGTGCAATACAGCTCATAAAATGTACCTATATTGCATTTAAAGAAGGAAAGAGAACCAAAAGAAAATGCTCATAGTGAGCGGTAACTGCTTGGTCTTCGGGTCTACCAGATGACTTTTAATGTCACATTAATGGGAGATTAAAAAAAAAAGTCTATGAAAAAAATGGGTAAGTCCTTTAATATTTATCCTGTTTCAAACAAAACATGACAAAGAATCATCAACAATAAAAGGTAAAGATTTTTTTTATCAGTACTCCACCCTTGACAATTTTTGGAAGTGTACTTCTAGAAAATTTGCTTAACTGAAACACTGCAAAGTTAAACTGATTGTTGTGACTGTTGAACAGTATCAGTTACCACTTCTTCATGTAAGTGCCTGGACTTTCTTCACAGAAAGAGCAATTTGCAAGAAAACAATCTAACAGATGAACTTTCAGGCTAAGTACATTTCTGTAAGTCTCACAAAACTTCAGATTGCACCTTTAAACAGCAGTCAAAACTTATTAAACCTTTCTTTTAAAGTATTTATTTTAATTAAAAACTCACATTGTACAATACTAGCAATTATTTAGGTGAAAATCTAAAACCGAGTATTTTTCTAGATGCGTTTCAATCTCATTGTTAGTCATTCTCCCTAGATCACTGTCAGTCTTATTACCTATATCGTTATTAAACTGTTGTCTTCCTAAATGCATAGAGACAAACATTGAACTCACCCTAGAAATGTTACTGTATATCAAATAATAAATGTATCTGAAAAATAAAACATTTAAAGGATGTTTTTACATGTCCAAAAATGGACAAAAATCTTCTTCCCTCTCAACTAAAAAGAAATGTGGCTTTTCCAAAATGGTTGTGAACATAGCTTGTCAGAGGTAGGTCCCCAGAACATGGATTAGAAGACAGAAGCTAGAGCACCAGCAGCAGCCTGTGAAGTTGAATTCATTACCAAGGCCCCTATACTAGCAGTTATGCTTAAACGTTGTGTAATATATGTATATGTTGCCATTCTGAAAGTATGGGAAACCATGGGAAAAGGCAATACTTTCAGCCACTCAAAAAAGTAGTATGGATGCAAATAGAGACCCTATTTTATTGTTAAATCGAATATACTGTTTATCTTAAGACATTTGAGTATTAAGACCATAAAGCATTCACTTCATTCACCGAGGTTTGTCCTACCCTGTGAGATCCAAGCTAAATTAAACTCATATCATTTGATGAGATGCACCATTCTGATCTTAGACCTTCTGCTGTACAAATGCCCAGTTCCTTTGCTCTGATGACCTCTCTTACTGAAACATATCCAGTAATCTCTGTCCTCCACTGAAACCAGCCTCTAAGGAAAAAGTATTCTCTATGGCACTTCAAGGGAGACTAACATAATTGTCAGGCATTACTAAGCCCTCAGATATTCAATCTCTTCCAAGTCAGTGAATTTAAAAAGAGTTCCTTGCAGCACAGGGTTCACTGTTTGATATTTTGAACTTGAATGGGTAAGAACCCACCCTCCAGCCCCTTTGGTTACCAAGTTAAAAACATTTGTACGGTATTTGTTCATTGTTTTGAAATGGGAAGGTTATTTCTCAGAGTCTGACAACTTTCCCACATTGATACAGCATGAAGGTCTAGAAATCCTTTTGATTAAAAAGCTGTGGCTTTCAAACTGAGTGAGAAATTTGATAATGTAGACAGCACCTGCAAAGCCTGTGGCTTCCAAATGACTGAGAACTTGCAATCCATCATCTAAAACAAAACCCGTAAGAACTGTCCTAGAATGAAAGATATCTTTCCCAGAACTATTATCCATTGGCATCCTGCACCATTTCACACTGCTACACAGAAAATATGAAAGTATTCCTGAACCATTCAGAGAATACAAATGCATTTAGTCTTTGATTAATTGCATTAAAACCACCAATGTGAAACCTCCGCATAGAGAAATGGGTGAATAGGACACTTTTTCCCTCTTTTATTTTTGTCTGCTTCTAAAAATGTCAGTTTTTGCTTTTAGGAAAGATGCCAGCAATGCTGAAATACACTGAAAAAGTGTTGGCCAGGATGAAGGTTTTGCCATGACCATCAAGGCTTCCTAAAAAGGATGGGAAGGTGGGGGGGAGGGAGTTGTGAAGAAAGGGTGAAACTATGAGATTTTCAGGCTGATTTTTAATTGATAGTACTATGCACTAAATTTATTCTAATAGTTTTGGGCTGCAATCTTTCCCATGCCCCCAGCATATCAATTCTCTTTTTGTCCCAGTGAAATTAACCTATTTTTTCAGTTTACAGTTTCTCTATGTATTATGTTCTGCCTCTTCAGTTCTCTTGGAAATCTGCTTTTATTGCCCCTGCGCCAGACATATGCAATCTTACTGCCTTGCCTTGCAGATCAATCCATTATATTTTGCTAGCAGTGAGAACAGCACAGTAACATCTAATCCAAAATCAGCACCCTGAGTTTAAACTGTGCACACTGGATTATGGAACTGTAACAATTGACTAATTGTCATTGTTATGAATATACAAAGATATTAACATCTGTGACCATTTCATAACATTTGTATGGATGCTATTCATCTGGTTTCTGTCCATACCTCATACAGCTGCCTGTAGTCTCTTGTCTGTCCATAATGTCAGTTTAAGAGAATCAAGCACTTTCCACAGGTGAGATAATAAAAGGCCTGATGGTAAAAGGTCTATATATGCTATATATGCAGCTGTCTGTACTTCAACAGAAATGTGAATTGCAAAATAAAAAACAAGTCAAAAAAGACTGACACCTCCCCCCCTCGCCCCGGGCTCCAACCTCCTTTCAGGGAGTTGTAGAGAGTGATGAGGTCTCCCCTGAGCCTCCTCTTCTCCAGGCTGAACACCCCCAGCTCCCTCAGCCCTTCCTCATAGGACTTGTGCTGGATCCCTTCACAGCCTCCTTGCTCTTCTCTGGACCTGCTCCGGCACCTCAATCTCCTTCCTGAACTGAGGGGCCCAGAACTGGACACAGTACTCGAGGTGTGGCCTCAGCAGCGCTGAGTACAGGGGCAGAATCCCTTCCCTGGACCTGCTGGCGATGCTGTTCCTGATACAGGCCAGGATGCTATTGGCCTTCTTGGCTACCTGGGCACACTGCTGGCTCATGTTCAGCTTCCTGTCAATCCAGACTCCCAGGTCCCTTTCTGCCTGGATGCTCTCCAGCCACTCTGTGCCCAGCCTGGAGCTCCCCATGGGGTTGTTGTGACCAAAGTACAGGACCTGGCACTTGGCCTTGTTGAACCTCATCCCATTGGAATCAGCCCAACTCTCCAGTCTGTCCAGGTCCCTCTGCAGAGCCCTCCTGCCTTCCAGCTGTTCCACATGCCTCCACAACTTGGTGTCATCTGCAAATTTGTTAATGATGGACTCAGTCCCCTCATCTAAACCATCAATGAAGATATTAAACAGAACTGGGCCCAGCACTGATCCCTAGGGACACCACTGGTGAGCAGCTGCCAATTGGATCAGCACCGTTCAGCACCACTCTCTGGGGGCCTCTACCCCATTCTAACCCAGCACAGAATGCTCCTGTCTGAGCTATGGGCTGCCAGCTCTTTCAGGAGAATACTATGGGAATGCTATTATATATGATAGTGAAATACTTATTAACTTTGGGCAACATCACTGAAAAAGTTCAAAATTCAGATTTGAAAGTGTCTTAAACTAGATATTTATGAGAAATATTCAGGTATAGAATGCATTTTTAAAGTTTACTGCCATATGTTTGTATATCTGTGAGGCAGAAGATGTAATTTGAAGCATACTTGTCCTAGCAGAATATTGACTGTAATATTGTTGGAGAAAGAGCACACTGCAGACTGCTTCAGACTAACCAACTCTGCCTATGATTTCACCTACTCAGAAAATAATAAGAAAAGAAATAGGAGAATATATAAATTTGAGTTTTCGGGAAATATACATGATTTGAGAACAATTACTTAATAATCCAAGTAATTTAATCTATTCAAAGTGCTTGGGTTACTGCTGAACCTCGTGGTCTCAGCGTGGAGCAAAGTTCCTGCACTACATAAAGGGCAACAACCGACAACAGCCTTGGAAGGGGAGGTTGAAAAAAATTTAGAGAAAAGTAGTTTAACACAAGGAAAGCCTACATGAGAATTACATTATTTTTACATGCAAAAATACATTGTAAATCCAGTTTCTTTAATCCAGAACATCATCCAATTTATCACACCAGATGAGTGAAAATTGATTGCTAAGACAAATTTACCTAAATACAAGAGAAAGAAAAAAAAAAAAAGGTTGTATCAAATTTTAATGGGCAAGAAGTGATGCATTTTTCACACTAAAAGAAAAACTTACAAATGTTTACTGACAATATTGACAAGCTGGATCTATCCAAATATATAAGGTACTCCCAAAAGTGCTGTAAGGGCTAGCTGATGTGACTAACCCACTGCCTATAGCTTACATGGCAATTAGATGATATCCCTGATTACTATTTTAGAAACTTCAGGATATGGATTATTAAGGATAGCTAAATAGTAACTGAAAATATCACATAACCAAACTGACAAGAGGCTTGTAGTTCATATACCAGAATTTGCATCTCCACATGATTTCTTGGATAGGGGGAGATTGAAGGCAAGGTGGTGCAGAAGGGGAGCAGAATAATATAATAAGCTTGACAGCAGCTGTTTTAGGATTTATGACATAGAAGTAGTTAATTCTAATCTAGAAATTAGTTTCTCATAGACACAGAGAGACTGGCCAACATTTTCAAAATTTTCAGATAAAATATGGATGGTTCACAGGCTGCAATGAGCAGAAGGACAAATTAGCAATGATACTTGCCAGGTAGATTTAAACAGTTTTAAAATGTTCTGTGGAAAAAGAATGTCACTAAAAAGTAAAATGAGCATGAGCAACTGAAATTGTCCACAAAAATCAAATTGTACATTTTAATTTTAAAATACATACATCTTAGAATTACAACATCAGTAATAGAGAACAATAGATGTTGCTGAGAAAACAGAAAGTTAAAATTATCATGAGAAATTAATGCAATTGCAGATACACTTAGAGGTCGTTTTGAAGAATATTCAATGCAAATAAAAATAAACAAGTTTTGAGACAAAAGGCACAGCAGAGGCATGTGGAAATTGAAAATATGTTTTGGATTGCACAACATCAGGAGGTGTAGAATCCATGATGGGCACTGAGATGATTTCTCGGGGAGTTTTGGCATACCAGAACAGAATTCTTCAACTGTGCTCAATTGAAGAACTGAGAATGGGACAACTAGCACAGTTGCCTGTGAAAAAAGCTTTTGCTTTCTGAAAGTCATACAGAAAAGCATCAGTTATGACAGCAATAGACTTGGGAAATTTGTAGGAACTGTAACACTGACTGTCACATAATGCTGTCATGCAACAGATTTAATTTGCCTTTGTGAAAATTACAGAAATAACAAAAAGGAGAAATGAATGGTAGGTCAGTATATTAATAAAACAAAAAGAAAGAAATGAGGACATGAGAGTTTAGGAAGAGGTTGAATGAGTAATACAGACCATGCTAGTCTGCCATGCAAGGCAAATTTAGGATTTGCATCTTTTGGAATGCTATTTTTCTCATGTAGTTTATTTTCTTAAATATTTTTGAAGCAGATAAATCATTTTCAGTTTCTCATTAAAATAGTTTTTGTTGTTGTTGTTGTCTGTATTTCTAAGGGAAGCTTTATATATACTGAGAGTTCAACACAAGATGATGAACCCACAAGTCATTGGTATCTTAGTTGAAAAAAATTCCAGTATAAACATATGGAATAAAGATCTTATCTGGCTCTGAAACAAGACTAAAAATGAAGTTATTAGATAGGGTCATGTAAGTTTCCATTTTATACTTGCCACTCCCTAAATTTAGTCACTTTCTCTTTGACTGAAACTTTCACCTACTTTTTCATAAAGTTTTTTTGTCTTGGGCACTACTGGGAGGAATTTTTCCTTGCTGATGCCTGCAAGTAGAATCAAGTATGTATTAATATGACATAGATGAAAGGAAAAAGTGAAAAACTTTTATGAAAGAAATTGTCCTTTAAATTTTGCTGCCTCTTCTCTTGAAGTGGTTTGGCCACGAAGTGGAAAAATGTTACTGATCTAGGACACTGAGGGGCTGTATTTCAGAGCAACTTGATGGTTAATGCTCTTGAATTTATTGATTAAATAGCTATTAGGAAAAAAAAAATTGCAGAGGTATGCAAATGCCTATAACTGAAAAATGTGACCACATATCTAGGGAAAGAAACACCATTAGTGCTTGCTTTGAGTCCTGAAATTAAAAGACTAGAATGAATTGCAGGATTCATCCTTTTGTTTTCTACTTCAGGATACAAAAAATTCTGTCAATGGTTTTAACTGATATTTATCGACTCTGCCCTTAATAACCCTTCACTGATGACAAATCTTCTGTCTCTGAGCAACCTGTTTTCAGATTAGAGGAAGAAAGTTTCAAACTGAGTTTCCAATGCCCCAGTTTAATCTAGTTGCTTCTTGTATTCACCATGGACACAACACAGAGAACATGTAATTCCTTCCCCGTTTACGGTAGCCTTTTCTATGCTGAAATTCCTGCATAGAGACAAATATGGGCCTCATCCAATGTCTGATAAACTCAGAGTATAGACACAGTTCTAATCATTTGTTACATGTTGCACCAGATGACCCATAGACCCATTGCTGTATTTTTCCCAGAAGGAAAGGAAGAAGGAGAAAAAACTTTATTGTTATCTTTACTTGTATGAAACACTCAGATACTGCAGTGATTAAAATTATATTAGAAGCTAGAAAGGTTCCCAACTTTCTTCCAAGAATAGTTTGCACACTTCCAAGAACTGGAATGGCAGCTGCTGTTTCCTGAAGTCTACTTAAAGCAACCTGTAGAAATGTCACCTATTCCAGGCTTTGCAGTAAGTACAGGGTAAGCTGTACTAATAAAATCTAGTCAAAAGGCTATACAGCAAGAAACAAAGCCAAGTAAATAATAAAAATGTTATTTAAAGGAAAAAGATGAATATTCTACAAAACTTTTGACACAGAAATGCTTTCCAGTAATTTTTGTTTTAATTACGCGTGGTTTTTTTACTTTTTTGGTGTAAGTAGTGAGTAAAATGGTACACCTACCATCAGAAAAGCCCATCCTATCCATATTTCCAGGTTTAATGTGACAATTGGTTCTTCTCAAACTCCAGGATGTTGTTTTAAATAAAATTCATGTATGCTTCCTAATTTTCCAGTTGTCACTGCTTGTAAGTCCTTACTCCCTTACAGGCAAATAAGTTTCATATTCGAAAGAACAAAAACCAGAAACACCAAATAATGAAGCAGGACAAATTTCTTTATGAAGGATGAGAAAGGGAAAAAGGGGAATCTGTACACACTTGTTACTAACTTCCTTAGGACCTTGAAACATTCTTCCTGCTTACTCCAAATACGGCTATTCGACCAACGAGTTGATTCTACAATTCTCAACACCAGCCTCTTGCTGTTTCTTGCCCCCTTGCACTACAAGCTTCAGAAAGAGTTTATACAGATTAGTGGAGGAGCAATCTATTGAGTCTTCAGGTTTTCCCAAGGCACAACAGGATACTGGACATGCTGGGTTTAGCAGTCAACATATCTGTGAGTGTGGTCTTCAACAGCAGACCACTCAGTATTAACTATCAGGCAAAACTTAACTAACATATTTGTTCATGTTGTAGAAACACATTTCTAATGATGAACCATACTATATCACTATGGAAGACCAGAATAAAATATTAAAATTAGGATTTCCCTCAGCTACTCCTAAGGTCTTCACTTCTGAAACTAATTAGCCTCTAACCAGCCTCCGGGTTGTCATGCCTTGAGAGACTTCAAATATGAACCTTTCTTTCTCTTATCATTAAAGATGCTATTAAAATTACCTTCAGTACTGCTCAGAAAACCCAACCCTTTCCTAGACTATACCAAAATGATCATCTACTCCCTCTGTTTTTGATTACTGAGATATCACCTAGGAATGAAGAGACCAAGTTTTCTCCTGGTCCTGTTCCTCAAGAACTTTTAATTAAAAATTTTATTGTAAAATGTTATTGAATATAACAAACTTTATTTTAGATTGGTATTTAGATTTAATTAATTGAATTAATTTAGATTTATATTATTTTTATTGAATATATACAAACTTTCATTTTAGATTTATACCTTTTATTTTTCTGTCAGCATTCTATATAGAAAAAATGTCTGGGAATGAGCTCTTCAACAGAAAAATATTACCCTGCTATATATTAGGTTTAGGACAAAATCTTCTGAAGCTGCCACAAAACCTAATGAAGGTCATCTGTTGTTACACTTCCTCATTCTGTAAGTTCATTTTCCCATTTTCAGCAAGTGCAGAAGATAGCCCGAATGATAATTACTGGACTAGCTAACTTGTAGATGTATTTTAACTTATTGATTTTTAAAAATTTGTTTTCAGAACTGCCAAGTGCAAGTTGTATTTGCAGAGAAAAAGAGAATGGAGAGGGGGGGTTGGCGAAGAAAGAAAGGGGAGAAATGCTATCCAGCCATGTAGATGCTGTTGATAAAATTTATAGCTAAAAATTTAATATGTTTAGGGCTGTGATGAAATGCTTATCATCAGCTTGCATTGCCTGTAGTTCTTGCTGATTCCAGCCCACTCAGTGTATCCTGGTAATGAAATGAAATGGCACAGGCCCAGTGTCTGCAAAATAAAATTCATTTTATAACAGTTTGAAACATTATCTTTTTATTTTCTTTCTTAAAGGCTGGACTCAGGAGGAATATACAGCTCACAAAGTTTTAAAAGATTATTCTTTTTTTTTTCTTTTCCCTCTCCTTTTTTTTAAAAACAAAACAAAACACACACATTCAAAACTCTAAACAGGAAACAAAACAAAACAAAACATCACTAGGTCTTTTATCCTTTTCTAAAAGGATAACCAGTATCTTAAATTTAAATTTACTCCCATTCATCCTTCTCTTTACTCCAAGTATGGTCACATGTCTTTTGAGACCTATTTTAAGAAATTTTTTTCAGAATCAATATTATCGATTGGGTAATATATTGGTTTCTTCTTCCACGGTTCCTCCTTATTTACTCATTTACCCTTACTGAGCCATGCTGCTTCTAACATAAGAATAATTTAAGGGTTACAAAACACCAACCGGGACCTATTATCACTGAACCCCTTTGCTGGGGGAAGAAAAACCTAAAATCTGATTTCTAATATCACAAAACAAGAATGTTTTTTGTCTGATTTGGCTTATGGGTTTATTTTACTCCATACGGCAGGCTCTCCACAGCTATAAATCTATGGAGAACCATAGATGACACACAAAGTTAGACTTTACAGAATAGTTTGCTTAACTCCAGTTTTAATGTGCTTTTCCACAAAATTTTTTATTTTATTAACCCACCCCAAATAAATTTTTGCTTATTTTTGCATTAAAAGCATACTAAACACTACTCAAAGTTACTGTTAGTTTTAAAGACAAATATAGACTTTGCATTTACCCTACAAAACCATGAGTTTCCATTAAATAGCCTATATAAGTGTCTCAGAATTTGGGCTCTAGAATTTTATGCCTTCAACAGTAAACTGAATTAGCCAAATTGATACCTATTTCTTCCATATAAAGACAAATTCTATAAAGAGATATGCATTCTTTTCTCAGATGTGCCAACCTTTCTTTTTTGGGATAAACAGTAACAGAAGTCAATCTGAAAGCTTTTGGCACTGCTAACACAAAAAATCTATTATTCAATTTGTATTAAATCCAGGCAGAAGCTGCAGAAACTCTCCACAGATGCATATTCCTATTTACAAGAAAACTGACTTTTAAAAGCAGAAGATGAAAATACTTGCATTAATAATCTTCTTCCAGAGGATGGATAGGTACAGTGATTAAGTGTTATCTTAGGGCTTTAATGACCTGGGTTCAAATTTCTGTTCTATTTTCCTTATCTCTTTGAGACACAAAGCTACATGACTTGTGTTCCCAAACTAATAAAAATACCCAGATGCTCCTGTTTCCCTGTCCTTGAAGATACTTTCAAAAGTTTTTTTTTTTAAGTTAACTTCTTTTGGTAGATACAGATCCAACTAAAATAAATTAATTCTGAGTGGACAACGTTTCGACATGACATACAGTATAAAAACAGGAAATACACAGTTTACTTGGAAAAGCAAAAATCTTGAAAATCATTTCATGGCTTTCTGGTATTGCCAGGGAAAATATTTTGAATTTGAAACATCCACTGGACAAAAAGCTACAGTCTTTCTTTCTACACTTCTGAATAGTTACTCAGACTAATGGTGCGTAGCAGCTAACAAATACAATTCATGTTTAATGGCTTACAACCTAAAGTGTTTTCTACTTTTTTTTTTTTTTTTTTTTACCTCAGACTAATCTATAATCCACTCGTCTGTCATTTTCCATTGTCAGACCCACTCTGAAGGCCCTCATTACAGCAAATGAGGGAACGAGTGGGCAGCAAAGTTACACAGTGTCAATTTGGCTTTACCTGAATGGAAAGTGCAGCTAAGTCTGCTGAAGGAAAAGAGCCTAACACTTTCAAAAGAGAATTACATTCAGCAAGGTACTGAAGAAATTAATTGTTCTACAGGACTGGGTTACTGACCTCATTAAAAACCCCAGGAACATCCAACTTGCTGAATTTTTTCCTGATACACATCTGCTGCCCTCTGATAGCACAACCCTGGTTGGTAAATTCAACACAACGTTTTTGAAATGGCAACAGACTGCTTTCTCCTCTCATTTCTTTGGGCCTTGTATTGATTGTCATTCATTCCTCCTGCAACTGGACTATATTTTTCTAAATTATTTCAATTCTCAAAAAAGTAATCCTTGAATTTTTTTTCTTATTTGTCATTCTGGAACCCAAAAACATCAGACATATGCTAGATTATGGCTGCTACAAAGGACATCTGGATATTTTACCTGTAAATCTGACCAGATTCAATATAATTAGGATGATGACACTGTATTGCCTGCTTCCCCAAATACATGACACCTCCTTTCATTTAGGCTTCAGTTTACTAGCACTACTATAGGGATAAATGAACCAAATACCTTTCTCTGCATTGGGCAATGTAGCCTGTCATTAGAAAAAAAAAATGTAGTACAAATTTGTTTGAAATAGACCTCTTTTGCCCAGAACAAGAAAAGCAGTTTAAATTGAAATAGTTTTTTAATCTCTGGCAATGAGATTAGAAATTCAGTTTTATGGCCTGTATGGATTTGAATGCAATAACTATTCTGGAGAACAAAGATTACTGACCTCCGATGAGTATTTGACAGCCTATATTTCAACAAGGTCATTACTTTTTGTACTGAGCTGCAAAGAAGAGGAATCTAAGTATAGAACCCGTAGTATCAGTGGTTTGGTTGGCTGATATATGTAATAGTGATCGCTGTTACTAGAGGCTTAGCATGGGAAGAATACAGATAGTCATGTTGATAAGGGTCAAAGGAGCTAGAGAAAAATGGAATGGGTACGAATCAGTAATGAAAATGCCAATCTGCATTCTGAAGGAGACACAAAGAATGAATAATGTGGCAAGAGCTATCTTTCTCCTAACAGACGTGGCTTGCTGTTAAGCCTAGACACACACCAGTCGGTGCAAGAAAATGCACCCTGTCTCACAGAGTGGACTTAAGACACATAGGTACATAATAGATAAATAAAGATTGATGATTCCAACTGCTCTGTTAAATATATATATAAGCATAATCTCTGTATAAAAAGAATAAAAACTATTCTGCTGAAAGTGTTTTGCCAGCCAGACTGAAAATTGCTGCACTTATTAATGTATCAAACATCTATGATTAACAATAACCTTCTCATGACTGAGTTCATGCGCTGCAGATTTCAGAGTGAGCCAAGTCAATCCCGGTTAAGTGATTCACTCTGCTGATTATTTTCCCTCAACATGAATTTGATGAGATATGTAGCCTCTGGAATCTGTTATCAATAACTGCTACAACCTGCAGCCACAGTTGAGGGCTCAGAGCCATAAAGTACTGTAGTATTGCACAAAAAAGTACTGTAAACACTGCAGTGAGGTTTATTGAAGAGGTCTTGATTACCATGACAGTAAACTCCTCTAACCACAGACAGTATAGTAAAGGTAGTTACAGAATTTATTGAGCCTTGTTCAAACCAAACACATATCTACCCTCACTCTTCATTTTTATTTTAATTCATCACCTAGAAGAACATATTTTTTTGGTTTATCACAAACCTTCTGTCTGTTCTGTCCTCTAAGCCATTTGTCACACCCCTCAAGGTCACAGGGGAGTCTCAGTGGAAAAGCATGTGTGTTGATTGATTGGTACTGTGATGCCTATGTCTACCAGGGCTGCTAAATGAGCTTCTCTACTCTCTTCCCATACTCTCTCGCCTCCAAGCAATGATGTGATTGAAGTGTGCAGGGGGAGGGAAGGACACCTTAAAAGAAATAAAAAAAATCTTCTCTGTGAATCCAGTTAAGAAGGTTCATAAAGCAACATTATCCCCAGTGATCAGACCATCTCATACGACTAATCCCTGACCACTTGCTGGGTAACAAAAAGGACAAATTTTCCCTAGAATAAATATGATTCAGAAAGACACAGCACACAAGGGTGAGAAAGGGAGTGAGCATAAGAGAAAGGATGCACACAACAGAAAGCAAGAGAGCAAGAAGGCGTGCAAGGGAGAGGAGCACACGTGAGAGAGAAAGAGAAGGCAGATGAGCAAGAAATGGTGTGCAAGAATGAACAAGCAAGACACTGAGTGAGAGCTCATGCAAGAGACCACAGGAAAGAGACAGTGTGCTTGAGAAAGTGTGAGAGAGAGCTTCTGTGAGAGAGAGTAAAACACTGTGTGCAACAGGTGTGAGAGGAACTAGTGAAAGAAAGGGAGGATGAGAGCAAGGAAGTGCAAAGAAGACCAAGGAAAATAAACAAGGAGAAACCAAACCTGGAAAATCCCTTCCTGAACAAAAAATATGCAACAATTTTCCTCAATGGCTTATTACTACTTACAACATTATTAAAGAAAAACAAACAAACAAAAAAACCCAAATATTTTAATGATTCTGATAACTGCACTCCTAATATCTACAGATTAACTACACTGAAAATACATCTACATAAGATTTTGCAACGGACACTGACTGTATCTGATATGTTGAATGAAAAGCTGTGCTTCTCAGAACAACTTCCTGTTCATCTCTTAGAAACTCATAAATGCATGGACATGCCATCAAACAGATTGTATCTGCAGCATCCAGAGGCACCATTTTAATTTCAGAGAGAGAAGAAATATGAAAGATTATTACTTCAGTAGGCACCAGTGGCTTCTGGATTATCATAATATCTGAAGTAAAAAGATCTCAGATTAAAACAAAACTCACTACCATACAAATGATACATTTAAAAAATCAGATGGTTTTGCTGATGTATTTCTTCTTCATAAGCATGTTTAATAGCCAGTACCAAGAGGGATGTTCTCCCTCTGCGTTTTCATCTCATGAGCAGTAAGTAAACAACAGGTACTGGTGGGGAAAACAATGAAAATTTCACTCTCCTTCAACCTGTTTTGTCGCTTATACAGTATAACAAGCTTAAAAATTTGCACTCTCCTCTTTCAGTTACCCAGCTCTCACTCTCATATTGAAGACTATTGAACACATTAACCCTTGAAGGTCTTTTAAAGTTATGTCTTCGTGACTGGGTGGTTGTATCTATCTTCATGCTAGGTTGTTGTGATTTTTTGTTATTCAAAATTCCCAGCTTCTAAGTTGGTTCACTATCAAAGCCACTGGTACGTGAAGGTACGTGAAGGTGCAACTCTTAAGAACATGCCAGTTTTTTCTTGCATAACCTCAATAAAAGTGAAAGGTATCATTTATCACATTACTCACTAAGAACAATTACTCACTTAGAACAGTGAGTCTAATTTTATATTGTTAATACAGCATATTGTGCAAAGGTTCAGCTGTGGCCATCCATGCAGAAGCCACACAAAACTGCATTACATCACCAACTGAAAAACAGACGACTGCAGAACAATGGTCTCATTAACAAAAATCTAACCATGACAAAAATATAACTGTAGCAAAAATAATGAGACACAAAGTAGTCCATTCTTCATGAACTAGACCCATAATACAAAGTTTAAACTCCTTTGTATGAAAAGACCAATATTTTGTGCAATGGTAAATTGACACAATTCAGAACACAGGAATAGCAGTAGTATAATAATGCATGCAAACCTCTAAAGCTTTCTTACTACTAAAGATAGAAAATGCATAAAAGTAAGAATTTCCAAATCTTGAGATGCACAGTGAACACTTAAACCATTTATAAACAGATATTTATAGAAGATTCAGATTTAAAATTATGAAGCTGATGATGAGTTACACACAACAGATGCCAAAACCTAAACATTCAACACACTAATCTTGTACAATTTTGAAAAGTATTCAAAGAAGAAATACAAACAGGCACTCATTTGTAAATTGAATGCGGAATTCTTGGAAAACTAAAAAGTATAACAAAAAAGTCAGAAATAATGGACAAACCATTTAGGATAAACAATTCTGTTTTAAACTGAGCAAAATCTCTTTCACTAAAAATTTATTTCACATTTGCCATTAGACTTCAGAAAATCTGAAGAAATTAGAAATCTGAAAGATAAACATTGGGTACGCTGGGCTCAGGAAATATTTGTGAAGAATATCTGAAGTTTTCAGTACAATAACTGAGATTACTTCACAAGTCAGGAGTGAAAATAAAAATGTCATCATAAGGCATTCCATGTCTATTTAAGTATGGTACAAGATACATTATTGACACATGAATAAAAATTGCGTAAGAAGGTCTGACTACAAAGTAGAGAAAGGATTTGTATTTTCCTGATTCCTATAGTAAAAATTCATGTTTTCTGAGTGTTTTATTTTAATATACATATAAATAAGAAAAATATCTTTTATGTATACTATAAATCTGTATGTAATTTTTTTGGAGCAACTCAAGATGATTTCTTCTGTGAAAGGTAAGAGGTAATAGCAAACATGGTAGTAAATGTATAAACAAAGCACTGGTAATGTCTATAAGCATATGTATGGTTTCTTTGCTACAACAATAGAAACATCTGCTTTGGGACATTTTTGGCTACTGATTGAAGCATACTGTTAGCTATTTTGTCTATTTGTCAGTAGAGAAAAGAGAAGCTGCATGTAGCAAAACCCATAGGTAATCAGCAATAAAAAGAGAAAACCTTAAAAAGAATTAGTTTGCAGCAACATCCCAAATCTCAATGCTACCACAAACTAATCCACTCAGTTGTAAAATTATACCAGCTTTTTACAAGCAAGCTTTCCCTGGCAATATAACATTTTTTTTTTTTTCCCTAGGACAGATATATTGCAAGCAAAATATTTGTCTTAGTCTTCCTGCTTCTATGAAACACAGAGGAAAATCAACTAATGCTGTAATAACTTTTTTTTAATGCTCAGCATTAAAAGGTCTGTAGTCTCAGTTCTGGGGAGTAGAACACTGCTGTAATTCTTATTTCACCTAAATTATTGTGGCTTTTTACCTCCTAAAATAGATCGATTTTTTAAAAAATTGCAAACCCACTTAAGAATTTTTTGTGGAATTATTCATTCTATAGCCTGTCTCAAGTTGTATTATAAAATGATTGGTAAGTTTTAAACTGCTTTCTTATCATCATAGGAGGTCCAAAGTCTTGTCACTCTCTGCTATAAAACCCAAACCACTAATAAGAAAAATTAGTGGCAAATAGCAAAAGTACACCAGTGAAAATGCCAGTTTCAACTGAATTTTCCACACCCTCAGCTCCACACCTTTACTTCTGTATCATCTAGTTAACATTCAAATAAGTTAGACATCTGCCTTCAGAAGTGTCAACAGAGTACACATTAGGAGCTTGAATAAGAAAGTTATAAAAATGATATGTTTTACCACTTAGATATTCTGCATCGTCCAGGCTTTTGCTATGAAAAGCAGAAGGAGCACTTCCTCAAACTCTTGTTCCCTACCCTTAATCATTCAGAGCAAGTAGCAAGCACTTTTTTTGTTTGTTTTTAATTTCTTTCTTAAGCCTATAACCAAAATCATCAGATCTATGGCACCTCAATAAACATAAAGAAAATTACGAGTGTTTCTATGTTATATCCCTCAGCCTGCATACAGCTCCAGTTGCCTTACAGAGCTCTCCCTCACAGAGCATTCCTGTTCCCTGTCCTCTCGCTCCTCTTGTTTCATACCTAACCTGTCTTCCCATTTTATAAATTTTCATTTCCATCTTCTCTTTCCGCCATTCTAGTTGTTTATTACAGCTCAGGACAGATACATTGCAAGATAGTGGAACTGTCAATTCTTCCAAATCCTCCTCCACCTACCACCCTCCCCCTCCATACTCAAGTCGCTCCATGAACAGCTGCATCACAGCTGTCAGGGTGAATGGCAAAGATGTCCTTTTCCAATAAGACTCTGCCTGTGGCACACAAAGTTCCTTCGAACAGCTAATTAGTAGGAGATGGGCCACAGCAAGGTTTGGTGCTGTCCATCAAGCCTGCTGCCATTGTCGACACCATCAGCTGAGCTGTCATACTTGGTTCATCATGTAGGGGCATAGGCAAAGACTCTTTTTTATGGCTAAGGGAAGATGGTGGAGTATGGGTTGTAAAGAGAAAGTGTAAAGAGAGTACCTACCAGTGGTCAATAAGAAATGTTTCATACCTACTAAAGTGCTTTCTAAGCATATGTTTTGTGTCTTCCAGTTATCTCTTCTACTAACAACTCACAACTATGAGAGCTAAATAAGACATAAAATGCAATGGCAGGACAGACTGAATTTTTTTGTAAACATAGAGACTAATTTGCCTGTAAGCGGCACTGCATTTCTGACCACAGTTTTTTGCAAACTGTCCTCCAAGAGCATCTCCCTCATTCTAATAAATAAGAACCAGGAGCATGCAATGTTGTGATTTTTTAATTTTTTTTTCTTTCCACATCAAAACTTCCCACATATACACTAGGCACCACAAGCATTGTAACTGGCTATAGCCAAACTCTAACCAAAATGACAGCCTTTGGATTGCGGGGACATTTTTTTCAAGAAGAAGAACATGTAGAAAGGAGCAAGAAAGGAAAGTATGTTTCTGATTAGGTCAGTATAGACCGAAAGCTTCTGCTGGAAGCTGCTGCATTTAATTTCAATGGGTTTTGACATACGATCTGACAGAGACCAACATTGAGATATGGCCATGTATGTGAGCATGGTCCCATCACAGCAGGAATGTGCAGTCTGAGCACATCCATCAGGCCAATTTTAAAATTCAGTGCAGTTTACAATTGTAAAATAATTTCATGTAGAAGGGAACTCAAGAAATCATCTACTCTAACCACTTAATGCAGAGGTGAACTGCAAGCCCAGGTTACTCAGAGCTTTGTTTAGCCAAATTTTGGGAATCTCCAAGGCTGAAGATTCTCCATTGCCAGGTTTTGCTCTGTGCAGCTGAGTGCAAAATGAATCTTCTCTCAAATCACATTAAGCATGCAGAGTTCTTTCAAACTCTCACTATATGTGAAGCTTTGTGCTTCACAAAACACACATAGTTGTTGCCCAAGTTTATGTAAAACAGGGGCATCCTTATCACAGGCTTCTGAAGAATACCATAAGGCTATGTGTTTCTAATGTATTATCTACTGGGGGAAAAAAATAATCCAGCTGTCAAAAGGACTGAGCACTCAGCTCAGTAAAGCACATAACCTACTTGAAAAAAAAGGTTTTCTCATTGTAGTATTTTTTTAAACTGTTTTCCCTCTTTCGTTTCTCAATTGCACTTTTATTTCAGAGTAAATACCTGAGAAAGACAAATATCAGGTTTAGAACCAGTAGCTATGGAATCCAAATGTGATGAGTAAGTTTCCAATTTATTTCTCTCCTTTGTTTTTATTATACACTTTTAATTTCATGAAAGGTACAGGGAGAGCAACTACATTTAGTTTCATTTGAATGATTTCCCCATCATAGCTTATTATTAGTTCCTTAATTGCCAATATCCAATGTATAGCACAAGCACACAATTTTATCCATGGAAAATGGGACTGAGTAGGACAAGAAAAAAAAATCAGAATTGAGTTACTGGGGGAAAATGCTTTAAATTTAAAAAAAAAAGTATGTGGTAATATTACCAATTAAAATGGCTTTATTTTCATATGAATATAATTGATCAAAGACAAAATCAGCCCTCACATCACCCAGAAATATTCTGGCCCTTGTTTGGGTCTTCTACCTTAATCAGTCAAGTTGGCAGTGTCTTCAGTAACCTTATTTCTGAGTTCTGAGATTTTTTATTTATTTTAAATTAGTATAGTTATTTGAATAGAAGCAATTAAGTTTTATGCTTCTTATTACTGAGAGGTAATTGGAATGTGGTTATCATCCAGTTTCACAAAGGTACAGGCATTTGTCTACATAATTTCCTCAAAATATGAGTTACATTTCCAGGTAAAACACAGAAAAATATTTCTTCCTTTCTTCCTTTCTTTCTATCAAAATGTTACTTCTGATTTTCATATAAATTTTTTTTTCAGTGTCCATATTTTCAAATATCTGTCCTAGACATCTGCACCCAGAAATTTCATGCTTGCTCTTCCTGCCAAATTTATGAAGGTAAAGCTTGAAATTCACGCTCATTAAAATAGCTATCCATCAATCCTTCAAACTTTGAGAACTCTGATTTCCATCTGACATTGATTTTTGGATTTCATCCCTATAAGGAATAAGTCTTATCAGAGACACTCATACACTGCACACCGGATAACTTGGTGAAACTACTTCAGCTGAAGCATCAAAGACAGTGACAGGGAACAGATACTTGCATTGAAACACAGCCTAATGTGACTTCCAGCAGAATTTTAATAAGATCACAGTGTTTGGGAGAAGTGGAGTATTTTACCTAATTCTTTTTTTCACACTTTTCGTTCAAAAGGTTTGCCTAGAATGGACAGCATAAAATTATTCTATATCTTGTCTTCTATTTCAAAACATCTCTTAAATAGACTAATCTAAAGTCTCTGTCAAAAACCTTATCATATGAACAGCTATATACATTGCTCAGTTGTTACCTCATAGAATAACCTCAGAGAACAAATGAAGTGCATGCATTTTATCTCTGGGATGTAAATTAACAAGTCAGAACCAGAAAAATAGCAAAGAAACAACATCTACTTTAATTCAGCCATCAGCAGAATTCAGTGAAATGTAAAATAAGATTTGGTATGTCTAAATGTGCAGCCAAAAAACCCAAAAAAACCCATGTGCTTTTTTACATGGAACTGCAAAATGGAAGTCTATCTAGATTCAATGGATACAAAGATAAAACACATCCTCTGATCCAGCAGTCACTTAAACCACAGGTGACAAAGACTAAAAACAGAAACAAAAAACCCCACACAAGCAAAAATAGGTGACACATACACAATATGTTTATGATCTTCTAGCAAGTGGTTTCTTATTATTGAAGACCACGTACCAGTCTAGGTCAGCTTCTGGCCAGAGTGCATTAAGATCATTCTTATGTCTCTAATCTCTTATTCTGAGATTAATTAAATTCTTCTAGTTAACATAAATTTTCACTCACTCATTCATACCTTCAGTGAAAAAGAAATTGTTGTGATAGGAGAATGAAAATAATTTATTTGTTATATTTCTAAAGTTCCCTTTCTAAGTTGAGCAGAGCAAGGTAGCAGATATGAAAGAAGCACCACAACTGTGTATTTGAAACATGAAAATACACAGATCATTGTGGCAACCACCACAGGATACAGACTGAACCAAGGCACAAGTACTAGAAAACCAATTATGCAACGGTTTTGATGAACAGAGAAGCGAGGAAGTATAAATAGATAATGTTCTCTGTGAGGAAACAGGGGAAGAAAAGGAAGTTGTAAAAACATCCATTGAAAAAAAAAGAAAAATCCCACTTGAAGGGTGTTTCACATACTATTAAGATTCCTGAAAATAAGTATTATTCTGTAAATCTGCAAGAACTTCTATTTCTGAATGCTTGGCTTAATACAGTTACTACAGTGATGTGACCCCTAATTAGAAGTACATTCTTAGATAAGGAGCAGACACCTGACATTACAAAAAGATTTAAAGCACTTCTGGAGTTCACAGAAAGAATTCTGAAACCTTCTGATGCTGGCTTTCTAATTTTATAATCTCCACACTTTGACTCACCTGATTATGCCCATAATGAAAAACATTTACATCCATGCTTAACCTTACACAGAGCCTCCTCTCTGTTTATAATGATCTGGTCTCAGTTCCTCTGAATTATATCTCATATTTCTTCCAATCACAAAGAATTGATCTAACCACCTTCAATCACAGAATAAATCCCCACTCACAGAAAGATTCATTGCCTGTGTTGAGACCGAGTAAAATTTGTGCTGGTCTCATGGAAAACTACATCTGTAGCTGCTGAGATCCTGTCTTTTGAGAGAAATAAGATGTGGCAAATTGTTCACCTGAAGCTGCTAGAATCCCATGTATATCAATTTAGTCATAGTCATTTACTTCACTGATGATACTGATAGGGTGATTTATTTTTTTTTTAGAGAAATTCTCTAATTCATGTTTCTGAATTCAAGAAGATGGAATTCACAAGGAATTCTTAACTCAGACTGGTGATAATTAATCATGACCAGCAGAAGTTTAGTTTATCTGGTTGAGATAACTAGCAATTAAAGTTTGTGTTTATTACAAAATTCATTTTGTTAAAAGTTTTCACAAAACAGAAGATCAATGCAACACTTTCTTTAAAAAATGAAGAAGAAAATGGAAGTCATTATTTTTAAATGGAAGTTATTATTTTAAAATAAAACTACAATAATAACCATTTACACTTTATTCTGAGGCATAGTGCTTAATGATACATACCTGACTGCAATGTAATGAGAAACTAAATATTTTAAAAAATGAGATATTCAATCTGTAACTATTATTGCCTAGGTACCATGTCAGCAAAAAGCAAATATCCTGAAACAGTTTTATTTCTCAAGATCAGAAAGTGTATTAAACACAAGACCTGCATAACTGTGAGCTGGGAAGAAAATTAAAAAACGAAATACAGATTTTCACTGCTCATTATTACAAAACCTTACATTCTATTACAGGTAGGACAGATCCTCTTAGAAACACATTTTTTATCTTTTATTCAATGTACAAATGTAAGAAAAGCAAACATTGAAATCATTTAAAATAGGATCTATGTGTGTACTTGTAAGGCAGCAAACTCAGTGTGAAGGTTCCTAATTCACATTTTAAGACATTAGACTGTGTTTGTATGGTGTTCTATACTGGTTTTTATTTGAGCATGCAGTAAAAGCTATCGCCAAACAGGGTCTTCTGAGAAGGACATTTAATAATGCAATAAAAAGAAGGATAAGAGAACAGCACTAATGTCTTGCTTTAAAAAGGTGAGAAAATGCAAGAAAATACTGACTTTGGAGGGAAAGGGGAATTTCCTCAAATTTTCACAGAGAGTGAGTGCATGGGTATGTATGTCTCATAGTCTATGTTTTATAGAGTGTCCTTCAGAAACAGAGATTTTATTTTTTCTTCAAATCGTAAACCACTGAGAATTTAACACAGTCACTCACAATAGTCCAATACAAACCGCACACAAAAAGAAACCCTTTTGTTTCTTATTTATTGCTGATACTTCTTCCTGAATTTCTCCCTCCCTTCCTATCATAGAAAAACGTACCTTCAGATACACGGGGGTCTGAAGGGACAGAGGAATCCAGAGAAATAAAAATCATATTCTTATAAACACAACCAGATGAGCCAGAAACATTCAGCTACAATCTGCCTGTTTTGTTATGTTTAGGGAATTAAAACAAAAAAACAAAACACCTCAAACCCCCTAAAATAAACCCAACACTGACACATAAGTCTATGCTTTCCTTACCAGAAGTTTAAAACAGATTTCTCTTCCAAATGTAACAATTTATATTCCCACTGTTTCTGAGCATATGCCTACACTGCAGTTCCAGATGCGACTGCAATTGGACCCCAAATATAATGTAAACACCTTGGGGAATTATGGTAGTGAATGGGCTGAGAATGCTACAGCTGCTACATCAGTCTACCCAAGTTCCCAAAGGATGAGAGGTGAGAATAATTCAGCCAACACTGAAAACAACACTGCCATAGCTAAACTGGTATCTACTGTATCAGGCTTGGGCATATATCTATTTTTATATATATATAAAAATAGATATATTGTTGGACTGCAGCATAAGATCAACCTGAGATCCAACCACTAGAGTCTTTGGGCTGTTTTTTCAATCCTTCCTCCAACATGGCAAGAGGAAATAAAAAGGTTAGCCTATCTCAAAATTGTGTCCCTTTTAAATCTATAATTGCAAAGGTAACAGGCATGCCCAATCTCCAAATTAATCTATGTTCTAGGAGCTTCTCCACTCAGACCAGGTGAAAGCAATCCAGTTTTCACCCCATTCCTTTGCTGCCATTGCTGACTACACCATGTAGATCTGTATGGGCTGTATAGCAGCCAGTTAAGCATTCTAAGAGTATTCTAATCACAGATATTAAGTATTTCTTTACATATCTATGTAGATGAACTCTAGCAGCTCAAGTTAGATCGGAGGAGTCACAAGACATATTCCAACTTTCAGGTTTGTGCTGGAATTTTTTATCTCCATGTTCAAATGTCTTTGATGGACTAAAAGAGCTGCACAAAACAACAAAAATCTTTTGTTGAATAATGTGGCTATGAGCATTAAAATCCGAAAATGTCAGATGATAAACTAAGGCTATACTACTCCACTGAATTAAAGTAGTGTCAAAATTAGAAATTAAATTCACACAGTTCTAGGTATCTTCTGAAATTCTATATCTGCTGGAACAGATTCTCTTCGCAGTTGTACATGTTTTACATTGACAGAGCTGCCATACAAAATTTGAAATTTAAAGGTTTATCACAACAATTTTAGAGTTAAAGAAATCATAAATAAAAATGTTCTGGGTTTGCCACCTTTATACATTAAGTAAACCATTCCATAAGCAGTCTCCCTCATAAGAATAAAATGGAGATACCTCCATCTTAAGTTAAATAAGGATGATCTATTAAGATTATGAGCTGGGAAAAACTCTAATCAAAGAAGAGGAGGACACCAAAAAAAAAAAAAAAAAAGTAATCACAATATTTCTTGAAATTATGACTGAGTTTGATACTACAAGGAAATCTACTAATGTTGACAGGTCTTACAAAAGATCTATGTTGAAAGTGCCAATAAATTGTATAGTTTAAGTAAACATTTCAAATTATTGTGTAAATTAAGACTATCCCATTCCTCTGATGATATGTCCCTGCAATGTTTGGATCATGTTATGTGGAGTTGACCTGCGAATGCTTAAAAAAAATCCTTTGTTTGTCAGAGAATTCTGGAAATAAGAGACTAAACTATTTAACTAAATTAATATAAAATTAACTAAATTAATATAAAAACAAAAAACAAACAAACAAACAACCCCCCCAAAAAACCCTGAATATAATAGAAATATAATAGAAAATGAGCAAGCTACCTTTGCAGAATTACAGAATCTAATAAGAGTTGCCAAGTTTAATCAGTACCCTGAACTGCTTGACTAAAAAGCATATTTCTGCAGCATATTTTAGGACTGTTTTACCTCATGCCATTAATGTAAAATATTTTCTCCTTGTTTAGTTTTTTATAACCAGTATCAATAAATTAATAGTGTATAGAAGACATCTTGAAAAAAAATCCACAAAGAAAACACAAAAGCCAGATGGTTGAAAATGGCAACAAACTTAATGAGGAAACAGAAACATAAAAGCGAATCCTCCAAGTGATCAAGGAGAAAGTCAGTGACACAAACATGAAGACTCCCTAGAAACATACCTCATAATGTCTTTTTTCAGTCTTCTGCAAATGAGAAATTATCACATAGGGATTTCATGCACAGTTGTGACAAGAATATTGTCAACTTTGCTAGGCTGAGTTACACTGAATTTGACTGCCAAATGATCGTGAAAAACTAGTCAGCTACTCATAGCTCAAGGTGATTACCAATAATGAGCTTTACTGCAGAAAAAAAAAAAAAACAACCATCAAGTTCTTCACACGAAACAAGCCACAGAAATCACGGAAAATATCTTTAAGTTAGAAAGTCCAAAAATTTTACATAGGAAGAGAGAATGGTCCATTAAATGTCTGCCCCAGATCTTGCATCTCTGTTAAAGTTCTGCCTACTCCTAAATTATTATACACTGGTTTTAAAGACAAAATCTTCACTGCCAGCTATCTAGAAAACTGTGCCTTTAAAACAGTCCAACTAGACTACTGTTATTTACCATACACACTGCTATCTGTTATAGTGCTTAAGGTAATACAAAATGTGATTGCCCATTTCCCAAGAGACTAATGAAAACAAAACCCCAAGCATCTCACATACACTGTTCCTTCCCATTTCTATATTGTTGAAAAGTTGAGGCCCTAATCCCCATCAGAAGGCTATCATAGCACGACCCTTTCACATCAGTTACTGGCTCCTGTTCAGATGGCAGCAGTCTTCAAACCCACAAGCAAGATGAGTATCAAAAAGATGAGAGATAGTATGGGGTTGGGTCAGGGGCTGTCACAACAGGCAGGGTACAAGGACAAGATGAGAGTGGAAGTTGTGATCCTGCAGTGGTCCAGATTATTGGCAGATCAGAACTCAGCATGAATCAACACAAGCATGACTCAGCACTGCAGAGAACAGAGTTAGGGCTTCATTCCTCCCCACTATTATCTGACAAATTCATAAACAATCCCTCTTGTCAGCTAACAACTGCAACAAGGATTTTGGAGACTGAAACAAAAGACACCACAAAAATCCTTATTTACTCAGACTGAGAGAGTCTTTGCCAGACCCAGAATGAATTTCTCCTAAAATGCAATCATGATCCTCAGTTTACCTACTTATAAGTCTTCATGAGTTTTGCAGCATTTTTTCTTTTGATAGGGTGTATTTAAGAAAGGATGCATAAACTAAGAATTCTCCATAAAAATAAATACATTCAAGAGTTATTTACCAACTCCAGTAGGGTATTGCTTTGCAGTAATGGTCACTGGATAGGACCTTTATGTTCTACTTTCTCAGCAGAAAATACTGCACTTTTACAGCAGTATTGTACAATTTTAAATGTTTTCTTTTGAAATGCTACTGCTTTTCTGTCTTGTGAAAGAGAGAATGAACAGAGGCCTCAATAGTACAAGCAAGCATGTTTGCCTGTTATAACTGCTCATTTTCCTGAAGAGCATGTAATTTCTCTGAAGGATCTACTAAGTTGTAACAAACAGTATTTCTGAAAAGTCACAATAAGGAATAGGTTTTTAAAATACCATTTGATAGAGCTGGGAACTTGTCATCTCCCACAGAATTCATTCCCCCATGCTATGATGCGTGCTATTTGGCACACAGTGTACTTAGACATCTTGTTTGCAGAAGGAAGACATTTTTTTCCTCCCATGTTTCTGACCTTTATTCTTATTATCAAATACTCTTTCCAATTTCATTGAATTATGCAAAACTACTCCTTGTGAGTAATGTCAGAAGAATTTTGTCTATCTCCTGGAATGAGATATTTGACACAGTTATGCAGTTAGCTTGTGTTTCCAAACCTTACTTAAATAAGAAAATACTAGATTTAAAACTATTGCAAAACCAGGATACAGAGGTCTGTATTTTGGATCTCAGGATTAGTTGTTTTATCTAAGCAGCAATTAAAGATAGTTTAATAGAAAGAATGGTTTCTTTAAGCAAATTCAGAGATTTCCTTGTCAGTACTGGAGCTGAGCACTCGTGGGGAAAAAAGGTGCTGACAGTGATTGAGAGAAAAGTAGAATAGCTTGAATTTGATTGCATTTTATCATCCTTGTTACCACTTTTCTGCAAGGGTTTTTCCAACTTTGAAATATCATTGTTATTTTAAGATCACTAATTAGTTTCTTTATAAAAAAAAGCCATTCAATCCAGGAAGGCATTTCTTTCATTTTAATTATGTAATTACTAGTTTCAGGGATTGGCAAAAGTTCTTCCAAATGCTACATTCAATTTGTATTCAATCAGGGACAAGCTGTACTGCCTATATAGCATTACCTCATCACACCAGCTTTTACAGCAGCTACATGTTATCTATTGAGATTTTAGGATGTAATTTCCTGTGAATGACAGGAGCTGATAACAGTCCAAGTCATGAAATTGAGAACAATATTCACTCACTTTTTAGAATATTGAAAATATATGCTACGTCAATTACACAAATAATTGAATATTTTTGTTTAAGAAGCACTTCAGTGCTACTACCCTGCTGGAAAGCAATGTCATTGTATGCTCTTATTTAGTTTCTCCACCTACCCTTCTTACAAGATCAACATTATTCACAAAAAATCAATAGAACCATTACAAAATGTGTTCGCTATAATTAAGGAGGCAGGAGTCTTATATTTAGGCTGCAGGATGCATTAAAATACCAACAGATGTCAGGACTGAGTTAGCACTCTTTCAGCTACACCAGTTATTCCTCACTAAACCATGTTTTATTTATTTATTTGCTTCAAGTACCACCAATTTCTAGTCCCTCATTAAGAACCTCATGCTCTAAATTTAAAAGCCCTGCAGGAAATGTATTGCTCCACATCCTTTGGCGAGGAAGCAGAGTTTAAAAAACATGGAATGGAGAGAATATCTAAGGATTATACTCCAAGTTCCTTACAAAACGAAGTAGGAAATTTCTTCAAAATTAAATAGCGATGAAAACAGAGCTTTCTCTAGGGGGAGGAGGAAGGGAATCAAACAACCATTTATGTATGTTTATTTATAAATACATACATAGACACACACACAGCCCATATGCATAGATTTATATAGTTTTAAACCTGTAAAAGGATCTATCTATTAATAGTCATTTTATTCCTGCAAAGCACATAAATTACTTTCAATTTTTTCTATGACTGAAACCTGAAGATAAAAGCCTGTGATTTCCATTTTGCTTATTCAACAACTTTTATCAGGAACAATTCTTACAAAGTTCTCAAGTTATCTGGAAGAGGACATAGACTCTTATCTACCATGCTTGATGCACACTCAGCCAAGTTTGGTTCATGTTGAATACTCTTGGAATATATCCCAACCAATTTGATTGAGCACCCAATTACTCAAAGACTGAAGAGTATCACAAAGGCTGTTGGACCATAGCAGCAAATAAATATAAGGAAACTTATACTGTCTTATATCACTGCAAATATCAGAACATAATAACAGCTGAAGAAGCAGCATATTTACAAAGTTGCAATTTAATTTCAGACTTGTATATTAGAGAAACATTAAGTGTGCACAAACAACATCTATAAATCTATAACTAAAGTCTATGAGATTATTATTAGGTGGAAGAGGAAAAAATTCTTGCAACTATGTAGATCATAATGATGATTTAAGGAAGTCAACAGAAGGTCTTTTACTGAATGTTCCTGTACAGTTCTACTCAAGACAAACAGAAATTGCAATTTCAAGAATTGCTAAGTCTATAAGAACAAACTTAGTGTTTGCTGGCAATGAGTTTCCTTTCTTTGTAGTAGTAGTAGCAGGTTTTTCATGTTACACTTTAGAAAGATGCATAACATTGTGTTATAATCAGTATAAAAGTTTTTCTAAAAGCTGGAAGGATATTCTCAGAAAGAAAATACCCTGACAGGATTATGATGCATCAAAGAACACCATACATTTTACTTAAAGTTAAACCTGTCAAACTTGCAATTTTACCTGCTGCCATAAAAAATTACTTATTCCATTATGCAAAATGACTGGTGTTTCTTAAATGTTATAACACTAAAGGACACTTAAAAATAGGTAATATATCTGTTTGGAAAAGGATTTGAAAGAATCTGGCACCAAAGTGAAGTGAAGCCAAAAGAACCTTTAGGCCTGTAGCTATTATACCAGCAGAATCTCATCCCAAACAAATGCATTTGTTTTCATAAACTTATATAATTAAACATTGCACAGCTTTATATTCTTGTAGAATACTGTATTGCTCCAACATAAAAAAAGGCAATGTGCAAGAAGAGGGAATAGGGACAAGTTACAACAGGAGCAATTTGGAAACAATTCTAGGGCACAAATGAATGGTATGAGGAGAGATTAAATCTGACTTGTAGTGGACATCAGGGGCAACATGAAGAATTTTTACTACAACACTGATAACAAAAGGGTAAACAAGGAACATGTGGGACTGTTACTAAACAGTGCAGGTATTTTAGTGATGGCAGGCACAAGCAAGGCTGAGGTACTCAATGTTTTCTTTGCCTGAGTCTTCACCAATAAGGGCTTCCAGGCCTCTGGAAAAAGGGGTGGTGTTCACAGTGGAAAGCAACTATCAGCAGTGGATGAGGATTGAGTCAGGGGTATTTGCCATAATAAGAATAATTCAGCTTCAGCTCTGAAAAAATAAATAACTTAATAATGATAACTAATAATGATAATAAAACTGAATTGAAACATAAAAATATAAAATACTGATAACGTTTTTTTCCAGTGTGATTGTATTCAAATTAGAACTGGAATACAGAACACTCAGCTCCGTAGCATATGTTCATAGATAAACATACCTAAGTGTAAGTACAAGAAATTATTCTTAAAGCAGATCTAATTTTACCTGTCTTCTTTTGAAGTGAATAAGAAAAAAAAGAGAGAAAAATAAAGTGCTATTAGTTGATAATAATTAGAATTGACTGAAAATTAACAGCACATTTGTTGTATGCTTAAGAGCCATCATATTGCAGAAATATAAAATAAACCACTATTTCAGTTACCCATTGAAAAGAATCCAGCACCTTTTTAAAATTATCTATTAAATGTACCATTACAATGGATTTGTTGGTGATTTAATTAAGAACTGAAGAACAGCACTCTTTCTGAAAGTAACCCAGCAGGTTCCCAATAAATGATCTGTAATACACAAACCAGACTAGCTCAGCTAAAACCCAACAAAGCATTAAGGGTGCCAAGGAAAAAAACTGCAGATAAACAAGTGATTGGAGAATGGTAAGCAACTCCTTACACTTAGGAAAGCCAGTCTTGCTTTTCAAAGTCAAACTGCAAAGATCATTCACATTTACTTACTGTCAATCTCTCCGTATTACAATATCTAAAGAGTATGCCATTTCAGGTCACTACTCACAAAGCAAAAGGAATAATGCAGAAACACTTTGGTATGGATCATACTTTTTAGATGTCCTTTGCATGCTTCTGTTCTCAGGTCAAAATGGTTCATGACCATTATGTTTTAATTTTATACTCCTGCTCTGACTAAATTACCATGGGTATGCATTTCAATAAAATTTTCATCAAAATATCCTTTGAACAATAGTAGGATCTGCCTTGCTACTTCCCCAAACATAGTTATGGTCTTGCCAAGAATTTCTTTAATAGAAGGAAAATGCAATGAAAAGTTTCAAATCACGATAGGATAAAATGCTGGACGGCTTCTACGGATTTGCATTACAGGCCACTGATTTCCTCAACATTATGCTTTCACTACATTGAGACAAGAAATGTAGGCATTTGTAACTTTACAACCAGCTCAATACAAATGCTATCTTGGTCCAAAGACTGCCTTAAGAAGAATACATCAGATATTTCCACTAACAACTAAAAGAATTCATTCCATTTGCTGCTAAGTAGACTGGCTCTACTGAAGAACTGAAGTACTGTTAAGTATATTGAACATACTATTCATATCATACAATTTTATGAACTTATCATTACAAGGCAGAATTAACTCCTTTTACATATTTAATACAGAATATGACCTTACTGCAGTGCTAAAAAAAACCCCAACCTGCTGTGCAGTATCTTTCAACAGAAATTTATTTCTGAAACAGAAGTACAACACTGTAATACTGATATCTGATTAAAATAAGTGATTGCTTGTCTAAATATGGAAACTAGCTGAATTTTAGCTCAGAGTTCAATTTTATCTTGTTATAAAAACTGTAATATAATTTTAATGGAAGATAGCTTTCAGGGCACCTGTCAAAATCCACCCAAAAGCAGATGCATTTCAGCAGCTGTTATAGATGTGATTGGACATGTAAGCAAACAATTCAAGCTACAGTTTTTCTTCACATACACTTAGAAATATATGAGAATAGAAACCTAACAGAAATAGGATTTGTTTCAGTAGATTTTAAAAACATATTTGGGTCATAAAATTAGGGGTGTTCTGAGTACACACAGAAAACCCTGTTCATGAACTGCACAAACACAAGTGAATGCCCAAATGAGAGTTCATTTTAAACAAAGAACATATTCTTTACTTGAAACTTAGGACAGTGAATGTGATAAGATTAGGATAAAGACATTTTGAAATTGGTTGATTTATAAACATGGGCTATAATTTAATATAAAAATATAATGAACATTAAAATAATCTTTCTATACTGTCTTAAGCTTTCTTGTCTGATAAATTTGCAGGTGTATTTGGTTTGCGTGGCAAAGTCTTGGTAGTGGGAGGGCAACAGGGATGGCTGCTGTGAGAAGCTGCTAGAAGCTTCCTTTGTGTCTGATAGAGCCAATGCTAGCTCTTGATGCTAGATGAACCCACCACTGGCCAAGACGAAGTCCATCAATGACAGTGGTTTTGTTTTATCTCTCATTATCCTACTCTGACATTTGATGGGTAAAAAATTCAACTTATTTCCCTGAGTAGAGTCTTTTTTGCCCATGATGGTAAATGGTGAAAGATCTGTCCCTGTCCTGGCCTAAACCTAAACATTTTGCATTATATTCTCTCTCCCATGTCCAGCTGAATACGGACGTGATCGAAAGGCCTTGGTGGACATCTGGTGTCCAGCCATGGTGAACCCACTACTGCAAGACAAGCAAGCTTCAAGAAGGGGGAAAAAGATGCTAAACATGAAGACAGGAAGATGTTCAGTATGACTGAAAAGCTTGGGGGCTTTTACTAAGATCACTCTTTTTTTCATCATTTTCAATCCACAAAACAGTCTAGCCTGCTCTGAAAATTCAAAATCTATGGAGCCCAAAGGGGTACCAAAGTTAAGGTCTGTTCCCTCAAGAACAAATAAAACCTGTCTTTAGGATGGAGGGGGAAAATGCTACAGTAACCTACAATTGACATTCATTCTGCATCTGTTCAGGACACAATTTTGTTTTTCCTATTCTGCTCAAGGAAAAAAAATCAAATACATCAAGTCGCTGATAGTCTTAGAGATTTCAGCTCAGTATAATTAACAATCTGATAATCATCAAGAGAAAAAAAAAAAAACCAACGGGTGACAAGAACAAAAATCAAAGTTATTACATGAAAATGCCACTTATTTCTTGGCCAGAATTCAATAGCCTTTGACTTTCACCAAGAGTGAAGTACCTAATCTTTTAAAATCAAAATATCAGAACACATCTGGAGAAAACAAGATTATTTTTCTCAAAAGGAATTATAATCTGCTTCCTGGGTTTTCCTCTTGGGTTTTGATTTGTCTGATTTAGGAGAAATAAGAAAGTTGCACAATGGTTTTATGCTTCACTGTGAACCAAAATGAAGAACTGAAGCAGTGTCGCAGAACACAAAACTCCCCCTTATGCTCCCACGAAGTGTGAAGGGGAGTTTTGGGTGAGGAATGAATGCAGAATCATGTCCTCAGGCTTTACCCACCTCTTATTTGGAGCTCCAGTGTAATTGTAACTGACATAAAAAAGGCCAAAAACCTGCTCCTGCAGCAGTGCTTTGACTGTAGAGCTTCTTATTCACGCTCTTCAAAATCATATTAATGCCAGTGTATTTTCAAAGGAAGATTGAAATCTTCCTTCAATTCCACCATTCATAGGGTCCTCCCACATGACCCTGTTCAGCTCTCTTTTAAAAGGAGCAGTAATGGCTGAACTATGCCTTTGATCCTGCCACCATTTTTTTTATTTTCTACCAGTATAGAATTGATACAGTTTCAGGCCCTGCTTTGAGAGTCTTTTTGTAGTTGGGAGCTCAATAATTCCTGCATTTAGGCTGCAGGAGGATCAAACCACAGCAATCTTTCAGGTAAAATCCTCATCTTGATACAGGTACAGTCTAACTCCAGCCACGAACTCGTAATAAACTGCAATACTTAGTCTTTCATCTAATTCTCCTCTAAAAGCTTGATATCCCTTAAAGAGCATATCCTAAATATATGTGAGCCACATTTCTTTTCACATTCACTAAAAACTGATCTCACAAGCTTAGATAAGGGAATTTCTGAATGAAAGAGATATGAGGAAGAATCTATAAACTCATCCACAGAGGGAAAAAAAAAAATTCTCTTTGAAACCTTTTCTTTGTTTTAGGCACAAAACCTGTACAACCACTGAGCAGCAATTTTGGAGTTTATTCTTTAAAGCCAAGGTCATGCAGCCATAGCAGCTAGTTCATGCTCAGAGGGGAGGTAATCATCCTCTGTACTTCTCAGCAAGTGCTCTTTGCTGAGGTCAAAGAAATGGGGCAATGTAACACTGGAATCCATTACAAATTAGCATAATGTCACCACCTCTCTCTGTGACATTTAAAATGAGCACAGATGAAGGACAGCGTGGAAAACAATGCAATTACAAATATAGGGATCCAACAATATTTCTGAGAACAAGCAAGGAACTGCTACTGCATGGAATTAATCCTTTAACAAAATTTAACATTTCTTCTGTTCCTTTTTTTCTCTGTCATTACCGCAAATGAAAAAAACCATAACCCCCCCAAAATTCCAGTCAGACACTCACTTGTGGAGGCAGTAAACCTAAGCACCACCACAAGCTTGAATCATGTTCAAATACAAAAAAAGAAAATACACATAAAGGTGAGAAGAACACCATCTCAGCACCACAATGCAACACCGCTGCGAGGCAATCTGTGAAGATGAGATTTCTGTCTGCCTCTACACTGACATCTAATGAGGCTTTAACACCTTTGAAAATTCACAATAAAGATACAAAATATAAAGAAAAGGAAAAAGAAACATAGGTAACCCAGAAACAAAATGTGTTGTCTTGTGTTACACAGTCCAGTAGTAATTTCACCATATTCTTTAATAAGCTCAGCTCAAAAGTAGCTTAAATCTTCAGTCTTAACGTATCCTGAAAACACTCCTAATTTTGTCTTTTCTGAAACACGATAGCTAATTAGTTATTTGATTATCATAATAAGAAACACTAATCATTGGAGTCTTGATGAAAATTCAGTGATTATCCCAAGAGGGTTGCGGTCCAGTAAATGTGTTGACAGGCTATTTGTTATTATAATGGCAATGCATCATGATAACATATAGCAGAAAACAAAAGACAAATACAGATTAATACTATCCATGATACTTGAATGCAAGAAAAAAACCTAATGTGACCTGCAGGTCAAATTACATGGTTCCCACTCAAGTAAAATTTCTTGTAACATTAGTTTTGCATTCAGAAGACTGTAGTCTCCTAGTGAATGAAAATGACCATCAACTAGTGACAAGTCACATCATGGTATCTCCTCAAAATTACCACACAGTTAACTGAAAAGTTACAGAAAGCCTCTTCTATTGTTCAGAAGGGCAATAAATATTTCAAATACAGAAAAAAATATATGAAACAGCATCTCTCGCTTTCATGAAGTTTTGGCCCTAAGTTCTTCAAAAAACTAAAAAAGTCTTTATTCTGTAATAGTTGTTATATATTTTTACCTTAATGTTAAAGTAACCTCCCCTTTGAGACAAACTCAGCAATACCAAAACTTTTCCTGTGACAATTACAACAGAAAAATGACATTAGCTAAACTGGTTGTGCCCAAGAACCTGCAGTTTGCCAGTACACTTGAGGATTTATTTTAACCCCATTCCTTCAGCCTATAATTTCTTATTTCCACTTTCAGTATAACAAGCTGAAAGTGGAATTGTTCTGAGATGAAATAGTCATGGAGTTACTTTAAAATACTAAATTACTATTATCTGCTCCATGAGTTGGAACGCTTTTCTCTCCTTATATCTGCCTTTTTATTTTTATTATTTTCAGCAGGTAATATTAAATGTCACCCAAGCTCTACAAAAATACCAATGTTATTACTTTTTTTTTTCCCCTCCTTTCCCTTCAAGACTAACAACTGCCAGAATTGTGGCTGTCAAAACTGGCAGCTAGGAACTTCTCCCATGCTTGCCAAAGACTTGATTTGAGATATGCAAATGGAGTTCTCCAAAAATTGTCCAAGGGGTCTCAAGAGACACAACTGAGGTTACATACTTCCTTCTCAACTCTGTGAAGCCACTGTATCTTCCAGTTTTCCAAAAATAGAAAGCAAGAATTCAAGACAAAGAGATGTCATTGTCACAATGACTTCATAGAGTAGCTGTCTATCACTGTACAGTGTAAATGTATATGGCTTCCACTGCCACAGTTTCCAAGTAATCTCAACTTTTCAAGTACATATACTCCCACCATGTAGAAAAATTATGATTGTATTTTAAGGCTTAGAAACTGAGGCACAAAAATGCAAACTAAACAGATTCATGTGAATGAATGGGAAATGAGATTTCACAGAACATCTACTTTAACTACATAAAACAAAGAAAAGCAATTAAACCTTACACATTTGTCAGACATTTGGCAAACCCGAGCAAAACCCAAAGAAAGAAACTATCTGTGGGCAATTTATTCCAGTGGTTTACTGCTGGATAAGCTTTTTGGCCTTTTTCCCCTAGCATCAGTCTGGAGATTAACTCCATTTATTATTCTCTTTGGGTTTTTTTTGGTTTTTTTTTTTTTTGGTGGCCAAGAAAAAAAATTGATTATTTTCCAGTTTGGAACAAATTAATGCATAATAGACACTTCATATTTTCTTTTATTTCTCCTTTGTCTAGCTTAAATAAAATAAATTCTATCAACGTTTCTTTATGTCTTCAAAACTCCTCATCATTGTTACTCTTCTCTCTTGCATTATCTCTAGAGTGCTTAACTCCTTTAAACCATGATGAACCAAACTATACTACATAGTGGACATGGCCTCAGATACAATGGCTTGCATAGCTATTTTCCACCACCTGTGCACAGCACTCCTGTTCAAATATTTCACACGATGGCATTGTTACCTCAGGCTTCATTTCCGAGCTACTATCACCTGATTAACAAGACATTTCCTTCTTGATGCATTTAATATCTTACTTCCTGATTGCAACATTTCTCACAAAACTTTAATGAATATCAACTTGTTGCTTTCAAGCTGCTGTCCAGAATTTTGAATGCTTATCCCCAGCAAGCTCTCCACATATGTGAACTTTGTTAAAACCTTGACTTTAGCTGCAAGTTTTACAAGGATACATCAGTTTACCATCTAAATTATTATTGAAAACACCAAAAAGAATAATCTGTTCAGGACAGAGGAATGCAGGACTCTGTTGACAAGACTTCATAATTTAAAGGCAGACTGACAGTAACTGATTGATTTTTAAAGATCCATGATATTGATCAAATGGAGTCCAAGTTTGCTTACAGGAATGTAATGTGGGGCATGATAAAAGAGGCTACTAAACTCAAGGTATGTTATTTCTGCAGATATCTATAGATCTGTTATTCTAACAAAAGTCTTTCTTCAATTTTTGTGTGATTTGCTTCAGGTTCACGTTATGAAAGAGATTCTGATGTAGTTATAATATTTTACAGAGTTACCTGTTTCTTTTGCATCTCTCAAAAGTATTTGCAGCTTTGTCAGTCTTTGTCTGCAGTTCTCAATAGACCTCAGATGATCTTCCCCAAGGAGTCTACTTAGCTTTTACCCAAACCTGTCAAAGTCCAGCATTCTCATTCTACTATTCTTGCATTTCCCTCTGAGGAAGACAGCTGAAATGTAGGTTCAAAATTAATCTTGAAAACTAAATAGTTTGTATGGACATCACAGCTGAACAATATAAAGTTGTTTATCCTAATGTTCAAAATGTTCAAAACTCAAAAAGAATCTTAAGACAGTTGGACAGGGTCACAAATAACTGTCATGCTCAGAGTAATAAACTCAGGCCTGAAGAATGTCAAAAAACACAAACACACACAAAAATAAGCATTGTTTTTCTTGAAACTACAGAGAACAAACATACAGAACAAGATGAATATTTATACAATGTGTCTCCAGAAGACCAGCTTGGGTACCAGACAACTATGAAGGATTTTAAAATGCACCCACAACATGACAAACAAACCTATAAAAAGGAAAACAGTAAAAAAATCATAATTATAAAAGATATATGCCATTATTTGAACACATACTAGTCTGACTAGATGCAATTTCACTTTTCCACAATTTACATCTTGTTAAATATTTCACAATAACAACCTGTAAGATGGTTCTCACCCTTTGCAAATAGGAGAAAGCTATACACATTCTGTGGTTTCACTGCAAATGCTATCTTCTGTCAGCATTCAGTAGGTGGCATTTGGCAACCTAAACCTTGGATCATGTCAAAAAAAACATTTATGTTGACATCATCAAAGCCAGTTCTCATTCATCCTCAGTGTTAATGTTAGGATAGCCTGAAAATATAATGGCTAAGAGATTAAGTCCCTTAAACTTAAAAAACATTTACAGAATATTTTGTACATGACAAAACAAGACTGGAGTGATGAATTCTGCTGTCTAACAGAGGTGTTTTACCTCAGCAAATAATTTCTCACATTAATAACCTTTCTTACAGGAGCTGAGTGACCTTGTATAAACACATTCACTCTTTCTTTCAAAAATTAAAACACGCAGCATAGTCTGACAATCCATCATTTCCCTTCCTTCCTAAAAAAATAATAAAAAGGTGCAAATCCTAAATTTGTTACATAAATTATATATGTTGTCTATACAGTACAGAATTCTGACAACGTAGGCATTTCTAGAGCTTCCAATTGAGCTTTTTACAGATAAGATGTCACTTGGAAGCAATTAAAAATAAAAACAGATGTCCCCACCCCACTATGACCCTAATCCACAAAAAAATCCAAAACAAACCCACAAATATAGCATCACTTCACAAAACAGAAGAGATTTTTTTAACTTTTGCTTGAAACTACAGGAAATAGGTCATGTTGTGTTTAGGAAAGATGGACATCAGGAACGTGTGAGCATATGAAAGATACTATTATAATATAAAGTTTTACTATAAGGCTGAAATTCTGGATCTAATCATAGGAAATGGAACAGTTTGGAGGGTTTAATATGTTCAAGAGTTTGAACATAATCCTAAATGTTAGTTGGCAATAGGTACATTTCAGTCAGAGAGGAAGAGCAAAGCATCATATGAGTTCCTACAAAATAAATACTACTTAACAATATATCAGAACTGCTTTGAAAAGCCTGTGTGCATCTCCTTAGAACATTAACCAAACAAAAAAAAAAAAACACCATTTCAAGCTAGGAAGCAGCAAAATGGGTTTCCAAAACCAATTCCAGCACCTAAAGGATCGTACACTGCTTAAAGCAAGATAGGTGAAAAAATGAAGGTATTATTTATTCACTATAAGCATAGCTACAAACAAAACAAAAAACCAAAACCCTCAAACAAGAACCAAAAAACCACTAAAAACTGTTGCATAAGATTAATGAACTTGAATAGGGGATTTTAAAGGAGAATGTGATCTGAATAGTTCTTTATACTTTTGCGATCAAATCACCACTCTTGATTTTAACTAATGTTTCTGTCACAAGCTTGCTTTGCTTTTGCATTTATGATGATATAATAGTAAAAACTCCAAATTTCAAGTAATCAAAAACATAACTTGAAATGTAGCATTTTATTAATGATAGTTACTGAAACATATATTTGTAAACACAATCAAGTGCTTCTGGCTTAACTAATTCTCAGAATGTGACCCACAGAGTTACTAATGCTGATCTATTACTTCAGAATAAAACATACAACAGAACTTGGCATGTGAAATGTCTGAAAGGAAATGTAAAATAACCTGGGTCAATAGGGCTTATTTATGGTTACCAGATAATGTAACCCAAAAAAATTTCAGAGGCATGAAGAAAAGCTTTTTTTTTCATACCCCAGCTATCAAGAAGCATTAAAAGCAAACAAAAAAGCCAAACACCACAGTTTCTTAATATGGTAATGATATGGAACATAATCCCCTACAAAACTATTTGCATACTAAATTTAGTATCCCCTGTTTCAATAGTGAGTCCAAGATTGTTTCATAAAAAGTGAAAAGAGGCAGAGGAGGTTGATAAATAAATATATGGTTTACCGTTTGAGTTTTAGGACTTAATTAAAAAAAAAAGAAAGACTTAGTAAAACTGAAAGTCTTTGTAAATATACTAAGCTTTGGCTAACCACAGAAACTTAGGTTTCAGCCTAGACCCAGCTAAACATCTACTAAAACAAAAGCAAACAATTGCACTGACTGCATAATTGTTTTCTATTTTGCAGATGTCATTGCATTATGTGACAAAAGAGTCAAAGATTGGATGAGATTCAGCTACTTGAGCAGAGATGTCAAATGTCATTTAAAATGCCTCAGGGACTCCCTCACATGACAGATTTTGATGTGTCTCCTGTCTCATAGTGACGATCATACAAAGGACTATTAAGTCAACTACCTCTTTCTAGAAGAGCAGCATACTTGGGGTGTGACAAATTGGGGTATGCTAGGAGATCCCAAACTTCATGGGGCAACAATGTTCAGACACCTGAATTCCACACACAGTATCCAGGTTTTTATTCCTTTACTACCCTGACACAGAAATTAGCTAAGATAGTACTTTCTTATTTCCAGATATGTAAAATTGTACACATGCTTTTGATTTCACCACTATGCACAAGTCTTTCTTTTCTACCTGTTCAGTTAATCAGAAATTGTTACACTGAAGTGCTAATAAATTATTCTGACCTTAGCCTTAATAGGTTTGCCCTACATATCTTCAGGCAACAAAGTTAGCTACATTAAGGAATTTTTCTTCTAGATTCTCAGCTACTAACCTACCTAATATCTGAAAAAACCTGCTCTGCAGCTACATCTATTTACCTTTTGAATATCCAAGAAGTGCTAAGTTTAGCACTTCACCTGGCTGCTTCATTTTAGAGGGACCCACAGATCACCCCCCAGGTATGGCAGAACTCAAATCAGCAAAGATGTGTGGCAACAGTAATGAGCTGGCTCTTCACCTTCATGCTCCTCTCATCACTGAAGGCTGGTGGTTAATGACAAAAACTGGGGATTTAGGGCTGGAATTGAGCATGAATTGCAGGCACATCTCCATGCTCCAATAAAATTGGAATCAGGTGACAGATGTGACGGAGACAGTGGCACTCAGAGCACAAAGGGGAGCTCATGTAGGAGGAAGACCTCATACTGGAAGTCTCTTATTTCTTATGAAAAATAAATAATTTATTCTGCAAAATAGCAGCATAGATGGCCACCTTAAGCCCTTTACCAAGTTTAAGGTTGAGCAATTCAATGAAATATTGCATGATAGTTTTTTCAAGTCATCCCAAAAATATGAAGAGACCTGAATCCTAAAAGAGAGGCTCTGGAGATTTACAAAGATTCAGTTACAAAAAAATAAACATAAAATGAAGACCTTGTCTCTAAAACCCCTTCTATTCCACACAGGCTTGTGGATATCAGATCAGTGTAACTCTGAATTTAACTCTGTTACTGCTTCAGGGCTTTCTACACTTATTGAAAAAAAACAGATTGAACCTCAAATGGAGGACCTCCCCCCTCTTTTCCACTGCAACAAAATCACAAACCCTCTTCTCAGGGCCTGAAGTTTTTGTTCCTGTTCTGTGTTCCTCCTGGTGCCCACAAGAAAAGCCAGAAAATACAATCATTTTGTCTTCCGGAAGAGGGAAAAAAATACATTTAACTCTGAGGGTTCAGTCTAATTCTCATAGTTTGTACAATAAACTGACAAAACACATTGTCAAGACTTATCTTTCAACTTATATTAGGTTTTTATACAATCTGTTTGAATAGAATATATTTAATTAAAATCACATTATCCACTAGGTGAGTCACTGATTCCCCAAAATGCAAGGTTACTTCTGTTGAATAATTTACAGAAAGCTCTTCATTCCTGAAGGAGACAAACTAAAAGTGTTTCTCAAATTGAAAACAAACAATGAAACTAGCAAACAAACAAAAGAACAAGGGAAGGGAGCAAATTCTGGGAACTCAGAAGGGAGCTAGAAATATTGTGAAAGCAGAAGTGGTAATGAAGGAGAGGAGACGAGAGAAGTTGACGTTACTGGAAGGCTCTCCCAGACAACAAGCAAATGTGGGTTTACTACACTGGAAGCAGAAAAGCAGAAGAGGTTTAAAGACATAATCTCACAACAAAGCAGTCTTTATCCTTTCTGCCCTTCATGGAATGTGTTTTTACTGAAATCCTGTTTTTTTAATGTAAACCCTTCAGACCCCCAAGAAATTCTCCTCATGCACTCACACTGTGTTTTCTGGCTTGAATAAGTTTGTTAGTAGATAAACACTGCAACTGCCTCATGCTTGAAAAGTTTTGAATGTAATTGACTGTCAATGATATGATGATTTATAATGCAATCTGCTGCTACTTCTGCTGCTGCAGATAACTCTAATTTGCCTCTATTGTATTAGATATGATGAACTTGACAATCATTTTCAATTTTCTTATTTGGCTTTCATTCAGGTTGATGTGGCCAGTAACAGTGAATTTTCATTGTTCTCCCCCAAAAGTAATAAAGGAACAGGAGCTTGTTTCATATGAAGCAGTTGGCTGTTTCCAAAAGACTCGTTTATTGTGTAATGAAGCTTCTGCCAAGCAAAATATTTAGCAAAAGTATGTACTGAAAGTTTTGTGTCAAATCTTTGGGTTTCAACAAATCAAATACTGTCCCCTTTGTGCTACTTTGGAAGAAGACAGGTGACAGGCAGAGAAAGACTATAAATATGAGAGACACTTCACTGGCTGGTTAAGATTACACAGTTCCATAATTCTGGTCATACTCAGAACTGGATATTTTTCCTTCACTAGGGGAGACAGTTCATGGTTTCTGTTTTGGACGAAAACCAATAAGGAATGAAAAGGGAAAGTGACAGGAAAGACCCCAGTGCACATAAAAATTAGTTTAAAGATGTACTTGCAAACAAGTACCTTTCAACAACCCTTCAGTTTACACCTACTCTAGCAAGGAAGAAAGTTAAAATATTTTATTATTACTGGCCATAGAGATAAACAAATCAGTCTTAAAGTGATGCACATTAGGCTGTGGCTTTGCATAGAAAACCTAGCTTCCAATCAATCTATTTTCTCTCCTTATAAAGGAAAGATAATGACACCTGCACTTCTAACTTGCTCTGGTATGCACAGACGAAAGGGAAGATGTAAAAATGACACATTTCCACATAAAAGCTTCTATTTACAAAGTTGCATCCATTTCCTCATCTAGCAAAGTTTTGATAATTAACTGCAATGCAGTTTTAAGTCCTATTCTGAAGGCTGAGTCCTATTCTGCCTCATCTGTCACCAAAAATGACCAGCACCTAAGTTTCCATAAATACTCCATGCTGTGGGTAAGAGGTGGAGGACAGATTTGAGATGTCAGGTTCAGTTTGAACAGCTGGCAGTTAGAAAAGTTATTTTTTGACTTGCAAACAAAACACATTTAATAGAGAAATCATTGAGAAATAATAAATATGGAACTCCATGATGTCATTTTCACATATTTACCTCTCTGACTGTATCTGCACTTCACAAATGACACGATTTACAGTGTCATATTTTCTTTGTATAGGCATTATCATTCATCCATAATAAGCTATACTTCCACAGAAATGTATTTAGTTTCCAGATAACAGGAACCTTTTTAAAAGCAAACTTTTCAGAAGTTTAGGCTGGAAGAAGAAGTTTGGGGAAGAATTAAATGATTTTATCCTTTTCCCCAATTCAGCAGTCATGCTTTACGCTTGTTTTTACTTGCAGTATAACACATCACCACCAACAATAAAGAATACAGTTATAACAATAAAAATATATGGAGAAAAATATATAACAATAAAGACTGTAGTTATTAATATATGCAGTGCACAAGTAAAGAGATGAAAAGGAACTGATACTGTTTGCTGGGCAGTTGCTACAGCAATTCAGGATTCAAAAACACTAAGTGATAGCTTTTCCCTTGCCAAGAGTTTATGAGAATCTGTAACTAGACCTCTAGCATACACTTTAAACATTTTACTTATTTAGAAAAAGGATACATTTTTATTAGTTGAAAGCTATGCATTTGTTTTCTGAAAGGTTTTTTTTTTGAATAATTTTTTCATAAAAGCTGATGTTCTTTTGTTCAAAAAGATTTACCCATTCTTGATAAACTTAGGGAACAAATGCAAGCAACAATATGGATTTGTATTGTATAATTAGTATGTAATTACACCTCAGAGAAGCACACTGCATCACTTCACCTTTAATGGCTGGAGTTACTGAAGAAGAGATTTTGAATGGAGACAAATGTGATACACTGATTACAGATTCCAACAGGGAATCAGGTAGAACAGTGAAGGGAATTTTATGACGTGGAAAAATGCCTGAAGTTACATACAGCTAGGACATGGGGCAACAGTTTAACAAGATAAAATCTTCTGCATGTGGCCTATCTTTCAAATAGAATTTTACTCTCCTAGTAGAATTTCAAAGATGCTCTGCTGCCTCTGCTTTATTCACACAGAGCGACATTTTAGGATAGAAACTTAGTAGTGATCTGTGGCCATAGACCATGACAGACTATATGAATTTCATTTCTCTACATCAGGTAATGTGTGTGCTCTGAGTACATATGCACAACATTTTCTTAGTCTTGAAAGCCAGTGACCAACTTAAATGCAAAAATGCCAGCTGACTTCAACAGCCCTTGGAGACTAACAAACAAGAATTGCAACTGCATCTGCAGACTGCAACCCATGAGTACAGGCATAAGCTTGGTTCTTTTTTTCTCAATGAAATGCAAAGATCTGTCCTTCAGTATAAAAATAAGTGACATTTTTTATTTAACAAAAGTCTCATTTAGTATAACTGGTTTGTGTTAGTATATGCTGCTTGAAAAGTTAAATGCCTTTCAGTCCCAGAATTCAGAGGCTAAACAGAAAATTTGACTGAGAATTGAAATGTAAAATTATAATGTAATAACAGTGCAGAAACTTAGCAAAAGCTACTATGCTCCAACTGCTGTGATATCATAAATGCATATGCTGTTATCTTCAGGAATTTTCAGATGATACCTTACCTTATTCAAGTGTTAATAAAGTTGGAAAAAAAACCAAAACTGAGACACAGGTTATGGTTCACATACTAAATGTGACCTTCTGTCTATCATGCAATTCGTAGAGAGAGGAAGAAAAAAATACAGACAAGCTTTTTTTGGTGGCATGTTTAATCTGTCAAAATCAATTTTAGGTAGTCCCTGGTCCACAGTGGCTCCCAGTAAGAGATGTAAGCTGGCAGCATTACAAGCATTCTCCCAAAAAACCACAACTGAGACATCCCTTTTAAAAAATATTGTTAAGAATAGGGAACTGAGCTTTACTTTCTTAATCTTATTAAAAAAAAAAAAAAAAAAAAAGCAAGCCTAAAACAGAAAAACCCAGTATTTTTATACATGCCATTGCCAGTATGACACCTCAAGTTAACAGCAGAAGATGTGGTAACATGAAAATGGCAAGTTGTTGAAAAATGAACCACCACACATACATGAGCTGAGCAAACATTTCACCTCTACAGTAGTCCTCTGGTATTTCAATCTTGCTAGAATTTTAGCTATGTATGCAAAATTTCAGCCCTCTCTAAGCACCAGATGAAGTTTTTACGAGGTCGATAGATCTTCATCAGAACAGTTACATATCCTAAGTTTTTTACTACCTCTATCATGTCAACGAGATTTATGAATATAAACTTCCAGGCAGGAAAAGGTATCCTCTCTCTAAACCAGAAATTCTTTGAAATGTGGTGCCTCTATTCACTGTTCTATCAAAGAAAACAAAAACCACAAACAACACATTGCGTGAGAACGACACATGGTATACAGTTCCTCTGAACTGTGGAAAGCACTACCTGAAACCCCCAATGTGTAAAGAGCTCAGAAAAGTTATTCTTAGAGCTTTTATGAACACATAAAAGCAATCCAGTGATGAAGAACTTCCTAGCATTTTACAGTGTAGCTTTGCTATTGAAGCAGCAGCATGTCGTTAAAGAAAGAATTCAGTTTTCTAAGGAGATGCTTCCACATGCACAGTTTGATGACAGCATCATAAATGTATTCTAATCAAGAAAAAAAAAAAAAAAAAAGAAAGAAAAAGTCCTCACTGTTTTTCCTTAATGCTATCTTTCCTTTCTCTTCCTCATTGCTATGGAACATGCAGAACAACATTTTCAGACCTAATACTTAACAGCTCAGCTCCTGAATCCGTATGGGGTATACTTAACTGTAATTTTTATTCACTATGGGCACAGACACTTAGCTTTACATGCCAGCTCTGAAAGCACTGGTTACAGTTCAGACAAAATTGTATCACTGGGTGGGAAACCATAATATCAGAACTGGTGAAAGACTGCGTTCTTTTTAGATTGTACTACATAGCAGAAATAGAAGAAATATTTAAAAGACATTGAAAAAAGGGTGGTGTGGGGTTTTTTTGAGAAACTGAACTGTTATAGTGAGAGAGGAAAGCGGAATTCAGCTGTCATGCAAAGAGCTGGACTGCCAGTGTTAAAGACAGACATTGCAGAGAGAACTGCAAGCAGCAGAGAACACTAGCATGCTTACTGTCAGTGAATAGCATAATTTACCTTTAAAAGTCCCTCTGAAAATGAAAAGAAAGTCAATATAGCTATAATAACTGAACTAATCTTTGCAATCTCTATTCAAGTGAGAGAGAAAAATATGTGTAGGGGACTCCAAAATTAAATATTCAGTCTATGTCACTGCAGAGGTTTCTTATCTAATATAAATATTTGTAGTCATTTTCTTGTTGAACATTTTATTATGAATAAATAGCAATAAGAGTATTTCCCGATCTATATCTTCAGAGGATGTTATTAGTGTTTCGGGTTTCAGATGTCAAATACTTTCTCAAACAGAAGTGATGGTGGCATTTGCCAAAACGTGTATTTTCCCAAAATGTCATTTAACCACAACCAATTTCTCTTGTTTCTAAACGTTATGTTCTACTGAACTTCAGTTCCATATTGGCAACCCTGTTGTGCAAACAGCTGGAGCTAGGGATCACCTGGCTTCTGATTTTCTTGAAGCAGAGACAAAAGTCCTGATGCTGATGGAAATTTTGTGGCTGCATGCATCTAGTGCATTTACCAAATTATTATACAGGTTAGCATCAAATCAGGGTGTATAACTCCACTTTATTTCTCTAGAAAGAAAGGAGTTAGGAAGGTGGAAAGACTAGAATATGAAGGTCTTCCATCAGCTTCAGAACCAGAATGTGACCAGTCGATATGTTCATCCATCCCTGAGGCTTTTTCTTGAGCTCATTTCCAGAACCTGACCTTGATCTGTTGTTTCTGAGCCCAGTTTTCTGATACAGTGCAGGAATGTCAACTTAAAAGAAAAAAAAAATATTTAAGAGAAAACAATTTTTTTCTTTAAATGTCCACTACAAAGGAATTATTTTAATCATTGTTTGGTTTTTGCTTCATTTTTCCATTTATGCAAAATACTCCCCTGTTTTTCCTGTTCAGCATCTTGAATTCCAAAACAGTAACCTAAAAGAAAACACTCTGTAAAATTTCAGACTTGTCACTGGCTCTGAATTTTATAAATGACATCAGGAAGAAAAGAAAAGAAGGAAAAGAAAAAAAAAAATTTTTTTTCAATCACAGGCATTAGGGTTGCATGCTGATCTGGTAAATAAATGTTCAGGTGAGATACTGCTTTTTAATGCCAGTAAGCATCATACTGGTTAAACAAAGGTAACATTAGAGTGCTGTCAAAATATCTCATCAAAGAAGTTAACGTGATAGTAACAGGCTTGTGTCATTCTATGGGGAATAACAGCAGATTTAACAGAGGGAAGGTTTAGGTGCACACCTATGAGGGTTCCACATCAGGAAACAATTTCACAAGTGCAGTTTCACTCTCCACCTAATTGCCGCCTGCCACTGGAAAAGATAATCCTAGTTCTCTTCATCTCCCAGCACTCCTGCAGCCAGAAGATAGTTGGTTCTTACTGACTAGTGGGGGGAAAAAAAAAAAAAAAAAAAAAAAAAAAAAAAAAAAAAAAAAAAAAAGAAAAAAACCTCCACATATCTTTTTATTTACTTTTAAGGGATACAAGATAAGCAACAGGAAGCACAAGGACCAAAGGGTTGGGAGAATCCTTGTTGGCAGGAGCCTGTAATTGCATCAGATTAGGTATAATGTGATACTATGCCCAAGGCTGCCTGAAGTCTTAGCACTACTCGTTACATTTCGGTAGAGAGAAGAGTGAAAGCTCTGCAGTTTACAAGAATTGCTGAATTATATATCTAATGGATGGAAATGGATATTATGGGAGCTATTTGCTAAATAAAACAGACAATGCCCCTCAAATCCACCTGTGGACCCACAGGTCAAGCCTATTATTAGCAGCATCCTAAAGAAAATTGAAACTTCAGCAAGCAAGTTTGTTTAAAGGCCAAAATTTCTAGTGTCAGGGTATAGGTACTCCTAGAACTGTTTCTGTGAATACATTAGAAATAACCTTCAGTGTCTCTTCTCTACTAACCAGATGCTGCCCTCTGTGCTGAAATAAAAGGGAGGTGTCAAAACCATTACCATGAATTCCTCCTTCCCACTGTTTAATCTGAGGCTGCCTCTACTGTTCTCATAGATCCCTGGTATAAGTAATAGCTCTACTTAGGCAATTACTGGTTGTACCTGGCCACAGACTGTCTTACTCAGAAGCTACAAGTACAAATACACCAGGTTTAGCTCTCCTGTTTAAAGCTCTAGTCAGGAGGTCACAGATGATAATAAAAGAGAACACCAAGTAAATAAAGCGACTTTTTTCTCTGTTGCTCATAGAAACTTTCTGGGTGTTAACCAGCAGCTGTCATGGCTACAGAGATTAGGATGGGTGAAGACTGGCTACAATAAACCCCACATTCATTTTCCTTTTGATGAAATGATAAAGCATGCTCTGGGCATCTCTTCTCCAAATATTGCCAGGAAAATGGCAGCAGTATTTTAATGCATACAATTGCCAGTTCTCATTGTTTGACTTTTCCTTTTTTTTTTTAAATTGGAATAGACTGATAGATCTTTTAAGGATTAAGCATTTAGAGGTCTGTTAAGCTGACAACACTGACAACAGTAAAATGTTCAGGTTGGGGGGGGGGCAGGGCCAGAGGGTGGGATTGACAGTAAGTAAGATGAAGAAAAAGGAAAACCAAATATTCTTGCATAATAGCTAAAAGAACCTTCCCCCTATTCCTCCCATTAAGCTAAAATTTAGTCTGTGCATCAGCTTCTACACAGAGACTGTAAATCCAAGTTATATACCCACATAGGAAATGCACCAAGGGAAGCCACTTCTCTTTTTCCTTGATAAGGTGTCCCCTTCTGCCACTACAAGATGAGTAAATTACTCCACCTGTCTAACTGATCCCCACTATTCAGTCTGACACTGACAATGGCACTGCGCCCGTTAGTGTGATGGACAAGTGATTGGCAGCATGGCATTTGCTGCTTTCTATAATAAGTCAGTTATTATACAATGATGTTGACAATCTAGAGAGACTGCAAATATTAAAGTGTAACTAGGTAGAGGTTTGAAAAAGAAAAAATAAGGTTATGGGTGAAATATGACCCTGAATAAATTTTATGCCAACGGCTTCTTTTATTTTGAAAAGAAAAATATCAAATTTTAAGTATGCCACTTTTTCTTAGGAGCAAATGATTCAATTTATGTGTAGCCACCAAATGTCAGTTCTGAGTTTTCCCACAAACTAAGTACAAGATTGAAAGTCACTGCCTTGATAAGCTTCTCAGGCATACAGAATCTATAAATGCAAAAAGTTAGAGTCTGTGTAAGAACATGTCTTCTGAAGCCATAGTACATTACCACTATGATCCAACAACCCCAATTTCTTCCCCATGGTCTTGCTATGTGTCCCACCTCTGTTCAAGCACCACTGTAGATACAAGTGTTACTGTGCTGAAAAAGCTTCACTATCTCTTCGCTGCTAAGAAGTTTGAATGGCCTTGGTATTTAACAGTTAGACAGGGTGTTAAAAAAATAAAACCCTAAAAAACCTAATGGCCCACATTGGAAAACAGAATACAGCTCTGTTCTGCAATTCAGGAAGTAATAAGAAAATGTCAGGAACTTAAATGAATGTTTCATTTAAATCTAACTTCTTTTTTTCCAGCTATTAACAGTATTATGTAACAATTAGTCATTTTTGAGGTCATCTCATCCCTATCACATTCTTTAATTTTTAATTTTTCATAGAGGGGAGTTACTTCACACCTTGAAATGAGGAATTTTATCCCAAATATTATTCTTGCTATTCATTATTTATCATAATGATTGATATCCTTGCTCTTCAAGTTTACAAACTTTCTAAAAGTATGTATTTCATTATGTCACACTGTAAAACATAACAGTGCCAAGCTGTTACTGTCTTCCATGAGAACATTTCACCTTAGAGTACATTACTGTGATTAAACATAGTCAACTTTTGCAGATTATAAAACTTGAAGATTATGATGTGACACAGCAAAAACAATAGGATTCTGATTATCTTGTTTACATAAATACTACCTGCCTTTTCCTTTCACTGTGACATAAAATACATGTATAATGATATAGGTTCTCTTCAGCAAATAATGTAATACATGATTTTTCCGTTGTGTTCTATTTAAATTGCTTATTCTGGTCCCAGTGACTGTGTTCACTCCAGTAATCTGTATTTCAGCAGGTCACATCCTTGAACCCTGGCACATATACATCTGCATGGTCCCAACTGTTCATGAGCCAGTAAACTGTCCACTGGAAGCTTTTCAGAATCCTTTAACAAAGCTCAAGCTTTCAGTATGGGCTAAGACTACTCTCTCAGCAAGCAACATTTCTGGGGAAGGAGAACAGACAGACAGGGTAGGTGGATGATAAATTTTTAGGTGTACGGCTGTGATCAATGTTGGCACATTTTAGGAATGGAATTTTCCAAATCCTTTACTTAACCTCTAACCAAACCCAGCAAATTCTAGACAAATGGACAACAAACAGAAATACATGCTTTAAATCAACATTTAAGCACTAAACCTTAACTACTCGTGTCTAGACTGTTTTCGAAAATGAGAATAAATGCATCATGCAACCTTACTAAAAATCTTCCACATCTAATTTTGAAGAGCACAGCTTGAAGTTTTCTTGCAAACAGAAGGCTAATTGCTGATTCATAATAAAACTATTAGAAAAAATACACAAGACTGTAGTCATAAGATATCCTGAAAGGAAAAATAGTAAAGCTGAGAAATGAAATTATCATATTGTGTTCTCATGACCCTATTAAAAGTTCATGTATTTATTAATAGGTGATACATTTAAAATGTTTTAATATGTTTGTAATCCACAGCAATTTTTTATCCACAGATCTTATAATCCAGTACTTAGATTTATAACCATGTTTTTCAACCACATATTGTGAATTATACAGATCTGTGTAAAGCCATACATAACACATGGTTATGTATGTGTCTTCACAAGAGCAACATACTCAGAAAAGACATTGAATAGCTTCTAACTTTTTTTTCTAAGATTAGGAGCCATTTAAGAAAATTATTTCTAACATACAGCTTTACTATATATACATGCACACACACAGACATGTACACACACACGTAGAAAAATATTTTTCTGTTCTGTTAAGGTGGGTAAAAGCCACTACATTCAAAAAAATGCTGAAACAAGCAGTTACTCTAAATGACTGCTGCAATGCAAAATCCAGTCTCACAAAGCTTGCATAGTGACTTGAAATCTATCATTTTTTTCCAATCCAAATGCTATTTTTCAATTCAGTGAGCCTCAAGCTTTTCAACAAACTGGATCAATTTGAAGCTACTCATTCAAAAGGGCTTCTTAAATGCCAGTCCTAGAATTCAACATGACAGAAGAGACAAAGAGTCATCTTCATTTCCAGTCACAATCAGCTGTGCCCACAGCCCCACATCAGCACAGGGCCACTGGACTGTGCTGTAGGCACAGTTCACTCATGAAAGAGCAAACAGCCTGAGTTTTCTTTTTTTTTTTTTCTGTGTGTGTGTGTTTCTGTTGTTGTTTGGAGGGTTTTTTTGTGTGTTTGTTGTTGTGTTGTTTTTTATTTGTTTGGTGGATTTTTGCAAATTGCAAGTAGGGCAATAACATTAAATAACTTTTTAAAATACAGAGTAGTATTTTTTAATACCCCTTCCTTCAGAAAACTCAGAAATGTTATACCAGGATATGAATGGAAGAACTGATCATTTTTTAGTGAAGCAAATGCACAGTGAGCCCTTCTTATGTACAGGAACATGATCCACCTTCAGTGACTTCACTTTTTAAGTGCCAAACTCAGTCCTCAACATGGGGTACTTAAACCTGTGTAGAGCCCCAGCCATGGTCAATTATGCAAATATACACCACATATGCCAACATACAACAAAGATACAGCACAAGCATATGCCACAGGTCTCACACCAAAAATCTGCTAACAGTGTGGGAAAATATGCAGTTTCTGATGGGCATGAAAACTGCTGCAGTGATAATGGGCTTCTGAAGGAGAAGGTGGTAAATGAAAGTTCAAAAGACTCTGGAGCAGCTGTGCTGTCTCCAGTGCACACCTTCACCCATGTAACCTAACTCTTTGATCTCTTGTAAAAATTTGGCTGCCTTATGCTGTTTGCAAGCAGGTAAGTCACTGCAGATCCATTTGTATCCAGCTGATTAGTTTCTATACAAATGCTTTAGAAAGAGTTAAAAGTGGTGTGCTGGTGAACAGTATGTAAAGGATTAACTACGTGTAGGGAGTATAGCTCATGTTTCAATAAAGGCCACAGAAACAGGAAAGTCCACGAGGATTTGTACAGGAAAACTAACAAAGAGACTCTCAGATATTCAGAGGACCGAGGAAGTCCAAACCAATACAGAAAGAACCAGTTTAGACCAGACAGACACAGTAGCACAGTGGAAGAAGTAAATGTCTCTTCTAAGAATTTTCCTTCCTCTAAAGACCTGTCAATATAAAGATATATGTAACAGAACACTACAGGTATACTTTACTTGGGGACTGAGGTTATTTTTGGTTTTGCTTGGTTTGGGGTTTGGATTTTTTACTAGTCTCTGCCGGGTATAACTTTTTCCCCCTAACATTTATTTGTCTATGTGTGTGCCATCATCTTCTCATTTCCTGTACCACAACCTAGCTGTAAAACAGAATCTAGCAGCACAACTGGTATGTCAACTGGTACAGTGTCCCACCCTCAACTCTTAGCTTCTTTGAAGCCCATCAGAATGCTACCTTTCATGAGATGGCACCCCATCTGTCTAAGTTTTTGAAGTGCTGAGGTATCTCAGCCAAGCAGACAGCATCCTGGCATAACTCCCAAAGAAGGCTCTCCACCCTGCTGTGATGACACAGTATCTCAAGTGCGAAAGGTTAGCGTAAAAATAAATAAATAAATAAAATATTTTCCTTTCTAGAGAAAGAAAAGATACATTAAGCTGCCCCAAAATGTATACTGTTCTCACATTTAGCCGCTGGCTTATGAACTGTGTCACCTAATAAACGAACATTCCTGAAAACAGCACAATTGTCTTGTCCTTTTGAAGCTCAACTGCATCCAAACAAATGAGGCCATTCTGATAGGTGTCCTTTCCACCATATAAAAAGGCCATAGGCTTTGTGCACAGCCAGTTCTGCTGTGTTGTTTTGTTTGCTTTTTATTTTACCTTTTGACAATGTTTATGATTGATCTATCAAATCTGCAGTAGTTCCCAACTGGAAAACAATGCTCAAGTGGAAAATTACAACAGAAGTTAATAGAAGTAAAAATAGAGTTCTGCTGAAGTTTGTTTGTTTGTTTGTTTGCTTCAGAAAATGCAAAAAAAAAAAAAGGTTTATGGACCTCTTTTAAATCTACAGTACACTAGAAGTGCTAGGCATGGTATTCAGGTAACACTTCCAACAGTAAGTAGATATAGAGATTAGCAGAGTCAGTCACTGAAATTATTACCTCTGATTGTCTCTATGTATGTTAAACAAATATAAAATTTAGACATGTGTAGAAGACAATATTAATGTGGCTCATATTCTTGATTTTATAAAAGTGTGTAGTAACAAATTAGCAGGAAAACTTACCTCTGAATAACTCCATAGAGTTTTATTTTAGAAAGCCATAATGAACATTCACAATGTGGAAAAGACTGAGTTGTTAACTAACACTACACTGTCCCCTGCTCATACTGAACATGTGATGGTTATCTGTGAAAGCTACCAGTTTGTTTTCTTATGGGCACATAAATATCTCATTCTTTTTTGCCTCACAGCCTGTGTAACACAGCCAGGCGACAGCTAGGTTACATTACTAGTTTGATAGTCCCAGCATCCATCAAGATTTCAGTCAAGCAATCTACTGATTCTATTGAAAATGAATTTTTTGACAAGTCATACTTGACTCTTAGTAATATAATTTTTTGTCAGAATAGGCCTCTCAGCACCATAACACAGTTGCAAAACCATTATGACACAGTCCCTGTTCTTTAAAGGGTAAGAAAAATCAGGAAACAACTTCCTTGGGAGAGAACTTGAATTAAGTCAATGCTATTGACTTAATTAAAATTACGTTGTGCCAAACCCCCATTCTTCAGTTGGGAAAGGTCCTTTTACTGGCCATTACTTTAATTGACATCAGGGAATCAGAATTAACATATAGTAGATCCATGTACCCTTTCCTTTACTCAGAAGCAGAAGATTAATTTTTTTTTCCTTTCATTGAATACCTGCAAGCCCTCTCTAGATATTTCTGAAGTCTGGATGTAGAGGCTTAAGAAGCACCATTAAAATCTCCTAAGCCAAGTAGAAAGTATTTTACTGACTTAATTAGATTTTGAATCTGGATCTTGAAGACTGACACAAAAAAACATGAGTAAGAAAAGTGGCACTGCATAAAGCCCTAATAATTGTATTATTCAAAACCATTCTGTGTGCAGCAGTCATTCAGAACACATATACACCACACTAAGATCTATCAGATAAATCTTCTAAAATGCTCTATATTTTTGTAAGAGAAATTGAGGGAATACAAACCTTGCTGTAAAAGATCTTCAAGCAAACATTTAATAACCTTCCCAAACATCATGATCCTGCATTTAGCATTATTAAACGAAATCTGATACCCTGTTGACATCATTTTCTAGTATCTAAATGCCTGTGAAGGCTCATTCACACAAAGGCTCATTTCACAAAAAAATTGTGGAAGTGGGCTAGAACTACAATATTTCAAAGGGTTTTATAATTTCGAGGGGGAGAAAAAACCCAACTTAAAAATAAACAAAAAAGCCCCAAAACAAACAAAAGAAACCTAAATGAAAACAAAAAAACAAACCGAAACAAACCCTGCATCAGGAGAGATTTGGATCATGTTGGATATCAGGAAAAACTTCTTTACAGAAATGGTTGTTAAGCAGTGGAACATGCTCTCCAGGGATGTGGTTGAGTCTCCACCCCTGAATATGTTTAAAAATCATCTGGATGTGGTGCCTGGGGACATGGTTTAGTGGTGGGTCACTGGGAATAGGGTAATAGGCTGGGACAAGGCTGGAATCACTGATCTTGAAGGTGTTTTCCAGCCTGAGCAACTCTATGTTTCTATGAAAAGGTGCAGTGATGGATTTTTTGCATTCAGAAACACAGGTACACTCTGTTCTTTTACTTCACTCATAAATGCGGACAATGATGCCGAGCAAGAATGACAAGGGAAGGCTTATTATTAACTGTGGGCACTGTGCCAGTTGACTCCCTTAATACAATCCCTTCTCAGAGTCTGAGGAAAATGAAATATGTAAAAGAAAGCCTAGAGAATCTTTATGCAAGTATTAAAATGAGAGGCAAATCAGACAAGCATGTGTGCGTTTTTAAGAAATTCTACCCCAGAGAAAGAATAGGAAATTAATTGCACAAGAAATACCATATGCATACATTACACATTTCTTCCATGGACAAAAAAAAATACAGACACAAAAATTTTTACATTGAAAATGTACTTCCTAGGTCAGGTTTAATGCTTAGAAAAAAATTAACCTCAACCTTGCTAACTGAAAAAAAGTTTCTGAGTAATATTTAGACATTTAAGCTAGGAATTACAACTTTTAGCTTGTTGTACATGTCAAAATACCTTCATTTTAACACCGATTTAACAGTTAATATGAAAAGATTGGCCTCTATTCTTACTTCTTGACACTGCTCAGAATACTGATAAAAACTGACCTATCATTTCTATTTTAAAAAACCCAACAGCATAAAGTCACACTAGAACTATTTGCTTTGAATATTTGCGGATATTATTATTTAGCTGAACAACAGCTTTTATCTCATAAGTTCACCCTGCACACTTTGAATGAGCAGCTCAGTGTGACAGCAGTAACACAACATTCAGAACAAGTCATTCATATGTGACAACATAAATGATTCCTTCCAATGTGTTGATGAAAAACATATTTCTATCTGTTTGAGGTATCACACATCATGGTAGAGAATCCTTTAGATTGAGTTCATTCATCAAAACCAAGTGACTATGCTAGCAGACAAGTTACTGGAACACTATGCAGTTGTTGGGCTTTTTTTCAATAGCAAAATTTGCTATATTCAAAGGTTAGAATGTAAATAGTCAAAAATTGTGACATGAATAGTATCACTGCAATATGATAGAAAAAAAAGTGTATTAAATGAATAATCATGTAGTCTTTCTCCTAAATGGGGTTCTATTGACAGTTCCCAACAAAACTTCAGAGTAGCACAAAACTTCTCACATCTGTTCATATTCACTAGCTTCCCAGCTGAATCTGATACATTGCAAGAGAAAATTAGAATTAGTGATTTCAGACAATATCTAGTTTTTTTCAAAGAAAACAGCAGTTCTCAGTTAATATCAACTCAATTTAATCCTTAATGTAAGACTTTCAGAATCTCTTAAAAATAAAAGTGTAACCTAAAAGAAAAGTAAAAAAAAACCCACCACAAAACAGAAAAAAAAAAAAAAAAAAAAATCAAATCCCAATGCCTCAGCAGCTGTATGCACTTTTAATCTTCAAGAAAGTATGTGTTCTGAGAATAATGTTTGCTTTTAAAACATCTGTAGGCATTTTATAGAAAATTACATTCTGCAAAAAGCGACATATTGCAATCACACACTATACACACTGGCATTCTAACCCTGTGCACATCATACTGATATTTTCTCTATTCGGAGAGTACATACCACCTACAAATTACTAATGCAATTAGAATACATTTGTTATTTGTTTGTAAGAAGAATTAAGATTGTTATAACCAAATTTATATTTTATACCACAAATATACTTTTGTTTGTTTTTCTTGCAACTGGGAGCACAAAGTAGAAAGCCACATAATTCCCACTTGAACAAAAGGTGAGAATGATATGTACTTACAAGAAAGTATCTGTTAAAGAGATTACTTCTATTTCTATCCTACCTCCAGTGTAACAGTTCTGAATGCTTTTGACATACACATCTATCAATGCCTCTTGAGTAACGCTGCAAAGTCGTGAAAAAAAACATGTGATACACAAATCACTCTATCTAAGGGTATATTTGAGGCTTTCTCCTATCATTTGAACTCTCATGCTCTTCAGCATTAAGCTTAATTACACAGATGTTTTCACAGATGAATACAGACTCTACTACCTACTCTTGCGTGGAGTAGCAGGCTGCTGCACAATGCATTTCACCGGCTAGGAAGTCAGTGATGCAAATTCTTCTTTTCTACTCTGGTGTGACTTTTTGCTAACTGCTGTAACGCTGCTTGCAAACCAGGCATTTTTACACTTAGGCAATTCCACGCTCCCCCCACTCCACAACACAGCAGGAATGCTTGGGACTTCAGGCACTGCGCCCAAGAGAGGAGCATCCCGCTTCCACGGACTTACCTTGTGAGCGGATGCTCGTGTGCTGACGGGAAATGAAAATAGATTCCTGCAGATACACTGCACCAGGTGGCTCAAGAGTTTTTGCCTGGATATGATGGAGGTGGGAAGGGAAATCGGAATGACGATCTGCACTGGAGAGGTAGGAACAGCATCGCTTGAGGGAGAGTGTCGGCTTTTGCATCTCCCAAGTCAGTTAGATCCAAGGAAGAACACGGGCTGTTTCTTCAGATGTTAAGTAGAGCACCCAGATCCTGTCTAGTAACAAGTGATCTATTTTCTGTGACTTCCTCAGACAATCTGTCCCTGAACTGTGCTTCAAAGCTACTGAGAGTTGCTACTGATACTACAAACATGTAAATTGAAGCAGAAAGAGATAAAGGCACAGATTAGAAGAGTGATTTGGGCATTCAGAAATCCAAACACTTAAATGTTCACACATTGGCCTCTACAGACCTGAGATAAGGATCCACATTTCTTAGATGCAAAATAAAGCAGTTCCAAATTAGACATCTTTTACATTAGAAGACATTGCAAAAGCCTAAAGTGCCAAAGTCCATTCCATCTCTACAAATATTGTTAATTATTATTATCCTTCCAACGAGAAAAGAACTGACCTCCTGTTCTAGGTTGATGTGCTGCCAGTTTTAGTAGTAAGAAAGGGTCCCCTTGCCCAAGGATGGTTCATATAAGTGGCTTCTCCACAGTTCTCCCTGCTCCAAGATGCCTGACCCACCTTGGGCCATCAGTGAACAAAAAAGTGCATTTCTGTGATTAACATATTCACAGAGGGGAAACACATGGTAGGAAAGAGCACTGCAGAGGAGAAGGGCGAGGTGAGAGAAAGAAACATGTGGAGAGAGACCACCAGAAGAGAGAACACCAGAGGAGAGCGATGCCGGAACACAGAGACCAAAGCCCGTGAGGAAGGAGAAGGAGGAGGTGCTTGGAGAGATTTTTCTCTACATCCCCTGGTGGGAAGGTAGCCTGTACCCTGCGCCCATGGAGAACACCCTGAAGGACCACGGCGGAGCAAGGGTCATGGACCTGCTGCCTGTGTGGAATCGTGGTGGAGCAGCTGTGGACCTGTATCCTGGGGAGGATCATGAGACCTCCTAATCCAAACACACCTAGCAACAGTCCAAAAGTTTCTGTCATGTTTAGGTAGTCTTCAAATTTTATCTCTCTGCTGGCTTTTAAAGCAGACTGGAGCAGACTTTAAAAGACAATACACTCAAGTGACAAGGTGCAGTTTTGTAAGATGAAGATAATGAACGTATCAAGGTCCAGATTCCCAATTGATCATGAACAGCCAGAAGTGGTTCAGAGAGAGAGCTAAAAGAAGTCTTTCTATGATTGATGAAAATCATAATTCAATCTTCATTTCAGTAAGGAAAAAGAAATTCCTGGATGGTATGTGACAATTGTGCTAACTCCTTCCTTTCTCTTTTTTGTCTAATCAGCATGATAATGAACACAACTTTTCCAGCAGCCATGCTGTAAATATATGGCTCAATGACTTCAAGGGCAAGTTGTGCTATCAAATGAGAAACAGTGTAAGAACTGAATGTTTACCTACCACCATCATTTAGCATGTAGAGAGCAATGTTGTTGCTCAAAATACAGAAGTTAAATGTGAATTCATGTGAACAGGATCGATTTCTACTTCTTACCCTGAATACGAACAACATATCTCAAGTCTTGCCAAAAGTTATTAAAAAAACAGATTTAAAAATTAACAGTATAGATTCTCTGCCCAAAGACACTGCATCTGCTGTGCAATTGCCTTGAGCTTTGCTGTGCAGTTGTATAGCCAGATTGAGCATGCCCAGCAATATGTTCAGCAAGTGATGTATTCCAGCAGTTTCTTGTCCTTATGTATATACCTATCTTGACAATGCTCTAATATGAAGAACATTGCTGTCAGAAACAATCGTTTTGCAACTATAATGCATATCCTTTCAGAAAACCATGCCGAAGACCTAAGGAAGTTGCTGACTTCAGGAAACATTGCCTTAAACTGTTTAATCAAATCCTTACCTGTGTTTACCATGCGAACAGATGAGCAATAAATCCTTCCAAGCTAACACTTCCCATTCACTGCCTCATGTAAAAAGTATGGCTTTATATGCACAGTCATTTGCTTTATTGGAAACTACTACTGATAGTCCTTTGAGAACATTAATATCTGGTGGTTATTTTCTGCTTTTAATATTAAATGAAGATCTCAGTTTTTATACATGCAACAATGTTGTTATTGTAAAAGCAGATTTGTGTTGTTCAGACTTTACACTATTTTCACAGTAGGTCTGGTTGCATGAATTCTAATTATCGACAGTAGAGAAATAGCAGAAAATTCCTGGAGTCATGAATTTCTAATGTGTAACAGTTTCTTCTTTGCAACTAACATACAGCGATAATACAGAAGATACTGTCTCCATTTCAAGAAGGAAATAATTTTCATAGAATTTACTGAAATAAATAACAAGTTGGTTATTTTTCTAAGAGATTTTACTGGTTAACACCAAATAAGACCTCACAAGCTTTCAGTCTGCTGAAAAAGCAGATGAATTTCTTGGAAAGCAACTAACAGCTAAAGAGGGGGAAAGATATTTTAGATAAAAATTCATAAGAACATACAGTTCATCTCCAGAAACAGTTGGAGCTTAGATTCTCTCCCAGCAATAGCTTAGTCACATACTTAACTTTGTGCTCTGCAAGGAATGTAGGTGCCTATTTACAGCTCCTGAACCAAGCATGCAGTTCTATTAAGGAATAGGTTAACAATATAGATTTTTATTTCTTTATTATTTTATACAGTGGCTACATGCCACCACCTGAAAAGAAAAAAAAAAAAAAAAAATTTCCTCCAGCTCCCAAATATGAGAATTTGATTACAAGACTATGGTTTAAGATTAAAGTATATCTGTTCCAAAAATAATCTATCTCCATCTTGAAGCATCTCAATCTACTAACCATAAATTTATAGAAAGAAATTATTTTGACAACCTGTCCTGAAAAGGCTGGAGACTAAGAGATGAGATAGCACAGCAATATATAAAACTTCTCCTCAACTTTCCTTCATGTAATCTATGGGTTTTCTATCTAGTGTTGCTTGGACTCCGAAGTATTTTCCAAAGTATTCATAGTAGTCTTTCTCCTGTGAAGACATTTATTGAATATTGACTATCACCTTCTATTGCCACTGTATTCTTACATCAGGAATAGGATTTATAGGATTTCAGACAAGGAAAGAACTTGGAAGGATTGTTTTGGTTTGTTTGTTTGTTTGTTTGTTTGTCTTTAAATCACAATAAGTTAAATACCAACTGTCACTTTAAAAGAAACTTTGCAGTCCAGGATGCATTTTGGGAGCTTACTGACAATACTGAATGTGTGAATGAACAATCCATCTAAAAGCACCAATCTTGATTAAAAAAGCCCAAAATTTACCAGACAAGGCTATTACCTTAATACGTATTTCTGTTTTAAAGCTGTTTTGTTTAAACTTCTCTTTTAAAGTTTCACATTACTCATACAGGAACCTTCTACTGAAGAAATAATATCCACAAACAGACCAGTTCTGACCATACTTAAAAGATAAGAGCTGGAAAAAATCATAATAATTACAGATTACTAAACTTTCGTGAGGAAAACAAGAATAAGATTTCTAGTTCCAATATGACAGAGCAACACAACAGTCCATAAAAAATAATCAGTACTTCCTCATCTTCTGACTTCCATAGACAACTTAAGTATCTCCATCTTGAAAGCCGGGTTTTGAAATGTACTCACAGCAGATAACTGAGTTAATAAGTGAGAAAATAAGCTTAAAAAGTGATTGTGCTCTAGAGAAGAGACAAATTGGTCAAGAAGAAACAAAAGTATACATTTCAAATGTAACCATCTTGTCTTACAGGTTCATTTGTTGTAGTTAGATAGAAAGTTTTAACTCCTATTTTCTACTTCACTAGAGTTTCTGCTACCAGCAACAGCAGAAAATTATTCAAATCTTCATGACTTTTGTCTTTTAAAAACTCCATCTGTGTCCCATTAGGAATACAAGCAAGTTAATGAACACACATTCCCAAGTTTTTACAGAGAAAGAGCTGGTTACAGGAAAGCCTGTAAAAGAGCGGCTTTATGACAATAAGACATTCCTAAAAAATACTTCATATTTTCCATCAACGCTCTTTTGGCTTTCCTATCTCTCACTCAATTTTTTTTGGTTTTTTGTGTGTGTGTGTTTTGGTTTTGTTTTGTTTTGTTTTTTTTTTACTTTACTACGCTCCAGGAAGTCCCCAGACCACATGCTGAGCACTCATGCTTCCACACTTGTGGAATAGTGCAATAGGTGGATTTTGTATGAAGTGGTGGATTCCAGTAAAAACAAGCAATCACACATTCTTCTCAATTTTCTTCACATTCAATTCCATAATGGAACACCTTTCTCTAAAAATGTAAGAAAGGAGGAAAGTTTGCTGAATGCAAACCTCTTCAGATAAAAATATTATTTTTAAAAGTCATTACACTATAATACAAATGAGTTAATTAGTGTATCAGTGGAAAGTGAAATGACCACCATTTAGAATATCTGGTGGGGAAATAAGAGCCCAACTGAAATGCATCCTCCTGTCACCTAAGGAAACTGAGAAGTTTAGGACTTTTGCCACACTCCTGTGTCTTCATAAATCTTTTGCTACACTCATCATCTAATGACAATATGAGTCAGTTCATAACAGTATGTTTGAATGCTGTTGGTTTAAGATTTACAGCATTGAGTCTTAGTGTCCTACATTTAAGACAGGAGAGAGATTTTCATTCCAATGTTCAGTGCTATAGATCTCACTGTTCATAAAAAACAATAAAGTGTGGCAACTGGTGATCTTTAACAACTTAGGTTTCCACTCTATAGGAGAAAACATGCTAACACGAGTCTGCAAGCAAAGCAGTCTTCTATCTTTGACATATCAGATGAAAGATGAACTTTAAAGATACTTTAGTGCTCCAGTTTCAAAATGAATTGTTGCTCTCTTTTGTAGCACTGCTGGAATAAAAGAAGCTGGTTCTGCTGGATATTCATCCTGACTGGTCTTAAAAATTGAAACTCCACATGGGCCTATCTTCATTTAACCTATAAATATAAATCTGTTTCATTTTATGCAAAATCTAGCTTCGATCAATCAGGAAGAATAAACATGTCAAAAGGGAATTTAGTAAGGAACAGTATCCTGATTTTTTATAGGAAGTTTCTCTCTGCAATGATAGAGGCACTGCAGTTGTAAGGTTTGTGAACAGCATATATCATATGCTTCCTTTTGTGCTTTCATAGAAGAGAATTTAATTTATCCTGTGAGAAAGTTCATGTATATTTAAAGAAAAATATAAAGCCAAACACTTGCTTGCAATATGCAGTATTTTACAGTTTACAAAACCCTTATCTTAAAAATACACAATTTTCCTTAGAACCAGTACTTCAGATAACCTACTTATTTAAAAAAAAAAAAAAATCAATCATAGCAAAAGGGGTTATTGCAGCAGTGGGAGCAGACTAGGGAGGATCGGAGGCAGGAGACTACTTGCAAAAAGAGCATTCCAGGATAACCACCTTCTAATCTAGACATGTGTTTAACCCTTAGCTAGGTTATGAGTTATATGGCTGTGGATGTTTCATTTATGCAGACCATGTGAAAACATCTGATGGGATACTGATCAGTGTATACTTTCAGAATTCAGACACTTAATTTAACTCCTTGGGCAGAAACTGTGTCAACGTATTGAGATATAAAACAGGGATGCTCCTTGTTTAGTAAAATTGTCACATTACTATGTAAGATGGCACTCACAGTCAGGCTTAGGTGACATACATCAAATTCTGTAATTCTGCAAATTTAGTAATTCTGTAACAGCTAAAGCTGCTTTGGACCAGAGGAAAAATAATAAAAATAAAAATGAAATGAAAAAAGGAAAAGATACATAGGTGGGTGGCCGTATTTCAAATTTAAGTTTCATCTAAACACTCTTTGTCATATATGCTTCCTAGATATGCAGTCAGAGAAAAATCCAATTTATTTTTTTTTTCCTCTGTATACAACACATTTGTCCTAGTATGAGATGGCTGAAATTTTTAGATGGGAATATCTATTCCTTACAAGGTAGCTGAAATGCTTAGATAGGAACACCTGTCCCCCACTGAAAAAGTGTGAGATTTTCAGCTTAGCTGATTAAGAAATATTCCAGCATGTTTTTTACTCAGAAGATGCAAAGCACAAGTGAAATACTGGGGTTTTTTGCTAAAATAAAAAAGACTATTTGAGGTCCAAAATATAAAAAAAGCAATGTAGATATATTTGAGTGACAAAATCGGATGAAAAATCATCTTTAATGATAAAGTTACGAATATACTTATATTTTTAGGATTTATGAATAGATCTTAACTGATCTATTACTAACTGCCTTAATGCAAAGTTCTTATACTGTGATTTATTCTTAAACCTGGTAGCTCAAAAGGAACTTTGTATGTGAGGAGAAGAAAAGCAATAATGAAGGTTGAGAGATTAAAGAAAACTACTTTACAAGTCTGGAATATTTATCTATTTATCCTGTTTTTAATTCATTTGACCAGCTTCTTTCTGTCTGGTCCATTTGGCACACACTTTTTGTCTGACCTTACTGTCTGGAGATCATCTCAAAATGTCAACTGAAAATACAGCATGATATGCAGTATGCATCTGCTAACTTACTACTCTTAAAAAAAAAAAATAAAATAAATATATGAAGAAGAAACATGAAGAGGCAAAAACCCTGTACAAATGCCTTAAAGCAGAACAGAATAAAACGGTGAAATATTGTATGTCTCATTAGAGAACCCCATATATAAAATGGTATGTACTTATGTCATCCGCATACATAACTGACTACTTCTTGTTAAATGAACTGCATACCTAAGGGTAAGATTCTCCACTAGCAGCATACACAGACCATTACACCTCTACAAAGCCAAAGAAGGTTTTGAAAAATATCCAGTGTACATACAGTACAGTTAGACTAATACATACTTTTTCATGGAGATATTAATGATGGCCTGTAATGGTTTCACTGACATTCATTTATAATCCTGTTCCATCTAATGGACAAAGAAACTTCCAGCATTAGTATTATATGAAAGTGTATTTGTTATCAGTATAAAGTTAAAAAGTGTTCTTGCTGGAAAAAATCACCACCCTTGCCTATTTTACTGCTGTCTGTATTTGTCACTTGCTTTACTTGGGGCTGTAAAAACAGATTTCTGCTCTACACCAAGAAGGATGCTGCTATTATGTGTGAGCTGTAAGCCATGTAGCACACTGTTCAGAAAAGAACTGCATATTTCAATAGGGAACCAGGAGAAAATTACAATTTGTTTAAAGATTGCTTTGCTATTTTAACAGCAAGTCCTGTATCTATTTATAGATCATCTCACCTTTAAATAACTGACCCTGTTTCATCTTTTGCTTTTTTTTTAAATATATCTATAGAATTGCTGCCAGTTTTAAACAGCTATCTTTTCAAATTTTTGCTTATTTTTTAAATACATAAGTAAAACTAATCCATGTCATATCTGTTAGACATTCTTAAAAAGAAAAATAAAGCAAAGAAAAATAATTTGCTCATATACCAGAATAAAAGAGCCAATCATACACAACTGGAATACAGACTGTATGCCTGCATACATGCATCTTAATTGGTCCAGTCGATTCCCAAACTGTTCCTTTACTCTTGAAGAAATAAAATAAATTGGTCACAAAACTTTACCTGAACAACTGCAGGTTTTCCCTGTCTCTTCTGCTTCCTGGTTTGAGTCATTATCTTTTTTTGAAGTCTGATCTTCCCAGACAGAGAGCTCAGAGAGTTTCATTAAATGTGGCACAGGTGACTTCTAAAACATCCTGCATGTGGGTCAGGGCAATCCCAAGCACAAATACAGGTTAGGTGAAGAATGAATTAAGAATAGTCCTGAGGAGAAGGACTTGATGATGTTGGTTGATGAGACATTCAACATGAGCCAGCAATGAGTGTGCCCTTGCAGCCCAGAAAGCCAACTGTATCCTGGGCTGCATCAAAAGAAGCGTGGCCGGGGGGTTGGGAGTGGTCATTCTCCCACTCTACTCCACTCTTGTGGGATCACACATAGAGTACTGTGTCCAGTTCAGCACATGAATGACATGAAGCTCTTGGAGCAAGTCCAGAGGAGGGCCATGAAAATGATCAGAGGGCTGAAGCACCTCTCCTGTAAAGACAAACTGAGAAAGTTGGGGTTGTTTAACCTGGTGAAGACAAGGCTCTGAGGAGACCTTATAGCAGGCTTCCAGTGTATGAAGGGGGGGTTATAGGAAAACTGGGGAGGGACTTTGTAGAAAGGCACGTAGTCATAGGCCAAGGGACAATGGTTTAAAACTTGAAGAGGGTAGATTTATGTTAGACATTAGGAAGAAATCCTTTCCTGTGAAGGTGATGAGACACCGGCACAGATTGCCTAGGGAAGCTGTGGCTGCCATTCCCTGGAAATGCTTGATGGGTCTTTCAGCAACCAGGTATAGTGGGAGGTGTCCCTACCCACACAGCGAGGTTGGAGGTGAATGATCCTTAGGGTCCCTTCCAACTGAAATCACTCTGTGAGTCTAAACTCACTACCTAACTGTCAGAATAAAATAATTTTGGTTTTGCCTTAGAGCAGAAGGGGTAAATACATAAGGGCACCAAATAACAGACAACTCTGTTAGCATTCTGCATGGCTAATTGAACCCTTTAGATATCTGGACAGACATTATTATTTCTCACATTCTAGCTTTTTTGGGCTTTATTTATCTGCTATTTATTTTTTGCTATTATTGCTGAGGACTTCTCACAATCCAAATTTTCTATTTCCTCTCGAGTACATTTTCATAATCAGCCCTCATATCCCTACTTAAACTTGACATATCACTGTCTGACTCTAAAAAAACTGTGTACTTCCAACCTAGCACAGATAAGTGAAAATAGGAAGCCACGTGCTTCTCTCCTACACAGGCAGAAAGCTTCACTGGTCACCTCAAAATATGACTAACTTTCACTGGATAACCTGCAGTCCCAGAGAATGAGGTGATCCATGAAACAGCCCCTAAACGTTGCATTGTTTCCTTCTAAGCATCGGAGTGCATGGATTTGTGCTCCTAAATAAACTTTTTTCCTTACTCTCTCCATGCCAACATTCACAATGGATTATTTTGGCACATCCAGCTTTTGAAAGACTGAAAAACATGTCTGCAAATGCAATCTTTTTCTTTCAACAGAATTTTGCAAAATATCTTCAGAGTATAGACAATTGGGTATTGATGATTCTTGAGGAAAAGCTAAATTTCTGACTGCATTACCTAATACATTTTGATAAAGCTAAGCCTTCCCACTTGTGGTTCTAGAGGATACGCTAGATTCCCAGGTATCACACAAAAAACAAGATTAAAAAAGAAAAATTTTTCATCAAACCACTCAAGCACAATTTGGCTAAAATAAAAGTTACCTTACAGCACAGTCAGAGATCACAGACCTGAAAACAGCATTATTCTGAACAATAGTGGTATGGTTCACAGATTCACAGCATAAAGCAGTCAACAAGAGTCAAGAAAAAGTCAACAAGAGTCAATTGGTCAAGGAAATCTGACCTTCAGGAATGGGATCCTATCATGTCTGAGACCCAATCATAACCAAATAAAATATTGTTTGCTCACAAATTAATAACTGCCACTCTCAAAGCTCCCTTTTATGAAAGAAGTGAATGAATTATCTAGCAGACTAACTTCAAAGGGTCCTTTAAAGAGAAGACATATGTGAATATCAATGCTTTGATCAACAGTGTCCATCACCTGTCTTTCTCACAGCATAGTTCTGCTATATGTCTTTATTTAAAATGAACAATCAATTACAGAATACACATCTGCTCTAAATATTGACAATTGGGTTGAAATACACCTGGAAAGCTTTTGAAATCTGCATTCTCTAAAGAATGAACTACAGCTATAGGTTGAGACACAGCTTGTCTTTAACAGCCTATTGTACTGGAGAAGCTTCGTGAGATTCAGCTCATCTTAACTGCTAAAACCACAGGGCTATTGATGAAGTTATTGACTAGTTAAAACTTTGTGTCATAGGGAAGTTTCTACATTTCCACAGTTTATAAAAGCAAAGATAAATACATATAGACAATATGTTGTAATCAGAAGAAAAACCCAACCCAAACTAACCAACCAATCCTCCAACCTCACAAAAGACAAAGAAAAAAAAAATTTTTGTTTATTTTCTAGACTTTGCTAACTCAGTAGCCTTCCACCTCTCTGGGCCTGTTTCCAGCCATGCTACATGGAGTCCAACCTGACTTAACAGTTCCAGCTAAGAAAAGAATGAAATCAATTCACTACATCATTATGCAATGTGATACTGAATGAAAGGGATGTATCAAAGTACTGCCTTTTCTGTCAGTCTTCTTTTTAGAGCCATTTCACCTAGAAAAGAGGGTCTTGAGCTCTGCAAGCAATTGAATGCAAAGTCTTACTGTTCAGTACAAGAGAGCATACAGACCCTAATCTCGCCTTTATCTCCACCAGGTACAACATACATCTAGAAGGAGGCAATAAACTGGATTCATGACTAATGCTAACTGAGGCATCATTAGCTCAGAAGTTATGGCATATTCTCTCACTCCACAATCAAGATGAGGTCTCAGGTCATCACTGAGACAGGCTGTACAGAAAGAGCAAGGTTTGTCTGATTGCTTAGAACCTACTTATGAGAATTACTTATCTTCTTCAGGAGAAAGGGTTTGTCAGCAGAATGTGCGGACATAGCAGCAGCACACTCTGTCCAGCATGGGTGTCCTATACGTACCACAAAAGCCTGATTTGCTACTCTCTTGATCAGTGTGTAGTGATCTCTACCTGGATAAAATGAGCATAAAATAGTTTTCTTCTAGTTCAGTAGCATTTTTTACACTCACTTTACACCACAATAAATGATTACACACACTGCAAGGCAGTGAAAGTCAGGTTTGAAAGGCATTACTTTTTACCTGTCCTTTGCCATTTCTCAGCAGAACACAAGTATAAAAATGTTGCCAAGTGCCAAGTAAGTCACTTAACTCCATCTGAGATTTTCAAAGCATTTTGCAAACAATCAATTCCCTCCACATCCACACAAAACAAACAAAAATCCCCCAACCATATCTTAATATAGTCAAGCAAACTGAGCCACAGAAAATTTTCTAAGGTCAAGGATAATTCAACCAAAGAAATAGGTATGTCCCAGGAGCCCTAATTCCTAGTCCCCTCTCCTAACCCTTAAGCCACACCTGCATTTTGTAATAGCTTTACAGCCTCTCATTTAATTTTCTGTGTATTCCAGTTGTTCCATCTCTCCTTTTCCCCAGGCCCTACAAAAGACATATTAATACTCCTCTGATACAACATCTGTTTTCCTGACATGCTGATGTTTACATAGATGTGGGTTTGCTCCTCTTCTCTTTTAGTCCCAGTGGGTAAAGCTTCATGCGACTTTATGTTGAATGAAAAAGTAAACACAGAATCAGAAAGAAGTAAGAAAGAGGAAAAAGAGCAAGGTAAGCAACAGTAAGTGGTTCCACAATTCTCTTCAACAGATCAGGCTGTACTGTGACAAATCAGGCTTGTATAGGTTCTGTCATAAGCTAGCAAAAAGACAATACAGCTTTCAAAGGTCACCCGTTTTCAAAACGCTGCATTAAAACAAGATGTTGCCTTTAATTGCTTTTTTTGGCCAGCAACTATGTACTTTTTCCCTTTTTCAAACGACGACAGGAGTCAAGCCTTTGTGAAACATGGTTGCCTCTCATGGAATTCTGAGGGCAGCTAAATTCCACAAAAAATATAAACACAAATAAGCACAGAAGCAGCACTTCTTATGTGAGATGGTGCCATTTATCTGATACAGAGACCAACCAGACTATATTTTCCTCAAAGAAATGAGCTGAAATCCCCAAACCTTTTCCTAGAAAAGGTCAGACTCAGCTTTCGGATATGCTTATATTCAGCTGCATGTGAACTAAGAGCTTACCCATGCGTAATTACACCTCCAGTACATGGCTTCGCAGCAGGTATTGCTTTTTAAATCACATTAATTATTAGGCTCAAGCCTGGCATTAGATACCTTATATCCCTATAATTTATATATATATGTGTCTTTCAAAATAAAAGTCCTCTCCAATAATTATTGCATACATGCTTGCTTATAAGTAACTGCAAAAATGTAATTCCAATGCAGCACTAAATGAAATCTAAAACAATTTAAGTATTTTCTGTGCGTGTTGAAATGTCCTCCTTTAAGAGACTTTATCAGACAACCATTTTTCTTTCCTCAGTGCCATTTGTTGCAGTAAACTAGCACTTGTTTCTCTGAGCTGCTACATGTGCATAGCAAAGATGTGATTATCTATGTCCATTAAGTCCTTTTCTTTCTTCCTCTTCCACCAACCTGCCAGCATCAAGAATTTCACAGTATAACAATTATGACATTTAGCATCAAAAGCGTATTGCTATAATCCTGCTACTTTCTCCAGATACAGTGAACATTACAAATCAACACTTTGCAAGACTGACAACTGAACTGGATCTCAACATCGCCAACAAAAATGAAAGCAAGCACATTTCCATGAGTGTGCAATCAGCCATAGAGGGACTTAAACTAAAAGTGGTCTTATTATGCAAACAGTAGTCTCTGGTATGCAAATAAATACAAACAAAGTGAAACACAGAACCCTTGAACAATATCAGCTACTGCTGGCAGCCAAGAAATAATTTCTTATAATCATCTAAAACCAAACAAGACCCCTCCTGTTTTAAACAAGATTGTCATATACACCTTAAGGGATCACAGATATAACAGAAATGCATTTAAAATCCAAATGACTACACTCATTTCATTACTGAATCATGGTTGTCTATAAGCAGACATTCTAAGTATTCTACCTTGCATCTGAGCCATCACCACCAGCACAGCTATGTGCTTACATGAGTGTTACACAATTTAATTTTATAAACCAGTTTAAAAAAGCAGAATACCCTAACAAACACCACAGTAAACTTTGAGCAGAGGAAGGATGTAAAGGACAGACAAAGGATGTAAGCTGCAGTTTTTAAAGCATTACTAGCATCGCCACTTACTTTTCCCCCTCCCACCTTCCTAAAATAAAGAAGAAAAATACAGGTTGTTTTGAGAACGGCCATGAGCCAGTATTGCAGAAGAGACTCTATGTCCCCTTTTGTTTTTGAGATCTTTCAGCAGCTATACCAAATCTGCATTACAATGCTTTGCCTCTGGGCAGCAGCAATACCATAGTATACTACAGTTAACTATAAATGTTTAATCACTGCCTATGATCTCAGCACAGTCCACCAGTTTCGTTTTCTGAGTATGGGCCAAGCTGTGCAGAAATATCCTAAATCAAGGTTTAACAGCATCAGTTAGAAATTACTCTGGCTGCGAATCCTCTTATCTCCTCTTATTCATAGTACCCAGCTCTGAAGGCAGACTGCTTTTCCAGCACAAGCGTTAAACCTAAAGATGCACCCCACAATGCAGAGCACGTAGACAAGCAAATTAACTCCCAGTCACATTAATGTTATCTAGACCTCAGTGATATCCACACTCCTACAAGCTACAAAGCCAGCTGTCTGTTCTCTGTGAAGCTGAAAAGTCATAGTAGGCCCCAGAAAAAGTGAGAAAATGAGACTGATCAAGTTCATTTCAGCAATGCTGCTTGGCATAAAAAGAGGCTGCTTGGTAAGTAACTGAGTAAGAGATTTCCTTCTTCACTGCAAAAAAAATAAAAAAAAGAAAAAACATGAAACAAACAAAGCAGGACATAATAGGAAGGTTTGTTGTACTATATGTTTAACAGGATTTTCAGGGTCCCGGGGCATAAATAGTCTAAAGATTAACGAATTGACATTCTACATATTGTAGGCTAATTATGAACAACTGCACTGGTAATCCTGAGTGAACTATTCACCTTCTTCATTGACAGAAATGCACCGGCATAACCTGACTTTAATAATGGACTGGTATCTCCAGCATTGTGTTCTAATGAGTTCTGATTTGATATTAGTAACAGCTTGCCCCATATTAGTGCACTGGTGATGGCCTCCTACAGTTTGTCTTTGAGTAGAAACTAAATTAGGATCACAGAACAGCACAGTTTGTAAACTGCAGTGAATAATCTAAAAGACAGGCACAGATCTATAACAAGTATATAGGACATCAATATGAGGATAAAATTTTTGGCTCAAAATTTAAATAATCAAGTCCATGCATGTGAAATGTGTGTCAGGTATTAACACATGTCTGTATTTTAGATAGTTAACTACATATGTAAATAAACTATTTCTGCATGCAGATACCTTTTCTTTGCAAAACTACCTAGCTTTTCACCAGGTAATGCTACATTCTTGATATTCCAGTGGATGATTCTTCTGTGCATATGGAGATTTTGTGCATTTCTTTTAGTAGTCATTTAGTTGTTTAAACTGAGTTGGGAGATCTCATTTAACAACTGTTGCACAATATTTGGAAAATTACTGCATTGCAAAGCCCCACTTCTTGAACTGAGGGTAAAATGTACTTTTCAGAAGTGTATTTTTAAATTAAGAGCCATCATTGCTCCCCCAAATAAGTGCCACAACAGTCATGCTCAGCTGCTCTCAGACAGGGAATTGCTTTTTTCCTAAATAATGTTTTGTGATTCTTTGGCTATGTATTTTATTCTGCACTAGAAAAATGGAGTTACAAGAGGTTGTACTGGAAGGAGGCACAAGGATCCTCCCTCTAAACCAGTACGAGTAAGCCACTCAGACACTCCCTAAGTAGAACTGGTACCTTTCCTGTAAGATCTCTCCCACACTCTGCAGGCCATGTATTGGTTTATTCCATTAATTTTCATCTGACATTCCACGAAACAGTTTTGAGATTTGCACATTACCCTTTGCCTATTGCTTTCGTAATATGCATCTTCCCTTCAAAATTACAGAAAACTGCCTTAGATACAGGCTTTCTCACATTCCTCACACTTCCAAAGAGAAAAGAAATTTAAAAAACAATCTTTGGGGAGACAGTAAGAAAACTGTGCAGTCTTTCCTTGCTTTCAAACATTATGCAACCTGTAGAACAGGTCAGGCTTTTAACTTACTTCTGCTCTCTGCTCTGTAACAAAGAAAAAGATAGGGACATAGATCCTTGCTGCAAAACCAGGATGCATTTTGGAAGCCTGCTCTTCTCACCTGTTCCCTCCATGGAAAGTAAGGGGCATACCTATTTTGATATTGTTGTTGTGAAGTGCTCATTAATTTATGGCTCATAGCAGGGAGCAAAGATACTTCTGACTAAATCTGTTAGCTGGACTCCTGTGGTGAGTCTTCTCTGGAATCCCCAGTAGGCATCTCTTTGAAATGTTTATAATAAATGGAATACAAGTGGGAGAAATCAGAAAGGGCAATGTTGACAACTGTCATAGCAGGTTAAAGCTTGAATGGCAACTGAACAGTAGGTCTCTGTCTCTCTCACACCTCAGATCTCCTTAGCGTCATTTCTGGTAGGAATCCAACCTCCATTAGAATGGATTTCTGGAAAATTACGTTTCTCTCTAAATTCTCTCTCTGCTGTAAACGTAATGCACTGTTCCAGGACACCAGGTCTTCTAGATGAAATGGTTTTGCAACTGCAACAGCATATCCACTATGATAGGCAAAGTGCCAAGATATAATTGGTGATGCATAACAGAATTTACAAGCAATATTAATGGAGGATATATTTCAAGGAAAGACCCTTTTTCATTCCAGAAGCATTTTTATGCCATTATATAAAGGGCAAAAGAGTTAATGCTACTAAATATGGTATAATTCCTCAGCAACCATTTTTCTCTGAGGAATGCTATGTATTTATGCTGTACCGCAAATTGCCTCATCAATTATCTCATTTCATCAGCACTAGAAAATTCAGAATATATGACAACTTTAAAATATCCACTAATAGCTGACATATTACTATTGTGAAAGCACAGATGTTGTTTTAAAGAAAACTTTCTTACATACTAAAATACACATGCATACTACTTTAGTTGCAATAACAGCTGTAAGTTCCCCTGAAGTCAGGAAAATTACATCTCATCCCTGTTCCAAGCATTCTAATATCTAATAATGTTTTCAGCTCTAGTTAGTATGTTATTTTACAATACTGACCTCCAAGATGAGGACTTAAAACCCCAACAAAAAGTTAAGATACCTAACAAAAGCTTTTCAGAGGCTAAATACAAGAACCAAGGAAAGCAAAGAAACAAAAGTTACCAACAGATTTCACACACAAAACCCCCCATGGTCTCCTAAAGCAAAAGGCAAAGGCCACTTTATTTGAGATTTCACTTTTTCAAGTCAGTCTAGAAGACTCCTGTCATAGGAGAGGCTGATTCTGCACAATGCAATAGGTTTTTAAAAATCCTAATTTCTGTTATTCTACAAAATATACCCATTGAGTTGGTGGGAATTAAAGCACCTCCAACTGAATGATACTAAAAATGTAAACTAATACTCTGAGCAACAGCTAGTCATTGTGTTCTTGTTCTGAATGATAATTTGGTGCATGTGTGAGACAAGCCTGAGGCCTAACCAGGACTTCCCATGGAGAGAGGAGGAACAGCCAGCATGGTACGAGCCCCACAGCAACACTTTCAAGTGCTACATTTCAAAAACGAATCTCAGACTATGCACGGTAGAGAGGACATAGGGAGAGAAGCATTAATTAACCCTCCAAAGAACAATATCGAGTTTTCATTTTTCAAAAACTTTTTAAATTCTGTGATCCTATGTTTCTGTGATTTATAGAGTAACAGAAGAATGAGAACAAAGTATATTGGTAGACAAAAACATGGTAGCGATAAAAACAGACCACTGCTAAACTGTACAGTAGATTGTGCCAAATTTGAAGAGAAATAGCAGTTTCAATAGTTTTTTTAAAAATGAGTAATGAAAAGATATCTGAGGGCTCAAATTTTACTCAACATATGCATACAAGGAGAAGATGATCTTCTTGGACACTGGGGAAATGATTTGGAATGAGATGTCACATGTTCATTGAAGTCACTCCTGCTAATACATCACTGGGTTAATGTCACTGGCCTAAAAGTTATCTTTGTACTACTAAATTTCATATTCCAAGATAACCTAAGTTTTCCTATCATGCTCCTGTCCATCAAACCATTGCAATAGCTATTTTAAGGTTGGCCGTGTGTGGGAGATCACTGATGCTGAAAAAATCACATCACTGAAATATTTGTCTAATTAATTCTCAAAACAGATTGAAACATAACACAAAACAAAAAGTGCAACTGTACAGTTATAAAGCAATGTCACTTCCCATCTTGGCTAGGGACCAGGGACTATAACTTATATGCTTGCATAGCTTCTCAGTATGTACCAACACATATCTCCTTCATGCCCACAACTTCATTCTCCAGTTGTCTGTACTATGGACAGATACAAACTTATGCACTTGGCAGACCAGAACTTGGAGGCACATTCCAAAATTTCCCACTTGCTTTTGACATGATGTTATGCCATCTCAAATGTTGCCAGAGATAAAAGACTCAGTACTCATATACAGAGAAGTTACTATAATAGAAATTGAAAGTCAAAAGGGCTCTGACTTTGGCTGTGGGTGATATTGGACTCATACACAATCGTCTTTCACAAATCTGATTCAACGTAACTGCCTTCAGCTTCCCTTAAAGCAACAATGACGTGGTATTTACCTGCACAACAAAGCATTCCATAAACAGCACTAAGAAGAATGGTTGAAAAAAGGCTCAGACTGCAGTGGTAGTGGATCAAGGGTTGGACTTGATGATCTCTGAGGTCCCTTCCAACCCAGCCAATTCTATGATTCTATGATTCTATAATGCTAGCCAGGCTAGACACTGACCAGCCATACTGTCTCAGCAGATAGTCATAAAAGACCCTGCAGTTTCCTGCACAATATGTTGACTGCATTGGTGCTTGCTTTTCAAGGAGCATCTTAATATCTTATTCCATTTCATAATGTTTGCCAAAAGAAAACAAGAAAAATTATTATGGTATTCCTTCTATTTTTACTCGCCATATAAAGTGAGTTGATACTGCGACCTACCTAACTCATTCCAAAGCTAGCCTTTCATTTTTGCCTTGTTCCAGAAGAAAAACAAAAAAAGCACCGAAACCCAAACCATATTTTAGTAACAGTGTCTCAAATACAATCATATGAAATGTAGATTTCCCAAATTTGAAATTTTAGTGATTCTTTTTAACATAAAAATTTATACCACTGTAGTAGAATCTAAAATTAGCTACCCGCAAAAACTTATGTGAGAAAGTAACACAAAAGATACATGAAATGTATTAAAATCATCTTTTTAAATAGGAACAATACCTTAAGAAAAACTCATATTTGGGTTTATTTTAATATCCTAAGCTTTTTGCATTGCAAAGATATAGTCACAACCACTGTATAGTCACAACCACAGCTTTAGTGGTTTAAGAAGTCTGCATCCCACAGGTGCTAGCAGAAGGGATTTCTGAATACTCCTAGACCAATTTAAGTAGAAAACCATCCCAAACACCTCCACTGGTCCTTTCAAGTAAGCTGTCTGGCTATGTACTGTAGTAGTAACAATCACAGAAATTCCTATAGGTGAAAGTAGCAACCCTCAATATGTGGATGGTAACAAAGACTAAAAAAGAAAAGAGGTGAAAGAAGAGTAGGGTTGCTTTTACTTCAGTAATGATTTGGAAGGCTGCAACACGCATGAAAATTGAGATGTTTGCTCTAATATAAGCTGGGGATTGATTTCCTATAACAAAAAATACAGATTTTGAAAAGCTGGCACTTATGCTATTAAAACTTACCAAAAATTAAAAATTACAAATCTATCCATAGTTTCTAAATCTTTGTCTAACTTAAAGGGATTCTTTATATCAGCATTCATCAAAAAGTATTACACTGCCTTTAGCTGAGTAACTAAGTGATCTTGGCAAGGTAAACAGTTCGCTGTTGGATTTGTTCCCCTTTTCCAATTAGCTTGAAGTTGTTTGCACAATTTGGCTTTGACAACAGGTAGCTGCTGGAGATGCCCTTGATTCTGATTTAGCATGAAATTCATTGTTTGCAAATACTATCCATATATATATGATTTCTGTCATTTTATGAATGTTTAGCTTTTAAATAAAGAATTTACCTATTTAAATGTTTATCCAGTTCTCTCAGCATCAGCTTGAGTTATATCAGGGAGCTAAGTCCAGTATGCAGTTGGACTAAATGATCATTGTGGGTCCCTTCCAATTGAGCTGCTCTGTTCTATTATGTTTATTTTAAAATACTAGTACCATTTATAATTATTATTGCAAACAACAGTAATAATGTTGATAACAGAGCATACAGAATAGGTGTTTGCCACATAAGATTATCAAACTGCAATTTTATGTGCTTCACAATTTAGAAATTGCAGCATATATACATGCCACTGCCGGTTAGGTTGAAAAAAAATTTTTTTCCTCATCCTGATGTAAGTATAAAGCTCTATGCAAAAAAAAAAAAAAAAAAAAAAAAAAAAAAAAAAAAAAAAATTATAGTAATGATTACTAATTGTATTATACCTAAAAAGACTATATTTCTTCTCTCTGTTTCTCAACAGAAAGGACTAATTCTTATTTTTAATATTCTCATATTCTCATTTTACTAAATTAGAGGATTAACTGAAAAATGCAGATAAGATACAGCTAGTTCAATTTTTTCAATAGAAACATGCATAAAATAAAATTCTTTCTCTCATAAATCTTAATAGTGAAATATATAAGGAAGAGAAAAAGTAGGAATCTCTTTTACTTAACAGATGAGAAATTAATTGAAGAGAAAAGTGAGTTACCAAGGGTTATTCAAAATCCTTCCTGAAACTGGAGGCCAAACACCAGATCTCAGACCACTGCTTTATCAGCATATAATTTTTATGAGTGACACAACTTCATATCTATTATACTTTTTAAATATACAAACTTGCAGCCCCTTCTAATTACACAACCTGGTAAACAAACAATCAACACACAAGTTAGCATCAGGAGAAAGAGGAATAATTTTTCTGTATATATCATGAACCACTAATCCTTCTCTTCAGGCATTTGTATGCTATCAACACAATTTTGACCACAAAGTCATGCATGGACATTCTTACTTCAAGAAATCCTACTTGCTTATTCAAAATACTGGATGTAAGCTCTTACAGAGCTTATGGAATGCATTTTAGGCATATGGATAGAATCCAGGAGATTAAACAAAAAAACTTACACTGGCATTAGAGATACAGCAAGGAAGTACTATACTGGGCAAAAGCATACTAGTTTATAAAGGATGAGGCTCATAAAGGATGGCAAAGCCTCTTTGTCACTCAAATATATGGGAGTTTGAGGCATGTTTAAGTCTGTATCATATTAGCAAGATGCTTTAACTGATCCTCATCACTGGACACACATCCACATGGTTGTCTATGACAGGCATTTTGCTTTCAGCACTATGTGCTCTTGATCTCAGTTTCGTAACAGATAACAAAAGATCATGCTAAAATAAGCAAACAAGGTCAGTGATGATTTTTATTTCAGTCTTTGTGTATGCATTGCCTAAGCCTACCAGATGTATAGCAGCAAGATTTGCTCCCAGACAGTATCGGTTGTGCTCCAGGATCACTGTTGATTGGGATCAAATTCATAGGTCAAGGAAAAGAAATCTTGGCTGTTCAGAGGCATCTAAGGGGAGTTTATTGTTCCCAAGGGAACTATGTCTAGCAGGCCATAGCAAGCAAAGCCTGGTGAAGTATTATGGTTCAGCTACAGTTAAATTCTCTTTTCAAGAGAAAATACCATAAACACAAACCCCAAATCAAAACATAAAAATGCCTCACACAGGTAACATTGGACCTGCATTCAGAAACAGTTTCACCCTGCACTGCTTCAGCATTCCTGTTAGCATGATCTTTTGTCATAGGGTAGCAGATGCTTGTTACAGAAACTCCTGGATAGGTTTTATCCTTTGAATAGATGTTCGTTTTCACCTACAGAAATTCAGTTTATGACAAGGACAAAACAGTTAAGAAATTATAGTAAGTTTATTTAACAACAGCTACTCCAAAACATGAAGAAAAATCCTTAAATCTGAGCTTAAATCTTCCATGTGGAAGCAAGCTGCTTTTTCACTGAATCAGTAGTTTCCCGTTTAATGAATTCACTTCTGAGACTCTGAGACTGAAGATACACATATTGAATGCATTGTTCTCCCTTTATTAAACAAAAAAAGATTTTGCTTCAGCCTTAATTGTATTTTCCTCAAACAGTAGAAAGAAATAATTAAAAACAAAGAAAAGCCAAATATTCTTTAACCCCAAAAATTAAGAGTTCAAAATCCAAGCAAAATATTTTAGTGTTGACTGGTGACCTACTACAACTACAACCACAAACTACCTTCACAAAGATGGGGGAAGTGGGGGGGAATCCAAAATACAGCAGTTAAAACACCCTTGGAGGTGTGTAAACTAAATTAAATAAATCACTAAAATTACATTGAAAATAAAGGAAAAAACTATTTGCGTATTGACTACAGGCCTTTTCAATATCAAACATTATGAAGAGGAATGCCTAGTAACATAAAACCGTGAATTATTTTTATTGGTTCAGAAGTACTAATCAAGAAATTAGAAAATAGCAATTAGTTCAAAGGAATTTTCTTCCTGAGATAAGATATAGCTTTGCGTCTTTGTTCTGAGGGAGAATGAGGGAAAAACAAACAAAACAAAGCCAATACCCCTCCCCCCAAGAAAAAAAAAGCAAAACAAAAAACAGACACACAAAATACAACAAAAAAAAAAACCCAAAAAACAAAAAAATCCATATACAAAATCCAAAACAACCCCCTGAGAAACCCAGCCCACCTCTCACTCAGTACATGTTGAGGTGCAAATCCCCAGGAGACATATTACCACTGTGGTGTAAACTATACCACAGTTGCTACCACTCCCATTTTTATGTAATAGTGTATCCATTACAGCAGTCCATTAAGGACTGCCCCATCTAACAGATGCTGAGTAAGGACTTCAGCAAATAGCTCCCACTGTGCTGCCTGTGGCTACATTGCTAGCAAAAGCAGAGACAGCTGACTTCAAGCTAATTATGAATGTCAACTTAAGCTGCATTGACATGGAAGTGGCCCTCCACAGTTGGTGGCTGCTGGGACAAGTGGGCACTAAAGTGGGTGTCCCTGCTATCTGCAGGGGGAATGGCCTAGATGACCTTTAGAGTTTCCTTCCAACCCAAATTATCCTATGATTCTGTGATCCTATGATTTGATGGCACAGACATCTGGGATCTGCCCTGGTGAGCAGAGAAAAGGAGAGAATGGTACTTTGGCTCTGAAAGGGACAGCAGGTCAGTCACACCAAAAGAAGCTCCCGTTACCTAATAGTGACATCTGATTTCCCTGCTAGTCCCTGAAAGCCATAAGTTTTCTGGTCAACATTTTCCACCACTACCTGTGTGGAAGCTGCTCATGAATGAAGAACATAGGCTGGAAAAGACTAAACTGAATACGAACAGCTATTTGGAGCATCCTCTGTCTCTTCCCACTCTCACCTGCTCCCATGGAACAGGTAGAAAGGAACAGTAGTGGAGGACTAGGGTCCTCTCACCAAAACAGTAAATGATGATTCTAGTTAGATATAATGGGCTTACTTGACCATGAGTGGTTGCTTTATCAATTCATACATGACTAAGAAGCTAGAGAATTATTTTTCTCTGCTTAGTTGAAGGAATATGTGCTTTAAAGACCCTGCCAACTTGTCCAGTCCTGTAGAAATTAATTAAGTTTCAGTGAAGCCAATGAACATCCCATTTACTTAGTAGGAACTTCAGTTTCTACCACCTTCCTGGAACATTTTCATCCTAAGATGACAAAGTGTGGAGAACCCAATCCCACCACTGACTCAGCCGGGGATGAGAGACAGTGTCAGTACACATCCTGTAACAGATGGCTTCTGACTGCTTAAAAAAAATAAGCAAGTAGGCGCTTCTGTAGCTGTTTATCTTCTTTTCTCTCCCAGGCCTCATAGATGTAAAAGCAGCAGAAGAAAGTGGCAAGATGTCATCGCTGTTTCAACACCAGACAAAAGGAAAGCAGAAAATACAACTTTTTGGTATACTCATCAGTTTGAATGAAAAGCTGCACATTATTTATGAGACGTGTGAGAAACAATCCATTGTACTGAACAACGATAGTCAATCCTAGATATAAATTCTCTGCTGGTCGATAACCACTATACCCATTCCCTTAGCCATGAAAACGACCTGACAGAGCCATAAATTCACACATTGTCCATTTCTCATAGACAACCTCCCCCCACACACGCACCCAACAGTCTGCAGTGCACCAGCCATGACATCGGTGTAAACATTTACTCATTTATTATTTTATGCTGACTGCTTTTCAGCTTCTTGACAAAGGACAGGCAAGTAACAATGGTGATATAACCTGGGCCGGGTTCAAGACCAAAGTGTGGGCTGAATATAGATTGCAGAGATGGCACAGTGTGCTAGCACTTCTTATCCCAGCAGTACACTAGAACTCACTAAATATGGGTTTTCTTTTAACAAAAAGACTTCCAAAAATCCATAAGGTTTCAATTTACACATGCAAAAAACAAATTCTCTACCTACAAGTTTCTTTTAGAGAACCAAACAAAAAACTCTGCCTAAACTTACTGAAAATTTTAACAATGACTGGCATTCACCCAAAATCTTTCCAAAGAGCCTGGCTGATAATTAGTACATTTTCAATGATTTACCCCTTTTGGGGCCAGCGTTCTAATGGGTTTTAGTGCTAGCAAATCGGTGCTAGGATTTGTTCTGTGCATTAACGTGCACAGAGTGTTAAGCTACTTATTTGTAATGATACCATTCCTGTAGGAAAGCCTGCCTTGATTGTTAATGATACTTGAGGCTCTTAATCTTAAATCGGAGGGTGAGAAAAACTGCAGGGTGTGGCATAGTCAGCTACACAGCTTGTCATTTACTGAAAATAAAAACCTCACTTAATTCCATTGATAGCACTCAGAATATAATAGGCATTTAATTTCCTAAACAAATTGAGTTCTAAGAAGCTGGAGCAATCTCTTAAATTACACTGTTTTCATTGTTTCTGGTGTTGTTGTTTTAAGCTAGGACCTATTAAAAATGATTTATTCAAAAAGACTAATTTGAAGAAAGGTATTCAAAAAGACTAATTTGAAGAAAGTTGCTTTTACAGTCACATCAATTTCTTTAAAAAACTTAGGAGCATAAATAATAAAGAACAGTAAGATCTTCTTCCTTTTTCAGATTAAACTTTAAAGAGTGCCGTATGAACAGTATTGCTGCACTATTGCCAGATAGCATATACTGTTGATAGATTGATTTATTGTCTTCTCAAGTTTTACAACTTTTCATTCAGCTCAATTTGCCCTTGTTGTGAACTCACCCAAAGAACTACGAAATTCAATAATCTAAATATTTACCAATACTATGATAGATATATGTAATAAAAAAGAAAAAGAACACAACTATTACCTTCACACAAGTAGTCCTACTAACTTGAGTAAAACTGGTTTTACAGAGCAAAAAACTGTTTAATCGAGACTCGGAAGATCCAAATTAAAATCCATATACGCACAATATCAAAGTGCTGAGCATTCCAAACTATAATAAAAGTAAAATGGATGAATGGGACTTTTAGTGCTAATTACATCCAGAAAAAAAAAAAAAAAAAAGAAAAAAAAAGTTGAAAAAAAGAAATTTAAGCTGGTAAAGCCATACTAGATTGCCCAGATACTGTGAAACTTTTAAAAATTTAATTGCAATCTTCCAAACATAATCTGAATTGCAGAAAAAAAAAATTTCTGTCTTACCTATCCACTTTGGAATTCAAATAGAAAAAGTGGATTTGACAAATTATTAGTAAAACATAAATTTCAGGTTTTTCAGAATTAAGAATTCAGATAAGAGGCTGCACAGAGATTGTAGAAAAGGTTCTGGATTCCTTGCAAGTGTCAATTTAACATAGATATATGCACACTGTAAGAGACTTCCTAGGGACCTGAGCTTGGCTTTTCCATCGGAAGCACAACCTTTACCTTCTGGAGAAAAAAGGTCAGTTAATATAAAAAGTATTGTGTCACAGGAGAATTAATTTGATGTTTGTAAATAGATACATGTATTTATAGACATACACATCTGAACAAGAATACTATTGACTAAACAAAAACACAAAATAGTAGGAAAGCCTCTAAGCATAACAAAGACGTGAGTTCAGCTGATGGTGCAAAAGATAAAAAGGATGGGATTCAGTAATGAAATAAGAGACTGAAAGGAGGTCAAGCGACTTGGTGAATCAGCTGCTGGCTTCATATCAAACTCAGACCTAATCATAGTGAATGAGAATTGTTCGTAGGTGGCTGGAAAAAGCTTTAAGCCACAAACCTATTCTAGACTTAATATACTGTGCTGGAGAACACATTATCATGCCCTGCCCAACTCCCTGAATTGTCTAGCTGCAAATTATATAAAATCATCTTGCATTTTCATTCCCATTAATTGCCACTCTATAACTAAATGAAGATATAATGACCTTTGTAATAAAATACATAAAATCCACTCTTAATTTAGTGCTTTAGAAATCATGTAAATACCTGAGGTAAATAATCCTGTAACTTCAAATACCTTTCAAAGAGTAGCCTGCCCATATGAACTGACTAGAGTGTACAGGGAGGGAGAAAGAATTTGGTATTTTCTGTCTGTTTCAGCCTTAAAAAGGTCAGTTCCTGTGAGATAACTCTGAGAAAATTTCCCTAAATCTAGCATTTATGGAAAGACAGACATCCACATTCATGCTGACTTACAGTCCTATTCTTAGAATGTTCATCTACCCATCCACTGCAATATTTTAAGGTTTTGACAGAAGCACTTTTGGGCCCAGTAACTCACCTGTCACTATCCTAAACATTTCCTTACTGAATGGCTACACAGTCACTGTTCCCAAAGTGCATTACATAAGTTACTTCAAAACTATTGTATGTATGCTGTCAAAATACCTGAATGCCACATGTCGATAATACCTTCCAAGTAATCATACTCACTGTGTTTGCAGACATGACTGCTCCTGATTAACTCATGCACTGTACATAGACCCAAACTGCCTAACACAGAATTTGGATTTTTTTGGATAAATGCCAAGATAATACCCAGGAAACATCTCCACCCACAATCCCAAAGTGTCACATGCAAATCCATTTATGAAAGGAAAATAATCATTCATCTGTCAGTTCCCTGGGAAAATCATGCTATCAATCCCTCAAAATACTGGCACTGGCAATAAGTTTGGTCCCATTCCCCACCTGTATCTAAAACAAACCCATTTGATGGAAAGGAAGAAAGAAGTCACTGGCTGTGGTGGCTGGTGTCTTGGTAACTATCAGAATCAGTTATCCGTACTGCTTGTAATCAGGCTAAAGGTTCCTGAGGCTTTACCATCTGGAACTTTTTCAAAGCATCCCTAACAAGGCTTTTTTTCCTTCTCTTTCCCCACCCCCCACCCCATCTTTTTTTTTTTTGTTTGTTTGTTTTTTGTTTTTCTTCTTTTTTTTTTTTTAATATAGATATTCTGAGAAAAAACAACTCAGAATGTAACAGAAAGAAGACAATACAAAGGTCTCTCTCTTCCTGATGTGTCTCTTCCTCATGCTTTCCTATCAGATAAGGTGTCTTCAAGTAGCTTCCCATATTACAAAAAAACTCCAGCAAAGTTCTTCCTCAGGGAAGGAAATAAACAGTAAAAAAAAAACAAAACAAACTTTCCCTCCATCCCTCCTACAGGCTGGCTACAACTCTGTTCTCCCCAGCAATCTCCGCTTCTCTGCTGGATGGCAAGTCCCATCTTTTATTTTCACTTTTCTCTTCCCTCTCTTGTGCCCAATGTCCTGCTGCTCCCAGCAAAGGAGTAGACGCTCTCTTTGTAGATTTTTTCCCGAGACAAAATTCAGAGGCCAAATAAGCACAAATTCCTCTGCTGCCTGATTGCTATCTTTTTGAAGAAACATACTATGGTCATCTGCAACAAATAAATAAAATTTAAAATTCTATTGCAAGGTCTTTTTCATGGCAATATAGACTATAGACTCGTCAAGATTTTTATTTTTCTTTACAGTGCTTTTTACATCACCATCATGACTCAATCACATAACTTGTTCTAAATCTTTTACTAAACATGGTATTAAATGCACAGATCTACAAGATTACATTCTATTATGTTGTGGAGTAAGTTAAGTACATTCACAGACATCTCACTGCAGACAATTAGTATATCACCCTGCAGACCAGCACACCTTCACATTAGTGCAACAGTATAAAAAGGGCTATTCAGACCATAATAATTAGTATATTCACATATCTATGTAATAGTGAAGTTTACCAATTTAATCTCATTATCCTTAGTGTAGTCAATTCAATTAACTACTTCAATTGCATGCTATGAGTCTAAAAAGTGCCCTCTATTGGGCAATATCTTAAAATAACTGTGGGTGTTGCTGCTTATTTAACATACACCATTTTACAGTTAAATACTATAGCTCTAGAACAGATTGCAAAAATTATATTTCATTATAAAAATGTGCAGGATCTTTAAGAAACTATGCAATTCATTCCCCAACTAATTTTTTTTAGTAGTGAATGCAACTGTCTGATAATGGAAGTAGTACTTTTATTAAGTTAGCTCATATCCCTCTGAAGCTCCTTCACACTGCTACTTTTGTATGTGTTGCTACAGATACTTAAAAGATCATCTGAACTGGTGTTATTCCTGCATATAACACAATATTGTGTCTTCAACTCTTGATTTACCAGTTAGCTATGAACTTCTTCATAGCCTGTAATTAAAAAACACAAACCACCTCCAAAAAAAAAAAAAACAAAAAAAACCCAAACAACAAAACAAACCATACTCCAAACATCACCAGTTAAATATGAAGATATTTTAACCTATTTACTATAGAGATGCTGTCTTATTGTCACAGAGTACAGAATCACAGAATCATCCAGGTTGGAAAGTACCTCTGAGAACATCAAGTCCAACCCTTAATCTGCAGCCACTGTGGTTACAGTGTGCTTGAGCTCTGAACTTCAAACCACTGATAACTATTCCTCTGCAAGTGACTCAGTGTTTTCCTACAAGGAGCAAATACAATTTTCCAACAGCTCAGAGAAATCTTTTGTTATTTTTTGTTTCAAAATAATTTGGTTGAATAAATAAAGTGGCTCTCATTCACAATGATATATTTGATCAGAATAAGAACATAGAGTTTGGGGAAGACAACAAGCTTGATAACTTTTATTAGTGTCTCATAACAGTCATTTTCTGTATAGATTGTCTCGCAAAGATTTCATGA